>NC_132878.1:17709924-18379924 GCF_030463535.1 Salminus brasiliensis
TCGCAGATCGTCAAAAGAAACAGGGGCGAGAAAGAGGGGAAGACTGAAAAGTGGGGAGACAAACAGGGCCCCAGATTTGTGCTGGAGGAAAAAAGGGGGTGCGTCTTAAACGGGTATATTGGGAAAAGTTACTCAGCATAACTCTCTTTACTCTTCTAAAAAAAGAAGCTTTCCTAAATGGTTCTGGATTCCGATATGTATAGTTCTAGGGTTTTGGCCACAGAGTCCTCACTGCTGCGGACAACCATTGAACCCCTATTTGAGATCCGCTCTTCTCCTTTTTCTTGCAGGTTGTTTGCCACTAAGTGCAGCGGCTGCCTGGAGAAGATTGCCCCCACTGAGTTTGTGATGCGTGCACTGGAGAGTGTGTATCACCTGGGCTGCTTCTGCTGCTGCGTGTGTGAAAGGCAACTGTGTAAAGGGGACGAGTTTGTGCTGAAGGATGGCCAGCTGCTGTGTAAGAATGACTACGAGAGGGAGAAGGACCTGCTGAACTCCATCAGTCCAGAGATGTCAGACTCTGGTGAGAACAAGGCCTTTTTTTGGGCAGTTTATTGAATACACTTGCCATTTTATCAAGAACACCCATCCTAAAGTTGCTTTTGTAGATAAACATGACTGCCAAAACAGTCATTAAACCATGACGAATCTATAGAGTTGGGTTCCAAAATGTGTTAAAAGCCATTTTTAATAACAGCAACATCATGAAATGACATTTTTAATAAACCACTTAAGTTATTAAAAATATAGGAACTTTTTGAGGTTCTTCAATTTGAAACTGTGGAGGAACCTCTTAACTTTTTTTTAAAAAAAGGGTTCCTCAAACACCTTCATCTGTGGTTCATCCACAGTTTCAAACCTCAAAATGTTCCTCAAGGATATATTATTATACTTTTAACAGTGTTATTAAACTAGGAAATATCCTAAATTCAAAGCCTAACCATAAACAATTAGTTACACTATATGTTCAAGTGTTTGTGGACACCCCCTCTAATTAATGCATTCAGCTAATTTACATTGCACTCATTGCTGACACAGTTCTTAGTTCTTACTTCTTGCTTTAGCAGCCAGTGCACTCAATGGTTTATGGGAACAGCATAGCTGTTAACAACGCAGTCAGATAATTTGACACAGGTCATTTGTGTGTATATGGAGTTAGAACTTATGCATAGCTATTTTGTAATAAACCCCCTCTATTACTGATTGTTTTTCTGGAGTGTCAACAAAAACACAGTCATTGTATTAAGATGGTCCTTTGAATACTACCTTGAGACCAGTACACACAGTTTCAGCCTTGAATTTTTTGCCTTCAAAACCTGTTATGAAAATTTTCACCCTTGTGTCATTTGCCTATAACTTTATTACACTATAATGTGGTTTCCCATTTGCATGTCGACTTTCATGTTATGTTAAGGAGATCCTCCATCTCAGTAACATCTGTAACTTAGTAGACCATAGCCTTGTGAAAGGTGATTATATTAAAATCAACTGATGTTTCTGCAGAAAAAAGTGAGGATGAGGATGTGGATGTGAAGCCAGAGAAGGGTTCTGGGGGGCAGAACAAAGGCAGTGATGATAGCAAAGATTCACGCAGGCCCAAAAGACCCCGCACCATCCTTACCACGCAGCAGCGCCGTGCCTTCAAAGCCTCTTTTGAGGTTTCCTCCAAACCGTGCCGGAAGGTAAGACTTTAATCCTGCAGTTGAGGTCTGAAAAGACTACGGAACATCAAACGATGTGACCAAAAATGCTTAAGTAGTTAAGAATGAATGAAAGCTAGCAGAGCCAGTTAGCATTTTGCAGGTGATTATATGGAGGGCTCCTCCTTAGCTCAACCATTATCATGTCTTTGCGATTCATTAAATTAGCAAGTTAGTTAAGTACAACATTGCGAGTGTGTTCTCACACAGTAAAGCATAGCCTAAATAAAACTGCATTTTTTTCAGTAACCAGATGATTTCCACAAGTTTTACAAACAACAATCAGCCATAACATTAATACTAATGCCTAATATTAAGTAGGTCCCCCTCGTGCTGTCACAACAGACCTGACCATTCGAGGCATGAACTCCACAAGACCTTTAAAGGTGTCCTGATGTATCTGGCACCAAGATGTTAACAGCAGATCCTTTAAGTCCTGTAATTTGTGAGGTTGGGCCTCTATGGATTGCAGCAGTGAATCTTAGGTGCCCATGACCCTGTTGCCTGTTCACAGGGGATTAATTTGTTGAACCACTTTTGGAAGCTACTGACCACTGTGAACTGGGAACACCCACAAGACCTGCATGATGTTTTGGAGATGTTCTGACACAGTTGTCTAGCCATCACAGTATGACCTTAAGATCCTTACACTTGACCATTTTTCCTGCTTTAAAAAAAACATCCACCCATTAACAAATGCCAATATGGGTGAAGATAATCAATATTTTTTACTTCACCTGTCAGTGGTATTAATGTTATGACTGATTGGTGTATATATGAAAGTTAATTGGCAACTAAAGCTAAGGTTGGAGGTTGTAGTTATCTAGCTAACTGAGCCTAAGGGCATGTAAGCAAATAAGCCTAAGCCCAAGTGTTCGAAAGCTATCTGCTCCTGTTGCTGCGTTTTGAGTCAGCCGTAATAATGAGCCCCTGCCCTAAAGTAGCGTAGAAGCAGCCTTTATGAATTAGACTTGAAGATAGCATGTAAACATCTGCAGTCCATTCTCTAAGCAGTAGTTAGCTGACCTTTCAGAAGGCCAAACAACTAAAGGGCAAATATCTTCTCTTTTGTTCCAGGTGAGGGAAACTCTGGCAGCAGAAACTGGTCTGAGTGTGAGAGTGGTCCAGGTGTGGTTCCAGAACCAGAGAGCCAAGGTCAGTGCACACGTACTTACTTGTAACTGTTTTGCATCAGTTCCTCAGTGGAGGAGAACCGCGCTAACTGCGGCATCTTTTTCCCATTAGATGAAAAAGCTGGCTCGCCGACAGCAGCAGCAACAGGAGCAGCAGAACTCACAGAGACTTGGACAAGGTAAGAGATTAGAATTACTCTAGATTTCTTCTACATGTGGCCAATTTAATTAGGAACTGTAACTTAAAAAATAGACCACAGTCCCAAAATAGGTGTTTTGGAGCCATTTCATTCACTGAAGAACCTTTTAGTTTGCTTTCATTTGTGAAGTTTATGCTGTATTGGCATGTATACCTCCTAATTGTCCTGTGTGTGTGTGTGTGGTTTATTGTAGAGGTAATATCAAGCAGAATGGAGAGTCTGATGAACTCCTACACACCACTTGCCCCACCTCAGCAACAGCAGCTTGTCACCATGGACACAAATGGCTACAGCACAGATCCTTTCCAGCAAGGGCTCACCCCTCCACAAATGCCTGGAGATCACATGAACCCATATGGTAAGCAGGACATGAGCGCAATATACAGTACAATTAAACACACACCCACACATACACAACATATATCAACCAATGTGTAAACAACAACAAAAAAACACTTGTTATGTAAGGATGTTTTTTTCTTTTCTTTTAGGGGGTGGGGGGCGGTTGTTAGGGTTAGAGTTAGGGTGCTTTTCTGGTGAGCCAAATAAAATTCCCTCAAAGGCCACCTTTGGTAAGCGGGACTCGCTTTATGTGGCCCTGTTCCAGGCTAATGTATATAAGATAGTTAAGATTAACCTGCTAGCATGGGCATCCCAAGGCTTTGCCCTGCCTTTGGGAAATAAGGCAAGAATTGATGGATAGATGGATGGATAGATGGGTGGATGGATGGATAGATAGACAGATAGATAGATTGATAGATTGATAGATTGATGCCACTGATGTTTTCACGTTTATATGGAGATTAGTGTATACATAAATGAATACAGCAGTGGTTACAACTTAAAATAGCTGAATCCACTGATTAGAAGTTGTGTCTGGATACATGCAGCGTTTCTAATGTAGTCTGTATGGAGTTTGTGGAGTTTAACCATGAATGTTTGTTGGTTTGGTTTTGAATGTTTTCTTGGCTTGGTTGATTTATTATTACAGGAACGTCCCCTTGAACCCTCACTCAGCTTACATTTTTTTTCTCCCTCTTTGCAGGAAATGACTCAATTTTCCACGAAATCGACAGTGACACGTCTTTGACTAGTCTGAGCGACTGCTTCATGGCTGCCTCAGACACAGGCTCCCTGCAGGCCCGCATGGGAAACCCAATTGATCGCCTCTACTCCATGCAGAGTTCCTACTTCACCTCCTGAAACCAAATCCAGAAGCTAACTGAAAGGGACGGTCGACCCCAAAACAGCCATACTCTGGCCTTGAGACCCTGAAAGGCAAAAATAATGAACATAAACATATAAATAATACATAAATAAGCAGTTAGAAAGGACTACTTTGTCTCAGATTTTCTCATGGATGTCCACTATGACCTCAACCATCATCTCCAGGCAGCAAAGGAAGCATAAAGATGATGAAAGAGCTTTGGTGTCGCCATGTTTTATTGAATCCGGAAAAGGACTTTATTGACTCAGTGTCTGATGATATCCGGAGGTGGGAAGACAATGTTCTTTTATATGACGCTCATAATGAAATAACTACTTGTCCATGTAGAAATTTCAAGTGCTTTCAAAGTTTACACTTACATTGGTGTACTGGACATATGAGCTAGGTTTAGATGGTGATTGGACACTTGGTTTGGGCCTGCTTACCTCAGTTTAAGAAGAGGACAACACTGTGCTTCACAAAAATGTCATTCTAAAATTCACTTGCTGTTTCATTGCTCACTCATTTATGGCACCCACTCATCAGAGGTATATTTCTTTATAATATGCTAGACAGGCAGAAAATGAAAACAGGGGAAACTTTTTTTCCAAATGCATTTGCAAGCCAACAACCAGTTCGAAATGATGTGTATATTGAACTGTTAATGGACAGCAAAATATTTATTAAATACATGTGCCAGTCAGATCCAAGATGCTTTATTTAAAGAAATTGTGTTCTTGTAAGTGGTGCGAAAATTAAATTAGTAATTTTTCCTGTTGTTTAAAATAGGCTGTATTTGTCTTTCGCTGTGCTATTTATTTGTTATATGCATTCTCTGAACTTCATAAGGATGCATTTTTAATGCTCAGTATTTGCTAAATTACCAAAGTTGGTTGGTACTACAGATAAACAAAAATAAAACAACAGTAGAATGAAAACACTCCGGATTGTTGTTTTTGTTTCTTATCAGGTAAAAAGTAACCAAAAAAAAAAAAAAAAAAAAAGAAAAGAAAGAAAGCAGAGAAGCAATTAACAAATGTTCACATGAAATATTTACAGTGAATCATTTTTGCCTCTTTAGATTTTATTTCCCTTGAATGTAGTGCCTAACCCAGATATTATATTGACTGAAAATATCCACAGATATTGACGTGTTTTTTTTGCTAATTAATATAATTCTTTTTAGCTGCAGGGATTCAAACCTCTGACCTTCCAATTGAACACTCTTAAAAATAAAAAAGGGTGTGTTGAGAACCACTTTTGTTTCCGTGAAGAACCATGTTTGTAGTAGAGATGCACAATATGGACAAAAATATTGGGTCATTGTTTCTTGCGAAATCACTTTCTCTTCAGTCCTGGGAAGGTTTTCTGTTAGACTTTGCTAGCATTGCTGTAAGGATTTGATTGCATTCAGTGACAAGAGTAATGGATCCCAAAAGTATTGGATGGAGCACCAACTTCTCAGAGAACACAGTTCCACTGCTGCACAGCTCAATGTTTTTTATAACCCTTTATAACACCTGGCATTAGGCATTAGGTTCATGGTTTTCTGCTCAAGTGAGTCCTATTCTATTGGCAATCCTTTTGTACAGGGAGTAGACAAGCTGTATGTGTGCATTTGAATTCTGTGTCAGCAATGGATGCAACTTAAAGTAGATGAATGCATTCTTTAGAAGGGGTGTCCACAAACATATAGTTGGATATTTAGTGTGAAGAGTATTTTAAAGGGTTCAAGAAACATCACTGATATAAAGGTTATTCAATGATTTAATGTTATCAAGCTTCAGACATATTCATCCAAACCTTTCTGCAGGGACACAGGCTTAAAAGAACAACCTGCCATTAGACTCCAGAGCAGTGCTGATAATACAAGCTCTCTGTAAATTGCATGTGTTTAAGTTAGTCAAATATACACAACAAATACAAATAACAAATATATACAGACACATTCTTAGCATTTCTGCAAATCAAAGACCTGCTCTATATGTTTGAAAAGGCATCACAAAGAGAAGATTTGCAAATGAAAAACATTAACCTTACCACTAGAAGAAAACACACAAATCCACCCCAAAGCAGCTTCAGAACAGCATTTGAGCTCTTAAGCATGTTTTCCTAGTTTGTCTGGATTGTCCCTTTAATAACTGCCATATTCCACAGTATTCATCATAAGAAAGGTTTCAGGTTTTAAAAGAAGTTTAAGATGACCTAAAAATGAAATTCTTATATGTAAATAAGAAAATAAAGTATAGCTGAGTCTTTCAAAACATGTGTACTCTACAATGTACTGGAATAAATCACATAAAATAAACAAATGTTTTCTGTTACTATGAGTTTTGAGCCAGTAAGATTCTTCAGTGTTTGATATTTATGTGAGTTTGGGGCCATCCTGACAAAGTCACCATAAAAACTATACTTTACAAGGTGGTGGGAAAAAATACACTTTTCTGGATTCTAAGAGACAAATAGAGGAATGGAAATGTTCACAAAATACAAAAATCCATCAGTAAATTAACAACCGAGACAGTATTACTAGTAGAGTGTTACTTCTCATTTCAAAACATGGCTTCACTGAGTAAGCAGCTCAAAGTAAGACAGAATAGCAGTCTGGATAATTGGGGTTCTTACATATAAAGTAATATTTAAGACTTTATAGTAGTGAAACATCAAATACAAAATATTATTTATGTGGTTTTTAATATTAGCAATGTTTTTATTAGTACAAAGCAGGCTTAGATGTATGAAGTTATAGCTAAACCTTACAGATGGCTAAATCTTGCCAATACTACTTAAAGAAACATTATTATACTATACATACATTAACCAAAAAGTGATTTTTAATTCATTTTATATTTCATAGAACCACCATGCTTGTATTTAACCCGTGTGGATATTACAAAAAAGCTTTAAAGTTAAAATATTGAAACCTCAAAAGGAAAATTGTCCAATCAGGAATTTTTCTGTTGGCATTTTGCAAATACAGATAAACTAGTTGGGAAAAAAGTGCTGTTTCCACCCTATTTACATGCTGACACCCCCTTCCCAAAACCACACACTGAAAATTCGCACCATGCTTTTAAAGCCAGGTAAACAGTAAAGGCTAATTAATGTTACTTGTTTTGTACTATACCTGTTGAGAGAAGGTAAACAGGTGAGCGTCACATAGCGCCCATTGGGTTATGCAATGCAACAGTAGGGTGATAATTTGGTTTTCATTAAAAGAAGATCCTGGGGTCATATGGGTGCCTAATTCTCATGCCAATATAAAAACACTGCTATTAAAATGTCCACTGTTAAATACTGTTTAGTCCTCCTGGTGTGGAGCTCAACACAACTAATAAGTGCTCTCTCTAAATTCAACACAAAATACCACTTTTAATGATGACTACAGGTTCAGAATCCCTCCTGAACAGAATCCCTCATAAGAGCACATATTTACAAATGAAAGTGGCAAAGCAAGGGCTTTATTAATTGCATCAGATGTGATTGAAACAACACATACAATTTGTGGACTGGCTCTTTGTATCAAGAGTTTAGAGAAGAGAAGGGAGCCTTCCACAAAGAGGGAAAAGGACACAAAAAGAGAGCAAATCACGGAATGGTCCTAAAGATACAGTCAGAAGTATCATTCACAAGTTCAAAGTTAAAGTAACACTGGCTACACTACCTGGACGCGGCAGAAAGAAAAAGCTATCACCCGCTGCCACCAGATACTTAAGGAAGGCAGGAGGTCACAAACACTCAGGGGACTGCAAAAGACCAACAACAAGATTTTGTGGCAGGCATTGAAGTTTCAGTTTGCACAGTAAGGCACATACTAAACACTGAAGGTCTCCATGCCCGAACTCAAAGACGTGCACCCCTGACCTAAATGACTCCAACATAGTGGGGAGATGCAACAATACTGGAACTTTTTGGGCCTACGGATCAGTAGTATGTCTGGAGAAGAAAGAATGAAGCATACCCTGAAAAGAACCCCCTATCTTCAGTATAGCATGGCGGTGGCTCAGTAATGCTCTGGGGCTGCTTTGCTTCCTCTGGCACAGGACACCTGCAGCAGGCAAGATGGATTCAGTCAAGTATCAGGAAATGCTAGGAGAATATAACAAGCTAAAGCTTGGGAGTCATAGAATCTTCAAACAGGACAATGATCCCAAATAGACCTCAAAGTCCATTAAGGCTTGGTTTCAGAAGAAATCGTGGAAAATTCTGGAGTGGTTTGATATTGAAATATTTGGTAGGATTTGGTCTGGAGTGAATTGATATTGAAATATTTGGTAGGATTTAAAGAAGGCAGTAAAACTACTAGATCACTACAAAACTAGCTCTTAGATCATTTGTTTTAGGGGCATTAGCAATTTTGCAGAGGTGTTTGTAAATGAATTAATAATTAATTACTGGAAGTTCTATCAGCATCTACTATCCTAGATATGAATGAATATCTAATCTGGTTTCAGACAGTTAACAGAAATGAGAAACAGTGGTGGCAGCTCTTAACAGAAAGAGTGTAGTCATAGCATTTAGAACAATACCATGGTCACTTTTAGTTTTGTAGCATTGCTGTGACGCACAGCTTTGCTTATGCTGCTCAATTAAATGATAAAATACAATATTTACACTTTACTCCACCTCTATCTTTATATGTTTGTTTTCCCTTCTGAGAAGAGGTTGGGGTTGGGGCCAAATAAAGTGTCCACAGATGAAATGTAAGCAGGCTTCACTTTGGGTGGCCCTGCTCTAGGCTAATGTGTAGAAGATCATTTAGATAGCTAGCTAAAGACATTTCTAGTCTCTTAATACAATAGTAGCCCTTTTAGAAAATTAGTCAAAATGTGGCCTCATTCTATATAATGCATATTATGAGGTGTGGATAGATAGATATATAGCTGATGTACAGCTGCTAAAGAGATTCCCATTCAGTTGGCAGTATGTTTCTATGAAGATTATCAAAGGTGCATGCACACAAATAAAGCAGCAACAGGAACACCTTAAAATAGCTGACTAGAAGTTGTGTCTGGATACATGCAGCGTATCTAATGTAGTCTGTGTTGCGTTTGGGGACTTTAACCATGAACGTTTGTTTGTTTGGTTTTGAATTTGTTCTCTTGGCTGGGTGGATTTATAATTGCAGTAACATCCCCTTGAACTCTCACTCAGCTTACTTTAGCGTTTTCCCCCTCTCCGTAGGAAACAACTCAATTTTCCATGATATTGTCAGAAACACGTCTTTGACTAGCCTGAGCAAGCCTAAGGCTAAAATCAAATCCAGAAGCTGACTGGAAGGCATGGTCAACCCAACAACAGCCATGCTTTGGCCTCAAGGCTGGCAAAAATAATAAACATAAAATAATACATAAATTAACGTATGAATAAACCACATAATTGAATTAATATGTTCCTTTAAGAGAAAACTACTGTGAATTAGCATGTATGAGCAGGAGAACTAGCAGCATTATTAGGAAATGTATTAAATTGTTCAATCACATTTGGATTTGCAATGTGTGAGACTAATGTCCTAGAAAAAACATGACTCCTGTTATACTGGAAGTTCTATCAGCATCTATGATCCTAGATATGTGTAAAAGTCTAATCTGGTTTCAGATAGTTAACAGGAATGAAAAACAGCGGTGGCAGCTCCTAACTGAAGGAGTGTGGTCATAGCATTTAGAACAATCATATTTCTAATTAGGTCAACTGCATGTCACTTTTAGCCTTGCAGCATCGCTGTGACGCACAACTTTGCTCCTGCTGCTCAATTAAATTATAAAATACAATATTTACACTTTACTCCACTCCTATCTTTCGCAGTTTTTTTTCCCTTGGATGAGTGGAATAACCCGATTTGCCATGCTTGGTTTAAGGCAAACAATCGTGTCATTGACTGACTGACACTATCATTTACTGACTGCCCTGCTTTCCCCACCTCAAACACAGTGAGTACACAGTCACTTTGTGGCTTATGTGCACTCATCTGGAAGTTATGACACAAGACAGATGTCAATGTCTTACTGCCTGACAGAACACAACTCACAGCAACACTTTACTGTTCTCCCATTGGAATCACTTGTCATGTACTTTTGTCATGTTATAATAAATATACAGCCTTATGCACACGTTTGGGCACCCCTGCTCAAACAGTATGTGTTTGTGTGATTTTTAGTATCTTAATTTAACACACTGCAAAATACTTTATATGATAAAGATAATTTTTGTAAAAATTCTATATGTATTTATAATGTTTCTGCAATGAGATCTGCAAAATCCCATTGCTAGACAGGTAGATTTAGGTTGAGGTAACTGGGGTTTTGTGGAAGTAGGTTGAGGTAATAGGGTTTTATTGACAATCAGGTTGAGGTAATGGGGTTTAGTGTATAGCAGTTTGAGGTAATAAGGTTTAGTGTACAGCAGGTTGAGGTAATGGGGTTTAGTGTACAGCAGGTTGAGGTAGCGAGGTTTAGTATACAGCGGTTGAGGTAATAAGGTTTTATATACCAGAGGTTGAAGCAATATGGTTTTGTGGACAGCAGGGTGAGGTAATGGGGTTTTGTGGACAGCCGGTTGCAATAATGAGGTTTTGTGGACAGTGAGTTTAGGTTATAGGGTTTGTGGACAGCAGGTTGAGGTAATGCAGTTTTGTTGATAGCAGGTTGAAGGTAATGAAGTTTTATGGACATTAAGGTTAGGTAACGTTTTTGGGGTTTTTTTGACAGCAGACTGAGGTAATGTTTTGTGGACAGTGGTATTGGACTTTTATCTATGCCAGTAACTACCAAAAAATAGGTACAATTAAATAAGGTACAAAATAGAGGAAATTGTTGATGTAATGAAATGAAACATCATTCAAATAAAAAAATCTTGAATGTATATGTTAAAGGTTTGTTGGTTCCTTAAAAAAATTTAATTAAATTACATGTTTTTCTTGTAGTTGTAATTGTAACATGTTTGTCTGCTCAAACTAAGAATCATTGAGGACAAGATTGTGAGTTTCCTTCCAGGGTTCTTTAGTAAATGCAATACTTTTAAATACAGAGTCTACTGTTGGTTTTCATCCAAAGTCAGTACATTTTGTTCTTGTAAAAAATGTGACAGCAAGCACACACTGTCCTGCAACTCACTTTCCCAGACACAGAGCTGCAGGTGTCATTGAATACAGCTGAGAATGACTGGGTCATCCAGGTAGGGTGGATCTAAAGGTGAGAATGTTGCCATATTTTTCCTCCTTATCACAACAGCTATCTGACAAGTGCTAGAGGGAACTGCTGTCCATCATAGAGCCGTCGCTGTGGCATGAGAGCATTTAGGACCCTTAGGGCAATTCTGTTGAAATCACCACTGCACACTATCCACATACGGAGTGAGCCATCTTACCTCACAAACATTCTTTAAGCTTGCATACATATTGTATATTAGGGCTACAACTCCAACAGTGCATTTCCCAAAAGTAATGCAGTATGGTTGCACCACTTCAGAGGTTCCCTGTAGTTGTTGCTAAATGGCTGCCGTGGTACCCCAGGTGGTTGCTGTGGTGTTGCTAAGTGGTTGCTAGGTAGTTGCTCTAGCATTGCTAAGTGGCTGCTATGGTGTTGATAAGTGGTTGCTATTTTTTTGACAGGTAGTTGCTGTGATATCGCAGATTGCCACAATGGTATTTTTTTATGATTGCTAGGCAGTTGCTATGGTATCCCTGGTGGTTGCTATGGTTTTGCTAAGTGGTTGTTGTGGCATTGCTAAGTGGTATGTGGCTACGGTATCTCAGGAGGTGGTTATGGTTTTCGTAAGTTGTTGGATGGGTGCTACAGTGATTGGTATGTTATTTCAGGTACTTGCTAGGGTGTAGCTTAGTAGTTGCTCAGTGGTTGCTATGCAGTTGCTATGGTATTCCAGATGGTTGTTATAGTGCATTAGGTGGTTGCTCAGGTGTAAACACATGGTTGGTTAAGTGTTTTTGGTGTGTTTGTATCATGGTGACATATGTAAGGTGCACAATATTTGCACCCCATTCATTCCTATAGCACAACTCTGAAAATTCTGAAAACTGTGTATCCGTATACAAGCACAAATTGCACAATCAGACTAAACAGTCTGGAGTTGGAATGGTGTCTCAACCGAACTGAATGGTATTAAACTGATCTAATTTTGACAACATGCTCCACACAAGCTAGCGAGTGTGCTTTACCGTAGCAAAGTACAATTTGAAAAGCTCAAGTTAATTAATGAGGATGTTTTTGTCATGCCAGTACAATAATGCAGTGGAATGAAATTACGATCCAGGACCATCAAAGTGGAACATGGAAAAGAAACAATACAGTACAGATACATTAAGTACAATCATAAACGTTGTTATAACTGTTGTAGCTGGTTTTCTTTTTTAGTACTGTTGAAGTTTAATAGTAGATGAACTATCATGTGACTATTAGCATAGATGTAGCATATTTAACTACACAACCTTCTAATTAAATATAATGAATCCAATGACTTTGAGAGGGAAAATGTACACAGGTCAAACCATAACAGTTTTGGAAGATTTTTGCTTAACACAGGACAGTGTTATTTGAAATATTTAAATTACTAAATGACACCCAACCTCAGAGGTCTATTCCATGTGGCACTGGATTGACCTCTGGATGCACAAGCATGTGCTCAGCTCTACAAAATAATTAGATAACAAAACAAAATATTACGGTTGACAGTGTTATTTTTTTTTTATATTGAGGGGGTGTATTTATGTACATGACCCATTGCCTACCACTGCTACCATTGAACTACAACTCATTGCTTAATCCATTTAAGATAAGATAATCCTTTATTAGTCCCATAGTGGGGGAGTTCTTTAGCTACGAGACTATTTTGTTATTCCTATTTTATCTTCATTAGTTAAATGTACATTTCTTTTAGAATCATTTATTATTCATTATTTATTTATTTATGTTTTTTCCCTTCTTTTTTTGGTTTTCTTTTACGGTGTTTGTATTAGTAGTACTTTTGTAGTTAAGCACATTGATCTGTATTGTAATTGTAATGAATTGACAACAGTGCTGAACATGTTTAAAAGGCTGTAGAGTGAAAAATAAATGTTCAAGTTGCTTTCCTTAACAGGGGCAGACGAACGGCATCCTGTGAATGTTGCACAGTTCAGTAGGATGAGTGCTTGACAGTTACGTGAGAACTTTCACACCTATTTGTCTATGACAGTAGAATGTGGGTCAAGAGATGCTAAAATGATAGTTAAGCAAAATGTCAAATTTGTCTTCTTCTTAGCTCACTTGCATTTGGTCAGCCTGTTTTGGTGTCTAAAGTTTGCCTCTTTAGTTTTGCACCAAAAATACCAGGCCAGTGAAGCTAACAAGAAAAAGGTTAGGCCTCGCCAATCAGTAGTGTGTAAGCTGCATGTCTAAACCATCACACCCTGGCTTCCATTTATGTTGTGCTTTTAGAAAAAAAAGGACAAAAGACACAACAAAAGTCTGACTGTTCAGCTAACCTTCACTAGCTACAGACTACAGGACACAAACAAGACAACCATATTCACCATTTCATGTGGCACCTATGGCTTCCGTCTTTAACCCATCCATGCAGTGAACACAAACATACACACCAGTGAAACACACACAGAGGACAGTGACCACATGTGTTTGGAGCGGTGGGCAGCCATTGCTGCGGCACCTGGGGATCAAAGAGGGTAAAGGGCCTTGCTCAAGGGCTCAACAGTGGCAGCTTGCCGAGCCCGGGTATTGAACCCACACCCTGGCATCAATAGCCTGGAGCTGTAACCGCTGAGCCACCACTGCCCCCTAACTACGTCTTAGCTGATGAATTGCATTTTGGGTCAAGAGACAATTGTAAAGGTTTCTTATTTAGGTTTAACAGTAAACAGATACTTGCTAGTTTGGATTATGGCAAAATTATTAAATGGATATCTCAGAATTACCCCTTAAATCTCTCAGGTAGTACCCTTGGGGGAATAAAATTTGGATAGGGAATATAATTGCACCATATTCTGTTAATTTAAAATAGACAACTGAACCCTATGCTGTGTCTCTGAAGGTACATTACCATAATTTGTTCCCAAAAGAGTGAAAAATATACCTATACAGTATCGTTTCTCCTGTGTGTATAATTAAGAATAGTCAGGGTTATGTGAATACCACTCAAATAGAAGAGCCATGTATCGATTTAGAACCATGCCTTCCGGTTTCTGAAAAGCTATGCATCTCCACAGCAAAACACAACTGAAACCAAACGCCCACAAGTTAGAGGCATGAATTTGCGTGAGTAAGATGCTGGGCTGTACTGGACATTCTCCATGGGCTCACAGCAGTGCAAGAGGTGCTTGGATGCCTCAGGGTAAATGACACACTAATATGGAGAGTCTTGACCTCATTGAACCCAAACACACTTCCACGGGTTTAAAGCAACACATCCCCAGTTTTTAATAAAAAACACCAGAGTCCTCACTCCCCAAGAGTCCTCACCCCCAAGAGAGGACACTTATTGCAATACAATTTAAATCCCTGTCCAGTGTTATTGACATTCTGTGACATGGTGTCAGTCACACATTGCTTCCAAAATTATTCGTTTCATCATTAGTTTATTGCAAAGGCTGCATAGACCGTGAAGGCTGAACTGAAATGAGACAGCCTGCTATACGACGGATTTCCTGTTAGTGTCACAGCACCGCTGTTCCTGCCCTTGCATCGCGAAACGCTGTTCCTGTCACCTAGCAACCTTGACGACTGCAGTTGGCACGCAATGAATTTCGGGATATGTTGGCTGGCGAAGGATCCGGCCGTTGGATCCTTTATTATTATGGAAAAGAAGGAATCTCGGCCTTGTACGAAGGCGCCTTCGACATGGGTCAGCCGATTTGCACCGCAGTGATGAAACCAGTGTTTGAATGCAGCCTCTGAAGGATGTTGGGGACAGTTAAAAGCTGATGTAAAAGGGTGCTTTGAATAATGCCAAAATAGAATCACTTTTTGTTCCCTAAAAAAATATTTTTGTCATTTTTGTGTGAAGAACCTGTTTAAGGTTTGAAGAACCACCACCTAAGGAAGAACCTTTAAGTTGGATCTGAAACGTTACAGTATGTGACGGTTTTTGAAATCTTTAGAAAGTGCTTCACTATTTTTTTTTTTTCTTTAGTTCTTTAAGAAGCCAGAAGTGGTTATTTAATTACATTGCCTTTTTAAACAATTTGTGGTTTGTTTTGCTGTTACCTACCTATTTCAGTGTTTCATAATTGAGGCAAGGAAGAAAGTTTTGATCAGTACTGTTTCACAAGATTTTACATTGCTCAACATACCAACACTTTTCTCCGTTTTCTCGTTTGCATGACTTACATAGGCTTCCCAAATGTTTTTTTTATGAGAGGTTCTTGTGTTAAGCAAATCTGTTAATATCACCTAGAGTTTTCAAGTGTAGTATACTTATTCTAAACAGACACCCAAAAATAATACATTTTCCTGAAATAAAGAACATCTCAAGTTTAAAAAAATGTTTCTTTGTGCAATGGCATAAAACAGAATATTTGCTTCTTTTCTTTACAAATGTAAAAGATTTAAAGATCATATTAGATATGATATGATGAAAATTAATTTACTAATTTATTTCTATAATCTTTCTATTATGTGCATCTATATGCAATCTTTAAAAAAAAATTCACACCCATGCTATATATCTAATATAGCTATCAATTGTATCTCTTTAAAAAAACCCATAAAGAACCATATTTGGTATTTTTATTGTTAAGAGTGTAAAATACTTCACATTCTCATGGAAGGTTTTACATTTAAGTCAAAAGGAGCAAAAACATAACCTACTACTACTACTAGATGGCATATGTAGTGGTTGTCATTTTTCTCCTATTAGAACTTACTGGTACATGCCTGTGGAATGCAAAAGCAGGCATGTGTTTTTGAAGCCTGACCTTCAGTTGAGACATGAAGCACCTTATGCCTTGGTGATGACCCCTCTGGGTTAAACTAAGCCCTGGGCTATTCATGCCCTCTTGCCGGCCCTAGCAACAACCTGCTTTCCTATTCAGCTGAGGTGAAATGGGTCCACTGACCCCAAAGATTTAAAAACTTCTGTGAAGTCTGTTTTCCTCCATACCTTTTCATTTTGGAATACTGAGTCTTACTTTTCAGTTAAAGATAAAGTACTGTGTTGTTGTTGTTTTTTTCTGAGAACCAAATGTTTTAACATGTTCTTTGGCTTCCTCATGAACTCTGCCTGTGTCTTAGAAAGAAAATTACGATGCTTAGCTTTGCTTTTGACACACTGATTTACAACAACTTTCACAACTTGAGGCATTTTGTCATCTGGCGTATGTTGTAATTTTCTACAAATTACCCACAGCCAATAAATTCAGTTTAAGATACCTTCAGGAACTGAAGTATCTGTAAAGATATCAAAATTGATGTCTTCATTAGTCCTGTGATGGGAGAAAAAAATCTGCATTGCTGAGAATTCATCTTTAAGCGTGTCCCATAAACTATTCAAAATGTTTCCAAAAAGAATCCCTCAAAGCAATGGGTCATCTTTGGTTTCCTAGAGGACATTTTAAACGGGTGGTTTTAGTGGTCACAGAGTGGATAAGTTCCAATTAATGTCAAAACATTTTTGGGCAATGCCTTAGAAGAACAATTTTTTTTGGTTCTCTAAAAAACATTTCTACTGATGGTTAATTTAACATTATTGTTTTGTAACTGAAATGTGCCATGGTGATAAACCTTTATGAAGGAACTCATATAATCCATATAATATACAGGTTCTAGGAAGAACTAAATTGTTCTAGGCTCCTTTATCATGTGAAACCACAATCTACTAATATCTGAAGCAGCTTATTTAACAACATTGCGGTACTGATTGATATGATTTCTATATATCTATATGATACCCCTGCTGTGGTTCTGTATGTTCTCTGAACCAGGTTGATCACTTTGGGGTCATTTGGATGCAACATTGTTCTTTCTCCACTTTAATGCTTCAGGAATTGGCTGGATGTCTATCTCTCTCATGATCATCACAAACTGCTTATTAAAGCACTAAACATGCCACATGCATATATTGATTTTTATACCTATTATCTTTCAATATCACAAACTTGTTTTGCAGGATATACCGTCAGATGATAATCAGACGATGATAAATTCCTCTAAATTTCTCATACTCTGAGAGTATTTCTCCCACTGTTGCCTTTGGCTTATTCATTAGGGTTCTACGTCTATATAAAAGGGGTTCGTCAAGGGTTCACAAAATCAACAGTTATATTGAACTATAACATCTCAAATAGTTTTCTCAAATCAATGTTTTTCTTTATGATGAGGGAAATCTTGGCTCTTTAAATAACTTTGTTCTCTATAACATCAAAAACGAGTTCCAAGATAATAACGAGCCAGGGAATCTTTTTTTTTTTTGGTATGTTATAGAATTATTTTATAGAATTATTATAGACTATATTATATTATTATAGAGAAGTATAAATCTCTCCAGCATTGAGCTGTGGAGCAGTGGAATTGAGTTTTTTGGAATACTGGTGCTGCATCCAATATTTCTGGGATGAGTTGGGTAAGCTCTAAAGACTATAGAGACAGATATTCCAACAAAAAAAACAAAAAAAACAGGGTAAACTCTTTTGATTTTGGAAGAAACAGAAAATGAGCAAGTGTCCCAGTAGTTTTTGTCCACATCGTGTACAATTATACGATTAACAATGTTCATGAGACTACATGACATTTGCATGATTCTGTCTTGAGAGTTCAATTTTCCTGCCATTTTCTGACATCAAGAATGTCTAAAGCAGCCTTTTCTGACAAATACTGCTTGTAGAGGTAAGCCTTTATAAATGTCTGTGTATAAATGTTTGATTTTTTGAGATCATGTCACATAAGTGTATATTTTCTGCACATAAATTCCACCTGCATTTATTATACCACTCTCAGACTTTGATTAGAATATTAATAATAATCCTGGATGTAGCTCAAGGATGTAATTCAATGAGCCAGAACACAGTTTATTTATTGTATCTGTTAATTTAGCCCATATGCTCCATGAGACTCAGCTGTGTGTACAATAAGTATGCTTGGGCTCAGTGCAATTGAGCAAAGTAAGCAAGCTGGGTCAGGAAGTACACATCAAAGTAGTTTACATAGCTTTAGCACTGATCTGTAAATGGTGCCACGATCAGATCCGTCCAGTTATTTGCTCTCTTGTTATGAATCCGTGGCTGGATGAATCAGACTTACCTCCATAAAGCTATAATCAGAGATTGCGTTCTAAGCTGCTTGTTAGGTTTTTCCAAAGAACTGTTTGCTTTTGCACAATATGTAACTAGCCTGACAAGCTGCTTTATCTTTCCCCTTTTTGCTGTAATCTTGCTTTTAATTAAAAATATCAAGCAAATCTCTAGTGCACACATGATAAAATGTGTTTTTTCTTTTAATAAAGTGAATCCATTTAAAGTCATTTCAGTGATTAATCTTTATTAGCCCAGCATGGAAGTTGCGGATATGATAAATCTTTATTGATTATAATTTTTCTCAATCCAGATATTTTGAAGTGTGTTCTTTGAAATTTATGTATTTATCTATTTTCACTTAGAAAATCAATAACATCTGCTGATTAGGGTGTCAAATGTACATAAGAAAAAAAAAGATTCAATTAAGCTTCAGAATAAACACCAGGAAAATTAGAAAAAATGTAAATATCATGTTAATATGTTGTTTTGATGTATATATTTAAATCTTGCAAATGTATTACATTGACTATGTTTGTACAAATCTGTTGATCCACCAAAACCTCAGACAACAGTGGATCTGGCTGACTACTCAGAGACTTTTACCTAAACATGTTATGTAAAATTTAAAAACATCTGTCTAGTGCAAACTTTGTGTGATTCCATTGATTTCTTGAACATAGTGCATACAGGATTCTGGATATATTTGAGTTGTATATGGATTTTATGTTAAACTTTAAAAAAAAAAACATAGTTGTAACATTCCCAACACCGCAAAAAAGAGAGTTAAAGTCAAATACTGAACTGATTAATCAGTCAATCAAAGCTGAAGGTGTCAGTCCTTCCATGTCATTACAGCAATGGGTGGATGAGTCAAAGTTTATGAGCTTACATCTGTGTTTTTGTGTTGGGAGGTGTCTGCTTTCCCTCTAAAAAGCATGTAAAAGCTGTTTTTATGTGCAGTTGGCCAAGGACTGTTGCGACCAGTGCACCACCCGTCTGGATGCCAGTCTGTGACGCAGAACGGTGGCAAAACATTTCAGCAAAAGCGATACATGTGGTCAGGATGATTAATAAAAGTGTAATGTCTACACTCTAGTTTGTAGTCAGTTAGACTCCTTCTCTCAGAGAGAAGAAATATCACAGCTGTGAGAATCTTATGGCATTGGCAACAGAACCCAGGCTTTCCTTTAACATTAACTCTCTGCTTTTTGTGAAGTACTGGTTGTGGAACTGCCAAAGAAATGGTTTGTGTAGTTTTGATGAAAAACTTAATACCGCACATTGTATTTTATATTTATCACATTTGGTGTGTCATGAATCAGATCATGTGCAAAATGTACAGTTCCAGGGCTTCTTAGTGACCCAGCTATCTAAGTGTTTGTCCTATCATCAGGAGAACTTAAGTGATCCGCGAAGATGCCACAGCCATCCATAGCTGAAAGGCCCAGAGAGCATAATTAGACTCGCTCTCTCTGGGTGGGTAGTATGGCCCTTTCTCCCCACCATCACTTAACACAATGCTGTTAGCTGATACAACAGTATTGGCAGTTAGCCTTCTCTTTCAAGTGCATTTAGCTTTCCAATGACAATGTGTTGGAACTGCAGTATATGTGTTGACTCCCTTTTAGCTAGAACTAGCCTTCACTCCTCATTGGTGATAGAAGTCCTAACTACTGGTGGGAATTTGAAATTTACTATACATTACATTCTACATTTTTCTAAAGTTTTTTATAGTCATATAAAAGCTAGAATTATGATCTATTGTCTTATGCTCATCTTTTACTCTCAAACCCAAATGGCCCAAAAGCACCAAGATGTTAGCAGCAGATCCTTTAAGTACCGCAAGGTAAAGGAAGGTTGCAGTCGTTCTTGTACATTCCATTCTTGCCCATTTGGAATGAGATCTGGGGAATGTAGAGGCCTGAGCAACACCTTAAACTCCTCATCATCTTCCACCTTATTATGCAGAAAGAAGCCACTGTCATTAAACAATGCCACTGCCATTAAGGGCTGTACCTGGTCCACAGTGATGTATAGGCAGGTGACATGTGTTCAATCTATGTCCAGAGGAATGGTTAGACCCTGAAGAACAGAGAGTCTAGAGCATCATTCTCCCTCCACTGGCTTGTCTTCCTCCCAGAGTGCATAGTGATATCATAAGTTCATGAGGTAAGCAGCACACACATATCTGGCCGCCCATATGATGTAAAACAATGTGGAACAAATAGGACCATAAAGCAACCGTCATTCATTGTTTCAAGGTATAGTTCTGTTGCTCATGTGTCTATTGTATACATTTGCTACAGTGGACATGGGTTAATGCTGGACCAGTGTCAGCAGTACTCCCCACAGCTGATCATGAGAGCATTTATACATATACTTACCTATCTGTGGGGTTAGGATTATAACAGTTTCTTGTTCCACTTACACTTATCCACTAATGTTGTGCTTCACATTCCCAGAAGACAACTGTAGGCCCAAAACTGTGTGTGGCTAGTTTAACAGACATGACACTGCGACACTGGGACTAGAAAAATCACCAGTTCAGTCCTAGTTCTCAATGTTGAACAGCAGTCGAAATGTCTGGCTGAACTATACTTGAAATGTTCCAGAATGTATTACATTTCTTCTAAACTGAAAGCAAAAGGGATATATACCAGTATTATCAAAATATTGCTTATTATATTATGCTGCTTTCCTTGGCAGCTGTCAATAATATTTCACTAACTTTATCATGATAAATAGGCCAAATGAAATGATCTACAAATATTAACAAAGTTACAATTTAATGTCTTTATAACAATAAGCTAAAAGCTGAATGAAATCTGGGCATGATTTTGAGATTTGGTCTGTATAGTATCACTACTCCACACTGTCTGTGTATGTCTCTGCAAGCTTACTGTGGAACGTCAAGGTCAGGGTGAAAGTCAAATCGGTCTCAGAGTACAAGGCAACAAAGCCCACAGCTAATTTAAATGGTGAGCTCTGATTACAGGACGGAGATTAAAACTGTCTCTCCAGCTGAACCCCAGCTCACCCCAGCTAAGTACTGGTGCATTCTGCAAGGTCTTCTAAACTAGTAAACTTGTGCAGTTCTGACTTCACCACAAGGTAGTTGGCTGACGACCAGTGCACTCAAGCTGTAAAGCAAGTTTCAAGACACATCACCAACTATGTGAATACCCAGCTAGCAAAACATTTCCCCAGTGCATCACTGTTAAAGCAAAAACCTGCTTTGAAAGATGAAAGAAGAAAAGTGAGGGCCATTCTTGTTGCAGATCTGAAAAACTCCAGAGGACTTTAACCTTCCAGTATAAGAAGATGACTCAACACTGTGGCTTTGGAAGGACATGGAGCAGCTCAAGAAGCTCTCACTGAGAAAATTATACAAAAATGAAAAAAAATTACTTTTTTACTACACCCAGTGGACATTTTCAGGTCAAACTGTTAAAGCTTCTCAGTACAGTAGACTTGTCACCCCCTAGGCCAACTTCAACATCAATGAATGTGTTTGTTTAACCTCAACATCAGTCTCCTGACAAGAATAGAAGCCTTAATAAAGGCAAAGTTTGGATGTTGAATACTTAATGGAATTTGACGAGATATGAATGAATAAGGGTGCTGACTTTTGCGCTGTACTTTAACAACGATTGGGTTCAAGCTACTCCATAGCCTCTTCTGTATGTACATCACTTCTGGAGCTCCACTTCTTCTCCCCACTGAGACTGACTTTCCCAGCATTACCAAGTGAGTGGCGTAGCAAGGCCTTTGTTTTGTATTCACCACACCACCCTAAACCACCACTCTGACAGCACCCATTGGCTCCCCCCTCACAGCTGCTTACTGTGTGTTATCTGAAAGAAAACAATTGTCTGGAATTTCCTTTAAAGTCCAACTCTCTGAGAGACACGTGCGTGTGAGGGAGGGACCGACGTGATGTGCCTCTGGCAGGGTCAGGGCACGCAGGATAGGGCGGCTAAGGCTGCCGAGGAAAAGGGCAGTATGCAGCAGCAGCTGCAGGGCGACTCATGTCCCATCACTGCCTAGAAGAAAAGCAAGGGGAGGGGAACACCAAGTCATGGTTAATCGTGGGTGTATTCAACCGCCCCCCACACTCAATTGGACTGCAGAGGGAGTGTCTAAATGAGAGACTGGACACACACACACACAAACACTGCCACACAACTTACAGACCAAAGGCTATACGACAGGTGTAATTCACAATGGACAAGAAATGGCTGCTAGCAGTCTGCAAGAGGTTTCTTCACTAAGCATTTATGATGAACATCTTAAAATTAAGAGATATTCAGAACAACATTCATGACAAGTGAAAAGCTCCATATCCAATACCTTTGCATTTAATTGAATTGAATTAAATGGTTCTTGGTCTAGATGTACAGTCCTAGAAGAAAGGATTGAGAAGAATTGTGTGAGTTGTAGAGGCATGTGAAAGAAATCTGTCACATGATGCTAAATGAATGGAAAATAAACAGGTCTTGACAACATTTCTGGTATTGACAAATTTATCTTTCGTTTATCTGCTAAAGATTAAAAGAAAGTTGACATTCATTACATGTTATTAACAGTTTCTGATTTAATAAAAAATACTTAAATACTTCAGATGGAAATAGAGCTAGCCAGATACATGCAAAAGTTCCTAAAAGAGACGCTAATTTACTGACACTATAAAAAGTAGGGGTTGCCAAGTTAGTGGGTCGTGTATGAACATGAGCACAGCCACACCTTAAAAAATAATAAATGATGCATAATATAAATGCTTAGTTGCTTATTTTTGGGTATGGAAACCAGTTTCCAGAAACTAGTTTCAGGTTCACATATTGACGTAATAGGTCAAAGATAATGACCTAGTTAAAAAAAAAAAAGAAGAAAAAAAAGTTGTGTCTCTGTATTTAAAAAATGGTAAATGGTGCCCTCAGAGGATGTCCTAAAATACTAGGTTCAGTTGTTTTTTGCTGAAGTTCAGTGTTCAGTGACGAATGCATTTTGAAAAGCTATTGTAAAATCCCTGTTTTCAGTCCATGGAATCTCATACTAGCATGTACAAAAATCTCAGACCACTTAAACATTTACCATTTAGTAGTCTTTGTCTAGCTGATCTCGATATTTAAATAAATCAGTTTTAATAAATACATTTTCGATATCTATTTTTTTGACTGTAAAAGAAGGAAATAATATATATTAATATTAACCTGTGCATTGTTTGATCTCAGTCCAGTGGGTTATTCATTGCTGAAACTATTAATGAAGTTAACAAACATAAACGATTAAAGGCAATCAGGGATCAGAGAGCCACAATTTCAGTCTATTGCGAGTACAAATCCCGAGCCATGCTGCTTTGTCATCAGTGTTTGGGGTCTGACAGAGCACAATTGGCAGAGCGCTCTCCGAGTAGGTAGATGGCACTCTCTCCCCTCATCACTCTAAAAGCAATATTGGGTGGCACAGGGGTCTGTAAGCTAGTGTGTTGGAGCTGGGGTCCTGGTGCTTTCCTCCGAGTGTAACGGCTGCCCGACTATGCCACATCTATGACAGTTCAAAAAGGGACGGTGGCTGACTTTGAATGTTTTAGAGGAGAAGAAGTAGTATCAGAGAAGTACCAGAAGTCCTTACCCTCCTAGCATCGGAAGCATTGCTAGTAATAAGGAGAGCTACAAATGGGTGGGTAAATTGGCAGAATCAAATTATGAAAAAAGTATTAGTATTAGGAATTCCAAAAGTATTATCCAAAACATTAGTATTAGGAATGGCAGGTTAAATTAAATAAAAATGTAATTAATAATCATTTTTACACAGAAAGCCATAGTTGAGTGTCTCTTAATTAGGTTATTAGTTAGGTTAGGTCTGTTGGAGGCAGAGAAAGCTCTAAAAGATGCAGAGCAGTGGTACTCCAAGACCAGAAATGAGAACCACTGTTTGATCAACTGGGCTTGGCTATTTAAAGCTGCATGTGTGTACATTATAGCCTGTACATTAGTGTGCATCACTCTACAGCAGTGCAGGCTAGAACAACTGGCAGAGGCAGGAACTGTATACACACCATTCAGGGACTATACAGTGTACAAGCCTTTGACTAATGCAGTGATGAAAAGTACTGGAGACTTCAGCACGCCTCAATCTATAGTTTGTTTTTCCACCCTAGACATCTACTACAAAATAGAGCTGTAGACTATATTATCTGAGCCACTTCCAAACGTTCAAGATGTGGAACCAGAAAGTTTTCTGAAGCACTGGGGATTTTTGTTTTTCACATTAAGCTTATGTAGTTAACTCATCCTTAACATATCCAAAATCTAGTTTACAAGAAGAACAGGTAAGGATTTGTGGTTTGAATGGGGGAAAATCTGAAACCACAAATTATATAAGCCTACCCGACGCAGCCTGAGTTTGTCAATCTATTCGCAGCCCTTGGTGAGGGCCTTTTCAGATCAGTCTCAAAAGTTCAAAAAACTCAAACTAACAGATAAGCAAAAACTCTCAAATTCTATTTTTTTCACTACATACAGCATAGGTTTATGCATGCAATGCCACATGGGGCCACCATGCAGGCTGATTCCACAATACTATTAGTTGATATTACTCTTTCCCACCCAGTGGGGCACAATGATGTAATCAAAAATCAGAAGAGACAAAAAGTCATTCTATTTGGATGGAAGATTAAGGGGAAATAAAAATTCTCTCATGTAAAAGATATGATATGATGAATCGTGTTCAATCATGTCCATTTGGATTTTACTTTTTGGGATCAGTAATGCTGTTAATAAGGAGTATTACTGATCCCAATTCCAAGCATTGAAAAGTGGTTTATTACTAGTCTCTGTAGTCTCTCTGCCAGATGGCTTATCCGTTCAACCTATAAAAATGACTTCACAGGGTAACAATTGCAATTGAATGGGTCTATTAATAATTATTCATTAAATAAATACTCAAATAAATACTTTGAATGAACCATTATTTGATTCAAAGTGTTTATTTAAGTTTAATAACAGTTCAATTGCACTATTTTTGCCTAAATAATAAAAAACATATGTTTTAGGTTAAACAAAAAAAAAATACTTTTTACAGTGTGTTAAGCTATGCTTGATAAAGTAGAAATTGTAGTTGAATTAATTTACTTCTGTGACAAAAATTAAATTCAGGACTGTGGTTTTCTTTTTCTTTGTTCCTCATTACCAACATCAGTTTGTTATTAAACCTGATATTAAATCTCAAAGCCACACTTATACAGGATCCCAAAATATAGCTTAGAGAACCAGTTACTGCCCAAAGGGTAGGAGTTGCCTTTGCTGTCAGAGAGGTCTTTGATGGTGAGCTCTTTCTGACCTTAGGTTAATAATAAGTGTGTGCACTAACAACAACTCAAGTGCTATTTTCTTATTACATCCCTTTTGATCTTAACTAGAGGTGAGTAGCCATAGTAGTAGTAGTAGTTACATTCTCAGTTGATATTAAATTCTAATATTTTTATTTTTATTTCTGGGTAAAATAATTTGTTTTTGATCAGTTGAATTTTAGTAAGTGATACATTTCACTTCATTATATGTTGATGACAGGATCTGTACATACTATTTATTTATTTATTTTTAGTTTTTATGATGATAGATGTTGTGAATTTTTAGGACTCATAGAACTGCAGCTGCAGTTTTTTAAGTAACTCAAAGCTTAAATAGGTTTTAAAACGTATACTTTTGTGCTTTTATTTAAATCTGTTTTCAGAAAATAACTTTCAGTTTTTATATATCTCAACCCCATTGAACAGTTAATTCAGTGAAATGCACCTAATTATGCACTATAAATCTCAAATATATATATATATATATATATATATATATATATATATATATATATATATATATATATATTGTTAACACTGTGAAAAACTCTAGGCACTCAAACAATTCAAATCCTGTGGTGGGCTTTTCTCTTACTTTGTAAAAGGGTGGGTGTTGGTAACTTACATCATGGACCAAAGTTTAATGGGCAGCCCTGCTGTAGAATATTATTGGACTTAAACACTTAACAGGTCCCACAACTGAATAGCCAGCGCCTAATGTCCCAAAATGCCCCAAAACTTTGTAATGTATGTAAGAAACAATCATATATTATCACTAAAATATTACTGGCTATGCAATGAGAATAAGGTCACAGAAATCTGTCAACAGCTATTCTGCCACATCTGAGACATCCAAATCCTAATTTATGGTTGGCAAATATACTTTTCTCATGTCACACCACAGCTGAATGACATGTCAGGCTTTTGGCTGTGTGTGTGTATGTGTGTTTATAGTGGATTACATTGTTGGGCAAATATAAAACACAAATTAAACATACAAACAAAAATAAACATATTTTAACATAACATAACATATCTCAGAAAGTAACTTTAAATATCATGCATGTCAATAGACTTAAATGCATAATAAATAATACCAAAAGGACAATGAATATATATATATATATATATATATATATATATAAAAGTAAAAAATATATTATATATATATAAATATATATATTATATATATATAAATATATATATAATATATTAAACTAAAAAAAAATAAAACAGGTAATTGTTTCATTTGTAGCATTGTTAGGATAAAATCAGTATACAGTACGCAGTGACATTAATTAATTAATTACAGTAAGAAACAATAAAGTACATATGTCTCCATAACAAGGAATATTTGATGTAGATTATTAAACATTAGCATGGTAAAGCTTACTATTACATACCATCTCAACTGGATTCGGTTAGAATAAGGGCAAAAATGAAGGTGAGGATAAGGGTTTGGGTTGAGTTAAGGTTAGGGTTAGGATTTGGATTAGGTTTGTTGATCACAGTTAGGGTTAGGGTTAGTTCCAGGTAGTATCAATAATATTACATCTTTCTAATGCAAGTAATCTAACATACATCTTTACATGTTTACTTCAAAATATTCAGATGCTTTACTACTATCACTTCACTGATGTAGTTGAGTATAATACTCAATTAAACAGCTCTGTAGCCTTTTCATTTTATGTATTAATTTATTAGTTTAATTTGTGGCAGCTGTTTCTGTACTACTACATTTTCCCCTTGTATTTTCTAGATGTACAGAACCGATTTCTATGGATTCCCAGAGACTTGAGATCTTGAGTTGAGATTTCTTTTTCTTTTGTAAAGCTAAAAAAAAAACTTGATAGTAATAGATTACTCATTTTATTTTTGGAGAATTACCTCAAGTGAAGGAGCTTACATGGCAAAGGTCTTGTGGAAAGCAAACACACTATATTTTGCTCTGCTTCTGCTTCAGCACTTACATTTGAGAATTCAACTTTGATTGTTTGGTTGTCTGTAGAAGTATGAGCCATTTTTCAGTATTGCTGGATATCTTACTGTTCAACAGCGCCATCTAGGATCCATTCCGTGATCTAATTCAAAAAGGCATTCAGATGGGCATGTAAGATGGGCATGTAATAATGCAAAAGAGTAGTATCCCTAAATATTCACTTACCTTCAGTTCAGTTTAATAATGACAGTGAAAGAAAGTAAGCAAAAAATAACAACAACAAATAATCAGTGAAACAATTCAAAAATTAAATCTCAGTCTCAAAGCTGAAATCAAAAACACAAACTTCATCAAAAGTGAAGTTTAAAAAGATCAGTTGCATCTTTAAATGGATTTTCAGAGGTTGTACTGTGCTTGTACTGTGCTGTAACGCAAATAAATGAAGTCTGTGAACAACAAACTTGAGTTTAGTCTGGTGCCACTGCTAAAACAGCACATTTAAAATAATAAAAATAAAAAACAGAACGTTTGTTTGGTGTTGGGTTTTGGGTTTAATAATATACTCTCAACAAGTACAGAGTTCTAATAATACACAGCGACAGAGGGTTTGTTTTTCAATACAACCTCTTTTAGTAAACCTCACACCTTTCCACTGGCTCCTGGATTTGCACTAACCATACCCAGTTTGTTAATCTGCTGCATATGTCACTTACTGTAATGTCATTTGTTATGTAGACTGTATTCATAAACTTTATAAGGACATTGCTGCATATGACACTTTACTTCTGATGTTATTTTTTAATGCTCAGTGTTATTTAATGTTTATTTAAATTAAAAAAAGAAGTCAATGTTTAGTTATGTAAAGTAATTTCATTTGGGTGCATGTCCTGTACATATTGTAGGTTTGACTATGAAGTTGACTTTGAATTTGACTATAAAAGCAAGTTACCATTTTCTCTACAGGTGGCTTGGCTCTAGCTGAGTACTGCAGTGGCCACTCTGATATCACCACCAGACCATTTGATTTTTTCCATTATTCTTGGCAGATAGTTTATATTCGTCAATTATTGAATGAAACAATAAAACATTTTTAAGCTATTTTATTATTTTGAGTTAAGTTAACTCAAACAGTTCAGTTAAAGCATTAGAACTCTATGAGTTGTTCTAAAGTAATGTGTTTATGAGTTATTAGAAGATATGACGTTTAGTATCTTAAGTTCAACAAAGTAAGCAATGGGTTAAGTTAAGTGAAATGATCTGGGCTTACAGCATGTAGACTGTCCTGGCTAACCAAGGGCCCCAAGAATTTGAAGTCAAGTTCATAGTGTCTGACGGCAAACTGCTTGTCCGTCATTGAAAAAGAGACCTGGTTGATTAGAAAGATATCCTCATGTGATCTGAACATCAACACAAATATTTCAGAAAAGATCACTCCAACCCACAGATCGCTATCATGGTGTTATCACCTGTAGCCTTGACGCGTGTCTCAAACACTTAGTTCTTATCTGTTAAGTCCGGCAGCTTGTTGATGATAGGAAATGTCACTACAATAACTTTGAGATAAGGCTGGCCACAAAGCAATTTCACCTGGAAAAAAACTAAAGGAAAATTGATTCCGGTGCTTGTGCTGTGGTTTAGTGTAAATACTATGAAAATATGAAAGCAAAGAAATGACATTTCAACCCAGGCATCATATATGTACAGTAGAGTCCAAAAGGGGGCATATTAGATTCTACTTTTCACTTAAATTTTTAAGCAATTGTTTTGTGAATAAGTAATGAAAAAATATCTATTGAGGTAGAAAGACATGCAAGGGTTTGTCTCATTTTTTCAACCTACACCACATGGACAAAAGTATTGGGACACCTGTTCATTCATGGTGTCTTCTGAATTCAAGGGATTTAAAAGAGTTTGTCCTGCTTTTTTGGAAGAACTATCTCTACTGTACAGGGTAGGCTTTCTACTAGATTGTGGAACATTGCTGTGATGATTTTATTGCATTATTATTATTATTAGTAGTAGTAGTAGTAGTAGTAGTAGTAGTAGTTATAGTAGTATTTCTATTGTTGTTGTTATAATAATAATAATAATAATAATAATAATAATAATAATGATGATGATAATTATAATGATAAGCATATATATGGTTATACTGATACACCCAAGCACAATAATTAACTCATGTGGTGATAAGGTGAATTTATACCATCATCATTAGTAATTTATGAGTTGTTTAAATAGAAAACTTTCCCTGCAACTGTTGCCTCTGGCTTGACTGACATGTTTTATGTTTTGTTGTTTTCTGGAAAGCTTCTGTGTTCTGTAAAGCTAAATTCTGCAAAGATGCTTTGTGACAATATCAGATGTAAAAGGTGCTACACAAATATTATTATTATAATTATTATATATTTATTAATCTTATAAATTATTATTATTATTATTATTATTATTATTATTAGTGTTATTTATTTATTTCAGTTGACTATGGCAAACAAGTTTGATAACTCTTATAAATTAATAATATTATTTAACAATAAGTTCAACAATCAGATATATAATGAGGAAATATTACTATACTTAATATAGTTCATATTAGCTTTTGCTTGCAAACACAGCTTCATCATTTGCAGTGAATATTTACTAAGTCACTAAATATAAAGTTATTAGAGTGTTTATTTAATTTAAGTATGTGACCTCTCACATTTCCTTCTCTAGAACACCTCTGCCCCCTGCAGTGAGCAGCTGATTTAAATCATCATAAACACAAACTAATCTCCTTCAACCAGCCGCCAATGTGCCTGTCTCAGACCTTCTAGAAGGTCAAAAGGGGATTTCCCTCTCGTCTGAAAGTTTGGGAAGATCCCTGTCCAAAATTCCAACGCTTTTTCCTGGGAAAATCATGCAGAGCATTTTTTCGGTACAGGAGCGTGGTCAGAGACGCGTGGAAACGTCTGCGACTGGTGGCAGAGGGGGTGTATGTAAGGATGTGCATGTTTGGAATTGTCAAGAAGGCACCATGCTGAAGACCTCCTTTGGCTTTCTGACTGTGTGTCTCTTCTTACTCCCTCTCTCCTTTTCTCCTACGCACACATTCCAGTCTGGAGGTTGCCCAGGGCGAAGGCAACAATGTGACGGCTCCAAAGTAATCAACATTTCTCAGCTGGGCATAGACTCCAGAAGTTCCCTAAGAGGTCAAAGGTAAGAAATGCCCAGGTCTATGAAATGTTTAAGGGTGCTTTCCCAAGAAAAGTCCAAAAGTCTGAAACCAAACACACAGAAATACAAATTATTACAAGGAAAGCAACAACCTGGAGAAGATTACACAGTTACAGAATATGTATTGAACTCACACACAGAAAGCACATAGCCTCATTCGACATGCTTACAAATAAAGGAAACAATACAGGATTATACGCTACTTCTACCTTCTACTTATAAGAAGCACCATTATTCCAGAGACCACACTTGCACTGCTCAACAGCTCAATTCTAGGGGGGGTTCATACCCCTCTAGCACACACCTTGTATAAGTCATGGTGCCAATCTGCTCTAGAGAGTCCTATTCAATTGGAAATACTTCTCTACTGGGACTAGAAAAGCTGCGTGTGCATTTGCTCATCTTTGTCAATGGCAATGGGTGCAACTTAAACTAGCTGAATGGATTCATTAGAAAGGGTGTCCACAAACATTTGGACAAATAGTGTGTGCAATGTTTTCTCTGTTTGAACTGACTTGCATCCAAACCCCTTCGGTGCAATTTGTTCAGGCAGGTGTACAGTAGATTTAGATCGCACACCAAATCTCACAAGTGTTACAAGCTAGTGCTTTGAACTGATCAGACAATATTGGCCATTGCAGTATTAAATAAGTTTCACATCTGAAAATGAACATTTGAAATCTATAGACACATTTCTTTGCATTGGCATCACAGTGATTCACACGGAACCAGATGGCAGAAAGCAACAGAAAGCAGCAGCCTTTACAATAGAGAGCAAAAATGGCAAGGAGGTGTTGTGCAGTAAACTGCACCAGCCGTATGGATGGAAATGGAAAATGGAAAGGATGGAAAGGATGGATGGAAAATGTTCCATATCCTGAGGAGATCACTTTCCTTTGCCAAAAAATGTTGAAAATCGTTATCATAAAAAAAGTAAAACAAGCCAAAAGATCCAACTCTGAGTATTTATTTTACTATTGAGTCAACAGGATTTTACAAACACTGTGTAATCTACATTGATGACCAGCTACATTTCCAAAGTGCTTTTGCCCCCTGGCTTTGCATGCACCCAGTGATGTTTGTAGACAGGAAACCCATCTATTCTCAACTCTGTAACTTACATATTTTTTAAACAGTCGGTTACTAATGAAGTTACTAACCAAGTACATTGATCTAAATATTGAACAAATAGAAATTGTTACATTGGACAAACAATAGGCCCTGTAACCTTCTAAATACATGTTAAGCATTGATATTAATAATTGAAAATAAATCAATGGCAAAAATGCCCTTTTATTAGTCCAATATCAATTGTGTCTGTATGAGTAGATGTTTCAACATTCATCTGCAATTCTTTATGACATAAAGTCCATGTTTCCCATTGAAGTAATACCCAGTGTATCTCAGTTATACTTTTCCATGGCTATGGAACTGTGAGAAATACCACAAAACAGTCAAGTTACAGTGTACTTATTTCCTCCTACTCCTGTTGTTAATGTACCTTCAGATAGCTTATAAACTCTGTATTGATTGGGTGGGTGACATTGTGCCTTCAATATAGAACTGTAAAATCAGTATCATGTGACGTGAACATAGAAATGCTGTTCAGGACTACAATATTATCAAGAGAAGAAAAAAAAAAATATATATATATGTTATATTTATATATACTTTATATATACACATATATACACACACATATATATATATATATATAAATCCTGTAGCTGCTCTGTCCACTGTGTAAATAATGTTAGATGAATAGACCAATAGAAATGTTCTAAATTACTTGAAATAAACTCTTATTAACTTCCATTTAAGGTAAGATCATTACAGCCATGGACAGAAATATTGGCACCCCTGTACTCCTTGCAGAAAATGTTCCATTTATTACAATTAAAAATGCTTTGGTGTTTATGTGTTTATTTGTTTTCTTTGCACTGGAACAATACTGAGAAAAAAGACAAATATGATATAATTCCAGAATTAAATCAACTGGACAAAATTATGCTTAAAAATAAATCAGTCAGGATTTACTTGGCTGTCTAGACCCAAAGCAATGAATAATATGTACAGTATGTAAGTATAAATGCTAAATACTCCATATTAAATTCTGCATCAATGCGCTCTTAATAAAGGTATGTTGGTCTCAACCACAGTTGTGATGTTTGTCATGATGCTCAATCCAAACAGATTAGAACATGATTTGAAATATATCAGATATAGTTATATATACATATATAATTGTACATATAGAGAGTATGTATACAATTCTGGCCTGTGTGACCTGTTCTAAAACTTGTGGAAAAATAAATTAGATTCATAGGATGTTAACCATTTCCTTCATCTGCAACTCTTTTGTATGGCAGTGTGGTTTATGAACCAACAACAGTGCATGTAAGTGAATTTATGAATGAGTGTGAAAATGTGGCACCATTTCCTCTGAAGTAAATCTAGCAGTGTGTTTTAATATGTATAATATAATAATATAAGTATTCAGAAATATTAACTTCAGAGGTCAAGTTGAAGTCCAGGCCTAATTCCAGCAAATGTACCATGGGATTTTCAAACAGATTTCCATTTGATAAAAGTCTTATCGCATTGTCACCACATTTTTACAATAGTATATTATATGCATATGAATTCAGGCCATTCGATTGGTACTTGAACAATATAATGCCACTAGCCATCTACTGTATAATCTGAGTACATATACACCGCTCAAGTCTTTAGTAAGTGATGAAATCTTATTAACAATGAAATGCCTGAGGGGGTTGTGGGGGATGAGGGTGAGGGTGGGGTGCTGTCATGTGTCTTATAATATTGGTCAACCTTTGCTAGGTCCATGCAAAGGGCAAGACATAACCCCAAACTAATTTTTCACTTAGAGCACTTTTGAGTCTTCCCATGAAAGGTCAGCTCCCAAGGTAGCAGAGTGGAATGAAGACATTAAATGTGGTCTATGTATTGATTGGTTTGTTATTAGTTGGGGAAAGAGTGGCTATGGCTCAGAAGAGGCAAGCCGATAAAGTTGTCAGATAAACACTCAAGGTCTAAAGAGCATACTGCAATAAAGGAAGGATTTTGCACCAGGAGGAAAAAAACAACAACAAACAAACCATGTGTTGACTGTTGATACAAAATTGGAAAGTTGGAAAGACAAAGTTTTAAGCTATTAGTCAGTGGTAGAAAATTAAAAGTTGGAGGAGCAACATATTTAATAATGGTTATGTTTAATTAAAGAAACACAGTCTGATAATTTAATATAGGCTATATTATTTAATATAGGTTATGCTCTTAAATCGAAATATACTTCAAAGGGTTCTTGTAGTAATTCCATTGAAGAATCACTTTTTGTGCCATAAAGAATCATGTTTGGGGGCTCCGAGTGGCTTAGTGGTCTAAGCGGTCCTGAGCCATGACACTTTACCATGCATTTAACAGCCAGAGTCTGAGAGAGCACAATCAGCTGTTTTGCCTCTTAAGCGATGCTGGCCGGCACAGGTGTCTTGCTTTCCTCCAAGTGTGCTGGCTGCCCGACAATTGCCCGCATCAGCGGCAGTTTGAAAAAAGGTGGTGGCTGGCTTTACATGAGACGTGTGTTTCCTTAAGCCCCTATTGTCGGGAGCATTGCTGGTGCTGGTGGGAGTTTTGGATGGGTGGGTTAATTGGCAGTACCAAATTGGAAGGAAAAGGGAAAATTTCGACAAACAGTAGAACCCACATTATATTGAAGTACAGTAAGAGTTCCAGTCCAACATGAATCATTGCCCCCAAAGATCTTCTGTAAATATCAAGATGAAGAGGCAGGATAGGATATGTGTGCAGAGTCATTTCTTGCACTGCTTTCAGCCCAAAGCCCATAGAGTTAAAGTAATCTCCATGGAAATAAACCTGTGAGAGAAGGGAGTTAAGAAGAAAAGAACAACTGGTAACACAAAATAGCACAACAGTAGAGGATCCACTACAGAACCTAACCCAGGATTCATTTATACAACTACTGCACAAATATATACAAAACTGGTGAAAACAATAGAAGGAAGCTAGCACAGAGTAGCCAGGGTAGCGTTGTGTCCTGTTATGGGGATTGAGTGACACTATGGTTGGTTTTGTAGGCATGGATTAAACCTAATCTTGGACTAAATAGGAAACAATGCTTGGCTGGCTACAATGGCTGATGCATGGTCATTTATCAGAAATGTATCCAAACTAGAACCACATACTCTGAATAAAACAATCAGACTGAGGTCACATGTAGAGCAAGCCTTCCTTGGATATTGGGTTCTTGGATTTGTGCCACTTGAATCATGATATAATCCAGTCATACATTTCCAATAAGCATCTTCATTCCATTTGCCTTAGATTTGGTGCACAGTTGCTCCTATTTGTTACAAAGTAAAAGCTCGCTCGGCATCCTGCTTGACATTCAATACATGCACGACACTTGGGAGCCGATGCCGCTTGTCAGCATATCTACATGATCACTGGCGATGACTTAACTGAGGAGCTGGTATGATGAGGTCATTTTTTGTAAGAATGAACAAGGACATTATAAATAAACAAGTGGTGCGCTTATGTTTGCTGAGGATGGGGCACCAGACCTCTAATGCCCAGAGGGAACCAGAGGATCTTAATCTGGCCTTGCTAATGAGAAGAAAGTGACTACAAGTCAAAGGCTAACATGCTAACATAAATAATAGACAGAATATTTTTTAACCTGAGAGAAAAGAGAGAGAGAGAGAGAGAGAGAGAGAGAGAGAGGGAGGGAGATGTGCGTGGTGCTGTGGAATCCACTGCACATGGTCTACATTCCTCTAAATCCCAGCTAGACTCTGTGCAGACACTCTGGGTGAGCATGAAAATCTGCTTAAAGATATAGCAGGAGATAGACCAGAGATCAGAGCTAGGCTCAGACGATTAGCTTGCAGTTGGTATATTCAGCATTATTAAATTATTACCGAAATGTGATGCTGTAACCTTTTTGGGCCTGAACAAGACAATGGTTCTCATACTGGGGTAGCGAATTCTAATTCTTTGATTTCATTCTTTGTATTAATGCTAATCAAACTGAAGAGACAAAGATACAATATAGGTTACAGTTACAGTGACCTTTACACTATCACTATATGATTTTTGCCGGACTCTGATAAGGCACCAAAATGCAGTCTTTGAACACCATATTCCTGAAAAGGCCACCCTTGCAGTGTTTCCTTGATGGAATTAAACTTGTAATTAAGTAGACAGTCTGAATTAATATTGTCATATACTTCTTCACCCTCCTGTGAAGACTCTCTGGGCCTTCTGGGCCTTCTGAAAAGTCCTAATGATCTCTGGACATTTTCTGGAAAACTATAATCTATAATCTAGTATTTTCTGTTCACTTTTGATTCCATATAATGATGCATGTATTTAGATTTTCTGAGTATAACAGTACCAGTCTATTTTACATTTTTTTCCTTAATTCAGTTGTTTTATTGTTGTCTTTATTCCTGTTGTGCTTTTTATTATTATCTGGGGTCACCTGAGAAGGATGGGTTCCCTTTTGAGTCTTCTCAAGGTTTCTTTCTCTCAACCTGATGGAGTTTTTCCTTGCCACTGTTGGCACTAGCTTGCTCAAAGAAGGCTTGGACCTGTATCTCTGTAAAGTTACTTTGTACTAAAAGCACTATATAAATAACATTGAATTGATTTGAATAGTTTAGAACTGCCAGTCTTGAAATCTGCCAAATCAGGATTTTGTTTCCCAAAGGAATCGAGGTAGATACAGACAATCAAGCTCTCCCATGGTTTGGAACTTCACAAGCAGAACTGAAGATATTATGCATCTGATTAACGACCAGTACAATTATGAAGTGACAGCGAAATCAACCATTCATATTTTGATGTTCCACGGGAGGTATGAAATCCGTGAGATTAAACATCACTGTTGGCATTCTGGAAGTGATGTCCCTGGCTGTCAGTGCAAGTGGTAGCCTATCCAGAATTCCTTCATTTGTTAGAGCAATGATTTCAAAATTCAGTCAGTAGTTAGAAAAATTAGCAGTGGCAGCTCTGTGTCAGAGCTTTTTACTGAAGGTCCCACTCTTAAACTGTTACTGTCAGTAAATGTCTGTGTCTAGAATGGCCAAATAATGTTGATAATAGTGCTTTGTCATTATCTGAGCACTAAAATACTAGCCAAATATTTTCCCGTCCAAACTAAAGGCTTCATTCTAATAGGCATGATTTGCCACCGAAATACAGACATTACCATGCTTACATGACATGAGTTTTCTACTGAAAGCAGCATCTGAACTTTAAAGAGTATAAATAACAATAACAGAAATAACAGTGCAATAACGGTCACATCACAGTCCTATGTGGATTTCTTCTCAAGATAAACACGTAGCACCGAAGAATGTCACGTCAGGGAGTCTTTGATTATGAGTGACTTTCTGACCTGTAGTGCGATTCCTGTTCCCCTGCTGCTTTTATGAGAGGTGAGTTCTCCCAGGCCCCTGGTCCTTCTGTCTCTGACCCCTGGTGTCCTTCAGTAGTCATTTCGCTGGAGGTTGAGACAACAATTCCTGAGATTCGGTGAGCCTTTGTCCGGAAATAACAGACACAAACTGGGGGTTAGATGTAGAGCTCGGGAATTTAGATGAAAGACTGTGTCTTGTAAGGCAGGTGGGGATGCTTAGGTTTAATCCAAAGATGATTGCTTTTGTTTGACCGTTGTTGTTTCTGCGTCTTCTGCCTAAGTTGAACCTGGCATTGCCTTTCAGGTGCCCTATTCCGCATGAAAATGAAGCGTCTGGAGATTGAAAAGAGATCCCTGAGATCAAAGCACTATATTTTAAAGGAAGGATTAAATGTTCATGTTTTGCATTGTTTTTGTTAGGTTTCCAGATTTTGTAATGGTGGATGTTCCACCATCACCCATCCACTGTAGCTGAGCATGCTTCAAGGGGTATGGATGTCTAGTTTTTGGTTGTAATTTGAAGTATCACAGGTGAACGAGGCAGAGTGGTCTGAACATTCCCTTCGTGTCTCCATCATCCCTCCCAAGGTCTCCTGCTCCTTGCCTGAGGTCAACCTAAACCCACGGATTCAGCTGATCCTGTTCAGATCCCCACAGATGTTCCCTCTCTCTTTCAGCCCTCTTGGACTGGAGCTCTGCTGGCAAACTTGCCCACAAAGTACAATGGGTTCACCCGACCATCTAAACCGAGGCTCCGCAAGACGAAAAAAAGAGAGAAAGGACTTTCCACTATGTCTGTCTCCTCTTACCTGAGCACTTGGTGAGGGACAAAAGTGTATTCTCTGAAGCAGCCGCTAAAGCTGGCGGTTTCACTCCGAGTGTACCCCTTGCCAAAAGCCTTCAGTCATTCAGAGGTCCTTCATTTCAGAACCCCCTCAACCCCTGCCCATCTCCTCTCCGAGCCCACAGACGAGGCCTCTGGGTCCCATCAAACACGCCTTTGTTCTTGTTGGTTTGGCCTAGGTCTCAGAGGATGAGAGATGCAGTTAATACCTAGGGAAGTGGCCCTAATCGCCCAGCGCCATTACTGCAGCCAATATTAGCGGGGATGACAGACTTATTGATGCCAGAGCCCCAGGTGGACACAGGTGAGTTCTCCCCTCCCCCCTCCCAAGCCAAGGTTTTGATCTCCACTTGGCTGGGCAAGAACAACCCTGTCTCGCCTGCCTCATGATAGGCCAGGTCCATCTCAAATCATTAGCCTCACAACTGGCATTAATCTCTCTGTTGGACCAGGCAGCTCATCTGTACCTTACAGCTTATGTGGTATCAAAGATAAACCAGATGATTGCCTGAATGATCAGTGTTTAACTCAGGAAAATGCCTGTTAGGGAATATGACTGCACTTGACTAACTAGTCAGTTCATGAACATTAAACCTACTGGCAAAGAAAGTTGCCACGGTTTACATTCATCTAGTAAAGCGTTTAAAGGGCAGTTTTATTAAGGACTATTATAGACTTTGCAGAAATGCTGTTGATTCTGTTTGGCAGGGTCGCTGTTAGTGCATCAGTGTGCATAATCCTTATAAATAATAGATGCTACAGTATGCTAAAAAATAAAAATAATTAATACACATGTTTATACACCTGTCTTAGTGCAGGTATGCATTCGGACTGTGGTGATGTTAAAAGATATCTCTCTGTCCTTTCAGCACTGTCTTAAATGTTAGTCTGATCAGATCAGATCAGATCAGATCTCGGCTTAGTGACGGCTGTTTTTCTCCCGTTAGCCAGTCTGAAGGCAGATGTTCTTTTACACATGCAGATGTTATTTCTTATAAATGGGTTTATTTAAATCAACATTATACATTTTACACTAAAAAACAGCCTCAAAATCAGGGCGATGGTTCACCGGCCTGTAATAGAGAGAATAGCATCTCTATAGTTGCTGTAGTCTTACCTTAAAATAACTTCAGAAATAGCTTCCGAAAACAGTTTAATGCTCCACTGATGTGTAATCTGGGCTCGGCACACTGCTAACTGCACTACGTAACTTTGGTGGGGCTGCAGGAGAGAGCTCTCGCAAGACCTGCTCTGTTAGAAGACTGACTGCTGGGGTCCCCTTTACCTGCGTTAGACCAGCTGCCACCCACCAGTCCGACCACCAGGCTCCACCACCACCCATCTGTGGTTAGAGCGCCAGGCTATCGATAACAGGGTTGTGGGTTCGATTCCCGGGCTCGGCAAGCTTGAGCAAGGTCCTTTACCCTCTCTGCTCCCTGGGCGCTGGAGTTGGCTGCCCACCGCTCTGGGTGTGTGTGTGTACTCACTGCCCTTAGTTCACTTGTTACTTGTTCACTACAACAGATGGGTTAAATGCGGAGGACAAAGACGTGCACCTTTACCATGTCAGACCAGCTGCACACCCTCCTGCCACCGCTACCTACCTAATGACCATTTTAAATCTACATGGATTCTTAACTATCTGCCACTACTAATTGTACCACCATTAACTATCATTACTCTCACTACTGTGATTATATTAAGTTATACTACACTACGATTATTGTGATTGTCATATTATGATATTAAGATTAAGTTGCACCCCTGAGCAGTACAACAGTCTTGGTGGTGGTTCAGTGACTTTTATCAATAATTTATTAATAGTTTTGATCAGAGAAGGATGGGTCCCCCTTGTGAGCCTTGGTTCCTCTCAAGGTTTCTTCCTCCAGCTCTGAGGGAGGTTTTGCTTGCCACTGTCGCCTTTGGCTTGTTCACCAGGGGTCTTAGATGTTTCATGTCTTCTTATGTTGTTAATTTCTTTAATGTCTTTTTACTGATTATTGATTCTGTAAAGTTGCTTTGTGACAGCAACAGTTGTAAAAATCTCCATACAAATATTTTTTTTATTTGATCTAATGCATTATGCTGCATAACCCAGGTCATATTTGTGTAAAATCAGTATTACCTCAGTCCACAGGCCTCTTTCACATTAGATACTGGTTTCTCTACCTCATTTACAAAAGTTTGTGAAAGCTGTCGTGGAGGGGGCGCTCATTGCATAATTAGTTTGAATTGACAGCAGTGGTGTAAAAGTGAATAACACTTTCCAACTGTAGGAGAAGCCCAGGAGCAAAAAAATCTCCCATAAAGATGCTGTAAGTCTGGGGCCAATTCTCAATCTTGCCTGTACTTGTGTTCCTGTGGACTTGTGAAACGTCATCAGGTGCAGCCCAAGTATTGATCCACACAAAAGTTCACATTAAAGTCCAAATGCCCTGATGTGTTCTTGTTCCTCTGTATTATCAAGGAAGCGTCAAGACGTGACTTGTGTGGAATCAGCACAGCCATAGCCATATCCCAGAATGCATAACACACTACACTGCTGTTCCGTTCAGTTAAGTCCTCCCATCCTCAGGAGTTTGTACTCACGAGTCAAACTTGTGAAGCCAGTTCTACCAAGTATACCTGCCGTACTTTGCATTGAGAATCCCAGAGACTAGACCAAGATCTTAAAACCAAGACCAAAGTCATGTGCAACAACACTAGATTAAGAAACTAAGACTTTTTAAAGTCATCTGTCCTATGAAAGCACTGGGCCACAGTCAAGGCCCAGTAATACCTCCCCATGCTTGTTTAAATGGCTCCACACTAAAGGAAATGCTGTTTGGTAATCCTTTTTTGCTGTGTTGCTCAATTCTCAAGAAGTGCACCCTTGCCAAGCGTACACAGCATGCATCAGCACTGGTTAGCGTGAGTAGGCAGAGTAGCTCTGCACGCTAGGCGATGGCGAGCGTCACCCCTGAGTTCCGCTACATTTCGTGCCTCACTGGCAGTCAGTCAATACAGATGCCAGATTAAGATTTGTGGTGAGGTTGCTGAGTGTGGACACAATCATCCACCATTGTGCTCTACTGCTGGCTAACATGGAAGCCTATTGAGTGTTCAATCGCCACTGGCTTTGCCTTGTTTAGTGTGTCTTTCAGAACTGCTGTTATTAGTCGGACATCTAACGTCACATCGATTGAAGTTGACGACACTGACTGATAAGAAATGGGCAGCTCCTTATTAACGCTTTCACCTGTATCTGAACTCTTTACTTATTTAAGGGGGTTTACTTTAGCAGTTTGCTTGTTATCTAAATATATATTTCCAGAAACAACACTTTTGTGATAAAAGTGTATGTAATATGCTATGCATGCATGTAAACATACACTATATGGACAAAAGTATTGGGACACCTGCTTATTTATTGTTTCTTCTGAAATCAAGGGTGAGAAGATGTGATTGCTTTCAGTGGCAAGAGCGTTAGCGTGGTCAGGATGTCCATCCCCAACTCCCAGACTCATCCCAAACGTATTGGATGCAGCACCATCATTTCAGAGAACCACTTCATACTCCTCTGTCCCACACCGGGCATTAGACATGGTGCCAATAGGTCTATGTTTATCTGCTATCGACAGTCCTATTCTACAGGGACTAGTAAATTACATTATTATAAAGAACATTATTAGATGGGATTTGGGAGGAGCCTGTCTTATTTGAACCTCAGACATTTGGTTTGGTTTGCTCTTAATGGGTAAAATGAGTGTTATTATCAAGCGATGCAAAGAGCTTTCTGGGACCTTCAGAAAGAAGGATGTCAAAGTACAGCATCTACCATCAGTAAGAGACCACACACATTTTAAAGGGAGATGTGAAAGGAGACAACCCTTGCTGTCAAGACAAAAAAACATCAAAGCAAGACTAAAGTTTTCCAGAGAACACCTAGACCAAGATCAGGACTTTTGGGACAATGACAATGATTATCTGGACACAATAACAGAGGACATGTTTGGTGTGAATCAGACACAGCATTGAGCACAAGAATGTACATCAACTGTGCAGCATGGAGATAGAAATGTCATGGTTTGGTGCTGCCTTTCTGCAATAAGGTCTGAAGAGCTTTTCAACAAAGGATTCTTTATTGTATCAGAAGGCTCTTGAGGAAGATACCATCTGTCTAAAAACTACAGCTAAAACGTCACACAGCTGAAATAATTCTGCAGGAAAATCTTTCTCCCAGCTGATTGTTGATGAGACTGGTAGATCATTATAGGAAACGTCCAAGGGGGGAAATACCAGCTATTAAGGCATTAAGTTTTTCCTCACAAAAAAACTGCATTTCTATTAATCACATATTATGTGTGTAGTAGTATTAGCTTCATCTCTTATTATTATTTGAATAAAATGTCCATATGTTTAAATACATAAAAAAACAAAGGCTTTTCACATGACTGTATGAATCAGAATCATATGAATCAGAATCAATGTACATGTATAGTAGGACAGTATCTGTCCTAGAAGTATGTACCTTATGAACACCTATTTATTTAATAACCTTAAAGAAAAAGTGTGCCCTGTCCCACTGCTTGTCTCCTGAAAAACACAATATTAAGCTTAGCCTGATATGATTCACTGTTGGAGTGCGAATGATGAAATGATCTGATTGTCACCAACTCATTCTCTTTGCAAATTGTAGGGAAGGCAATATAAATCCAGTTATTCTGTGACAGCAAGGCAATGTCCCAGACAAGCAAGTACTGTACATTTCATAACAGTTAGATGGGTAAACTGTATGGTCAGCTATTGTGTGCACAGGAACTAATGACTGTTGACTGGACACCTGCAAAAATGAAATAACCAGCAATGTGTTAAGAAATGTACTGTTACTCTGATATCATACACACATCCTGACGACATACTTTACTGTCCAGAGAAGGCTCTCTACTACATTTTTGGAGCGTTGCTGTAAGGAATCAATTGAATTCAGCAAGAAGAGCATTAATGAGGTCAGGAAGTCAGATTATTACCACTCTACCAACTTCCCGACTCATCCTAAAGGTTCCAGACAACACAGTTCCACTACTCCACAGCTCAATACTGGGGGGCTTTATTCCTCTCTAGCCCACACCTGGCATTAGGCACGGTGCCAATAAGTTTATGTTTATGTGCTCCAGAGAGCCCTATTCTATTGTCAGTATTTCAGATATGTGACAAGCTGTGTGTGCATTTGCACATCTTTATCAGTAGTGGGTGCAACTTGGTAACTGAAGGCATTTAGTGGAAGCAGTGTCCACAAACATTTGGACGTGTAGTGCAGTTTGAAGTAGCCAGCATTGTGCCAACATTTTAAGGACTTGGCCAATGGAAATGCTCCAAAATCTTTTTACCCTGGCGTCCACTGAAAGTTACGTTTTCTGTACAGTTGCCATATTTTGGAGATACAGCTTTTTGTTCAGACAGTGACAGTACACAATTTTGTTTATCTGGCCTGAATGGATTTCTCCAGCTACTAAACTTCAAAACATTAGCCCATACGTGTCCACTCACACTGTTCCTGGCTGACGAGAAATCAGTGCTCAAGAATGTTTCTCCCATGTGACCTGGTGCACATCAGAGTGAACAAAACACACCCACCCCACCCCACCAAGTACCTGCAGCCCTCTGATCTCCGCACCTGCACTTTTTAAAGGTGGCTGTACTGCTAAAAAAGAGCGGCTGGTCAAGCATGCAGCCCACCATGACAAAGACTCTCTTCAATCCTGATTACAACTCAAACAGTGGTTCCTTTGATGGCGGAGCTTTCTGAAATATTATCAAAACTGGCATCACTCTTTGAGACAAGGAATCCCAAATTAATCATTCCTCTGCAAGCTTATATGTGTGTGTGTGTCTTTGTGTGTGCAGGGGTCTGCCTGCACACCACAGTAAATGGGTCAGGTCCAAGCATCAGAATGGTATGTGTGGAACACTAGAAAAACTACCATAGCAGAAATATCAAGAGATTAGTGGGGAGAATTAATTCCACTCTCTAGATCTTGGCTGTAATCTGTAAACTATGAGTTTATGAGAATGTAACCATTTGACACCTTAAGAAAACAATTAACCCTTTATTGCAGCAAGGCTTATCACACACTAAGGTATAAATCAGTAACTTCTGAACAAACTTGTGGGACTTTTCCTTATTAAAAGAAGTTTGTAATAAAACCTTCGGCCCATAGGTCATTGGTCATAGGCTGTTTAAAGGGGCTATTTACAAAGTAAAGTAATATTTTAGTGAACGTTCTCCTCTAAAAAAATCTATTTGTATTATTTGAGTTTGTAAGAATGACAAAATGTGGTAAATGTAAGGTACCAGAGTGGTAAAATTGTAGCCCCCCCTTGCAGGGAACTGCAGGTGTGATTTCTGGATAACTATTTTTCCAATGGCAATGGGGCAAACTACTACTACTACCTTTAATAAAACCATTAACCAGAGTAAACTGAGCATAAATATTAAAAACATCAACATAATCACGTTTTTAGACACCTAACCTGTTCACAGGCACATTTTCATCTTTTATATTTAATATTTCTTACATTATGACTCCACTGACCTCATTTATTGGTACATGTTTAACATGTTTATGTGCAGTTACATAATGTAACATGTTATCACCTGGAGCCACTTACAGTTCACATAACAGTAGCTGTGGCTGTAATTCTGGATCAATTATGAAAACTGTAAGCATATTTCAGGGCTGATCACATATAATTCACATAATGTCACACTGCTTTTTCATGTTGACAGCCCAGCTGTAGTACAATAAGGGTGTGATGGTGAAAAGCTATAGCCCTTTCTATGAGATTCCGTTAGCTTGAGGCGCCACCTGCTGGAAATGTCGAAACGGTACCCTTCAGACTATTCAGTGATAGCAGCTGTCAAACACTGAAGAACGAAAAGGAGGAATTGCGTTTTAGGTTTATTATCATCTGGTCTGGTATTGGGGGTATCTGATAGAAATAAACTACGAACAAGGAAATAAACTGAAAGCACGGTGCTCTGTGCACCAATCTGGCAACCCGGAGAAAGGGGCGTGTTTGTTTACATTTCTTGTGCGCCATGCCAGTCGACGTGATGACGTCCTGGGTGCGAAATCCGGTGGAACTCGGAAGAGAGGCGGCGGAGAAATCTCAGGAAATTTGACAAAAACGGTGAGAAATGGTGAGAGAACTGTTTCTGCGCTGTGAGGTGTGAGGAGAAGACCGACTTTTACGCGTCCGTTTAAACTCGGCTGTAAGTCGGTAGCCCTGCCGTTTTGCCGGCAGCTCGTCCTGTGTTTTTCCGAGCGTTAGCTGCTGGCTAGCAGGTTAGCTAGCTTCGTTGTGTGTCAGAGTCCCAGAGATAACGGCCAAGACACTTCCAGTGTCTGCTGGACTTGAATTTAGAAATGCGCATTAAACCTGAGGTTTAACTGGTAGCTAATAGTTCTGCCTCTTTTTATTAGTGATTCTTCTGTAAATGAGTATCAACCTAAAGCTGTTTATCTCTCCTGTGTTTTTGGGTTTTTTGCAGAACCTATGAATCTTGGTAGAACATGGAGAACGAGGCAAACTCTTTCCATGCTGAGTTCCCAGACTTCTCCTGCCGCCTGACTGTAGTGCTGTCATTATAACGAATGCACATTTCTAATGTTTTAAGGTAAGGGTTTTCGGTTGTTGCTTTTTCTCCAGCTATGTAAGAATTGACCTAAAGCTGTTCCTCGCCCCTGTTTCTTGCAGATCCTCTGAATCCTGGTAGAACATGGAGAACGAGGCAAACTCTTTCCATGTTGAGTTCCCAGACTTCTCCTGCTCCCTTCTTAAGAAGCTGAACCAACAGCGTCAGAGAGGGCAGTTGTGTGACCTCATCGTGTCCTTAGGTGGACACCAGTTCCGAGCCCACCGTGCTGTGCTCGCAGCCAGTTCCCCTTATTTCTGTGACCAGGTGCTTCTGAAGAACAGTGCCAGAGTGGTCCTGCCTGATGTAATGCATCCGTGTGTGTTTGAGAGGCTTCTCCTGTCCTGTTACACAGGTGCTCTCTCTGTCCCGTCCGGCGAGGTGGTGGCCTTCCTGACTGCTGCTAGCTTTCTGCAGATGTGGCATGTGGTGGACAAGTGCACTGAACTGCTAGAGGTCGGGAATAAGGGAGGCAGTGGGAATTTTGAACAGGGCTCATCCCCTAGAGAAGATGGGTATTTCTTAGATAACGAAGAAGAGGGCGAGTTTGAGGGAGCTGGCCAGACAGACGCTCACAAGGAGGAGCTGGGAGTAGAAGACTTTCTGGAGGATGGGGTCTCCATCCCTGCTGCGGGCACAGGCACTTCACAGAGCACAAGTTGTTCTCCTCATGAAAGGTCGAGCAGCGAGAGTGGGGAACCCGACACCGCTGAGGTTCAGCGGTCCAGGTCCACTTATGTCCCACCCAGCATCATGGGGCACAGAAAGAGGGTGCATGTAAAGTCTGAGAGACAGGGTAGAGAGGATTGCAGTGGCCTTTTTGGCAGCGACTCTCACCCTCCATCCGATTCTGATCAGGCCAGCCATCCAGCAGAGGTGATGGAAGACTGTTTGGAGGAGAAGCTGGCGGCACGCTTCGAAGACAACTTGGACGGAGACTGCTCATATGAAGATCCTCTGGATTTCTATGGGACCTCCATCGCGGGCTTCTCCCAGGACGGCGATGAAGGTTCACCTGCACTGTCTAAAGACGACCTGCAGCCGGACGCGAGTGCAGGTGCAGTAAAGGGCGAGGAAGATGGCTCCCAGGGAGGCGAAGACACGAAAGAGCAGACCACCCACTCAGGGTTTGCATCTGTGGTGTACAAGCTCTACCCGTGTCAGTGTGGCAAGAGCTTCACCCACAAGAGCCAGAGAGATCGCCACATGAGCATGCACTTAGGCTTGCGACCGTTTGGCTGTGCGGTCTGCGGCAAGAGCTTCAAGATGAAGCACCACCTGGTGGGCCACATGAAGATCCACACAGGCATCAAGCCCTACGAGTGCAACCTCTGTTCGAAACGTTTCATGTGGAGGGACAGCTTCAACCGCCACACCTCCACCTGTGCCAAGTCCCACCAGGCCCGTCGGACCAGAGCGGAAAACTCCTCTTAGGTCTGCTGCTGATGGTATTCTGGCTGATTGCGGAATGCATTGGGAGGCTGTCTGAGGAGCTTAGAGCTACTAAGAAAGTGTGGTATTGTCACTACCTTCAGAGCAGGGGTGTTCACTAGGGATGCACGATGAGGTTGGATTTATACCAGTAACAGCAGATAATTGCATAAAATAAATCATCAGTCATTGTGCTTTGTTTACATTATGACTGTAGACGGACAACGACAAACCGTAAATTCCATGTTATTGGAGCAGGGATGGAAAATTCTGCCACAGTCAGCGGTGACAGTAGTGCACCACTGTAGTCAGCAGAACATGCTGATGAGTTCAGTTATCCTGTGTTTTGTCATGAAAGACTAAAAGCTCACAATAGAGGGCCAGGAGTACCTGATCATATACAACAATTAGAATATTAGTGTCAGACGTTGTTGCCTTGTGCACCTTCAGTAAGGTGTCATGGTCATTTGTGTAAGGAAATAAATTATTCTCTTTAAGCATCATCATATTTGGGGGGGGGGGTGTATCCTGCTGTCTCTACTGTCTAGGAAAGGCTTTCTACTAAGTTTTGAAGCATTGCTGTAAGCATTCGATTGCATTTAGCGAGAAATCCGCTCATACCAAAAGTATTGAATGGAGCGCCATCATTCCTGAGAACGCAGTTCCACTGCTCCACAGCTCAATGCTGGGGGCTTTATACCTCTCTAGCCCACGCCTGGCATAAGGCTCGGTGTCAATAGGTTCATGTCTATCTGCTTAAGAGAGTCCTAATCTATTGGTAGTACTTCTCTACAGGAACTAGACAAGCTGTGTGTGCTTTTGCTTGTTTGTGTCAGCGTGCGACTTATAGTAGCTTAATGCATTCATTAGAAGGGGTGTCCACAAACATTTGGACATGTAGTGTATTCATTGTTCTCCAGAAAAGCAATACTACATTATTGTCCTCTACAGTTCCATTGTTGTACATTTTCTCTATCAATCTCTATAATACATTTCTACAGTCACGTATATTTAGTTGAAATTTCTACATTTTGCAGATATAAAATAATAATAATAATAATAAAATACTGGATTCTGGCATACAGGTCTTATATCGTGCATCCCTAGCTGTCACTTTAGTGTGCTGATTTCCTCACTCAAACAAACCTGGTTCAACTGGCCTGTTAATTGCCAGGTTAAATGCGTAGGTATGAGCAAGGAAAGCAGCAAACGGCTACGGACTTTGTTCATCCAGAAGTCCGGGAGTCAAAACCCCTGTTTTTGAAGAAGACAAAAGCTCTCTAGGTTTTCACTCAGTGCTGAAATATGCAGAAGCTGGAGGGGTCTGTAGCACCTAGATGTTCAGGTGTTCTCAAGATCACGCATTTCTCTCAGAAGAACCGGTATCATAGCAACCGTGTCAATATTTCAGAATGGTTTGTTTTAAAGTGTATTTTCAGCCATAGCCTTCAAAAGCGTCTTCAAGACCCTCAAGTACGGTTGCACAAGTTTGAACGAGCAATGTTTTGATGGCTTTTTTTTAAGGCTGAAACCGCCGTCGCTGCCTGTCCATTGACTTGCAGGTCTCCATAGTCTGTCTGGCTGGTGCCACAGTGTGCTTTGTACAGCACAGGAATAGCTAAAATGTCGGATTAATTTTATACACTGAAATATCTATAATTGTCAGGGTGATTTGGCATTTGTATCAGGGGGAACAAAAACAGAAATCCTACCTGATATTGATTATTCTGTATGCAGCAGAAAGGTTCTACCACCTTTTTTGTTTTGTAAATTGTGCCATTGTAATTCTGTAACATATTTTAGGAGATGTTTATGGATGGAGAAAAGCACCAAAAAATGCACAGGTGTAAAATGTCAGAAACTAATGGGTCTGAATAGCTTCTACATCCTCACTGTTATGGAAAAAAGCAAAACCTCAGAACACGTGTTAGTTAAGAATTAACACCAAAACAGGGAAAGTCATTTGTAAAGGGCTGTAATGTAATAGAATAGGAGCTAAATATTTGCATGTATTGTTATTTAATGGGCCTGTTGTAAAGTGAGCTTCAGCATCGTTGAATTAATGGCTTGAGTAAGTCTAGTTGTGTGTTCGTAAGAAGCACCGATGCTTGTGATGCAAATGATCGCACTGTCAATGATTTTTATTTTATTTTATTTTATTTTTTTGCTTCGTTCTTTTTTTTTATTTGATTCTACCTGAAAACGTCACGCTGCTGTTGAGGCTCAGTATAAACAGCACTGTGATTACTGTACTCAGTAATCAGAACTGTGCACTTGTGCATTCGCTGCTCTGCAAAGCCATCCCACCTTGAGCTGAACTTTTTAAAAGACCTGTTGGGTAACCTTAAAGGAATAGTTCATCAAATGCATGTGATTCATGATGCTTCCCAGACACAGTCTGGTCAGCCAAGTTATGTTTGAAATGGGACATGTACTTATTTGGTTCATAACTGGTGATGCTAGGCTAATGTTGCTAACAAACACTAGACTTTCATCAGTCTCCTCTCTAAAAACATGAATACAAAAAAAAACTATAACTATTTTTTTAAAAATACATATTTTTTTTACTTACTTAGTTAAAAATAATTTAAACTTAAAACTGGACCTTGATCCTGCTATGTGAAGATTGATTGATTGGTTTTATAGACCAAAGTAAGGTTATACCAGAGACGAATAAAGTTCTGCCCTTCAGCAAAAAGAGCCAATCAGCTTGCTGGGTTTGCCACAAGCAGAGAATGGGAAAGCCCCCCTCGATGTGGAGATCTGCTCAAGTGCAGTAGCCAGAACAAGATTTTGTGCAATACGTACCTACAAACTATTCATGAGGTTTTAATTGGATTTTATCAGTGATTACATATTTTTTTATATTCTTGATGGGAGCCTGGTCTTGCGTGACTGGAAATAACTGCCCGGCAGCGTTGCAAAGATGAGTCACAGAGCCAACAGACTTAACAATATTGATCTGTCCACAGATATAAATGAAGAATGCATTTTGAATGGGTTGAGAGACTTGTTTTTTGGGAGTGTATTGGCAAAGATGATATTGGTGACAGTCTGAATCCAGTGTTTGTTAGCAAAGTTAGCCTAGCATCTCCCATTCTAAGAAAACGATGCAAACTTTAAAAAAAACTAACCATGTTTTGACTAATCAAATGCATTTAGTTTGAGTGATAAATCGTGTTCATTTGATATTTTGTAGAACAATTCCTTTAATCCCACCATTACTCCAGAGATGCAGTTCCTTCAACTGCCGAATGTTGACAAATTCTAATAATAGTTCATATTAATTAACATGACACCTTGATTTTACAACAGAACCTCAGATTTGTGTTTCTAGTTTTCACAAAGATGAAATGTGAAAGCATGAACTGTATATTGGTAGTTATTGCAGTCCTAGTTAGAATTACGCTAAGCTGTAGGCCGACGACGTAGTATGGAGTATGGAATATGGAGTATCTTGCCACAAATACTGAATATTTCCACCTCGTCACACATTTTTAATGTAAATACTATTCTAATGGGATCTTCATGAATGTGTGCTCATGTGGTTCTACATGCCTCAAAGACAACAAGCATAAGACAATCATCGTAGGGATATGTAGAGTCTGCCGACATCATTGCGACCGTTTCGCCTAATTGAAAATTAGTTCTTTTGAAATTGATGTTTAGTGATAGAGGAGGGAAACCAAGGTCCTCAGCCTCTTTCTACTCTAAACCGTTAACGTAGCCTCTCTTGAGTTGTATTGTGAACTTTCTTTCATTCACAAATAAGTTTCACTTCATATCACTTTAAAAATGATGGATATCAAGTCAGTGGGACATGAGATCTTTTCAGAATCTGGGCCTTGACTAACCAATCAATCTTAGAACTTATTATGACGTTTGAATACAGACATTGAGCCTGTTCTTGTTGAGCAGTGAATCTGGGCTCGATGTAATCTTTGCTGTCCACTTATTAACCAGGTTGTCTTAAGACTGCTCGGGAATCCACTTATTTACTGTCTCCCAGTTGATTACTACCTCAAGAGCATTATCATGTGGTAGACCTGTTGATCAGGGCTGGGTTTCCCAGAAGCGTCTTAGCACACCGAACACTCTCTCAACCAGGTAGGATGACCTTAATACTAAGGTGCTTTTGGGAAACTGGGCCCAGAACAGTCGCTCAGAGATTTTCTTTCAGGAGTGTCCCTTGCCTTTTGTTTTTTAACATTGTCGTGTCGTTTTTCTTCTTATAGAAGAACTTTGTGAGAGGTTTGTACAAAGACGTGTTGAGCAATAAACGTTTTACTACTACCGACGGCTCTCTGTCTCTCTGTGGTGTCTGTGTCTTGAATGTTGCTTGGTTTCAGGGGAACAATATGCTTGTTGAGAACGGCCAGCAGATGGCAGTCACTGATTGTATCTGGTGGCGGTATTTATCACATTCTACTGCCTTTTGACAGATTCTTTCTGTTTGAGGTAATTCATCAAATATGCATTGTATATTTATCTAGTTGTACAGGGTTCTTGTGGCCTCTTAAATGCACTGCTCTTTTGAGGTCTAGCCACAGATTTTAGATGTGTAAACCGGGGATATATGAAAACATGGCAATGACCTTCAGCTTGTGCCTTTTGAGGTTGTCTATTGTGGATTTTCAGCTGTATTTAGGATGATCACCTACGGTACAAATCACCCACCTTTCACCCCCACCTTCTTTACAGATGGTGGGGGTAAAGGATGTTGATTGCTTCCAGAATTTGTTGCTATTTAATTAAAAGCTTTCTTCTCAAAGCATGACTGGTCCAGCCCTGTGCTTAACAGTTGGAAAGGTGTTCTTTTAATGAAACTCTGCACTCTTTTTCCCCCTGATATACCTTTACTCATTTTCCGAGCACAAGGCAGCTGCCTAGAGGTGTCATTAGGATGGCTTAGGATTTCTGAGACATGGTTTAAAGAGCATCTATAGAGCTTTGCATCAAATGTGCATCACCTGTAAAACCCAACTTAACCTAAAACTAACCTAAAATAATCCACTAATCTTGCTTATATTAAATATTAAATGGGATTTTTCATCTTTAACTTTAGATCAGTTTATTTTCTATGCATTTAACTATTCACAGCAACAGGAATTTTTAACAAGGTTCCCAAACGTCTTGCCCATCCTTATACACTCTTATGACAAAAGGGTTTAGTTACGGCATGGTGTTCTGTAGACAAGGAAGATGAAACATGCCTATAAAAAAATACATTTATAGCATAATGATGATAATATATTTATGTATATATTTGTATTTCAACATGCATTTATTTCCACACTTCAGGTTTCTAGCTAAACTGACACACTATTGGCTGACAGTAGAGAAAGCAGTATGTTTCTATTACTCTTGCCTTTTTCTGAAATGACACATGACACCAGCTCCTGCTGTGTTGATGGAGGAGAGCATGCACCCTGTATGTAGTGTGAAAGTATGTAGTGCAAATGAAATTACATCCAAATGAAGATGTCCAACTGCTCTATAATGAATATTTACCGATTAACTGATTATTAACGGTTCATTTTCTGAGTTATGACTAATGCCTTCCTCAGAGTTCCCCCTGGTCGAACTCTCTTCACTTCAGCAGCTGTGTTAGGTGAAACAGGCTCTCTGATGGTGTGGTGTGTGTGGTGACATTAGTCAGTTGTAATCATTTGTCCTGATTTTACTTGGTATAAGTTGTAAGCTGCTACTGTGTTGCATAACCAAGATCTCTAGCAGCTCACAGAACTAAGTAAGCGTCATTTAGGATCATTACAATTAAGAGGAGATGAGGAATCAGAGTTGACTCTACAAAACCCAGAGGCATGCATCGCTGTGTATTGCCCTAGAGCTTAAACAGAGAGAAGCACATCTTAACCACCTGCTGTGAAGTTGCGGGTGGTCAGCCTTGCAGCACAGCCTCAATCCAAGAGAGTTTTGCGTGACAGGTACCTCCATTAAACATGTAGGTTTATTGGTCGTTTTTATACTTATTAAGACAGCTCCATTTACTTCACAGTTGTCTTGACTCCTGGTGGGTCATTCACAAAGCAGGATTTCTCAGTTAGCCAGATAACTTAAGCCAAAGTTGAACATGGTGGTGGTGGTGGACATTCCAATTGGACACTCCTCAACTTTTGGACTTACTGAGGAACCCTGCTTTGTGAAATACTCGCTGGTTCCTATCCACTAGTAAATCTGCTTCAGTAAGTTTCTCCCTAATGCACCATTTAACATTATACCACTCTTAATTACTTAGATTAATACTGCAAAATAATGCAATATTGGAACCTATTTGGAAACCTTATTGGAACTAAGTGACAGGCCACGGCAGGCTAACCACACTGTTTTGTTTGTGAAAAGTAAGTGAAGAATATATTAAAGAGTTTCATAGGACAGAGTTGTATTCAAGGAGTTCTAAGGCAAAATAGTACCCAAATAAAAAAACACGGCCTATTATATACTACACATAATATACTAATAAAGCTAAAATATACTGTTTCATGAATAGGATGGGATTTCATATGGTGGTACAGACCATAGCTGTATAGTATGGCTTTGCCTTATTTTTATTTTTTATTGACTACTACTTTACAATAATTATCGTATGTATAAAAACTCATCACAGTTTTCTACTTTACAGAAAAAAAAGCTTATATACAGTTTTTAGTGGCCGTCAGGGTATAAATAAAAAAGTTTTTTTTTAGCACTTTTGACGCAATGGAAAGAACAACTGTCAGATTCAAATTATATTATTCAAAAAGTTTAGTGTTACAGTTAACCAGATAACTTTAGCCTTTTAGATAAGTCAAGCCTGTCCAATAGGAATGTCCCTCAGCTCTGTTCCTATTGGACAGGCTTGAATTTAGGCTAAAGTTATCTGGTTAACTGTTACACTCAGCTTCCTCAACTTTGGACCTAAATGGTCCGGCTAACTGTGAAATCCTGCTTTGTGAAATACTCCCTGTTGTTGAAGCTTTTCCACAGTGCACCATTTCCCACCATTTCCCTCTCTTTGTTTACTAACAGTGAGAAGGGGTGCATGCTGGAACCGGAATTTCCTAGTTTCCTTCTGTATTTTTGTCATTTTTTATTTTTAAGGTGATTTTATCAGGATTTCATATCAGTTTCATACACTAGTACCACCACCAAAAAGCTCTAAGAAGATCTTCCTAAACTGCCCCTTTTTAAACGAATTCGCCTCTTCTTAGTCCAACAAAGAGGAGCAGCACCTGCGCACCCGCTTTCAATTGCATAGACCCGGCGAGCGAGGCCCGCTATTGGCTGTTGTCGAGTGAGGGGGCGGGGCGTCCGCTAGGCGAAGAGCGCGATTAGTGAACGCCCCTTTCCATCAGAAAAAACAAACCTACCTGATACTTCCTGCCATCGATGTGTTTCCTTTTTTTTTGGTGACGTTTGTGTACTTCGCTGTCATGTTTGTGTACATCTGCAGAACTATATTTAATCTGTCACGGAGCTCCTCTGTGTTGGGTGATAACAGAGACTGGGACATTGTGTGCGTGGACGAGAGAGAGTGGATGTAGGAGACGCGAACACGCTGGGTTACAGCACGACACGTCTGTGGACTAGCCTAAGCTAACACACACACACACACACACACACACACCTACATACATACATACATACATACGCTTCGCCCCTGATTGAGTGACTGGAGACGCTACAGCAGAGAGGGACCTCCTGTGCGTCGTTTTCAAAGGTAGGTCTCTTTGTTTGCTTGGCTCAGACCTGGGTGGCTGCAAAGCCAGATAAAAATGAAGCCCCTCTCTGGAGGTTGGCTGGTCTCTGCCTGCGGGGGGCTTTTTTCAAAGGGTAAAGGTGAGAGCCCGCTGTGTACAGGCAGTGCAGTGGGTCGGTCTACAACGTCACGTCAGCGGAAACTAGATGTGTCCATTGATCTCGGCCAACCAGGCGTGTTAGTTTCACGCCTATATGCTGTGCACTCGCTCTTAAGTTTGTAGACACCTGCTCTTTCTCTTTCATTCCGGGTATTAGTAGCCCTCCTTTTGCTTAACACTAGATATAGGAGCACTGATGTGAGGGTTTGATGAGTTTAACCAGGGGACAGATCATTCTTGGTCACTTCAGCTCATATATCTCAAAGGTATCCTCATCCCATGGTGGCTCCAGTCTAGTGCTGGGGGGGCCTAACATCCCTTTAGCCAATGCTTTGCACTGGACTTACACGGTGGCCTTGTGAACACCTGTCAGCAATAGGGTCACCTTAAAGTGGCTCTAGAATGATCTAGTTTGAAGAAGAGTCCGGATACTTTTGGACACCGAGCATAGACACATCCATGGGCTTTAAATCCCTCTAGGCATGGTGACCTCATGTCAGGCCATTGGTCCAGAGAATCCCATTCACTTCACTGTGCTTTTCTATGGAGAGTAAACTCTACAGGCTGTGTTTGCACAGTTGAACACCTGTGTCAGCAATGTGTGCACCTTAAAGTAGCCGGTTGCTCTTGTTTTGAAGGGGTGTCCAGATACATTTGGACATAGAGAGTAGTCACATTTTCTGTGAAGGCTTAACACTAATTGTTGGAACAGTGCTGTGGGGATTTTATTGCGTTCAGCCATGAGAGCCCCAGTTAGGTCAGGTACTGATGTTGGACAATAAGATTTTGTGCACTTCGGCTCCACCATCCCACAGGTTTTCTCATCCCATGGTGATCAACAGCTCCACAGCCCTTGGCATTGGGCATGGTGACCTCATGTCAGGCTCACAGAGAGTTCGAGTTTGAGTGCCCCGTTCCATTAGCAACGCTTATACTGTACAAGCTGTGTTTGCACAATTGAATACCTGTGTCCCAGTAGCTGAACTCACTCTCATTTAAAGGTGTGTTCAGATATTTTTGGACATAGAGTGTAGACACATGAATGGGGCTTGCTATCGGTCATGGTGACCTCATGTCAGTCTCATGTATAGCTGATCCAGAAAGTCCCGTTCTTTTAGCAACCCTTACCTATGGAAATCACACAGCACAAGCTGTGTGTGCACAGTTGAACACCTGTGTCAGCATTGGGCGCACCTTCCAGCAGCCGAGGAGTGTCTGGATACATTTGGATACAAGAGTGTAGACACATGAATGGGGTCAGTAGGCAGCACTCCACTACAGCATAACCCTGCTGATTAGGTCCTGCTGTTGGAGGAGTCACGACTGTAGTCGCTTTGGGTTTGCTCGAGTGTGGGAATGGAATTTTGGTCCACTCATGTGGTTTTGTTGTTTTGTGGGGGTGGAGGAGGATGAAGAAGAAGAAGAAGAGGAGGAGGAGGATGATGATGATGATGAGGAGGAGTGCAGTCTGGAACTGGGACTGTTGTTTTGTTTCTGTATTCAGAATAGCAGTCTTTTATTTTGAGGGTATTTGCATCTATTAAGATGTCAATTTTCACCTTTTAAAGACCACCACCATTTCCATTGTGTAAAACAACACACAATCTCTGAAATGGCATGCATTCAAGTCTGTTATTCACACAAATGAAAATCAGTCATGGATCTAGATATGTCAATTCTGTAACAATGTTTTAGAACCCTAAGTGAAGACAAGTGAACAAATCCTCTACAGGAAACAAACTATATGGTATTTTTCTGCCCATTTTTAAACAGTGTATGTTTATTTGCTAAATATAATATGTAAAATAAAATGTGCAGTAACTTTTGTATGTTTGTACTTTTGTACTTTCGTTTGTATGTTTTCGGCAACAACAGTATATTCCATTTGACTAGGGGTGCCCAAACTTTTCTTTACAATTATCTAGCTATATATATATATATATATATATATATATATATATATATATATATATATATATATATATATATATATATATATATATATAGTGTGTGTGTGTGTGTGTGTGTGTGTGTGTGTGTGTGTGTGTGTGTGTGAGACAATGGGTGTAATGCAATTCACAATACTGAGCCAGGTTCTATACTCACATTATACAATGGGATGAAAAAAAAGTATTTAGTCAGTCACCAATTGTGCAAGTTCTCCCACTTAAAAAGATGAGAGAGGCCTGTAATTGACATCATAGGTAGACCTCAACTATGAGAGACAAAATGAGAAAAAAAAATCAGAAAAATCACATTGTCTGATTTTTAAATAATTTATTTGCAAATAATGGTGGAAAATAAGTATTTGGTCAATAACAAAAGTTCATCTCAATACTTTGTTATATATCCTTTGTTGGCAATGACAGAGGTCAAACATTTTCTGTAAGTCTTCACAAGGTTGACACACCGTTGCTGGTATGTTGGCCCATTCCTCCATGCAGATCTCCTCTAGAGCAGTGATGTTTTGGGGCTGTCAGCGGGCAACACTGACTTTCAACTCCCTCCAAAGGTTTTCTATGGGGTTGAGATCTGGAGACTGGCTAGGCCACTCCAGGATCTTGAAATGCTTCTTACGAAGCCACTCCTTTGTTGCCCTGGCAGTGTGCTTGGGATCATTGTCATGCTGAAAGTCCCAGCCACGTTTTATCTTCAATGCCCTTGCTGATGGAAGGAGGTTTGCACTCAGAATCTCACAATACATGGCCCCATTCATTCTTTCATGTACACGGACCAGTCGTCCTAGTCCCTTTGCAGAGAAACAGCCCCAAAGCATGATGTTGCCACCCCCATGCTTCACAGTTGGTATGGTGTTCTTTGGATGCAACTCAGCATTCACTCTCCTCCAAACACAACGAGTTCTACTTTGGTTTCATCTGACCATAAGACATTCTCCCAATACTCTTCCAGAACATCCAAATGCTCTCTAGCAAACTTCAGACGCGCCCGGATATGTACTGGCTTAAGCAGGGGAACACGTCTTGCACTGCAATTACAGGCCTCTCTCATTTTTTTTTAAGTGGGAGAACTTGTACAATTGGTGACTGACAATACTTTTTTTCCCCACTGTATTTATTGGGGGAAAGAGACATCACCTATGCTGTTGTATAATGTACTAGTTAGACTGGGGCCAGGAGAAGGGGGAATTGCTGGAGTGGCCTTTTGCCTTTTGGTAGGTATCGATTGTTTGCATGCTTGGGTGTTCAGTTGCAGACAGTAGAGCTCCTCTAGATATCATAATTAATACATCACTCCTCGTTCTCCAGAGTTTTTGCCATGATGCACATGCATTGTGCATTGTGCCATCATTGCATTGTGACATCACAGCGCTCTGCTGCATTGATACGGCTGACGCGTCTGCTCAGTTCAGCGGCAGGTCTTCATAAGATGAAGCCACAGATGGACATGTCAAACACTTAGGTTTAACCATGGTCTATCTGGTTTTTGGGACAGATAACCACAAACATGGATTTAAATACGCCAGCTAGGTAATGCAGGATGCCACACTGCTCATCAGGCGATTGAGTGGGGTCGAAGAGTGAGGACGTTCATTCTCATGGAGAATCACTGGATTTAATTAACACTTAAGAACTTGAAGGACTGTTTGGGGAAAGATCAACCACTATAGAATGTCTGTAGACAGCTGTGAAGATCATTGAAAAATTGTATACAAATATGAGGCAGTCATTAAGACCAGAGAAGGACCTACAGCATACTGATGATGCACCTAGCTTTGACACAGATGTGCCGATGCACACACAACTTGTCTAGTACCTGTAGATAATTACTGTCAATAGAATTGGACTCTCTGAAGCAGATAAACCTATACCTATTGGCACCATGACTAGAGGGGTATAAGCCCCCCAGCATTGAGCCGTGGAGCAAATCTTGACAGCAGGACTCCAAAACGTAGTAGAAAGCTTTACCAGGACAATAAGAGTCACTTACTCCCCTTACTTACTACCCTTATTTTGGAAGGAACAACAAATGAGCATGTGTCCCAATACTTTTGCCCATATAGTGTGTTTATAGATGGAAACCCAGGTAGATGTTTTTCTGTGTATTTCAGAGAACGTTAAAAACTGGCCAAATTAAGCTCATCGCTGAATCAGCATGTTCAGTATTTGTGTACAGAACCTTTTCAGTCAAGGCTGTACACTTTCACCCAGCAACATCAGTAAGCGCTGAAGTTCTGTGCTCACACCCACTTTCTTTTTTGCTGTGCACTTTGCTCTTTTCATCAGTCTGATAAAAGGTTAATCTTGGTCTCATCTGTCCTATAAGCCAGTTTTCCACTGGCTGTTTATGTACTTTCCAGAAGATTGTAACTGGGCCTTTTTTGCTCCTGAGGCCTCACTAGTGTATTCCTTCTGCTGCATTCATGGTCTTCTGCTTTACATCTGATATTAACTTCTTTGACCCTCATTTTGAATGACAACAGCAGCAGACTCTAGAATCTAGAAATAAAAGGCAGGCCTGCTCTTCACTCTCTTGTGCTTGAACTAATGATGCAGCGACACACAGCTGGCTAAGAATCAATCAAGTGTTCAGGGCTGGGTGTTCCAAAAGCTTCAAAGCACAAAGGTGATTCTTAAACGGTCGAGTGAGGCTCCCACTAAAGACTCTCTACCGGTTAAGATAATCTTGTGAGCATGATCATTTTTTGTGTCATATGACCACATCCTTCTCCATTTCTAGTTCCAGTCGAATTCCAAATTTGAGGAAGCTGCATTTTGTGGCTTGATCTTATAAAAAAAAAAAAAAGGTCTTTGACCTTAGGGTTTCTCCTTGCCTCTCTGTCCATCCTCCTCTCTGTGCGTGGGGGCTGAATGCTCATGTGTTCTTCTTCCTGGCACGTGTTTAACTGTTTATTGAGTTTTCAACCTTTTTATTATAATTACCCAAAGAATGCTTAAAGATCATTTCAACTATTGAATGAAACTAAATTAATATATTTTTTTTACTCCATAAGCATGCAGGTCTTAGTTGAGTTTACAGTTCTTTTACTTGGCTTTACCTTTATAAGGGATGATAAAGGGATTCGTGAACATTTGTGAAACCTCACATTTATACCCCAGGAGTTAAAAAAAAATCCCCAGGGTTACAGAAGGTAGCGCTGCACATAAAATACCAAAAGGAAAAGAAAGATGTAACACACCTAAGACTTGTCTTTTCAGTAATGTGTGTCGTGTTGCCAGTGATCTAGCCGAAACTTAAAGCAGAAGGACAGAAGGAAACGCAGAAGGAATTCCGGAATTCTGGGGAAATTTTTCGGAGGTGCTTGTTCCCAGTGGCATCAGGCCAGAACATTCTTCAGTGCCGGAAACGTCATATCTGCCGCCTTGACCCCATACCTGTCCAGCAGCTTTTGAGTGGAGGCATGCTGGCTTAAAAACAAAAGTAGAACAGCAGTAAATACAAAGGAGATGTACGATCACTGGGCTAAAACATGACGTTGGAAAAAAAATAGCCTTCTTTTTGTTTACTGCTTGCCAGAGGCCACTGGCATGTACAGTATGCAGTTAATAGTGAATGCAGTCTCTAGCTAATCAACATATTTTCAGCAGAGGCTAATGCACAGTGGCTCTCTCGTTTATCCCACCAGTGTGACGGGTTACAAACCACCCAGAAATCACAGCTTGCAAACACTTTTTGGAGCCTTTCATTTCCTACTTGGGTCGTCTGGCATGAACAGCTGGTTTCAGGTCAGGTCTATCCACAAATTGTAGGTCGAGTGATTGTGATTTTCTGCATTCTTCAGGTGCTCAGTGGTGGATTTGAGGTGTGTTTTGGAACACTGTCTTGTTTAACTTCGACCTTGTAATTCAGCCGGGCTGCACAGTGAAACGGTGCGCCACCCTCCTGACTCTAGCTAAACCTTCATGTTCCACAAGTTCTTGGCACTCACAGAAGTTTTGATTTGCCTGATTTAGCAGCTTATGAGCATCTCCCTCACTCTCTCTTTTGTGTTTGTGTTCCGCTTCTTTTCCGGTAGACGAGAGCTCTATTACAGAGTTTGTTCCAATAGTCCTTCATGTTTTCTGATTGGACCGTTCCACTAAACTGTCCACAGTCTTCCAGAGCAAGAGAAACGGTTGTTTTCAGAAAGATAATGTACACGTTGGTGTGCTTTTTACACAGTAAGGTAAAATCTCGCCTGGACAAGTTGGAGATGCATTTTAATGACAGTTTTACACAGAATTTGGTCAAAGTAGATCCAGATACTATTCGGACACAAAGCGCATGTTAATGCTTGGTGTAAACAGGCTCTAAGAGTTGAGATGAGGTCTTTGAGATCTCCTCTTGACCTCCACAGTTCCCCTGAACTGTCATATATTTTGAACTCTAGAAACTGCAAGCTAAAACCACTGGGCTGTCTTCATACAGCCCATACCTGCCTCATGGGTACGGATTACTTTCGATTTCAGTTGCTTAAGGGAGCTCATATTTAAGTATTAGGACTCCTCAAACGTGAGCAGAATCTGAGAATATCTAAAGCTCAGAAGTAGATTGATTCAGCTGACCGGTCCTGATTACAGCTGGGGTCTTCAGGGGAAATCGGTACACCACTTAATAAAAAATCCTTTGTTATTTGCATAAGGAGTGAGAATTATGACTGTTTTATCGTATCCTGATAAATGATGTTGTGATAAGTAGTATACTTTACTGAGCATATCTTCTGTTTGATTGGTTGACGTGCAGCACATTTTGAATAAAGCAAATACTGTAGTAAGTATGGTATAATTAGGGATTTACTTTTTTTATTAAACTATTGATTACATTTTATTTGCAGTCATGTGTTTTGTGCTATATATCATGTAAATATTTTGATACAATATTTTTACCATATCATATCGCCCATCCCTAATTTCTATATTTCTTTTTTAGTGCCCTTTATTTAGTTGCAAATGAAAGGTTTTTAGTCACTTTGAACTAGAACCAACCAATTATATTTAAGTGTTTATTTTTGGTGGATAAATAAATTGTGCCTATGATCATACTGCTATTCTCTGGAGTTTGAAGTGTATTGAAAATGCTTATTTGTTGGCCACTTTTCTATGGTGTGTGTGTGTGTGTGTGTGTGTGTGTGTGTGTGTGTGTGTGTGTGTGTGTGTGTGTGTGTGTAATATATATAATATAATATATATAACGCCACCCTAGCTGGGGTCCAGCATTACTCCCTCTGTATTCTATTGCATGGAATCTTCCTGAAGACGTGCCATGGCACAGTGCTATGGGGCACAGTAGGGGGGTCATTTGAGGGTGTTGCTGCTCTTTGCAGCTGTCTAGATGTCTGACATTACTTGAAGGCTCTACTGCAGTGTTATTTATACCATCTGCATACGCAGGTTCGTGTGCCGTGTAGTACAGCATATTGTTTAATCATGTCTCAGCTGTAATTGACTGTAATTGAAATCAGGACATCTTTCTCTTCTCTGGTAGTGAGTTTTCCTCTTACATGTTTTGTTGTCCAGTATGATTCTGTATAAACCTGTAAAAAATCATTTATACTTTAAAATCTGTTTGTTAATAAAGTTTAAGCACAACCTAATCTAAGATACCAAGCTAAGAATAATTACATTTACAGCATTTAGCAGATTAAATAGTCACAAAATGCTGCAGTAATACTGCCTGTTAGAATGTGCTAGGTATTTCTACTCTGGATCATTTGACTTGAATTTAAATACTTTGTTTTACCTACATAACATAGTTAACCTACCCACATACCAAGCAGCAGTCCAGTTAGTCGTGCAGTTTATTTAATTTTAAATATTAGGAGTAGTTTCATCCTCCAGGCGTTTATTACAGACCTGTTTAATACAAATTTCACTTGCTTTCCAAAACCTTGAGATATTAAATCTGAAGTACAAGGTACCCAACACACAACATTGTAGCATATTAGGAAGTTCAAACTTTTGCAGTGTAGTTACTAGGGATGCATAGATACCACTTTTTCCTTTCTAATACCAATACCAGATTTTCAAGTATCTGGCGATACCGAGTACTGATACCAATACCAACTCTCACTTAAATACTTGATTGATGGCTATAGATCTTGATATGTATAGTGTTCCCCTTTTTTGGGTTATATATTTTTTTTATATGTTTTCCCACAATAAGATATAATACCACAGCAAGAACCACAGTTACTGGTTGAGTAACTGCACATTTGAAACGTTTCAATATAAAACAAAAACATGTGCAAGTAGGGAAGCATAAACTTGCTAAGCTTGATCAAACAGCTTTTTAATTGGTGTTTAAAATTCACATTTTATAGCAGTGAAAAAAATGCCAGATTACAAACAAAAAGTGCTTATTCAGCATTTACACATTCAAGTACAAGTCTCTGTGTAAAAGGTTACTAAACTTCAATGTGTGGCCAAAACAAACAAGTTCCTGTAACTCAACTTCCTCAAATGTTCCATTAAATATCTGTTTAATGGTAATAACTATTTATGACAGTTTTTTTTACTGGATGTTTAAACATTTGGTTTCAAAGCAAAGGTGTCTGCTCTTTAATATCATGGTATCGGTGCTCTCTATTGCCAATACTGATGCTGTGTGTAAGTGCCTGTATCGGACCCTTTCCAAGTCTTGTAAAGGGTCTTCAATAGACCATGTGTACCATTCTGTAGTTGGCATTCTGCCTATATATAGGTTTTCTCAGTGGGAAACATGAATGTCTTTTTTGCAAAGGGACGCTATTATATTTAATGGCGTTCAAAACCAAGACGTGATCTGTGCTTCCCCCGAATCTCACTGGGTCCTCTGAATTATGCCAAAGTTACCAAAAATACCAAAGTTGCTACATCCAAGCTAACACTGCTGCACACTGAAAGAACAGAGTCTGACCGACCCTTTAAACCCAGCAAGCTTTGTCATGTTTGGTAGTTAGGAGGCTTTGGCAGACATAGGCTCAAATTTGAGTAGTGTATATAATAACGTTAATGAGAAGATGTATTAGCTTGCTTGTATAATGTGGTATTTGTTTTGTATTTGTACTACTCCGTTTCTAACTCCTGGCCTGCTCTATTACACAGTGTCTCCAGTGCTAGAAAAATGAAGACTAGCACATGTTTCTTCTGAGATACATGAAGCAACCCAACTCTAATGTAATCTGAATGTGAACTGCTAATTTTGTTACATCTACATGATGTCTGTGTTGGTTAGCATGGGAAAATGAGAAGTAGGCCTGTCTCAATATTTCTTTTTTTTTTTTTTAGATGATGAAATAATTGCAATAAATAAACCTAAGGCAATTGTATGCCACTGATGCTGTTTTATTATCATTACATAATATGTTAATGTATATAATGTTCTTATAATAATAAAATTCAAGCTTTTCAGTATTCTGAATGTTCAGGAATTGGAATATAAAAGGTTTAAATATCCTTAAAAAAGAGAAAACATAGAGAAAACAGTTTTTTACTTTATTCATTAAGTAATCAGTAATCACGGCAAATATCACTGAGGTCATATATCGAGGCCCATATATTGTACGACAAGTACAAGAAGGGCCTTCCTACTCCCCCAGAGAGTGCTTGGCTAGTTCTCCTGGATTCTTGGCCGTGGATGGCTGTGGCATGTTCTGATAATCGGGCCAGTGCTAGTTTCGAGACATTTTTGTTTACCACAGGGTGTGACTACAGTGATTCTCAAAAGTGTTGTTCATTTTCCCATAGAGAAAAACAGCTTAGACCCTGAGTTCCATATATAGGCTCAACAACAACACATGAGGTCAGTTTAAGCTCAACTAAATCTTTAGACTTTGCTGACATTTTACTAAGCCCCTCCCCTAAATACTAAAAACTGAAATTTCACAACTTTACATTATGCTGTAAAGATTGTTTGTGGGCGACTCCGTAAAAAGATACACCATATTTTAAGCATTTATGAGTATAATTTTCTAGACCATAGAGACCGTAGGAGAGAAAACAGCTTAAATGCAAATTCATATCTGAGCATGACAAAAATTACAATTTAACACACAGCTTCAGAGATTTATAGAGGGCATCCTGGACAGTTATGGGTTAAGTGATTTGCTGGGGTCGATTACTCCGTGGCATTAGAAGGATGTTATCAGCTCTTGTTTGGTAGCCAAGTTTTCTCCAACACCCCCCCCACCTTTTACCCCCACCCCCAAGAAAGCCATGTAGTCAAGTATTGCTTTGCGCTGCATTAGTACCAATATAAATCATTCCTAGCTCACATGGATCACATATAATTACTGAGATTAGAGCAGCATGGAGAGGAGTCAGGGCACCGAGTGAACAGTGGGAGTTGATGCATGAACACATTATTTCCACCTGTCCTCCTCTTTCGCTGGCCGCCGCTGCTTGACCTTCTCTGCCTGCTCCAGTGATTTAGTGTTTTTCTTTTTTAATCCAGCTGAACCATTCACATTTTGGGACCTGGCTATTTAGAGAGACTGCTGACATCAGCTCAGAAAGTGGGGCATGGTATAGATAAAGTCACAGTTCTGTCCGTCCAGTGCAGTGTGAATAGAAAAACGGCATGCGTCATCAAAGCGCAAGCCAGTTGAACCATTTCTTTTTAACACTAAGGCTAATGCTAACTAATTCTGGCTCTTCTTTTCATTGAAGTAATCAGTAGCCTGGTCAGTAAACAGCAGCTTTCCTCAATTCCATACTCAACTACTTCTTGAGGACTTTTTTTTTTTTAATTTTATTAAGTGCAACTAATGCTAGTCACTGGAATATTGTAATGGTATTCTTGAGTAAAGCACTTTTGTAAGTCACTCTGGATAAGAGCATCTGCTATAAATATGTAAATATAAATACACAACATCCTAATAGTGCAATGCAGAGGAGCAATATGGTCCACTAAGTAATAATTGTAATTGGTGGCATTATTAAAAAAGTGTAAACCATGTTCTTATTGGTTAGTAGTGCTTTTCCCCCTGTCTGCTGATGCTTGGTTATATAATAATAATCAAATCCAGTGTACTGAACTGCAACTGGTTTTGTTCCACTGCCCACCAATTGACTGACGGATTGCAACTGGGATAAAAGTAGCTCCCATGTGAACTATTCTAAAGTGCCAGCGAAGTCCTTCTCACCTATAATCTAAGACGACAACATCAGTTGCTGCTCAGGTTTCAGCTAAAATAGTAAACCTGTTGTTGCTTGTCATTCATTCGAATCCCTTGTTTAATTTTGGAATCCAGCTTGCACCATCAAGTCTGTTTGTTCCTTTCTTATTCTTTCTTTAATCCGTCCATTTCTCCTTATTATTTTTACCCTTTATTTCTTCCCTTATGCCTTTTCCTTTTGCTGTTTATCCTCATGGGATTTGAACAGTGGTATTGAGTGCCAGAAAAACTCGAAAGCCTGCTGGGGTGAAAAGGGATATCGAACTGCACTGATATCACTGATCCAGAAGTTGAGACACTTAATTGCCAAACGTATTCGATTGCCTGCCTTTGCACGCATATGAACTTGACTGACATCTCATTCTTAAATCAACACTTTGTAGCTAGACCAGCTTCAGCTTCTGGAAAGGCTTTCCACAGGATTTAGGAGTGTGTTTATGGAAATTTTTGACCGTTCCTACAGAAGCACATTTGTGAGGTCAGACACTGATGTCGGATGTTGCTCCACTAAAATTTACACTTGGCACAATGCAGTAAGACAAGTACCCTTTTCCTGGCAACCGGCCAAACCCAGACTCATCCATCGGATTGCCTGACGGAGAACCGTGGTTCGTCACTCCAGAGAACTCAGCAGAAAGTCGGTGACCTCTGCCATTTTGCGTGGCCTACCACTTCATGGCTGAGTAGCTGTCGTTCCTAATCGCCTTCTCTTTGTCACTTATACCACTGACCGTTGACTGTGGAATATTTAGAAGTGAGGAAATTTCACGGCTGGACTTGTTACACAGGTGATATTACACCTATTACGGTACCACGCTGGGATTCACTGAGCTCCTGAGAGCGACCCATTCTTTCACAAATGTTTGTAGAAGCAGTCTGCATGCCTAGCTGCTCTGTTTTATACACCTGTGGCCATGGAATTGATTGGAGCACCCGAATTCAATGATTTTGGCAGTAATGGTGTACGTTCTCTCTCTGTTTGACTTTCTGAGAGAGGGCTGCAACTACTACATATTTATAAATATTCTGACGAATACTGTCTCAGATATTTCCCAGTGTAAGAAAGGAGTTTCATGCTTTAGGCTGCAGACACAATGTAATATTTTGTTATTTCTTTAATTAATCTGCCTTTTATACCACTTGACCAATAAGGCATGTCCCGATCCAGTTCAAACTTATAGCGGATTGGGTATCGGCTACTATAGGCCTGATCCAGTTCTGATCCCTTGTTTTAAGTGTTCTAGTAGAGTTGCCCCCTCGCATCCTTATGAGTATTCTTATATTTGGCAGAAGGTATCAAAACTGTTTGTGCACATGATAACATAATATATGTGGTTCCTGTATTCTAACTGGATTTGAGACGCTTTTCTTCCAGACATTTGGAAAAAAGCATATATTTTTTTCTGTCTCTGATTTTACATCTACAAGGTAGAACAACTAGGAGGGTCTAATAGAGTGGACAGTGAGTGGACACAGTGAGTGAAAGTGAGATTTCATGCATATGATTGATAACATGACTAGTCAAAATGACAACATATAGCCCCATAATGATACCCATTAGTATCATAGTAGTTTTCATAGTAGTGTATTGTGCTCATGTTATTCTGCAGAAAGCTTTCATTTCCTTCATCATACCCTGCTAAAGCAAACAGTGGCCTCAGCCTGTTGGACATTGTTCCTAAATAAGTTAAATAAACAGCAATGCTGGAGGCAGCTTTATTTTAAATAAACAGGATGTAGCACAGCACAGTACAGGCTACAGGCGATACTGTATTACGTGGGCAAGCTGGACAGAACCACCAATCCCTGGACACCCACGCATTTGCCAATACAGAGCGCAGGGCTACATATTTAATGGACTGTGCAGAACAAGTAAACTTTCACCCTTTTTTGACATTATGTGAGACAAATGACATTATTATTATAATAGGAAGTATGAAGAGTACATGAGCATATACAGTGGGGGAAAAAAGTATTTAGTCAGTCACCAATTGTGCAAGTTCTCCCACTTAAAAAAATGAGAGAGGCCTGTACTTGACATCATAGGTGGACCTCAACTATGAGAGACAAAATGAGAAATAAAATTCTGAAAATCACATTGTCTGATTTTTAAAGAATTTATTTGCAAATAATGGTGGAAAATAAGTATTCTACAAACAAAGATTTCTGGCTGTCACAGACTGTAACTTCTTCTTTAAGAGGCTTCTCTGTCCTCCACTCATTACCTGTATTAATGGCACCTGTTTGAACTAGTTAACAGTATAAAAAACACCTGCCCACAACCTCAAACAGTCACACTCCAAACTCCACTATGGTGAAGACCAAAGTGCTGTCGAAGGACACCAGAAACAAAATTGTAGACCTGCTCCAGACTGGGAAGACTGAATCTGCAATAGGCAAGCAGCTTGGTGTGAAGAAATCTACTGTGGGAGCAATGATCAGAAAATGGGAGACCTACAAGACCACTGCTAATCTCCCTTGATCAGGGGCTCCATGCAAGATCTCAGCCTGTGGGGTCAAAATGATCGCAAGAACGGTAAGCAAAAATCCCAGAACCACACGGGGGGACCTAGTGAATGACCTGCAGAAAGCTGGGACCAACGTTACAAAGGCTACCGTCAGTAACACACTACGCCGCCAGGGACTCAGATCTTGCAGTGCCAGACGTGTTCCCCTGCTTAAGCCAGTACATATCCGGGCGCGTCTGAAGTTTGCTAGAGAGCATTTGGATGTTCTGGAAGAGTATTGGGAGAATGTCTTATGGTCAGATGAAACCAAAGTAGAACTCGTTGTGTTTAGAGGAGAGTGAATGCTGAGTTGCATCCAAAGAACACCATACCAACTGTGAAGCATGGGGGTGGCAACATCATGCTTTGGGGCTGTTTCTCTGCAAAGGGACTAGGACGACTGGTCCGTGTACATGAAAGAATGAATGGGGCCATGTATTGTCAGATTTTGAGTGCAAACCTCCTTCCATCAGCAAGGGCATTGAAGATGAAATGTGGCTGGGTCTTTCAGCATGACAATGATCCCAAGCACACTGCCAGGGCAACAAAGGAATGGCTTCGTAAGAAGCATTTCAAGGTCCTGGAGTGGCCTAGCCAGTGTCCAGATCTCAACCCCATAGAAAACCTTTGGAGGGAGTTAAAAGTCCGTGTTGCCCGCCAACAGCCCCAAAACATCACTGCTCTAGAGGAGATCTGCATGGAGGAATGGGCCAACATACCAGCAACGGTGTGTCAACCTTGTGAAGACTTACAGAAAACGTTTGAAAAGTAGCTGATTTATTTTTTCTTTTGTCAAAAATAAATGTAGCCATTTGACAGCCTCTTTTCGAAAATCATTTTGCGAATATTTAATGTAGTTAGAAAATAAAGCTTTTGTAGTTTCAGCAGTTTTTATCAGTTTACCAGACAATTTACATGAGCAAAACTTGATCTTAACAGTATAATCTTTCATATAAATCAGAAATAAACGTCATTTGAAATGAGTCTTGCACTTTAATGCACTCTAGAGAAGTTCTCATTGGGTTAAATAGAATATTTGCCGTTGTTCTGTAAGTTTGCCAAACCTTGCGGCAGTTGCTGTGGGCAATCCTCTGACCTCTCTGGTCTTCTTGAGTTGACCGTGCATCCAGGTTTCCATTACTTGCTCTCGCTTTCTTGTCCTGTTTCCCAGAGCAACTGTCAAAGCCACCCAATAATTCACACTCAGCAAGCCAACCTGACATTACAAGTGGTTTGCTGTTGCCATGACTATACTGTCTCAGAAGCAAGGCCAGGGGGTGCCCCTGTACACGGCAGACAAAAAGCAAATTATTCTGCTTTTTAAGATTCTTTTATTTTATTTAATTAGTTTTTAAATGTCAGCTGAAAACATTAAGGTGCAAAGAGGAAGTCACAATTTCCTTAAAAAGTTAAGGTGATAAATATTACTTAAATGAAGTGGGCGTGGAAAGCAGGAAGGCAACATGAACTGAAAGCTCCATCAGTCTCACTTACCCACAATGGCTCTTGTTTCATTAGAATTGCTTCCAAGAGGCAAAGCTACTGGTCATTATACACAAGTGAAAAGTAAGTGGAGGTTGAGTTGGTCTAGAGGGCAAGCAGCAGAGACATCCAATCTACATTGATGTTGCACCAGTATCAAACCAGACAGGAGGACAGTTCAACTTAAAAACAGTCTAATTATCTATTTTTCTTTTTGCTGAGTTGACTGGACACAATATGTAACGTCAACATAGTGCGGGCAGTGACTTTGGCAGGTCTCATTATGAACACCCAGCTAAGACCAGGAAGACCAGACGGAAGCACAGACATGGTTGCGCCCCTCCAACCCACTGTCAACAAACTTTAATGAACATGTGAGCGCGTCAGGATGACCGCACCAACACCTCCGTGATTTTGAAATCCAGATGGGATGGGATTTTCATTACAAAGGTCTTCCATTTTTTACAAGCTCAAAAGTAAATGTGCAATTGATTGATGATATCATGGCGTGCTAGGCCAGACACAGAGGGACAAACACTTGCAGAGTCAAAGCAAGCAGATTTATTAACACAAGGGGATAAACAAAAGTGGGCAAGTGAGGCAAAAAAATCAGCAAACCATGAACAGTGATCAACAGAAACATGAACGTGGCAAACAAGAGGGCGAACCAAACAAGAACCTGGGACTGGGGGTTGAGCTGGGGGACCAGCTGCTGAGCAAGAACGGCTAGGCCGACCAAACCTGGAACCGCAGCGCGCTGCCGTGAGCGTGGGTCGCCAGTAAATCCTGGCCAAGAGTGAGCGAGCCTCGCTGATGACTTGATTGGCAGGGTGACCTGCTCCTGAATGTGGAAGCCGAGCTATAGCTGACCTTAACACACCGCTAGTAGTACTGGGAACCTCTTGGGCGACCTCAAGGTTCCAAACTAAACAATTCTCCGTACCGAATGGCACTGTTGAGGCTTCTAAAATACCCACAGTCTCAGGTGAAACACATGAACCCAATCAACATGAATCGACACAGTGAACCAAACATGAAAACAAACGAGGAGGAAGTCCTTATTTGGGCCTGTGGGCGGCGGCTCGGAATCGCCCTGTGGGAGGGCGCGATACCGAGGGGCTGACAGACAATAAGCAGTTTCATGGCCAGGTTTGGCCTTTTGCCTCATTAACCCAATTAATCACAAACTAAAGAGGTAAAAGATCTGGGGTTAATTCCAAGTAAGGCTGCGCAGTATGCTGTTTCAGCATCATCATTTAAATGTGTCCCGAGTTCAGTGTCCCGTAAGGAAAATTAAGTCATATACATCATGCAACTTGCTTGATACAAAAGAAAAAAATGCACTGTTCAGTTTCCATGATCGATCCACCATATTGTTTATTTTACTCCAATTCTCAATACAAAGAGGGTACGAATAAGATCACATGTTGAATTATTAACTTCTAGAGAAAGCGGGTGAAGAATTCTGTATTTTTTTTTTTTTTTTACAGAATAAAATCGTATTTTTCCGATCTCATACAGCCCTAATCTCAATTTAATTTTAATTTGGAAGCTGTGTATAGGAACTAGTAGCTACTCATGGGATATAATATGCAGTTCAAAAACTTGACTATGCAAAGGAAGGATGCGTTTTCTCATATTTAAATATTTAAATCGCTCAGCTTGATTAGCAACTGTGATGAATATAAATTAATGATACCTTCAATCATCTCAAGGATAATTATAACACACTACAAATTTTGTTGTTAAACAAAAATGTGTTTGTTGTCTGAATTTGCAAAGGCTAATGCAAGTTGATACCCCTCTAATTAGCATTGAGTTTTTACAGTTCCATAGAAAAGACTCCCACAATCACCATTGCTGTTGAACACCAATGGAATTTGGCCTTTGCTCTTAACCCATCCATGCAATGAACACATACATACATACACACTAGTGAGCAAACGCACGCGGTGAATCAGGAAAGCACGTGTGCCCGGAGTCATGGGCAGCCCTCGCTGTGAGGCCTACATGCTTCATACAGTGAATACATCCAGAAAGCACAAACAAGGCTATTTAGGTTTACTTAGGAGATTCTGTGAGGTAGTTTCTGCATGCTGGTTGCACAATGCTAATTGCTTGAGTATGAGCTTCCAATACTTGAGTGATGGATTAGTCAGTAAAGACAGTGCTGAAGAAAATGCTCACTGGCTTACTCGTACTACGTAATCAGAGTCTTTTCTCTGTGGACAAAATAGAGGAGGAAGTGTTTTGAAGAATAACACGATTGTTGGTATTCCAAACCTGTTTCTCTTGTTGAATATGAAACCATAACAAGCGACATGCTCTATTCGTTGCAGAGAGTAGATTTTAGATTTTACCCCGGTAGACCCTAAGAAATATTAAAACCTGTAATTGTAAAGGAATTATATGGCAAGCTTGCCAAGACGTTTTGCTCAGCTTATACAAACACTTTCTTAAAATCCGTTCATGTATTCTGTAGTCTATTATGTATTACTTTAAGTCAATTTAAGTAGATTTATATTTATAAAGTAGATCAAATAAGTTAAGTTACGGCTACACTTCCCCAAAACCAGAGAGATACACTTCAGACACAAAAGAGAAAAAGAAAGCCCTAAACACCATTAGGAATGATGATGGATACAAATAATACGTTCTATATCCTGTCTAAATATCCGTTGGAATTTTCATAAAGGACTTGCTTGTGTTCTAAACCCAGTCCACACCAGACACAGCCTCCAGATCCACCGTAAACTCTACTCCCTTGTGTGCATCTGTAGTGGCGTCCAAATAGTTTAACATCCTTTCCTCCATGTCCTTTCTTTGATTCTGCCTGGTCTTAGTAAATATACTATACTATAAATATTCTGATATATTTATTTATAATATACGTCCGATGGGACCCACATGGCTTAATACTAAATTTGTTTGGTAGCTTGAGATTAACCAGCGACTGAAGCTTGTGAAGCTTGTTGGTAGCTAACATTACCAATAAGTTATTCACGAGGGATAATGCATGCGTGTGTATGTCAAGGTGTATGCTGCCCTGTGCCCACCTGCTCTGTGGTGGTCCTGTGGGGTCCTGACCATTGGTAAACAGGGGGAAAGCAGGCTACCAAAGTGTACAGAGAAACAGATGCACTACAGACTGGAATTATAGAACTACAAAGTGCTCCTGTATGGTAAGAGGAGCTGATATAATGGACATAAAGGAAGTGGTATTAATGTTATGGCTGATTGGTGGAGTCTATACCTCTAAGTGACCTCAAAAAAGCTTGAAACATGACTGTGATGAAGTCTTCAAGCTTTGAATGCTCCCTTGCTAGCACACCTGGCAAAACCCTTGGACTCCCCTTGTAATGCATGGCATATTGTGGATCAGGTCAGAGAACTTTGGAGCAGTGCCAAGTCATTATCAGACACATTCCTTTTCCTCTCCGGCGATCAACCCCTCTATCCCGTCTCATCTTTTCCTTCTCTTTTTTCTTTCTGAGTCACTGTTCTCACGTATTTCTGGATAGCCCCCGGAAAAAAAAACTGACATGCTTGGAGTTGGACAGAGGAGGCACATGCCCGTAGGCTTAGGTATTCGCTTTCTACTCACCATCTCTGGGTGCCAGCCCACATTAGCACTGCCTGTCTTTGTCTCATTCACCTCAGCTTTCCTTTGTCTCTGCCTACACAGGACAGCTAAGCCCCACCCTTGACCGATTCCCTGTCCTGGGCCTCTGAACACACAAAGACTGCTGTAGAGATGGAGGCTATGGGCAGCAGCATTAATACAAATGAAACATAAAAAAATAAAACACAGAGCTCAGTCTTATTGCCACCATGATGCTTATGACTCTTTCCAATATGACCATCCTTTTGTGCGCTGGGTCCATTATTAAAGCTTGGCTTCAGTCAAAATATAACTCCAGTGCCTGAGGGCCCAACGACTGCTGCACATCATAGATGTGTATCTGTGCATCCTGTTTTACTGTTGGTTTCACTTGATGTGCAGCACGCATGTCAGCTTTTAGTTTCACTATTCAAGCAAATAGGTTACCCGGGTTTCTTTACTGCTGTAGCAGACTGGTTTTTACATATACTGTATGGACAGAAGTATTGGGACTCACATTACACCTATAGGAGCTTTTATGACCACCTATTCTAAATCCATAGGCATTAATATAAAGTGGCCCGGTACCACTTTTTTTCCTTTTATATGGTGCAAACATTGATTTTTTGTTTTCCAGATGTCGAGATCAATGCAACATTTTTTTTAAACTGCCAAAGTTTAAGGTGAACATTTTCAGTATTTATTTTCAGTATTTTACTTAATCTATGCCTGGCAAAGGTATTTAACTCTCAGATTGGTACTTGGTGGATCCACCTTTTGCTACAGTGACAATATCTTAGGTCTGTTTAGTTGCGTTTCGACCAGCTTTGCACACTGCGAGTAATTTTTCTGATTAACTGCCACTGGCTGCCAAACAGCATTATAGATCCACTCCCATGTTAAACAGTTGGCAAGGGGTTCTATACATCAAACACTGCTCCTTTGTTTTTGTGTTTTTACCTTGAATGATTTGGAGGGTTTAGTCTACATCAGTCCACAGAGCCTGAAAGCATTTGGTTTATCTAGATGTTTTGCAGACTTGAGGCAGATGGTGATGAGGTTGCAGACGAGGTTTCTTTCTGCTGACTCTTCCATGCAGATCATGCTTGCACATACAACGCTGCACAGCAGAACGGTGCACCACCACACGTGTGTGAACTAAACTGTCCTGCAGATCCTTTGCTGACGTGGTTGTTTGCTTTGCCTTTGCCTCAGATAGAATTGCATACGAGCGCTTCTCTCAGAGAGGTGTGTGTGTGTGTGTGTGTGTGTGTGTGTGTGTGTGTGTGTGTGTGTGTGTATATGTATGTGTGTGTGTGTGTGTGTGTGTGTGTGTGTGTGTATATATATATATATATATATATATATATATATATATATATATATATATATATATATATATATATATATATATAAATAATGTTTGTGTGTGTGTATATGTATGTACACACACATACACACACATGTATAATTACATTTTTTAGCTTTATAATGAGGTTGTTTACTTCTTGATTTAAAAAAAAAAAAGAAAAATCAACAAAATATGTAATTTTATTTATGCACAATGCTAGGCTAATGTTATTATTTACCTTACTTTATCTTCAAAACTGTACTGTTTTAGGCTAAAAGTGTTGTTTGTTCTTTTTTTTTTTTTACTGCAATAGTAAATGCATTTTTCTTTTTTGGCTGTTGAGGATATGTTGTTGGATTCTTCAGTGTTGTGATGTAATGACCAGCCTACTCCATTCTCAGTGTGCTGCTGGAGGGAATCAGAGCCACATTAGACTGAACCAGAAATAGGATTTCTGTTTCTGAACAGCCGTATAAAGATGTCCTGGGGTTTCTAACGTATCACTTTGGCTAAATGTGTAGAGAAAAAGATATTTAGGCACAGTTTCTGATGTGTTTTAATGTGCAGAGGCTGTAAGAGGACACACAGCGACCCACGTGACTCCGAGATTCATGGCCCTGTTAATGGAAGAAAGGGTTTTAACCATGGCAGATGGCAGGATGCAGGTGTGGCTGAGCAGCACAGGGACTGCAGGCTCATTTAATTAGCCTGTTTTGTAGAGGCTGTCTAATGGCCTTTTCATCTCGCACTCAAAACAGGAATAAAAATGGGAGTGGAAAATACTTGAGACTGAAGGTGCCTGGCATGTTGTTTTTTTTTTTTTCAGATAAGATTAATCTGTGTTTTGTGGCTTTTCTGTTGGTCTGTTCTGGTGCATTTTTTATGTGCTATTTAATATTCATAAGTTGTAAATATTCGTAAGGCAAATTGAAATCAATGAATCTGATCTGATCTAGTCCTGTCATGTTGTTCCTTTAGTGTGGTAGACTGTTTTGAGTGTTTTGAGCATGATACTTTTGAGCATACTTTAAATGCTCATTTTAGGTTGCTTAATGCTTATGTAACATTTCTGTTCTCTTGGTTATAGAAATGTTGGTGATAGTAAATCATCTCTGTCCAATGAAAAACATGCATCTCCAAAAGTTAGTTTACAGGAGAAGGCAAAAAGGTGATAAACTTTGAATGGAAGTTAATGTGAAATAAAAGCTTATTTCAAGTAATTCAAAGCAATTTAAATGTATTTATTCAGAATTATTTACACTGTGTACAGAGCAGCTACAAGGTTTAAACTAGGGCTGGACAATATGGTAGAAATACTGTTTAAAGACATTGTTCAATATGCACAATATTTATCACGATACATTTAACCACAGACTGAATACATGAGTAGTGACTGGTTCTTAAACACTGCTATTCAGCATCTGCTGCACTTCATTTAATTAAACGTCATCTAATTACACTGTTTGTTATGAAACCTGCAGTTGATCAGTGTTCTTTAAGCACCAACAATATCCTCGATATGCTATAACAGAATGTATCACAATATGCTAAAATATTGTCATATTGCTCAGCTCTAGTTCAAACCATGGAGAAAATGAAGAAAAATGGAGATACTTTTTTTTTTTTTATTGTACAGCAGAAAATGTTCTTTCAGCATGTTAATTCAGCCTTTGAGGGTCAAGGGACCCTCAGATGTCACACTGTATTATTCCTAGCATAGTTGAATAATGAGGCTTTGGTACGTGGACCTGACATGCCATGAACCTCCCTAAAAAAAATAATAATAATTAAAAATTAATAGAAATCTGGCATATGCAGGACTGGAAATGCAGGCTAATTCCAAAATCCGGCCCACTAGGCAAAACCGTAAAACTCAACAATGATTTTGAGAGAATGGGTTGTTGTTAAAACTGGAGAGCAGCACATCCCCTGCAGACTAGTTAAAAAAACATCAGCCATTCCCATAGTTATGGGAATGACTGGTTGCTACGCAAACCGGACCTCATGACCACAGCTTTTCCAGTGCCAGTGTCCGCAGAAAGGGAACTCAAACTCAAATGTCAAAAGGAAAGCCGGTGTTATGCTAAAAGCGAACAACGGCTGATGTTTTTAGCCTTAACTATCTCTTCTCTTCGCTGTCCGCTCCCTCGAAAACAAACTGGACCACCTTAGTTGGACCAAACGAAGGCTACTAACACACATCTGAAGGCAAAGGCTTTTTTTTTTTTAAAACTAAAAAGCCAAACTAGTAGGGATAAGGCTAAAAGCTGACTGCTACAGTCTCTTTAGTATTCCAACAGCTCATTGCACTGATAGGACACCATGAGAGGACAGTGAGGCTATTTTACTCAGGATTGTGTAATTACAGTGTTTCTGTTGCTGCATTAAAACTAGGCCATTATATGCAGGTTCAGGGAATACCGGTGCCGTAAACCTCCCGTCAAAGAGTGACATAAGATGCTTACATGCATTTTTTTTTTTAGCAGTTTTAAAGGAAGTCTCCCAACAGTGTGCTTTTTAGACTACACTGCTAATTGATGTCTGGTTTTAAAGGGTGAAGAAAATATATGCAAATCTTTCTGTGCTGAAAGTTTGTGACTGGCCTATGCAATTACCTGTATTTCCAGCATCCCCTTTAATGTGACCCATGCATGTTTTGCACAATTCAATCTCATATGTTTATGGATGAGGGAGCACATCTGTTTTCATGGATTTAGGCTCGTACAACGGCTTCAAATGTAATGTGCATGCTTTCTGGGGCAAAATGTGTACGTCCCTTCTAAAGTCTACTGGGCTTATGAGGCTGAAGTTGACTTCTTATCTGTCAGCTTTTCCTTTGCTGATAAATCTGGAGGTATGCCTTTAGTGGCTGTGTGTAAATGCAGTGAAGAAGTCGATTGCTACGGGATCTTTGATTCTGTTCAGTGAGTTTACCACACCAACTGATAGTTAGCATGTTTTTAGCATTGTAAAAGCATCCCTGTTGTACACTTTATCAGATACTGTGATTCAAAAGGGCAGAAAGACATTCCTGTCCCCTTAACTGTTGTGGTGTTGTCTAATGAACCCTGTTTTCTTAATCAACCTTGAATAAACACATTAAATGTGTTGATGCAAATAAATGTGCTAGAAGGCTTCAGAGAAACTGCTGCTCTCTTCCACTTTCAGCTATTCATGTTGGTGCCAGCTATTGCCACACAGCTCCAGGGGCCTGGGGTTGTGGGTTCGATCGTCAGTCCAGGCTCTGTCTATGGGAGGTTTGGCATGTTGTCCATGTAGGCCATTTTCTTCCCAGTGCTCTGATGTAAAAAAGCACCCCTAAAATTCCCTCTAGTTATCTGTGTGAGAGCGAATTAGTGTGTGTTCCTTGTCCAGGGGGTATTCCTGCCTTGCCTCCGTTGATTCCTGATAGGCTCAGGGTCCACCATGACCCTGATTAGGTAAAAGCAGATCAGATGGATAAATATTGGCATGAATAATAATGTAGCTGCTAATAATTTCCATTTTGAATTGCAATAAAAATGCAGTACTAAATAAACTGCCAGTTGATTCCACCTTTTGCTGGTCTTTTGTTTTCGCGTGCTGTCCGGTCATGTTTCCAATCTGGATTAACCCCTTGCAGTGCAGGCTCCTGAGTGGCATTCTGCGCATATTTATCTTTTTTTTGTCCGATAATATAATTATTTTGATTACAATTACCAGAGATTGTTCTTTTCGATACACAGTCACGCTCTCTGAAAGTGACATAATTCATCAGACCACATGCAGAACATCAGAACCTGATCAGCATGCCCATAGCGCACTCATCAGCCATTGCTGGGATTCATTAGGGCGCTAATTTGATGAGTGGCTCTGTACTTAATATGGAATGTTTTGATTTGGATGCAGAATGCGTTTCCCCAAATGGAGTGCCTTAATTACAGCTCGAGCAGTTAGCATTTTGCACAGGCCAAAATTTGCAATTACAAGGCAGCCTAATCTCTGTCTGCTGCTTCTGGATCATATGGTTGATTACCGCAGGCAATCCTTTCGGAGCTGTAAGAATTGTTCGTTTATTTCATGTCGACTGTTTTAATTATCGTCTGCCCAGTTTGTTCCGTTAAAAGCAGATTTGATGTCACGTGCTGCATTTCTTCCTCCTTCACTGCCAACTCTTATAACTCACTACCCAGAATCTCATCAGAATCACAAACTGTTCCCACAGTCCACAGCATTTGAATTCTAACCCAGTTCACCTGTGCTTAATGTAGCTGTTCGTATAATTTAAAGGTGCCATATTTAAGCGTAAAGTATAGCCACTGACTTGTCTTTGCTTATTAAATGTTGCATCCTGTTTTTGCCTTCATTCTGTGGATGACTCTTTTAGATAAGGGAGGCTTTATTAAACAGTAAAGATTATTTTTTTTGTATTTAAATGTAACATTGGTGAGACAAACCAGACACTCACAGATGAAAACAGTTGTAATAATATAAGCTAAATCCAAAACCATTAAGTCACAAACTGGCAACCTTCTGGTTTTTCCCTTTTTGCTCTGGTTGCCAGATTGTGACTGGTTAATGATTTTGACCCTCACTTGTTTTGACTTCTCCTGTATGCCCAGTCGGTTGCTGCTCTTTATGGTTTTGACCTGGCCTGGCTTTTGTACTACTCTTTTGTATTCACATTATATCATTACAGCTGTTTTCATCTTTTTTCCATCTGTGAGTGTCTGGTTTATCTCACCAAGGTTATATTTGATTACAAAAAATCTTTGTTGTTTATGTGTAGGATGTTTATTCAAAAGCACTTTCACTTTTGTGCAAAACCTTCAGATTCAGATTGTCTTACATTGACTTCTATTAAATGTTTCATAAGTTTCAAAGTTATTTTTCATAAAGAGTTTTTTTTTTTTTTTCTTTTCTAAAGTTGCCATTTTTAAGAATCAATATGCAAGGAAAGATGTCAAAATTATGTTTATCATAATCAACAATATGTAACAAATCTGGTGTAGGATATTCATGTAGGATATCTTAATATTATGTTGCAAATTGTATGTGTTTGTTTTATTTGATTCTGTAAGATTTGTACGATTATTTTGGGAAACAACTTTACAGTGTCTGAAAGCACCTTCACCATTACCCAGGACGTACCATTTTCTCTGTCTGATATCTCTAATGTAATCTCCAAATTCCCCCACACCCCCCACACCAACCGCCACCCTCCCAACCCCAACAATACTTTTAGTCTATTCTTGTCCTGCTCTCCCAATGTGAGGCTTGTGTGGAGAGTCTAATTGCCATGCAGGCAGAGGTGTGTAATTATGGTGGCACAGAGCTGCTTTAATGGAAATGGGAGATTCTCCCATCCCTCTTTTGCTCATAGAGACCAGAATAGAGAGAGAGATGGGGCTGTATTGAAGGGGAATGAGGGCATAAAGAGGGAGGCACATAAAGAAAAAAGAAAAAAAGAGCGAGAGATGGAAGGAAAAGGGGTTCGGTGTCGCACAGCCTGTTATTTTTGGCCTACTGAACAATAGCATGTTGTTAAAATCTCTGATGTGTTCACCCAGAGCTTGCAGCAGTGTTGATGGGTACCCCACGTAGACTCATGTTTTGCTTGAAAGGGTGGGAAAAGAAGATTTTTAGAGATATGGGTCTCTGGCTGTACATATATTTTAATGGATGTTGTGGTTGTTGCGAAAGTTCTCAACAAAATGCATTTTCAGAAAAACAAATTTAGAAAATCTTTTTTTATTTTATTTACATATTTATAAGCATAAACACAACCAAACAAACAAAAACATATGTATCACAACACTTCCTGTAATGGACTGTATTTCTGTCTAGGGGATATTCCTGCCAAATACATTGTGACCCTGACCAGAACAAGATGGATTAAAAGATGAATGAATGAATGAATGAATGAATAAATAAATGAATGCAAAAATTGTAATATTCTTTCTTGAAAAGCAGTTGATCTTAATTTTTCTTTTTTCTGACATTTACTGTTAGAAGTGTAGATATTACATTTACATTTATGGCATTTAGCAGATGCTCTTATCCAGAGCGACTTAAGTAAAGGTTTTTTTATGCAGCACATGTATTTGATTATGGAAAATGACATTTGGTGATTTTTGGAACTCAAAAGCAAAACAAACACACCCCTCCCTTCAGTGCTTCTTCAGAAGAATGTGCATTGCCACTGTGCTAGCAAACATGTTTTTAGAGCTTCATGGCCATAAAACCCTTTACAAATGTTGTACTATCAAATACCATGATAGAAAGTTAGCGAGAACAAGGTCATGGCAAGTAATTCGCTTTAGCTAGGTTGTGGGTTAGCAAAAATATTACCCACCTAATTACCCATGAGTATTACCCACCTTTCAAGCAGGAAGGGGTATGAATACCAGAGCAGAGAGTTGGCGAAACCTAAATAGACATTCACTGAATTTTACAAAAACTCAATTTGATTAAAATCATGTCCAGCACCTTTGAAGTACAGACAATTTTATTATTCAGCTGCACATATAATTTCGAGTAAAGACCTCTTCTTTAAAACACACCATTAAATATCATAAATATCTTGCAATTAGAAATATTATTGTCCAGTTAAACACCCCAAAAAATAAGGGACCTTCAAATATTAGAGGGATACCATAGAAGACACACTTCTGGGTTCATCAGGAACCTTTTGATTGTTACATAACCTTTGCATCAAGTTCTTTAGACCTTTAAAAGGTTCTCCACACTCTCAAATCTCTATTACAGACAGGCGTCTTTGTGATTCTTCTATGGCATCCTTTCTACTATGGCACGTTTATTTTGAAGAGTGTATAGCCACTTCCCAGTGAACTTAGCAAAAGAGTACGGCATCTTATAGGGCTTCTGAGCAGAGAGCACATGTTCAGCATGCACAGATGATGGCTCCATTTATTTAGCAGGGTTGGGCTTCCTGAAAGCATCTTTGCACAGAAATGATTCATAAATGGTTGAGCGAGCATCACCCTGAACCGTCTACTCGCCGAATGTCTTCGCTGTACCAGTAAAGATGATCTTAGCTTTAAGATGCTTTTAAGAAACTGGGCCAAGACAGTGAAGCCTTTTAGTCTAGACGTGTGGCACCTGCAGTTAACTCATTTCAGCATGGCAGGAAATGAGGCAACATCACATATAGGCCTTCTTATACTGTAGTGAATTACATAGTCATTGGTAGTATAGCATTTTAAAGTTCAAATGTTAATAATAAACAATTATTATTATTAATATTAATAATAATAATAATAATAATAATAATAGTTAATCATTTGGATAGCAGCCGTTCCTATGACTGGTATGTGAATTGCGTGTTTTTCTGTACAGTGGTTCGAAAACCCTGGCCATGGAAGTGCGCTGCATATTTTGGCGTTTCACCTGCTCTGACACACCTGATCCAACTAACCAGCTCATTATTAAGCTCTTGCTGGTTGGAAGTGAAACTGGGCAGCCCTCCAGGATGAGAGTTGGGTACCACCGTGTTGCTGCCCCCTATTGTAAAAACTGGTGTGCAGTAGACAAGAAAATCCAGACAACAATCTATGAGCTCATCAGCCAGGCAGGCAGGCTGACATCTGAGCTCTCTGACGAACAGATGAGACCTCTCACCTAAAAGCTTGCAACTTTCTTACTGCTGTTATTCTTTGTTTGTTTGTCTGTCTTGATTGTTTCATTTTGTGAAGTATTAGGCATTAAATCGAATAATTAAAGTGATCAATGTGGTTCATTGTGTAGTTCTTTTTTGCTTAAATGTGACCTTGAGCAAAACCACATTGGACAACTTTTACTTTTAATTTTCACTTATTTAAATTTTACTTTAATTGGTGTTGTGTTCTAGCTGTAGAGTACCATTCAAAAGTAACAAATATATAAATATATATATATATATATATATATATATATATATATATATATATATATATATATATATATATATATATGTGTGTGTGTGTGTGTGAGGAAACACTTACTGTGAAAAAACAAAGTACAAACAAACAAACAAAAAAAACAGGGGCGAGATTCGTCTGTCCAAAGCACATTGTTCAACAAGTCACAGTCTTTGTCTAGGTGTTTTCGGACTTTGTGGTTTCTCAATTTTTTTTTGTCAGCAAAAGTTTCCTTCCTGCACACCTCCCATGAAAGTCAAACTTCTGATGGTAGATGCTTTTCTTTGACGTCAACTGTGACAGAAGCGTCCTGCAGGTCCCGTCGTGATTGATTAGGATTGTTGGAGACTTCTTTAGGCATCTTGCGGTCTGCTGTTGGGTTTGAATTTGCTAGGACGGCCTGACCTGGCCATGTCTGCAGTTCTCTACTTGTGAATGAAAATGTTTTCCATTTATTTACCCATTGTTTAGCGGACAGGCTGATTTTCTAATTGTTTTAAGATCTTTTTAAATCCTCTAAAATCCTCTCGAACATCCTAACTTTTTCATTTGTTTTAATTTGTTTATTTATCATCTCCATCTCTTAATATTGTTAAACAGAGATCACATGTTCATGTGTTTTAAATATGTTTTAAAAATACAAAGGTTTTCATGAGGTGTTCAGTTTTTACACAATTAAATAAGTCTGCAGGTGCCGACCCCCTCCTTCAGCAGGCAGGTTGTGTCGTGTATGTCGTCTTTAGTCATGGTAATGATCTCTTGACATGTTGAAAGTGTGATTAAGTGATCGAAAATAGTGGAACACTGTCGCTTGTTTGTTTCTATTACTGTTCACTGAACACTGGTCTGGAGAACCTTTTAAAGATTAAGGGAGTCTGGAATGGTTTCACACTCCTCCATGTTGTGCAGCGCATCAGACATGAAATGTTGACTTCTACAGCACAAATGATGGGACATATAACACATCATTAGGGTATAACTGTGGGTCTTGCAGGTTAGAATGGAGCGACACAGTGTAATTTGGATGGATGCCCGGCGAGGCACTGCTCTTTGGCTTGACTTTCCCCTTTTCCGATCACCCTTTGATGTGGCTGCTCCTGTTTGGAGTGGCAAGCCAGCCCCCGAAGAGCTTTGCTCATTTCACACAAAAGATCACAACCGCAATAGAAGTAGTTCTTACCTGTCATGAAACACGCTGAAATGGAGACTGACTCATTTTTGCCTGTTTCTTTTATCCACCAGCCTCATTTACGTAGATCTTTCGAGGCAAGTAAATTCCGTCAGGCTTTTTAGAAAATGTAAAACAAAGCTTTGATTCGTTGATTCAGAACTGATTCAGTACAGCGGAGCTTACATACATTACACACTCAGACCCACACTAGCATGACAGAATGTGGCCCGGTGAGCCAGTCCAACCCAAACCTTTACTGAGTTAGGGATGCCTGCATAGGGCCAGTGATGAGGGGCCAGTCGTTTGCCAGTGAGCAAAATCTCATAGCCCATTGTAGACCATTAGTCATAAATGGGTGAATTGAATTTGAGTTCATGTGATTATGCCCGTAAAAGAAGACTAAAGACTGAATAACATCAATTCTGCAGTAAATGTAAGAATAAGAAAAAGAAATGAAGGAAACCCCTCATTGTCGCACTGTATGGTGGAGTGAGCAAGAAAGCAAGAGCCCGACAGCTCTCTGTTACCATGGTAACGCCGGATGGCTTTCACACTTGCGGTAACCCCCAGATGTCTCCCCACTTGGATGATGCCGGTGGCTGCTATCCCATTCTCCAAAAACAGCTCCCATTACATTGTAGCATCGTGTCGATTCTCCTTTTAATCTTGATTTGTAGTCTGTAGGTGCAGCTGTATTTAAAAGAGATGTAAAGGAGTTTATAGGGCGATAAGGCTATTCCTATGATTAGGGTAATCCATTGCCTCGAATGAATTAAGTTTCGAAGTGTTTTCAGTACTTGGCAATCTGTGGATGTTATATACCTGTAGCGTGCAATCCAAGTTGTTTGTACTTGAAATCTGATGTAAAATGAAAGCCTAGATAAGTTCACTTAGGTGATCCAAGGTTTATTGAATAAATAAAGTTTAAGTTGAATGCACTTTGGGTACTAAATATGTATGTCAGGACAACTCAAAGTCCTAATACTGTAAATGCACCTTTTTAGATAACACAACCCAAAATCTCAATTTAATGCCACATTCAGCAACACAGAAAATGGCAACAACACAGAGGCCAGGCAGGTAATAAAAGATGTTAATTTGACTTAAATAAGACTGATTACACTCTTTGTAATGAAACATGCAGATAGTCAATGCTGTTTAAGCACTGACGATATGCACGATACACTCATAAAAGCATATTGTGTACCATAAAAGCATTTTGTGTCATATTGCCCAGCTCTACTGCAGATAGTTATTTAAGCAATGCCATAGAAGCTTAAATGAAGCTTATGAATCCATATATAACCATGACGAAATAAAGATTTGTGAGTGAGAAAGCTTTTACATTGGAGTCGTATGAGGCAAGTGTAAATACAGTTTAAGTTGGTCTTTAGATCTTTACATCTCAAACATTGTTCATAATGGAACAAAAAGTAATGTGGAGGCCAGTGTAGCTAAACTGTTTTGGGAGTACATAGCCACCAGTCTGCGTTGTGCAGAATGACACATTTGGCATCTAGGCCTCAAAATGCTGCTGCTGGTTTTAGCTATGTAACCTATACTTTTATAGTGTCAGGAACTACAAAACCAGTCTATTTGAAATGGATCAACAACTATAATGTTGTTTGAGGAAATTGCAGGATGAAACCACCAAAACCAGCGCGACACAACACAACACACAAACAGCTGTAGCACTTCTAAACCACAGTGGACACCTCACACCCTAATTTATAAATCTAATCTATAACTGAACTGAGCTTCTAAATCTCACTGAACCAAACTGGACTTCACTGCGACACAGTACTGATACACAACATGCATAACATTTGCACTGTGATTATTGCACAGCTGTACAGATGTACATTTTCTGTACATTTTTATTATAATTGTATCTGTACATAAAATGTTTTTTACAGCCCTTATTATTACTTTTGTAGTATTTTTTTAAACATATTATTTTTTAAATTCTATTTATTGTAAGTGTTTATTTTATATTAGCTTGTTTGTTTGTTTGTTACATTGTTACATTACTTATGTTATCTTATGTACATCGAGTAAAATTCTTTGTATGTGTAACATAAATAAAGAGATTCTGATAACCGTCTGTCTAGCTCTTCTAGCACCTGTGAAACGTCATGCCACCAGTACTCGACTGGGAGTACATGACTTAATCTAAACTCTTTAAAAACTGGGAGAGTGATGGTGGTATGTGTATTTAGGTCTTTTTAAAAAAACCTTCTTTTCCAAGATTTTTTTTGTAAAACTCTGTAAATAATATGTCAAATTATTATTATTATAATGATTAATATGATTTTTTTTTGTTTTGTTTATTAATATGATCAGTGGTTAAACCACTACAATAAACACGACTGTCTGGAGCAAAAGACTGAAATGTCCACCCTCCAGAAGAGGCCGCTGGAGCCTTTTCTATTTGATCTCTTTGCATTTCTGTTGGAAACTGAAGGAACAAACTCCAGAAACAGTCGGGTCATGGCTGATCTGTTGCATTTGGAGTAAGGAGACAGTTGTCAGAAAATGATTTTTTTTTTTTTATCTATTCTTTTTTTTCCAAACAGAACAGTCATCTCTGCGCTCTGAACAGCGGATACTACTAAGGCTAAATGGCATGAATGTGAGACAGGACTGACAGATCAGGTCTCTGTTAAACAAAGGGGTTTGTAGTCCAGATGTGACTTTTTACTGCAGGCTTTAATTTCTGAACCATAGAAAAGCCCATCATTTGCAGGGAGGTGCTGCCATCTGCTGGATTCACAATGTTGCTGTCTGGTTTTGCCATTTGACAAAAAAAAAAAAAAAAAAAAAAAAAGAATAGTGATGTAGAGTGTTATACAGTAATATGTTATATAATATTAATGCATTAATATTAGTTCATTTTGATACTAAAAACATCAATCCGTTAATCAATAAACAAGTAGTTAGTGTCTAAAGCAGTTCCACCCCAGTTTTTATTACCCAATTCTGATGCTCCCCTTCAAATGTGAAATGTCATGCCACCAGTACTCGACTTAATGACTTGATCTAAACTTTTTAAAAACTGGCAGAGAGTGATGGTTGTCTGTGTATTTAGGTATTTTTTTAAAGCTTCCTTGTTCATCTTCTTCCAATAACATTTTGTAAAACTCTATTAATTCTCAAAATTATTAGTAGGATTTTTTTGTTTATTAATACGATCAATGATAAAATCACTACAATAAACACGTCTGGAGCAAAAGAGATGAAATGTCCACCCTCCAGAAGAGGCCGCTGGAGCCTTTTTATTTGATCTCATTGCATTTCTGCTGCTCTCAGTCTCTCTGAATTCTGAAGCAGCTCCTGCTTTATGTTCTACCTCTGGACAGCAGAGACACCAGAATAATCGCAGATGGATATTTAATTTAATATGCCATGTGTTTCAGATCAGTACATGATGCCGCATCCGTGGAGATGCTACAAACACAATATTACACAATGTTAGTATTACTTCATAATATTGCTTAATGCATCAATAGGCTTTGCTGTTCAGATGCCTCTAGAGGCTTTCATTAACTGGATTGGGTGTGCTAGATTTGAGGTGGAGCTAAAGTTAAGGGGTAGATTACCAGGCCATCATTTGTTTGTGCATCTCATCAACCCTCATTAATCATCGAATTTACCAGGCCTTTAGGTATGAGATATTTAAGTTGTAATGCTGCATTCAGATTGGGTGCCCTGCATCGTGGCTCATTCCAAAAGCAGTTCAGGCTGGAATGTTCTGTATAGCTTCAGCCTAAATTGATTGAGCTAATCTGCTGTTGGCTGAATAGGCCAATAGATGTATGTAAATGTGTTGATTTTTGTGAATGTACAAATATAGTAAATTCAGAATGGTCATTTTTTGCCTGGACTGTGTATCCTGGAGAGTGAACCATACACTTTTAAACTTTAAAAGAAATTCATCTGATTGATCAAATTCATATATTTTGAAAATGAAGAAAAAATCATTTTTACCATAGTATAGACTCTTTAAATGAGAAACTTGAAATAAGAAACTTGAAATAAAAAATAAGGTCAGAGGGTTGAGGTGTTTACCTTTTTGTGGTATTTAAATAGTCATAAATTAGTTACTGTTGCTATATCTGTCAAACTTTCAGCTCAGCATAGGCCATGCTGTCTCTTTGTAACATTGGCTATGTTCATAAAGTGTTCCAGATCTGTTCACGTCTTTTTAATGTGACCTATATCCGACATCCGTCTGAACAGTTCACACTCCTAAAGTGACTCGCATGCACAAAAGAGAGAAGTGCTTCACACAAGGTTTCGGTTTCATCTTGGCCAAAATCAATCGAGGAGATGGCAAGGAGTTCCACTTGCTGCCAGCTGGGCTTCTCACCGAGAATGCGTTTTAGCTCAGTGTAAATTGGGCACGTTATTCGACCATGGCCACTTCTTTGGCTTGAGTTTTGTGTTTCTTTAAACGTTGCTTTTAAGCTTTTTATTTTCCTTTGACGCTGAGGCAGCGCCCTCCTGTGGTTTTTTCTTTAGAAATCTCCTCAAAAGCGAAGCGGTTCTGATATGTGCCTTCTAATTTCGTTTGACATTTATTTTGCTTCACAGTTGATATGGGTCCTTGTGCTCGAATACTGTGCCTGGTTGACACCAAACATGTCCTTCATTACTGTGTTCAGATAATTTATTGAGCTTCAGGAAGATTAACATTTACGTGGTCACTGTCAGACCAAAGCAGAACAGTCTGCTGTTTTCGATTTCCAGCTTGACTTGGTGAACTTTCCTACAACACTGAGGGGAAGGGGGTGTGAGTGGGAATGCTTGAGGATTTCCATTATAAAAATCACATACTTTCCTATGAGCTGTCCTCTTTCCCGTATCAGAGGGATAGGCCGCATGCTGAGCGTTTCTCTGGCATTCTGATACAGAATGTGCTTTTCCTCCACAAGGAAAGAATATTAAGATGGGTAAGGTTCTCTAATGTGTTTTTTTTTTTTTTTTAAGTGTGTTAGCTGAGGTGTGAGGAGGTAAGATGCTGTTTGCTCTTGACAACATGAAAAGTAGTTGAGAAAAACCACTAGTATGCTTTGAATGCATACTTCACAACCCTTGTGATGCACATCATATACCTGGCCAAGAAGGCATACCGTACACTCTTAAAAATAAAGGTGTTACAAAGGATTCTTTGAGTGATGCCACAGAAGAACCTATTTTACTGCCATATAGAACCATGTAGAACTCAAACTCAAACTCAAAAATCTATTTGACAAACATGGTTATTAATGAAATATGGTTATTTTATGGAATCACTCAAATTCCTTAGTTTTGAAGGTTGTACTATATAGTGCACTATATCTTCTTTGCCATGTTGTTGTGCTGGTTAAATTCTCAAAGGGCTCAAGTCAGTTCACTGCAAATGCTATGTACTTGGTGCTGTGTTTTGACACACCTCAGGCTTTGCGAACACACCTCAGGCTTTGTATGAAATGAGTAACTTGTTTTTATATATATATATATATATATATATATATATATATATATATATATATATATATATATATATATATGTATGTATTGAAGAAAGTAGAATATAAAAGGTGTTTTCAGTTATTTCACCTTTTTTTGTTAAGTACATAACTCCACATGTGTTCATTCATAGTTTTGATGCCTTCAGTGAGAATCTACAATGTAAATAGTCATGAAAAACAGAAAACGCATTGAATGAGAAGGTGTGTCCAAACTTTTGGCCTGTACTGTATATAATCTCTCTCCTGTTGGCTGTAGTAAGTAGGGGCAGTGGTGGTTCAGTGCTTAGAGTGCCAGGCTATATATGATGACATTTTTTTTTGCTGTTTCATCGATATTTTCAATACTATTTTGTAGTCAGAAATATAGTTTTACCGTTCTGGGTAATGATGGGTAGGTATAATATGTTACACATGTAATTTTGTTTACTTTGGGTCAGTTTCGGATGCAATATTCAGAGTGCTGTGGGTGGGGCAGACAAAATGTTAAGTAAATTTGAATGGAGTGTCTAAAAGATATATATACTTACTACATACACTATAATACGTTATAATATATACACAATAATTTCTTGTCTCTCTTTTTTTTTTTTTTTAGGAATGGATGATTATTTATGTGTGGGGTCCGGCTGAGGGCCACCGTTGCCCTGGCGTGCGCCCCCTATTGGCTCAGCCAGCAGCATGTACCGCAGAAACGGCCTGTCAGATGGCACCAGTATCAGCTCCGCCTCCTCAGAGGTACCTGTCTTCATCATTAGTGCAATGCACATACATGGGGGGGGGCAATTGCCTGCTCACTCAGTTAACCAGTTTCCCAAATGTAAACTAGACCTAGCCAGACTCAATTACTGCCAGCACTTTTTTCTAATCATAACTTTAATAGAATCTTAAATAGAATAGAATCAGATGTAGAATAATAATAATGTGAAGTAAGATGAATGATCTCATCAAACAACATGCTGTGACAAAGTTTATGTACCAAGAATTACAAAGAAAGGCATTTCTGAAAATCTGGAACTCCAGCAAACTGGTGAGACCCACCCATCTCCAAATGGAAAAAAAAACCTTCCAATAGAAATAAATCTTCAGAGCTGGTGAGCCTACTAAAGTTCTCCTCAGCTTCTATTATATTTTCACAGCACCATGCAACTGTGATTTTCTCAATGTTTGATGATCACCCAAACCCATTTTCTAACCCTAGCTCTCACTGTAACCTAGCGCTAATTAAAATGTGTAGGTCTAAACCATTTACTCAAGTTAAAAAAAAAAAAATACTACAAGTAGGTAATCGCAGACAGACTTGCTTTACAATGTACATTATAGCTCCACCTGGCTGTTTTCACTCACACATCCCGTGAGGTTGCTGTGCTGTATGATGGATAGTTTATGGTTTAGCAGCAGAGCATTGCATCTCTCTAACAAGGACTTCAGCTTGAAAGGCCTGCAGTGGTGATGATGTGGCCACTCTGGCATCCAACCGACCTTTCCAACCCCTCCACTCAATTTACCTCTCATTACACGACTCATAAAAACCATGCACGAGCAGCTGAAGGCTTTATTGTGCCTTTCTCCCTGTGTAGGGACGTAGTGACCGTAATTAACACTGGAAAGTGTGCAGAACCTCTTAAATACAGGCTTGTGGGATAGATTCCTTTATTTAGAGGTCAATGCCACAAGAGACCAGTACAGTTCTAATTAAGCTGTCTTCTACTGGCACTGTATTATACTATATAAGGTTTGTCAAGGGCAAATGAGGACTTTTTGTAGAGATTATCAGCTTGTCAAAAACATGATGAATGCTCTACAATATAAATAAATAAACAGACAACTCTTTCTGCAGTTTTTCATTTTTTTTACTATTTAAATCCATCAGTTGTCCTTTATATAGTGTCAGAATCTCATGATAAGTGGATCCATGGAAATGTTCCAAAATGACTTCTGAAGTTTCGGAAGTACAAGGTTTTTTTGTTTTTATTGTTTTTTTGTTTGTTTGTTTTTTACGTGGCAGTAGCTGTACCGTGACTACCTAATTTCTAATTGTAATTAAATGGGGACATACATTGATGTCTTGATGAATGAAACAGGATTAAAACAGTGTGAGAAAACTGATTGATGTCGTCCTTCTTTCTTTCTGCCTTTTTAAATGTACAACAAAATAAATGTTCTAACCTACTGCCTGGTACACTACCTGCTCAGAAAGCCAATTCAGAAATGTTTCTAAACATTTTCTTTGGTAGGTGGCATTACAGGTCTTATTTAGAGGCATAAAACAGTCATGAATAGGGTTGCCAAGTCCGGCAGAAATCCCCAGCCCAGTAGTGTGCTTAAAACCCACCCACCAGAAGGTGAAACTAGCCACAAATGTAAAGTATTCAATTATAAAAAATTGGGCTAAAGACTTTTAAGACATTAAAATAATGAGAAAAGGACCCCATTTTACACCTGATCACCTCATGCGTATCAGGATTATATCTGGATAAGGCAGAGCCGCAAAAAATGCAAGTGTAAACATACCCATTTAAATCAGATATAAATATGATCTCTCAAACCACTTCAGGAGGTGGTCTGAGACTCATTTGAGTCACACGTTATAGCGACAAGACAAATTCAGCAACCAACCCCCCCCCAGTACAAACGAAACACCAATAAGTCTTGATGATGCAATCTGATTTCAGTCTGACTAACCGGAGACGCATTTGACTATCAAGTGTAAATGCATGTAGCTAAAATCTGATCAAGATGCAATCCAGATACTAGTCATATGAAGAGTCCAGCTAAAAAATAGGGTCAAAGAGTCTAGACTTTTATGAGCTTCTTTTAAAATCTTGGTTTGCTTTCCTCTCTCTTTCTTTTATAGGGTAGTAGCAGCTTGCTGTCGCTGGATGGGCCGAGTGGTGAATGTGCTAAAAGCTATGATGCGGTTGTGTTTGATGTGCTAAAGGTGACGCCGGAGGAGTTTGCGGTGAGTATCACTACCATTCTGAGCCTTTTGGATCCAGTAGGTAAGGCTACAGAGAGTGTTATTTAGAAGTGTAAAGCTGCTAAGATTGCCAGGTCAAGCCAACAATGTCCAGCTCAAAGCTTAAATCCGACCAACCAGGTGGTGCCCACAAGTAAGACAACTGTATAAGTGCTGACCCATCCACGTGTTCGATTCCTGCGATCTGTGGCTGAATCGTCACGCTGCAGGATGTGAAACGTCACGTAAGACAAATTACATTAAACACATCATGCTACAACTTGTTTGATACAAGAAGAAAATTCGCACTGTCCTCATTTTACATGTTATATCTACCAGAGACAGATTATATCTACCCAATATTGTTTATATCACTACAATCTTAGAGACCCGGAGTGCATTATTATTAACAAGACAAGCTGGATCACTGTCTTCTGGCCAGGACATCTTTTATCCATGGTATGCCAGTTGTCCATTGGTCCGTGTTGACATTGCCCTTATTCCTCTACTGAGCTTCGCCCTAGATGGGTTTAGAAATTTCACATCTGAGACACCGTCTGGCCCAGCAAGACTAAATAACCAGAGGCTCTTGGAGAGCATGTAGATGAGTTGAGTTACACTGCTGGAACATCTAACTCAGAACCTCTGAAAATAAACTCATTGTCATAGTTATTCATGCAAATGTGGGATGATGAAATTGAGTTCCTCCCTTTGTTTCACAGAGTCAGATTACACTGATGGATGCACCTGTGTTTAAGGCCATTCAGCCAGAGGTAAGTGCTCTTTCAGTAACTGCACTGTTTTGGCACTAAACCCCAGCTCACTATTAAAACTATGCACTTAAAAGGTTGTTATTTGTACCATATAGGTGCACTTGGTAGGTGTACAGTTGCTGACAGTAGCCCATCTGTTGTCACACAATTTTTCAAGCTCCCTCTACTTCTTTAATCAGTGAAAAAGGACCAGCGTAAGATTACTGCTGATATTGTTTTGGGTGTAGGACAGTTTTCAGCACAGCAGTACCATGTGATTCAGTACCACTATCAACTAAAATTGAAACTGAAAGACTTTTACATGTTGCCTTTATTAAACCTGTTATCACTTTGCAGAACTTGTAAAATTCATGAACATTCCATGCAGCACGTATAAACTGTATGAGTAAGATTTGTTGGGAAAGCAGGATGCCTCACTAAAGTGCTTGGCAGTAGTTCCATTGTGTGTTATGGATTGTGGAAAGAACTAAGGAAAGATGAATAGCTTTTTTTATCATTTTGGGGTTATTTTTCTTTTTTTATCTTACTGGATATGAGAAACATCACAAAACATCTGATAGCAAAGGTGTTTCCAGTCTTGGAAATACCGGTCTTTTCTCTACACAGTGTTCAATGGACATGGTTAAACATCTTATTCATACATCTCTTGGAAAGTGAATTCTTTAAAGCACCTTATTTTAAACGATTTATCTCTGCTATATGCATTTTGCTTGTCAAACCTCCAGATCATATTAGACCAGATGGAAGTGAACATAAACATAGAAAAAAATAACATGAATTTCTCATTTTGAAAAAGTTTGAAGAACAAAGCTTGGTTCTAGTTTTCTCCTGGACACCCCGAGCCAGCCAGTGGATGTGTTCACGTCAATTACCAGCTCACCTGATTATAATTAAGCACTGATTTACCAAACCAGATGTTGGATGGGAACTATGAATAATACTGGACTCCAAAGCTCTAAAAAGAGCTTTAGAGATGTTTTAATGAACACAGTGACAATCATACTTCTGCACAGTATTGTGTGTGTATATATGCTGTATATGTACATAAGACTTTTCCAAACCAGAATGTACAATAAGACAACACAGCTCCCACACTGTAACTGAAAATATCTGCAGTGTTCCACCTCTATATGTGCTATTTAAAAAGTGCTTTCTTATAGAAACCCAGTTCGTTCATGAGATGTCTCTTCCATGGTCTGATTGGTCTTGATCATACACTTCTAAATTGCATGATGCAGCAGCAATGGGTAGGGCAGTTGTGGAGACAGATCTTAAGCTTCATGGTTTGGGTGCGTTACCACTGCGATATGCGATACCACCATTACAAACTGGTAGGGAGGGATAGTATACATTCATTTAAAGGTTTGTTTAAAAAAGAATAGTTCTGTGGATTTTCATATCTTATTTAAACTCTGACTGTGCTACTAAATCCTGTGTATGACTCCTGTGGCTGGAAAACATCAGCAGTACAAATTTGGATAAAGAAAACCGTTCCTATTGATGCTTGTGGCTGATATAAAAGGGATTTCAGGGGGGATTGTGCAGTTTGGGCTGAAAGAAGTATGAGCTTTTGCGTTATTCTTATCTTCTTGTAAAGAAAGGGAAAATTGTGAACTTTGTTTCCCCTTTTTTCTCCCAATGTGGTACCGCCAATTAACCCACCCGTTCATAGCTCCCCTTAGCACTAGCTGTGCTCGCGACACTAGAAGCCAGCCACCGCCTCTTTTCGAACTGCTGTAGATGTAGCATCACCGGGCAGCTGACATGCTCGGAGGAAAACGTGTGGTCCCCAGCTAACAGACGCCTGTGCTGGGCTGATGGCAAAGCGACATTGCTTGGAATTCAATCTCTAGACCTCTAGGCCATGTTGACGGCGCATTAAAACGCTCATTCGTGTATACTTACACACACCAGATGCTAAATTATTGACACACCTTTAATCAATGCATTCAGTTATATCATTCAGTCCCATTGTCCCAGTTGTATAAAAATCAAGCACCTAGTGGTTTTAAAGAGCTCACTGAAATTCAGCATGGTGCTGTAATAGGATGCCACTGTTGTAACAAGTCAGTTGGTAAAAATTCTTCCTTTCTAGATATTCCATATTCATACATGTTGGTCATACAAAGGGTCACGAGGTGTCAGACAACGTTACAAAGTTACAGATCAGTGTCGCAAAGTGCTGACAAGCATAGGGCATAAAAGTCGCCAATGCTCCTGAACTGCTGCTAGAGCTGCAAAGGGTGACCAGCTTCATATTAATGCCAATGGATTTAGAATGATATGTAATAAAGAAAACTGTAGGTGCAAAGTGTAGGTGCCCTGTTTTTTTATGTATACATTATTGTATTTTTAGCTTTTTAATACTTATTTTACAAAATTCACTCAAAAATGGTGAAAACCTCTTTACTATCCACCCACTGAAGTTGGAGAATGAAGTGCTATGTCTGAAGAATATTGTATGGATTAGCAGAATTCTTCAACCTGGAAACCTTTTACTATAGGTGTTTATTAGCAGACTTGGAGGAGAATACCTGGTTACAAAATGGAAAAGGTTGATGTTGCAGATACATCTGTGCACCCCATCATGGTCTTACAAACCATAAACCAACTTTTAAGCAGCTGTCAAGTCACCTCATCACAACCCCTTCATTCCTTCTCAGTTCTTTTTATTCATTCATGGAGATCAACGTTCTATTGAAGGTGGAGTTACCAATATTTTGGATTTTTCACAGATGTTCCTCGTCCCATTTCAGGACATACAGGAGCTTATTAGCTGGCAAAAAATGGATAGCTTATGCATATTATACATTAGGTCAGATGAGTCATTTTCCCCTTTAAATGTGAATATACACAAATCAGAATGAACAAACGAACTAAAACTCAGGCTTAGCATCCATACAATTGCATTTAAGATGGAAACAATCATTAGATTTTGTGTGTTGCCATTTAACTGTAGGGTCGTCCACAATAAAGCAGAGCATGTAAGAAAAAGCTAACTTTACATTTTATGGGGTCTGGAAGCGATTTGGGCTGGATGATGTAAGTGCTCGGGGAAATGCTATGTGTGAATCATTTCTTTTGAAGTGGAGTGTGGAATTGGCTTAATATTTGCTGGTGCTGCGGTGTGTGTGTGTGTGTGTGTGTGTGTGTGTGTGTGTGTGTGTGTGTGTGTGTGTGTGTGTGTGTGTGTGTCGGTGTCCCACGTTTTTCGAATTGTGTGTTGTGTCTTTCTTTGCAGTAGTCCTCTCTATAAAAGTTGTGCGTCTGTCTGTAGTCAGCATGGTTCCCACATTAGGAAATCAAAAATCTTTGCCTCTGTGACAGAAATTGTGGGATACACAAGTGTTCCAAACCTTTTCATCCTGTTTCTGATTTTATCCAGACTGCCACTGGATCCTCAGAATTGTGAAGTCAGAAGCAAGCCACAATATGAATATTGCTACACCCATGCTACTAGAAAGCTGACATTCCTATGCATTGGATTGACATTGTACTTGTACTATATATATATATATATATATAGTCTATATATATATATATATATATATATATATATAGACTGGTTTGATTGAGGTGTTTCAGGGAGGTTGGCACTGGATCATATCATATAATATAGAGAACAGATGCAGGTAAACATAAAAACAGTAAAAACAAACATGAATTTCTCATTTTGAAGAAAATAGTTCAAGCTAGTTTGAAGAACAAAGCTTGGTTCTCCTGAACGCCCCCAGCATGGATTTGTTCAATCATTAATCGCAGATTTATCAAACCAGGTGTTGGATGATAACTATAAATAATACTACACTCCCATGGAGAGAGCTTTGGAGATGTTTTAATGAACACAGTGATTGAAAACCACTACCTTTTGTATGAACGTCATTTGTCTTTATTCTATTATTCACTGAGCTAAGAAACACTTACTGCCCAGACACTGAGCATGTTGATTTAATTATTCACAGCTGCATTAAACTTTAACATTGTACATTTAACATCATTTAATTTCTAATTTTACAAAAACCTAATACTACAACAAAATCTATACTTCGCTACCAGAGATAATATATTACTACTTACCTCTCTGACGTTGTCATGCTGCAGAACCAGGGCTCATACTAGTCAAATATGAAACATTAACAAACATGACAGTTGTAGCCCCACAAAGAATAGCCCCACCAGTTTGTACAGAATCCCTGTAGTTGCTGAGTAATATGCCTTAAAATCACTAAACCAAACAATAGACGATGCAAAACACATTACAACCATAGATGGAGGTGGATACTGATGTACATGTATTTTATTACTGCACAGTGGTGGTAAACAACAGTCCTTAGCAGTGTGGATAATTGTCAGAAGTGCAGAATGTACAGAATTGAAGTGTGAATAAACAAAGATAATTTAGTGTGATGTCTTGTGTGAAGTGACGCACATGGTATGAGCAGTAGATGAAAGTGAGGAACAGGGATGAGGTAGTTTAGTCTGAATCTAACTGAGGACCATCAGGCAGATCTGTTCAGCAGCCTGACTGCCTGGGAGGAAGAAACTGTTTGAGTTTGGAGGACTTGACCTGAATGCTCTGCAGCCTGCGTCCAGACGGAAGGAGTGTAAACAGCCCACGTGAAGGGTGAGCAGAAGAGATCCTTCCTGCTGCTGCAGACCTCCTTTATAAACAGCTCAGTGTAATTGTGCTTGTTGGCAAGGAATTTTGACCCAGTGGTGGACTGGTCAGTCTTCACCATCCACTGCAGTGCTTTCCTGTCTAAGACAGAGCAGACAGAGATGCTGGAGGCCAGGATGCTCTCTGGAGGTAGAGCTGCTGAGGAGCCTTTGTCTCCCAGGGAGCAGGAAGGTTGTCTGTGGGGTGTACTCCCAGGAACTTGACGCGGTGCAGGGTTTGAACTGCCGTCTTGTTGATGTGTAGAGGGATGTCTCCAGTCATCCTGCTGAGAGAGAGAGAGAGAGAGAGAGAGAGAGAGAGAGAGAGAGAGAGAGAGAGAGAGAGAGAGAGAGAGAGAGAGAGAGAGAGAGAGAGAGAGAGAGAGAGAGAGAGAGAGAGAGAGAGAGAGACAGAGAGAGACCAGTTTAGATCCTGACTATCTGAGGCCTGTTACTTTGAAAGTCAAGAACCCAACTGCTGAATGAAAATAGTCCAATAAGTCCAAGGGAGTGGAGTTTGCTGACTAGCCTTTGAGGTATGATGGTGTTGAATGCTAAGCTAAGGTTAATATACAGCTTTCTCAGATAAGTCTTCTTGTTGTCCAGGGGTGATTAGACCGTGTGAATGATTGAGGATATTGCATTCTCAGTGGAGTGATTCTACTTGTAGGCATATTAATGGGTGTTCAGTGTAATTGTAATGGAGTCTTTTATGTGAGCCATGAGCAACTACCTAATTCACTTCATTACAATTGTGATAAGTGCAACTTAATAGGAGATACTTAGTAAAAGACAACACGCACCCATGGCCGCAGGGATGTATTAGAAATAAGTAGAAGCTTTTCTAGTGTATAATTTTTGTTGTTTTAATTATTAGTTAAAAATAAAAAAAGACCAGCAAGAATGTTTAGCTGACACAGGAAAGGTGGTGCACTGTTCTATTGTGCAGAGTTGCTTGCACAAACATGATCTGATTGGAAGAGTCGTCAGAAGGAAACCAAGAATTGTATTTATGGAGGGAATAAATGAGCTTTTGAAGAACAGAACCTTTGCCAACTGTTGAGCATAGGGCTAGGTCTGTACTGCTTTGCTGGTTTTTATGGCAACCAGAGACACAAGGACCATTGCACAGGAAGATTCCACTTAATTCCAAAATGGATTGAAGTGAAGCGGAAATAGATTAGCCTTTTATAGCAAAACTGTGATCCCAAACTTACCTCATAGCTCAATATCTACTCTGAACTATTTGAAGAAACACAAGCTGAAGTTTTTGAATGGCTCTGCCAGTCCTCTGACTCGAGACATAATTATAAAACGGTGGGGGGACTTTTAAACATGCTGTGCCTGTAAGACGGCACCAAGAATATTGCAGAACTAGAAGTATTCTAAAAAAAGATGGAATGTTATAAAACAAGAACAGGAGACTCCTAGGTGGTTACGAGAAGTATTTTCCAGCTATGATCTGATGTGTAATTTGGCCAGGGGTGCCCAGACATTTGCATACAGCTGTATAAAAGAGAAAGCAAGAAAAAAGTGATTTGTTATTCAAATATACAGATGTCCAAAAAAGGAAAAAAGAAGAGGACAATGAAGAAGAGTAAGAGGATGAGGGGAGAAAAAATTTATATACAATATACAACAATCAATAATGTGTGCAAAGGTGGGTCTTAAGATTTGAAAAAGACAGTGGAAGAACAGTCACAAAAATACTCCTACAATACAACCTACCACCTACCAGCCTAGCATATGGTGTCAAAAGGCGTCCTTTAGTGGTTGATGTGTCTCCTCTGGAAATCTCCAAAATCAGACTTCAGACAGAAAAGGGTAGCAGTTAAGCCCAGCTTGAGTTGGTAAAATGTGCCTCTCTGCTACAGAAGATGTCGGCCAAACGGAGAGAACCTGCTGAGGGTGAGGGAAAGTGGTGTAGTTTAACCACCCACAGCTGTGGATTCACGTGCCTTTCTTCCCATGTCCTCCTTAAAAAATACTGGAAAAGTCTATAAATATTAACTTTCATACCTAAATCAAGCGATGATTAGAATGAGAGGAGAAAGCCATGGAAATTCATGGGAAATGATAGTTTTAGACTGTCCTCTAGCTGGAGGAAAATTTAAGGACAGGAGTTGTGTGCAGTCTGTCTGCTGGGTTATTTGTGTGCATGCATTTTGATCATACATGATCATTTTGATTAGACGCAGTGTATTTTGAACATTTTAATGTGCGGATGTCTTCCCACAGTTTACCTTTACTTTTTTGCTCCAGCACAGTTAAATCTTGATACCAGATGAAAAACACACAATAACAAACGTCAGATTCTTCTGAACCACAGTTGCAGTGTTTGTTGCAAGAGTCAACCTGCACAAATATAATAAATTGCTAACATATCTATATATTAATACTTTCAGAAAGAACTGCTTATTAATTGTAAAAAGGCAAGTTAAACACCCTATTTGATTGCAACAGACATTCAGGAAGATTTTTCCATGTGGAGTGGCATGATTGTGCACTGCTCTACTGTGCAGCAACACTTGCACATGTAGACTATATGGCCAAAGTATTGGGGCACCTTCTCCTTTGGGTCGTTTCTTCCCGAATCTTGGATATGCATTCAGTGACGTCAGTGTTAATGCAATACTTCTCTAAAAGAACTAATCAAGCTGTGTTTGTGTGGTTGCACATCTGTGTCAGCAGTGGTGCAACTTAAAGTGTGTCTACATGGTCCACACTAAATGTGGTGTGACAGTATTAAGAATTTATGCTACACACAACTCAGTTTTTAACTGTTGGACCTGTGGTTGTGGGTTTGATCCTTGCTCTGGCTTCTATCTGTAAGCAGTGTTGTGTGGTCCTGGGTTTTGGGTGCTTCGGTTTCCTCCCAAAAACACATGGTAGGTGTGAGTATGTGAGAGAATAGGTGTGTTGTATCCTGGGATGGTCTGGCGGTCTGTCAAAAGGTGAAAAGGTGATTGCTGCCTTGCACCCAATGATTCTAGGTTGGCTTCAAACCCTTCGGGACCCTAACCAGGAAGAAGCAGATAAGAATATCAAGATGAGTGTATGGTTGGTTGGGTTGGTTGGTTGGGTTGGTGGTTTGGTTGGTGGGTTTGGTTGATTAGGTGGTTTGGTTGGTTGGGTTTGGTTGGTTGGGTTGATGGTTGGTTGGGTTGGTTGTTTGGTTGGTTGGGATAGTGGTTTAGTTTGGTTGGTTGGGATGGTGGTTTGGTTTGGTTGGTTGGGTTGGTGGTTAGGTTGGTGGTTTGGTTGGTTGGTTGGGTTTGGTTGGGGTGGTTTGGTTGGTTGGGTTGATGGTTGGTTGGGTGGTTGGGATGGTGGTTTGGGTTGGTTGGTTAGGTTGGTGGTTTGGTTGGTTGGTTGGGGTGGTTTGGTTGGGTGGGTTGATGGTTTGGTTGGGTGGTTTGGTTGGTTGGGTTGGTGGTTTGGTTGGTTAGTTTGTTTGATTAGGCGGTTTGGTTGGTTGGGTTGGTGGTTTGGTTGGTTGGTTGGGTTTGGTTGGGGTGGTTGGGTTGATGGTTGGTTGTTTGGTTGGTTGTTTGGTTGGGTTGGTTGGTTAGGTTGGTGGTTTGGTTGGTTGGTTGGGTTTGGTTGGTTGTGGTTTGGTTGGTTGGGTTGAGGGTTGGTTGGGTTGGTGGTTTGGTTTGGTTGGTTTTGTTGGTTTGGTTAATTGGGTCGTTTGGTTGGTTGGGTTGGTTGTTTGGTTTGGTTGGGTTGGGTAGTTTGGTTGGTTGGGTTGGTTGGGGTGGTTTGGTTGGTTGGGTTGGTGGTTTGGTTGGTTGGTTTTGTTGGTTTGTTTGTTTTTTTTTTTTTGTTTTGTTTTTTTGTATTTAGTTCCTGGTGTTTCTCTGTTTTTAGTCTTGTTCAATTGATGCAAAGCACTTCGAATTACTTTTGTGTATGAAAGGTCCAGCCTGCTCATTTCTCTGGGTTCTGAGCACAGAGTACTTGTGCTTTAAAATAAGCAGAGGTGTGTTCTCTGTAGAGGGTTTATAGGTTTTCACGTAGAAACATGTAGTTTGACTAGATGTGCCCAAAGCGTGTTTAACGCCTGAATTAATTACCAGTCATTATTCTCCTTAAGAGTCTTGTTAGGGAAGTAAAACTCAAATGTCTGAGCAGTAGTTGGTCTGGCCCAGTGGTGGCTGACTATTATTCAGAAAGCCGCAGAAGTGACCATAGAAATCCCTCAAACTGCAAGTGGAAAACATGAGTCCATTGTCATGGTGACCTGAAGTGCAGGTGCTGGCTAAGGAGATGTGTTTGTGTGTGCGACTGTGTATGTTGTGGAGTAGGCATTAAACCCTAAAGTTCTGTGGATGACCTGTAGCACTATGCATTCACTTTACTACCATAGCCCATGTGTTTAAAATCTTAACCTGTGAGCCCTCGATGTTCTCGTATAATTAGCGGAATGTGCTCCAGCTGTAGTTTCTGAGTTGTGGAGAGCCTGCAGAGCCTAAAGGGCCTTGTGTTAACCCCCCCTCTCTTCATTTATTTATTTATTTGTTATTAATTTGTTTATTGGAATTGCACATTTTGAGTTTTTGGTTCTTAGTGAAAGTAGCAAAGCAATGTGGGTCTGCATTCCAAATTGCCTCAAGTGTACAGATCATGAGTATTGAGTTTAAGCTTCATTAAGGTTAAGGTTTATTTTCCCTAGTATTGGTCCAGACAGCTTTCACCCTGTATATGCTTATGGTACACTGTGCTCTTAAGTAGTAAGCATATTTACATATATTGGACAAACTGAGGTTTTATTCAGTTTTTAAGTAAGAAAAATATTTAGACTTATTTTAAACTGTAAACCCAGACTTTCTTGACTTATTGAAGTATATACTGTTGTCATTCTTATCAGCCTAATAATTGTATTTAAAACTGTGCAAATGCACATACATACGGTCACTGTCTACAGACAACTACATGCATATCCATAATAGTGGCCTATTGGTTAATGGTAAAAGCGCTTTTAACTTTAAATTCGAACTTTTAATTTAAAGTCACACGATCACAATCACACTATGTTGCTATGTTAATAAAAAAAAAGTTGCTATATATGTAATACAGCTGTACTTTACTACACTGTGATGAAGGTACACTGCATTACAATAGCTAGTCATAATTAAATATAAACATAAAAATCATACTTGTTCAGCAAGACAAAAGCCAGCTCAGCATCACTTTTGAGTTGCTTTCAGATTACAGAGCTCCCACCATCTTTCAAAAGCCAAGCCAGTATTTATCCTGGTTTTAGCAAGGACTCAGTCTCACTCTCTTCAGTTCTCATTCTAAGATTCTTTGGTTTGAGTGAGTGAATGAGCAAATGAAGACTTTGCTGTGTTTGCTGTTCTCCTGCCACTTTAACTTAAAGTATTTAAAAATGTAAAAAAAAACCAAAAACATTAAGCTTTGTGAAACAAACAGAGTGGTTTAATGCACATAAGGTACCAATATTGTATGTTTCTTAATTTAGGTCAATTGCTTTACTTTTTGATTCTTTTATTTAACAAATGTTAATGGATTTCAACCATCTCTGACAGTATAATGATTTTTAAGCTAAATCTTAATAAATAAAGCTTAATAAAGTTGCTTCAAATGGTTCTTTGAGCGATGCCGTAGAAGAACCACTTTTGGTTGCTAAAAGAACTATGTTTTTAATAGAGATGTGTAAGTGTGAGTAACCTTTAAATTGGTAAATGACCAAAACATCAATGGATGGTTTTTTAGAGCATTAAAAGTTCTTCACATTTGCACATTTGTTACATAGGGGCTCTTCTATGGCATCGATCAAAGAACCATTTGCAGCCCCTTTATTTTTAAGAGTGTATTTAAACACTCTCTTTGCACTGTGGAAGTATTTGTTTTGGAAACACACTCTTCACGAACGCAGCACCTGGCCATCTCTACTTTAAGACCCTCAGAGAATTAGACTTTATTACCACCAATGGGACAAAACTGGACACTTAACCTCCCTCTCAGTGTGAGACAAAAGGGTCTGGGTTACAAAACGATGGATGTTTATCATGAATATGTCTATGCTGATCCCTTTACAGAAGATTAATAGTAGGTTACAGCAAAGGGGGTTCAAAGAGGGTTGTATGATTGGGCCTCTGAGAGAACAGTGTTGCCAGTTTGAGGGAGGTTTTCTTTCCTCTTCTTTCACTGAGACACAGGCAGGAGGACAAAGTTTCACTGAAGGGTTTTCAGTATATTGACATTTAAATGCTGTCAAAAGTTATGTGTTCGTTCCTTGTGAAGATGGATAGGTTGGGAGATACTTCAGCCCCCAGAAAAATGATACACTAATGGTTTGGGACAGTTTTTAGGTCTGATGCATAATTTAATTCTGTGTCATTGCTTTAATGAGCAAAGTGCAAATCAAATAAACCTGGTTAATGTAATGTCTGAAATTTCCAGCTGCCTTCAAAAGCCCGAAGTTCTTGAGTGTCAGTGAAAATAATCAGCTTGATTTGGTTTCCTGTTGAGTGACAGAGCGGACCTGAGACCTGAGTGGACTCAACAAAGCTGAAGGGAACATGTGGCGCTACCTGATTCGCCATGATTAGTTTAGGGTTATAGGGAAAACGGCTACACTGGGCAGAAGATGGGCCTTTCCTAGAACCTATTCATTTATCGATCTGTATATGTCTGAACGTGTGTGTGAATGAATGAATGACAATTCCAGTGTCCTGGCTTGGATGTCTTTAAAATTAACTTCAAACAGTGAATATTACAAACACATGTAACAAAATCTCATATCTCAGAATTGCAAGCTTACTGTAAAGGATGCAAAAATATGGAAATTGCCAGAAACAGACTGTCTGGTAAAATGCTTAATTTTGATAGCTTCTTATGTGCTTTAGACAACTTAACAACTTTGGAAAATCTTGGTGTTTATGATTTTGTCTGATCAGCACATATAGTCAGTACTGCCAGAATAGTCAGTTTTCACTGTACATTAATAATGGGGGTGCACTGATATGAATCTTGTGCAGATGCTTATTTCCAATATATAATTGATTTCATATCTGCCATGTAGACTCGGGGACGAAATGTGAGTAAATCAAACCCAATCAAACTAGCACTACATTTTTTGGGCCATGTATTAGATAGACACAGAACAAAAATCTGACCCATCAGACACGTCATAATTTGGAAATTTGTTAAATTTGTCTGATGGGTCAGATTTTTATTCTGTGTCTATCTATGGCCCAAAAAATGTAGTGCTAGTTTTATTGGGTTTGATTTAAAAGGGGAGAGTAAACCAAACTGGATGAACCACTCTACTAAATGCTCCTGAAAATTAGTTGAAAACACTCACTTAGCTGGAATACGGTCTGTGCTGTGGTGTTTTCCCTGCTAGCTAACTTACCTAAGCCTAGATAGGACTCATTTTGCATTTCTGTTACTCCCAACACCAATCACAGCGTTTTGTGCTTTCAACACTAGTTGCTTGGTTTGTTTCATTCTCTTCTAAACGCTGTATTTGTTTTTCAGTTTAAGAATAATGAAATATGGAAATCTTGTAAATGTAAAAGCATTTGCTGTTAAGCTGTTATATGCGCTACATGTACAACTTGCACATCGCCATATCAGCTTATTCTCTTATTATCTTATTTCAAGAAATGTGAGTTTTCATGATATGGGTCTATGGAAATGCCACTTTTTAAATGAAACTTCTAAAGCGATAATGTTTCTTGTTTTGTCTGTTCTAGGAGCTGGCTAGCTGTGGCTGGAACAGGAAAGAGAAGCACATTCTAGCACCCAACGTAGTAGCCTTCACACGCAGGTTCAACCAGGTAGGCCAGATCTCTAAGGTGACCCAGTTCAGTACATTCCAATACAACCTGTGCCTTCAGGAGCTTCACAGAGACATTTCCACACATCACCTCCTAAATTCAGCAATTTCTATGCTGATTGTTTTTCACTGTTAGTCGGTAATCAAGATGCCTTCTGCAACGTGACATGCTTTATTTACCCTCAAAAACTACCATTGTCTCCACTATATTTATTCTACAATCTTCCACATTAACATACCCGGCAAATTGAAAACAGCAATTAATTGCCCTAGGCTTCACATTCAGGAGAACTGATGATAAGCCAAAGAGCTCTTTGGTAATGGAACACTTCTTCCGTGACCCACTCTTGTTTTCACTTCATTGGACATAATTTAAACCACTCTTTGCCTGACCCCTCTCAAAGAAACTGAGAAACTGCAAATGAGCCCTCATTACCAGCCTCTGCTAAAGTTTTGGATACTGAAATACATCATTTTCCAACGGGGGCTCCCCACAGAGAATAACGACCCTTTTTTATGCATGCCTCTTGCTTCACTGTTCTGGCATGCTTTGGAAAGAAGGTGGGCCACTGGCTCATGTGTCGTTTGGGCTTGTGGGCTTCTAACAGGTCTACAAGTCAGTGGGAAGTACTATGGAGCCATCATCAATTTCTTCAGCAAGTGTCATTTAGCAACATACAAACATGGTTCTGTATCTACTATAAAGTATTCAGTATCTACTAGGAATTATTCAGTATCCATTATGAATTATTCATTGTCTGCAATGAAGTGACTATTTTAATTTATTCAGTGTCTACTATGAATTATTCAGTATCTACTATGATTTTTTTTTCTTTATCTATCCTAAATAATATAACATCTACAATGAATTATTTAGTATCTTAGTTATATTCAGTATCTAGCTTAAATTATTTAGTATCTATGAATTATACAGTATCTACTATGATTTATTCAATATCCACTATGGTTTATTCAGTATCTCGCCAAAATTATTTAGTATCTTTGAATTATACAGTATCTACTTTGAACTATTCCGTATCTGCTATTATTTGTTCAGTATCTGGCCTAAATTATTTAGTATCTATGCATTCTACAGTATCTACTATGAACTATTCAGTATCTACTATGATTTATTCAGTGTCTAACCTAAATGATTTAGTATCTATGAATTACACAGTATCTACTATGATTAATTCAATATCCACTATTATTTGTTCAGTATCTGGCCTAAATTATTTAGTATCTATAAATCATACAGTATCTACTATGAACTATTCAGTATCTACTATGAACTATTCAGTATCTATACTAAATCATTTGGTATCTATAAATTGTCGAGTATTTACTATGATTTATTCAATATCCATCATGATTTAGTATCTATGAATTATACAGTATCTACTATAATTTTTCAGTATCTACTTTTGAATTATTCAGTATTATTCAGTAGCCTAAATTATTTAGTATCTAATACTATTTATTTAGTATTTAGTCTGTATGATTATATGTATGTACTATTAATTATTTAGTATCTACCATACATGATGATATTAAACAAAGATCCAATACACTTCTAAAAAGTGAGATGTATGGGAATCAGGTTGTTCTTGCAGTTAAAGGTTTGAAGCTGACTCTGAAGCGGTTTGTGCTCACACCATATGTTCTCATATCTAAATGCAGCTCTATAGGTGAATATGAAACATTTACTTTCAACTTTTGATTGCTATATATGTGGCTTGAACTGCAGCACTTAAAACATTTCAAAACGGTATTAACTCGTCTCTCCGCACATTCTCCTCCCAGCTCTGTTAAAAAACATAGGGATTTGTTTGTGTTTTCATCCAAGGCGATGCTTGAGCGTGTACTAAAATGTGACTCTCATGTTGTGTTTTTCTTTTCCTCACTGAAGCTCTAATTCTGCTTGCTCAGATGATTTCTATGTTGATATGCGTATCCAGCGCACTTGGACGTCGCCATCTGTTTTTATGACATCGTTAAGATGAACATGATGAGCTGGCGTCTGGGCGTCAGAAAGATGGCCCCAAGTTTTAAAGAGGCGCTTCAGGCTCTCACATCCAGCCCACACAAGGGCCTGTTTGTCTGAGAGAGTGCCTACACATTGTCATGTCCTGTCCTGTAAAAAACTTAAATGCTCAGTTCCCTGAGGTGCACCTCACTTGCATTCACAGGAGTCTGTACAAACAATAATGACCCTTTTTTTTAATCACATTCCTTTTCTCTTCATGCAAAACGGCAAAGTAATGTGAGGTTTATTTCAGCATTTAAAGAGCCCATAACCTACTGTCTTCTGGGTGGTTAATTTTGCTCCCTGCAGTCCACCACTTATGGTGTTTGTGTGTGCTTATGTACTGACAACATTCATAATTCATTTTTATGTGACCATTTTGCAACCTCAGGCTGTTTTTGTTATTGTGCTTTTAAGACTATTTAAGACTTTTAAGACAAATAGACTTACTATTTGTAAATGACCAGTGTCCTGATTGGCTGTCCTGTGCCTCATTCATAAAAGCACCCAAGACTTGAATCACTTCTCATTATTTCAGTGCAAATGGGTGGGAATGACAGGGTGGTTTTACAGAATGAAGCAGCATTTTATTTTTACAACATCATAAAAACATCCAATTCTCATTCACCAAAAACTAAGGTATTTGGAACACTCTAGTAATAATATGTAGGTTCTCAGTGCCCTCAAAACAGCTTCAGTTTTTCATGGCATGGAACATCCCTTTGATATTCTGGTCTATGTTGATATGGTTGAATCTTACAATTCCTGTAGATCTTTCAGGAGCAAATTTCAAAAATCTCCTGTTCCGTCTTCTATTAGATTCAGATCACTGAAGAACCCTAAGCTCAATGCCATGCTAATTAAACCAGTTGGAGATGACTTTGGGGTGACTGTATTGTGGTCATAAGGGGATGCACATGTCTGTGACTTTCAAGTGATGATTGATTGGCTTAACCAAGCCTGAAAAGTACCAAGAAAACATTCCCCACATCATTCCACCACACCCACCAGCCTGGACTGATACAAGGCAGGTTGGATCCATGGATTCATGCTGTTTGTAGCAAATTCTGAGCATCACATGTGTGCCTTAGCAAAAATTGAGTCCAGGCTAGTTTCTCCTGTCTTTTGTTGGCTGACAGAAGTGGAACCTGATGTGGTCTGCTGCTGCTGAAGCCCATCTGCCTCAAGGTTGGACAGGTTGTGCTTTGGGCTCACCGCAATTGTAGAGTGGCTCCATTGACCTCATCAACAAGGCGTTTCCGTCCACAGAACTGCTGCTCACTGACCGTTTCATTTAGTTTAATTTATTACACCATTCTGAGGAAACTCGAGAGACTCAAGGAAAATCGCAGGAGATTAGCAGTTCTAGAAATACTCAAACCAGTCCTATAATCATGCAAGATACTAGGTACTTTCAAAATGTGTACCAGAAAACTTGTAATCACTGCATATTTGCCTATGAAATACTAGCTGCTTACCATGATGTAAAATAACGTGCTACTGCTGTTTGCTTTTGCTTAGGAAAAGCATAGTCATCGTAGAGGTAGTTTCTTAAGGCTAGGACCATGTTGTCTTAGTTTCCATGCCAACTAGACTTGATTCTACGTGTTAATGAGTTGGTAATATGATGATGATGTAACTATGACATCATGGTATAGTTACTCTGATCTACTTTAAACACATGTGGCTCAGTGAGGTCATGCCCTGTTATTAGAAACACTTCTGCTTAAACAAAGAGCAAAGCTTTGGGGTGAAAAACTGAACTTACCAGCCAGAGCAAGTTTAATTGTGACTCTGGCTGAGGATCTGGAGGGATTAAGCTTTTAAGGACTTGCTGAACTGGACAATACTCATTTTAATTGTTATTTTATTATTATTATTTATTATATTAATTCAGTTATATATGATGACATTCTTTTAAGGCGAGTACTGCAAAAATAATATTTCGAACTTCACTGTATGTTTCTACTTCAGAGTTTTCCTGGTGGTGTAATTTCAGTCAGTGTAATAAACCACAATATATTACAGGATGTCATATTACTATACTTTGTACAGTTTATAGCATCATCCGTACACCATCATCATCTACAATCTAAAATCATCTATCCATCGTTCATCCATCAATGAAGTAGGGCTGGGCAATTAATTGAAACCAACATTCAGATCCTATAATCGATGTAATCTTGCCCGTGTCATTTTTTTATACTAATGCATGTGTAGTCATGTGATTCCAGAGGACACAGAACACCAAGCACCAAGCCAACTGTGCGACTTGAACAGCTTATGTCATCATTCATTAATCATGATCAAGGTCAAATGTTCAATTAATCGTGATGTTGATTTGAGCTCATTTTGTCCAGCACTAATGGTGAGTAGTTCCAGTCATACTTTCCAATCATACTATTCTGAACTATTCTGAACAGTCACCATTAGTGCTGGACAGTATGATTTGAGCTCATTTTGTCCAGGACTAATGGTGAGTAGTTCCAGTCATACTTTCTAATCATACTATTCTGGACAGTATGATTGGAACTACTCACCATTAGTACTGGACAGTATGATTTGAGCTCATTTTGTCCAGGACTAATGGTGAGGAGTTCCAATCATACTGTCCAGAATAGGTTTGGCTATGTGTTGTTCAGCTGAAAGATGTGTGCTCATTAGACCTGCACAGAGTGCTCTAGATAAACCAGAGGCATTTTGAAAACTTTTAAAAGGCCACAGTCACAATTACTAGCGAGGAGGAGTGGGAGAAAATTGCTTAAGCAAGAGTTAAGGTACTAGGTGGCTACAAAAAGTGATATCTGCCAAATACTGTTTTTAAGTATTAAATTAGAGTGTCCAAATTTTTGAACATGCCAAGATTTTTAGGCTAATCCGCTGTTAACCTATTCTGGTTAAAATAATGGACTGTTAACATATGTTAGACACATTTTGTAACAGTTTGCTCTAAATTCTTTAAAAAAATAAAGATCAAATGGTTCTTTGAGAGATGCTATAGAAGAACCACTTTTGGTTACATGAAGAGTCATGTTTGTACATGACGATGTTTCAGTGAAAAACCTTTTAAAGGACTAAACAACAGTCAATTCACATCATAATTTTTTAAAAACAAATTTTCCATACTCAACAAAAAGGTTTCTATATAGCACTAACAAAGGATTCTTTGTCTGGAACACTTTTGGTGCCTTTGAACCCTTGACCGAATACATTTTTTTTAAAAAGGAGCAATCTGCAGTCACTGACCAGAATATATTTTCTTTGGGTCAGACATTTGCATACAGTTGTAGATGTGCTTTTGCCAACGCTTATACTGTATGGCAGCAGAGTATTGTCAGCTTGAGGGTTTTCAGTCAGTCTTGATGGTATTTACTGGTGCAGATTTATAAGGTACCCTGTAAACAACAACAACAAAAACAACAATAATATCACAGAACATAAGATGCTATGTATGTCAGCCTCTCCTATTTTAGGCAAGCAATATATATATATATATATATATATATATATATATATATATATATATATATATATATATATATATATAAAATATTATTATTATTATTATTATTTATTTTTTTTTGACGATATTTGCTCTTTTAAATCTTTCTAAAATGCCTGAAAGACATAATTACCTTAATGGTTCACTTTATATTTTCTGAGTATGCCCTTTACATATTTCTGGCTCCTTTAGGTGCCATGAGTTCACATATTGTAAGAGAAGAACTCTATGCACATTTATTCACAACAGCCAGCTGCTAATTGTTCTCCCACATCTTTCTGAGGCTCTCAGACTTTACACACACATCCAGACCTATAAACTCACATAGCGCACCCATATTTTAACATTGATGTTCTTGTCCGTGTGAAAGTCTTGGGCTTTACACAAACACTTCCAGAGCAGTTTAACCTCGGAGACCCACATTTTCCTCTAAACGTATCTTAGGCAAATATACAACAAGTCAACTCCTCCCCGTAAAAGTGAAGTAATGAAGCACTAATATGTGAAGACATTTGACCCAAGTAAGGAAGAGCATATAGGCTATGCAATGGAAAATCTGCTACATGCACTCCACACCCCCCCGAAACATTGTGAAAGAGCTTCCAGTGGAAATGCTTTGGCCTCCGCTGGGGTCATAGGAAGTTCAGAAAATTCGATTTCGCGCAGTGTCTGCGACGGCTGGTTGCAGGGCCTTCATGCACCAGTTTCTTGTTTTTGTGGGCTGTTTTTGTTGCCAGATCTCTGTTGTCATGACGAAGGTCAGCCTTACGTTCATCCCTGGGTCTTTAGACGCTGACTAATGTGCAGCGCCTTCCAAAGAAACGACCTCATGCTTTGCTGGAGTATGAAAACTAACATTTCTCGAAGTCTGGCTCTGGACCTTTATTGGAACGTCACAAAGCACGTAAATATTTCCAAGTGAAGGTTTGCTTCTTCTCTGTCATGTGTTACCATGGTTTAAATCCCATGACCTAACTGAGAACACGTCGTCTGATATCATGTCTCTGGTCTCCAGTGAAACACCATGTTATCTGTGTTTGTGTTTTTCCCCAGAAGGTTCTTCAGATTGCTTTATGCATGGGAGGTCTACTGAGAAATTTTCTCTCTAAGCAGACATGCTTATTGAGGTTGGTTCTGGGAGTCGTCCTCAAACACTTCATTCAAAGACACAGCTTGCAGGTTCTATGACTTTCAGAAACATACGCTGGTGTGTCACTCTGGATGCGAGTGCAATGCCAACATATCTACGTTGTGTTGTAAGCCAAAATGAGACGTGACCATTAGATGTGATTAATGGGACACTTCTAAATAGGACCAGATGGAATCTACCAACAGAGGCCAACTGGAGCTCCAGGTTTTAGATTGTGATTATCAGTGTGATCATCAGTCACATGCTGTTATTTCTGCTTCCTATGCAGTTGTTTAGTCTAATATTAGACAGCTTTGATTTGGAGGGGATTTTCTAAGTTGGGGTCTCCACTGAGCTTAAACTGTGTCCCCCTCATTTTCCACAGTTTCAGTGAGCAAATCCAACCATTTCTTGCTATTTTAGATGTGTTGCATGATTTCATTTCCCCCTACCTCTTTCCTCTTGTTTTCTTTAGGCTCAACCGAAATGGACTTCCACCAAGGATTTATGTGTGGGTGTTTTTTTGCCTTTGTCCAGTCAGAAATGAGTTTTCCTCCAGACAGTCATGGTTCAGCTCCAGTTTAAAATCCCTTTGGTGGAAAAGTCTCTGTTGATTCCAGCAGTAGATGGTTGGGGGGGGGGGGGTGAAGCTTTCTTGAATTCCCTCAGTGATATTCTCTGATATTCTTGCATCACCTCCGCTGACCCCTTCTGTTTTTCCTCTTCTGCCAGTTCTTTACTCTCCTAAAAAATCTTTATCTGTTAGGGGACAGCATATTATTATTGATTAAACATTGAGTAATACCTAGTGGACAGGTATTTACTATGCTGCTCATGCTCCATAACATTTGTTGCCTGTGAGCTGTAGACGTGGACGTGGACATAGCAGAAAACACACCATGAGTGATCACAAGTAAAGCTCACACTGTGCAGGATCTTTCACCAGGAAAGCTCTGTGACAAACCTCACTATATTATTGGAATACATTGGAGAAATCTGTACATTGGAAGCTAAACTGGAGCTTAAAAATCTGATTTACTTGTTGTTTCAGGACAGTAGTAAATACAGTTAGTTAACCCCATTAAAACGAAAGTGTTATTACAAACTTCTATTACCAGGGAATATCCCCACCAGTTTATGCAGAAATCCCTGTAGTTTCTGAATAATACACCTTGGTGTGCCTTTCTGCATTAATGGGTTAAAGAAAGTAGGTTGTTCAACCTTTTCTCTCTTTTTTTAATTCCTTCCATCAGCTGGATGCTAGTTGCTGAGATTATTTACTGAGAGGCAGTAACTTCTTTTTCCATTATGTTGTTCTGGGCCCATTTTCTGAGGGTGTTTTCAAACTTGGTTTGGTCTGGTGTTTCCATAATGGTTCGTTTTCACCCTTGATGCAATTCATTTGGGCAGGTGTGAATACTATAATTGCACTCGGTTGCAAACTCGTTAACTGATTCAGAACAGAGCAAAACATCTATATTTGTGAAAACCCCCTAACACCACCTTAATGTCAGCTAAACAAAGTGTATGTGTTTCTTTTCCACTTTCCAGTTCCAGTAAGATTTCAGAACAAGTTGTATTTAATAGATCATGCTTTGCCTGGTTATACGAATAAATGTTATATTTATCGTGTAAATTCTTGCTTTCTATTTGTCAACTCATCCTTTGTCAACTCAAGTTTTTTTTCCCCCAAATTTTTGTTTAATTCAGTTAAGAAATCATTGTGTTTCATTTTAGGCTTACAGCTATGATGTGTTGGAGGTGTTGTAGATGTATCTGCCTATGTACAATCTCTTATACTCATAGACTTTTTGTGTCTTTTTAGGTGAGCTTCTGGCTGGTGAGAGAAATCCTTACAGCTCAGACACTGAAAATCCGTGCTGAGATCCTGACTCACTTTGTGAAAATCGCAAAGGTAACGACATTTTAAAGTTTTTTTTGACAAAAAAAAATAACATCCGTTATTGGTTTTCTTTAGAGAGTGGTCTTGTCTTGAATCTAGTTATTCTTCATGCCAAGGTGCCAGGTGAACCCAGATGTTTGAATGGGCCTAGAAGTGCTGCAGACCATTGACTGGCCAAACACAAAACAAGTCACCTTCAATTTTTAATTAGTTTAATTAGTTGTGGCCATTTACTACATATTTATCTTATCAAACTGTTGCTAACACAGTGTTCACTTGTGTTGTCTTGTCATTGCCAAAAATCTCTACTTGAAATATATATATTTTTTAATAACAGTAAGCAAATGCAGTAAATTTACATGGGCACCCATTCTCTGAATCCCATAGATTATGCATGCTAGCAAGCAAAATATCTAAAGGAGCATTGCACATGATTTTCTACATTTCTACATAATCTGTCCAGAGTGGTTTGGTGTGGAATGATTTACTGTAGAAAAACTTACACACAACTTTGTCTGTGGTATAAATAGAGACTAGGGGTCATGATGTCTACAACAGACATATAGCCATTTTATTTATGTTCTAAGACAACCAATACATATACACATTTTCTGTTTTTACATTTAGAATGGTAAAAAAGGGGCCAATATAAAAAAACCCAGCTTGCAACTCTCCGCCATGAATAAATATATAACAAATCAAAACTGTTATAAAACACCTCAGTCATTAGGCAGTAAATTCATAAGCATTTAGTGTAATAGCTTTCTGTGTTGTAGCTTTAAGAGTCATTCAATTCAGAAATTTGGAGACATTCACCAGCACTGTGAACAATTCTGACTCAGTACGTTTCTCTAAAGCGCTGTATTTCACATAAAACCACTTTGAATTACTTTGTTTACATCCTAATGATTGAATTATTTACAAAGTATGAAATATTCTCTTTAGTTTTAGTACATGCATTATACTGAAGCAAGATAATAAAAAAAGACCTGAATAAATGTAATAAAATGATTGAGGCAGCTATGTAATTATGGTAAGTAATGGCAAGTGGGATTCTCATGTGTTCTTGCTTTGAAAATAGATGCTGTTAAATTTTTATTCCACATAAAATGGTCGACAAATATGTCTTTATATTGGCAGTAGGGTTTATGCATGGAGCACTTTTATATATTTCTTGTTTCGTCTTTTCCATGAGTGTATGTGAAAACATTTTATGGAGCCAGGTTTGAAAATAAAATGTGATGACATTGCTTAAAGATAAATGCATGAAGAATATTTTTCCCTTTGGAACTGAACCTTTTTCTTGCCAACCAAAACTTGATGATGATGTAAGACTTAAATTAAATGAAGGACGTTTATACAATCCGTGTTTAAAGCAACATATATATATATGTGTGTGTGTGTGTGTGTGTTTATTTATTTTTATAATGCAGTAAATTTCCATGGACACCCATTCACTGAATTTCATATATTATGCATGCTACACCACAACTCTAAAGCATAATTTCACAGAATGTCTGCATAATGTTTGAGATCTAAAAGAAAAGTCATCCAGAGTGTTTAAAGCAACATTATATAGCAGTTTTACCCTTACAATAACAGCTGTACCACCTTTTTGACTTGTAATAGGGAGAATGATGAGACTTGCATAATGCTGTGTAATGCTCTTATTTTTGATGCTCCTTTGACCCATGCCATATTTGTGTAAAATCCTGTTATATTTAATCTTGTCATTCCCCATGCTTCTTTTACTTCCTGTATCATTCATATTGTCCAACAAATGCAGGTGTACAGCTTTCCATGAGTAGGCTTTTATGGAAGTGGTGTAAAAGTGAATTACACTCCTTAACCATAGGGGGAGCCAGGAGCAAAAAATACAGATTCTCACAAAATTTAGCTTTTTTAAATACCAGCACAATTATATTGAATTATTTCAAACTATATTATATATATTGTTTTTGGATATTTAGCCTTTGGTATCCATAATAGTCATAGGTTTTGTCAGGCCTCTTTATATTCAGGTTTAAAAATAAATGTCCTTTTTGTATAATGACGCTGTTTGTAACATTGAATACTCATTTGCATTCGTTTTCTGAATTATTTTTTCATCTGCAGAAACTGTTGGAGCTTAATAACCTCCACTCCATGGTGTCTGTAGTCTCAGCTCTGCAGAGTGCTCCTATCTTCAGACTGAGCAAGACATGGGCGGTAAGATAAACACTCTCTACAGTTTCTCTCTCTCTCTCTCTCTCTCTCTCTCTTACACAAACACACACACACACACGGTCATTGAACATTTGAACTTGAATATGTCTTTGTGGTCTGTAGTCCCCCCATTTCAATGCTCTTTAAAGGTTCAGCCTGAAGAATTCTAATTTGCAAAGCTACCAGATAAATATTTTACAGTCTTATACATTTGATTCGTCTTCTAATGCATATTATTTAGCTGCTGGTTGCTAGGTGGTGCTAAGTGGTTGCTATGGTGGTTGCCATGTTTTTGCTAAGTGGTTTGTAAAGTTTTGCTAGGTTGTTGCAATCGTGGTTGCTAAGTTGTTGCTATGTTTTATGCCGGTGCTTGTACTTGTGTCTGAATGTTGGAGTCCAAAAACATTTAGCTAAAGGGTGGAATACAAATGCACTTGGATACAGCAACCACCTAGCAACACTTCAGCAGCCACTTAGCATAATCATGGCAACAAATAGCTAAAGTATAGCAATGCCTTAGCAACCACCTAGCAACAAATGACATATACCATAGCAACCACTTGACAACCACCAGCTATACCATAGCACCACTAACACCTATATCACAGCAACACTACTGAGCTGCAGTCACGTTCACATTTTCTTCTGGTTCTATCTCTTGGTGAATAAAAGTGTTACAAAAGGTTCTCGATGCCATAGAAGAACCACTTTTTGTTCCAAAAAGAACCGGTTTTATAATAGAGAACTTTTGCATCAAGGGAAGGTTTTTTGGGGTCTTTTAACACTCCCATATCTCTGACAAACATGGTTCTTTAAAAGTGAATAATAAATTAAATAACCTTTTACGAGTGTAAAATTAGAAAATATGTCACTGTCCAAATACTTGAAGTCCCGGGTTCGTTCCCCGGCATCTCCAGCTGTTGTTTATGGGGCAGTGGTGGCTCAGCGGTTAGAGCTCCAGGCTATTGATGACAGGGTTGTGGGTTTGATACCTGGGCTCGGCAAGCTGCTACTGTTGGGCCCTTGAGCAAGGACTCTCTGCTCCCTGGGCGCCGCAGCAATGGATGCCCACTGGATCGGGCTAGTGTGCTCACTGTCCACTGTGTGTGTTTCACTGGTGTGATTATGTGTGTTCACTGCACGGATGGGATGAATGCGAAAGCCAGATTTCATCTGTGCCCATCACAAATGGTCTATGTGGTTGTTTCATGTTAATGTTAAATCGTGGTGATTGTGTTTACTATTTAATTGGAACAGGAAAACCTTAGGTGTATCAACAATCACAGAAGCATGGAACGCTTGGTCACCTATACTCTGAGTAAAATGGCAAGCAGCTAAAGTTAATGATGGCCAGTTATTAAACAGCTAACTTTACAGCCCTGGTTACTCTGCTCTGCACTACAGTAGCTAACAGCAGCACAGCCACCTGTGCTAATACACAAATGCTGCTAGTACAGTAGACCGTCAGCAGAACGTCCTTTCGGGAGTAGAACTTTTCCAGCTCATAAATTGGATGTTTATGTTTCTATAAAAACAAGGTTGCTAGACTTTGGCAGTCGAAGTCCAGGCGTTGGCGGTCATCTACAACAAAACCTGAACTTGGATGAAAATACTACATTCATTCACGGGTCTTTTAAAACACAGGATAGATGGTTGATCTCATCATCGCCCCACGAGAGCACTAATGCTATGGCAATATTTAAGGTCAGAGAACGGCTTCCGTTCCACATTAAACTATTCATTTGTTACATGCAAGTGTCTGTAGAGGGATTGGCTGTTCCATTTCTGTTCCATTTAAGGTGGAACAGAAAATTCTGACAACCAAGCAATAATGCAATGACTTGCGCTGACAGCCCGTGTCTGGTTCTACTATCAATGGCTGCCTGAAGTCTGGAACCCATGGACACCAAATGCTAAGTTTCCTCCCTTGAGATGTTGCCAGGCCTTTACTGCAGCCACCTGCAATTGTTCAGTATGTTCAGTAAGTGGAAATTAGATTGAGGTCAGTTGACTGACTCATTTATTTAAGTATGTTCCATTTATTTATCGTGAGAAGCTCTTGGGTTGCTTTTGTGTGCCTCCACCATGTTTGAAAGATTGTGTGGAATGCTTCATATTGTGAAACTGATCTTACTTTTTCTGTTCAAAGACTGGACAGGCTTTTTCTAGATGTTTTCTTGCATCATCTGGCTTTTCTGTTCTTGAGTGAAACCAGTGGTTTACATCCTGAAGTAAACCCTCTGTATTTATCTTTATACGTTTCTGATTGTAGACATATTGAGAGTTTCCATGAAAAGCTGCAAAATGCAAACTAAACATCAGTTAATTGTCCAATTACTTTTGAGTCTGTGAAAAATGACTGTAATCCCTATAAATTCTATATATAGTTCATGCTGTATTTTTTGGTTAAACCCCTTGAACTAAAGCTAAAAGTCTTCAATTCAATCACATTTTGATTGCTTATTTAAAATCCACTGGAGTGATATACACTCTAAAAAATAAAAGTCTAAAATAATAATAATAAAATCTAGAATATAAGCAGAGTAGACATAAATAGGAAAATACCTTTTAAAAAGTAGCAGCAATCTAATCACAGTATGAGATGAGGCAGTAGCATGTGTGCAAGTGTCCAATTGTGGTTAAAGTGTCTCAGTGTCCTCAAAGGGGTCAGTGAAGTGTGTTTGGCTAGGTGGAGGTTAAGAGTCTTGTGTTCCATTTACATTTTTAAAAAGGGAACCAAAAAAAAAAAAGAAAGAAACAGTCCCACAAATATTACAATAGCACTGCTTTTGGCACTTCAGGCCCAAAGTGATGTTTCTGCTGGCTTTGTTGAATGGGAAACTTTAGGTAGGCCTGTTTCATGTTTCAGCTCTGGAAACATAAAACTGGAAATCTGCTTTCTTACGTGTATATTTCATGTGAGAAAACAGGGTATATGTCATACCAAAGTGCACTTATGAAGACAGTCCATTCTGATTTTGCATCAAAACTTCTAAATCGTAGCACCACTTTTCTCAACCTTTACATGGGATCTTAACTGTGAGAATTAACACTACAGGCTACAGGATTAACATAAACATAAACACTACAGGCTACAGGATTTTTACACACATACAGTGCATCACAAAAGTGAGTACACCCCTCACATTTCTGCAGATATTTAAGTATATCTTTTCATGGTTACAACACTGACAAAATGACACTTTGACACAATGAAAAGTAGTCTGTGTGCAGCTTGTATAACAGTGTACATTTATTCTTCCCTCAAAATAACTTAATATACAGCCAATAACGTCTAAACCACCGGCAACAAAAGTGAGTACACCCCTAAGAGACTACACCCCTAAATGTCCAAATTGAGCACTGTTTGTCATTTTCCCTCCAAAATGTCTTGTGACTCGTTAGTGTTACTAGGCCTCAGGTGTGCATAGGGAACAGGTGTGTTCAATTTTGTAGTACAGCTCTCACACTCTCTCATACTAGTCACTGAAAGTTCCAACATAGCACGTCATGGCCATGACTACTTTTCATTGTGTCAAAGTGTCATTTTGTCAGTGTTTTCCCATGAAAAGATATACTTAAATATCTACAGAAATGTGAGGGGTGTACTCACTTGTGATACATTGTATGTGCATACAGTTCAGTTTCTGTAATTCTGCCCTGAATCGTGCTTCATTTAAAAGCAGTAGCAGCTGAAACACTCCTGAATAGTGCTGAATAAGCAGATATTTGTAAATGTGTTGTTTTTTGTGACATCAAAAAATGGACTTTGTGAACTTAAAATGGACTGTATGTAGACCACATGGACTAGGAGTTCATGTTTGGGTTATGGTTTGAAACCAGAGTAACATACTACCTCGAAGTCTTATTTAAAATCCAATATAGAAATTCAATAAAGACGTTTTCCATGAGATAGACTTAACTTGTTAAATTACAAGCATCAGCAGTTATTCAGCACACCGGTTAAAGCAATGCATCAGATGTGTCAGGCGTTGTTAGATACTGTCTGGCGGTTACTAAACAAGTACTGGCATACATACCGATTATTTTGGACAGTTGAGACTTGTTTAAGAAGAGTACCAATAAGATGTGCCCAAAGTTTTAAAGGGTGTTCCTTTGCAGTCGTTTACAGGCTTAAAATAATAGTTTATGAAAGACATCTGCACATTAGCAGCTGTATTAGGTCATTTTCTTTCCATTTAAGAATACATCTAACAATATGTAAAGTGAATGGATACAATTAGCCCCCTTTTTCCCTGAGCATAAGATATTGCTTTCATGATGCAACTCACATGTATCAAATTGCTTCCTTCAGTTTTACGCTTCTTTCGGTCCCTGGTGCCATAAGCCACAGTGGTATTAAATAACAGTAGCAAAACCGCTGAAGAGTTCTTCATGTGGAATCCCAGGACACACACACACACACACACACACACACACACACACACACTCACAAATTATTGTAAAAGGCATGTTTCAAAGCTGAATCCCACGACTCCAAGTGAAGAAAAACGTGCTGTCCAGTGTTCTACCCCGAGCAGCACACAGGGGCCATTTTTTTTAAAGGCTGAATCCCACACGTGGCGTCACGATGGGGTCAGTGTTGAAACGTGTCTTTTGTTTTTATCCACAGCTTCTGGCCTCTTTTTTCCATACATGTCCCCAGATGACCATTTCCCCTACCAGTTACTACACAGACACAGTAAACACTGATAAGGTTTCAGGTTCTTTCAAGCCAGGATTGCTACACTTACAGTTGTAATTTATATCCTCAATAGCCAGTCTATGTTTCCATGCACGTAATAATCTGAATTTGCACCAATGGCCATTAATAATTAGACAGTGACGAAGTTATTGGCAGTATCGTTCAGGCACAATGGGCTTGAGATGACTCTTTAATAAAGCTGAACCAAACAGAATTTTTCAGGCTTCTGAAAGAGTACTTATTCACACTACCACCCTTTTAAAAACAATATTTAAATTTCATAATTTACATAATTAACTCTAACTAATAAGTTTCTTTATTTTAGATTTCTTTAAATCAAAATATGTTATTATAACTTTCATAATTAACTCTAACTAATAAGTTTCTTTATTTTAGATTTCTTTAAATCAAAATATGTTATTATAATTTACTATATTTCCGATTTTATAAGAACTGGTTTTACATATTTTTACATTCACAATGGATGTTCCTAAAAGGGTGTTTAGGTAGGACTTCTTTTTTTTCTCATATTGTGACAGTTCCAGGAAAAACTATTATCATAATTATATGTAATATATTTATATATTGTATATTATAAACTTTCAATGTATATTATAAGCATTTCTATTGGTCTAATCATGAGTTTTACACAATGTAAAGGACAACTGCCAGATTTAAATCATGTCAAAAAGTGACATGATTTTGTGTGTAACAACAACACTATTGAGTTTAGGTGGCTTACCGAATGAAAAGCCAAGTTCATAGTCAAGAGCATATTCAATTGCATCGAGTTAATCTCAATATCGAAAATAATCACAAACTCAAGCATAACTCTTATTTAGGTTTGACATTTTAAAGCAAATCTGTCCAAATGTAAAGGCATTTAAATCTTATGGTGATCAGCTAAAGCGATAAGCTAACCTGCGGTTCCTGAGCGTTTTCCCTCTCAGCTCTGCAGACAGACAAGTTCAGTTTTCTCACCTGAAAATAAAAATAAAATCAGTCAACTCCACAATGTTTACATTCGAACAGCCCAGCAGAATTCATAATAAGGGAAATAACAAGTGAATAACACCTGAGTATTCACATTATTTGTTGTAGACCTACTGGTTACAGTGCGCAATGTTCGCTTTCATTTGAGACTGTACTGATATTGTATTTCAGGGGGCCCATAAGTATTTAGAGTTGGCTAAATGGAATCAAGACCCAGTTTTGTAAACTTAAGGTATTAGACAGTTGTCTAATGGTTTGTATTGAGTTGTATAGGTATTATATCCCTTTAAATACGTATTCCGCTCTAATATCAGGAGACCATGAGTAATTAGACAGTGTGTAAAATTGTTGTTGATACTTTGGTCACAAATCCTTTACAGTTGGCGACTGCCTCATGTATATAACCCACAGACACCAGATGTTAATGTTCCCTGGCGACTGTATATGCCAGGCCTGTAATGCAGCCGTTTTCAGCTCTTGCTTGATGCAGGGTCTTTTTGGCTGTAACCTTGTCTTCAGTAAGTGGAATACGTGCTCCGGTTGCAAGCCAAGGGAAAATCCCTACCATCTTGAAGCACATTTATCTTGAAGCACATTCTGTTCATCAAAAGGAGCAATGACTTCAGATAAATATAGAACTGTTGGATAGGCAAAATGTCACCAATTACAGTAGATTTGTGGTTTGAGGAGAGCTCAGGCTGTTCGCTGAGTTGTCAGTTACCTACCTCGTATCTACATTTAGAAATGCCCACTATATACACAGATGATCCAAAGCATTAAGGCCACCTGCCTACTATGCTGTGAGTCCTCCATATAATGCCAAAACAGCTCACTCTACAAGACCACTGAAAGTGTCCTGTGTTGTCTGGCACCAAGATGTTACAGCAGACCATTCAAGTCCTGTAAGTACCCACATGCGACTCCTCAAACAGGACTCCTCAGACCAGGCCACCATCTTCCATTGCTAAAAAAAAACCCCCAGAACTGTGTCCAGTCTGTGGCTACGCAGCTCAATACACAGTAGTGTGTTGTGACCTATTCCTCCCAAAACCATCCTTAAACATTTCTGTAACCTTGTTTCTGCCACTGTAGCTGTTCTGTTGGTCCAGACCCTAGTGCATTGATGCCCAACACCCAGGCACCAGTTTGTGGTTTATCCCTTTTCATAGTGTGAGCATCCCACACTCTTAAAAGACCTTTAAAAAGTTCATCACACTCACACATCACCTTTGAAGAACTTTTGTTTTTTAATAGTGTACTAGCCTTTCCATTTCAGTAGATAGATCCTTAAGGATTTGTCCATTATCAGAGTTGCCTACGTCTTCATGTCGGCTCATGTCTCCCACATACAACATATTGACTGTAATTTGATATAAATATTTTCTATAGTATTTTATATGTATTTTTTATAGTATTTTATTAGGCATTTCTAATAAAATGGGCAGTGTGAGTAGGTACCGGACCAATATAAGTGGTTAAAGCTTGACAGACAACTAAATTAAGCTTTGCAGAAGTTATATTCAGAACTGCTGAGCTGAACCCTGACTCTCAGATGGGTGTCTTTTAGTATACGTTGAAGACAAGCCAAAGCTATAGAGTTTAGAGTAAAATGTGGTGTGTGATAGTCTGTTCCCATGCCCTTCATTCACCCTCTGTTTCAGCCAGGATCACTTATACTAGGTTGGCAGGCCCTGGGTATAATCCCACTCTCTTGAGATTCCCTCTGGAAGCTGTAAGGCTCTTATTGAAAGAGAAACTCTGAAACTCAGAAGAGCATGCCCTTTGGCTCCATGCATTAACCGTACAGCTTGATGTGACCACTTCTTGACAAGCTAATGGCAAATCCAGAACAGGGTCTCCACTGTGTTGTGAAGTAGGATTATACGCTAGTCTGAAAGCTTTTCAGCAGAATTTCGCAGTTGGCAAAAACTGTTGTAATCTGAATCACAGATGGTAAAAATGGCTATTTTGTTTCGGACCCATTGGCATGTGTTAAATTTGAGTAAATTAAAAAAAAATAACAATTTGATTGAAATTCTTGGCCAAGTGTAGACTTTTTTATTACGTTTTTGTGTCATCTGTACTGTAAAAATTGCCAGGTAAGGAATAACCAAGGTTGGCTCAATTTCACAACGCGGTGCTAGGTCTGCTGTAAACGAACTCAGCTGGAGTTGTTTCAAGCCGGCAGGATTGGGCTATAGTTTGACCCAGTGTGTTGGGTTATGGTTTGTTATCCAACTTTTGGGTACAAATAATTGCATTGCTGGGAAATAGCTACCTTGCCTAGGTTCTAAAGGTAATGACTTAAGAAGTACAGAAAAGTTTTGATTTAAAAAGTTGTTGAATTTATGTTTATGGAATATTAAAATGATGATAAGAAAACTATATATTGATCAATAGAATATAATTTTAATATTTGAATATTTAAATAGTAATGTGTGTTTTTACCGAGTACTTGCCAGTCAGCATATTGCTGCTGTCCAATAATAAAACATCTCATTTTTAACTGTTTTTAATTTTTTTCCATGGTTTGAACCCTGTAGCTGCTTTGTATACTGTGTAATTAATTCTGGATGAATAGACCAGTAGAAATTCTCTAAATTTCTTAAATTAAACTTTTACTTTACATTGACGTCCATTTAAAGTTAAGATAATTTTTGCCTTCTCCTGTAAACTTACTATTTTGGAGAGCTTGACCTTGTGCTCTTGCCTGAAGAAAGTCTTCTAATGTTCTAATTGGCTTTTGTTACCAGTTGTGAGTAAGAAAATATATCCAGACACTAATGCAATGGGTAAAACAAAGTTTGCTAGAATTTCTAAAGATGAAGATGAAACATACAGATGAATTTATAGCTACATCAAAATAAAGACTTATGAAAATAGTATTTTATATAGTGTACTTTGATGTCCAAGTTAACGAGGATACACCATGTAATTGATGCAAAGCACCAAGAACTATTTGGCTACTATTAGCGCCCCTTTGTCTATTAAGAGTAAGCAAGTGAGTTACCAGCAAGTACCATGAGTTGTTTTACAATTAAATACATTTCCTACTTATCAAATGACTTTCTGTGAAAATGATGATTTTGAATATGCTTAACCCTCCTTACCTTAGTAGTTTGAATAGTACACAGAGGCTGCAGATAGTTAGCAACTAACCCATTGTTTTCTTTCGCTGTGAATATCGCCAGACTGTTTTGTAGTTAACAAATGACCAGTATGTTCAGGTTGGAAAATATATTAAGCAAATGTTAATTACTGCTCGTTTAGCTTGTGGAACAAGCATCATTGAAAAAAGTTATTTGGGAACTGCAGTCAGTTCCAGACAGCAAAAAGCGAGAGAGGAAATATTATTTATTGAACTGCCTGTTTGTAGTTTACACAGCAGTTTGTACTGAGAGAAACTACATTTATAAAAAATAAAGGTGTCACAAAGCTGTCTTTTGGTATGATGACAGAAGTACCATTTCTGGTTCTCAAAGGAACTATATACCAGTACAAGAGATTTGTAAATGTAAAGTGTCTTTTACAGGTTCAAAGAACTTTCACATAATCTATATCACTAATCTGTAATCATCTGAGAACCTTTACGTTGTGCTGTTTTTACAAAGGTTTATCTCATTTACAATTATGGTTCTATAATGAAAAGTGACCAAAAGTGGTTCTACTAGATCACCAGGCAAAAACCTTTATTCTAAGATGCCAAACTAGACTTTACCATGTAATGGTTGTGTACTTGTGGAGTTATATACACTGATCAGCCAGAACACAAGTGGTCCAAGAAAGGACAACCTGTGAACGGGGGACAGGGTCATGGACACCTAAGGCTTATTGATTGTGATCCATGGACGCCCCATCTCACAATCTACGGGACTTAATAAATCTGCTAACGTCTTGGTGCCAGACACCATTGGGGCAGTTGCTACTAATGTAATGGCTAATTGATGTATATATTTTTTTTGTTTGTTTGATCAGACAAATAACCATTTAATTGTTTAAGTGGATCTTTGAATTGTCATTATTTTACATAGAACTATTTCACTTATTAGAGAACCCTTGAAGAGCCTCCTTTTCTAAGGGTCTACTTCAGTATAGTTTTGGAGGATTTTGTATTTTACTAGGGTATTACTAGGGTATGAAAATTGAATAGGAGAGTCACTCAATTACAATTCCAAGTGAAACTACATTGTTTACACTCTGTTTAAAATATATTTAAAATCCTTTGCCAATCAAATTTCAACTTTATAACAATGTAAAATTATACTGGCCATTACTATGCTAATTCATGCAATAGTCTCTGCACCATACAGTTTGTTGAAAAAACTTCAAACGTGAAAAAATCACTAATGCTAAAATGCTAATGCTAACTAAAATCAACTTCTCTCCAATGTAAAAGTACATTGTGCTTACACTTTTCTTTACACACTGATAAACCTGGTGTTCAGCTACATTGAAACTAGTAGTACAATGCTATCAAATGTGTAGATTCTAAACTTCAGTTGATTTGCGTAGGTAAGTAGAGTAGAAGATATTTTATAGAAATTTAATGTGACTGAAAGGTAATGGTTCAAACCCCTTTAATTCAGTGGTAATGAAGCACTATTCATACAGTCACTGTGCGACTTCTTAGCACCGTTTGCTTTTTATCAGTATTCCGTTGTAGGACTCATGACCTTAGTAAGAGCCAATCAAAAATCAATAGTTAATGAGATGAAAAGGGCAGAAAATTACAAAACCAACACCATAGATTCTAATTAAAGAGGCTGAAGTACTCTACATAGCCTGAATGTGTTTATTCTGATTGACTGAGCCACTTTTTAAAAGTTTGTCTCGGTGGCAGTTGGGATGTTTGTTATAATGCTTAATCCAGACAGATCAAAATGCCCTTTTAATATGTTGGTTAATCAGCTGAGTTGAGGTAGGTATATTGGGACTTCTCTGTGCAACCATAGATGTTCTTACCAGGAGGTTTACCGTCAGGCTGTTCCATGTGGAATTGTTTGCATGATGGTGTGGCTTATATATTGCTGGCAGCAAATGAGGGAAACGGACGGTAATCCTCATTTATGAAGGATCAAACATGCTATTGTGATGCTATTTCCTTCAAACGCTACCTTGATTTTAGCTGTGCATTTTAGTAATCTGGCCCATTCTTATATTTTCTTGTCTTTACTGCACATAAATAAAAATGTGTGCCTAAATCTGCTCATACAAAAAGTAATTAAGTGTTTTGTATGTGTGTAAATATGTAATTGTGTAGTTACACAAATATGTAATATATGTAGTTACATTTTATAGCAAAACACAAGCAATTGCCACAAAATTGTCCCAAACAATGAATTGTGCCATTGTGCTATTTTTAGGAACTTTGAAAGAGGCACACACATCATTGAGTTCATGCAAAAGAGGATTTGTGAAATATTGCATTATTGCAGAACTCATTTATCTTAATCACTGCTTTAGTTAGAAACGTCCTGAGCATGCTAATGAGAACCATGTAGACTGAACAGCTAAATCTCAGAGGTTCAAGGTTAACCGCTCCCAGCTGTGCTAAGGCTTGGCTCTGTCTGCTCGACAGCAATAGTTTCCACTAATCCTGCTGCCGTGTCTGCTCTTGCTGGTAATGATGGAAGAGGAGCCTTTTCTACCAGATTTCTTCATGTCAGTCTTTCCCATTGCTGGTAATTTTCTACAGTTCTCAAGGTGATTCTCTGTGGTCCGAGACGGAACGAGTATGTGCGAGTCATGTAATGGCCAATGCCATTCGCTCCGGTACATTTAAAGCATTTGCAACAAAACAACATTTTTAGAGCTCCCTTTTGTTTTAAAATGTTGGTTTTGGAAACTTGAGAGAAGTGTTAAGTACTCTGAAAAGCTTTTTATTTTTTTGAACGTTGAATCTTCTCACAGGAAAATATGGTCTTGATTGTGCACTATAGATTTCAGCTCTGAACTCTGTAGTGGCCTTTAATAGGGGCATAGCCAAGTCCGCCCTCAAACTGTGTGGCCTTGTCTGGGTATAGCACTAGACCTCTGAAGCTGTGCATCATTTTGTAGTCGGCAACATGCCTAAATGAGGAAATCCAGGCTTAAGCCATTTCTGCCCATGGGAAAAATGAATGTTTTCAATGACCGGCTCTATTACACACCGATAAACAGAAATGTTTGAATTTTCCATAAACTCATCCATGGTTAGGAGGCATAAACTGTAAATAATGAACAGAAATAAATATCACACGTCTGTTAAGGGGACCTCTTGATCTGCAATCAGAGCATGGTGATATATAACTAGAAATTGCTACATTAAGCTCGGGGCTACACTGCATGATTTTTAGCCCAAATTTAGCTGTAATTTTCAGTCTGGACAAGATTGGGTCTCTAATCTAGAAATCAGGAGGTAGTCTAAATCAAAGGTTGGAGTGTATGAGGGGCACAGACTCTTAATTGCTATTTAGACCAGTCAGAGTATAACAAACATTTTAGTTCTCCACCAGCAGATACTGAAATCTGAGGGCACACGAAGTGAAATACAAATAAAGTAAGTTTATGATGAATTGAGTTTATGATATGAAAACAAAACAGCTCTGTGATCCACCGCCATGTTTTTTTCAGGATGTAATTCTACAATACCGACTAGTGGGAGAACGCACACCCGTCCTTGCATTTTTGAGTGTTTGCACAGGTTTAGTTTTAATAGAAACCTCAGTTGGGTTTGTTTTGTGTATTTTTTTTTTGTTTGTTTGTTTGTGTGTTTTTTTGTTTTGTTTTTGTTTTTCTCTCAATGTGTTTGGAAGTGATTAATTTTTAGGCACAAGCAGACCGTTTTCCTGTCACTCAAAACCCTTCTTCCATGCCAGAGCACATACAAATCAACAGTTTCATGTTTCACTTTCAGGTCATGATTCAAATTCAGACCCTCAAGCCTTTTTTGTGTGACTTGCGAGTGATCATGGCTCATAGCATGAGAATCAGTAAAAATCCAGTATTTCAGATTTTATAAAATAATTTCTAAGATCAAGGATCCACAGACATGTCCAATACTGGGGTTCCTTTATCACAAATTACTGCATTAATGCGTTGTGGCATGGAGGCAATCAGCTTATGGCACTGCTGAGATATCATTGAAGCCCAGGTTGCTTTGATAGTGGCCTTCTGCAATGCTGGGTCTGGTGTTTCTCATCTGCCTCTTGAGAGTCTGGAGAGTGGTCTGGATAATCAAGCACAGTAATAACATGGTCAGCAAAACGTTTGGTAGTCATTTTCGGCACTGTAAATTAATAATACATTTTCATTAAAACTTGTAAGCAGGTGGAAGTATGAAGTGCTCTAAAATCTCCTAGTAGACGGCTGCATTGATGGCAGAATCTTCACACTGGAGTCGAGGACCTTGATTACCAAATAAAGTGAAAAAGTGACTTACATCTGTAAAGAGGACTTTGAACCAACAGTCCAGTCCCTGTCTCTAGTTCAGGAGTGTCTTGATGTTAGGAATGCAGCAGTTGTAGCTCCTTTCCTTGGGACATCTATTCATGGTGGCTCTTGATGCACTGATCTTCAGCCCAAGTTCTTGAATCAACTTTTCTTGCCAATCATCCCAAGGCTGAGGTCATCCCTGTTGCTCATGCACCTTTTCCCACCACATTTTCCCTTTCCAGACAGCTTTCCATTAATATGCTTTGATCCAGCACTCTGATTTGCCAGCCTTGTCAGAATTGACATTCTGTGGCTTACCCTCCTTGTGTAGGGTGTCGAAGATTGTCTTCTGGACAACTGTCCAGTCAGCAGTCTTCCCCATGATTGTGGTTACGTGTGCCGAAGTAAACCGAAGTGAAGTAAAGAGATACTTTTGAAATAGCAATTTATCCAGACTTGAAATTAAAATTTCTAATAATCTGAGACTGGATTTCTGCTATATGGAGCTATAAGCCATACTGATTAAAAATAAAAGAAAATGTTTAAAATGTCATTTTCTTCACATTCATGTAAGAAATATTAAACATTAATTTAATATTAAATTCAATTATTAAACAAAACAGAACTTTTCTTTTTTACACCATTCCAATTTTTTTGAAATGCTCATCTTTCATATGACTAACAATGCACAGCTAACACTGAGCTCTGTACAAAACAGCAGCACACCAGGGAGCAACAAAAGAATGCAAATGATCTGACATTCACTCATCAGTCTGTTTCACAGGTTAATTAAAAAAAGAAATGCATTTGCAAAATATTAAATGGAGGGTCTGGGTGTTTCTGTAATATTGTTATTTATGGAAAACAGTCTCAGCAGTACAACCTCCATAGAATGTGTTTGCACCATTTGTAAATAACTTTATTATAACCGTAATATGTTATCATTGTAAATAATAACATATTACATTCATTAACTCTTATGCATCACCCGCAATGTGTTCAGATCTTTAGCATTGTTCCCTTTATTATCATTAAAATCTGATCCACCTCCAGAGTAGTTATAACGCACATGAAATGTTCGTGGGAAGAAGCGTGATGCTGCCTTATTGAAGTGTGAAGTATATCCCTTTCCATGTGTGTGTGCCAATACGGTATTGAAAGACGTTTCACATATCTTGCTATTGGAAAGACGTGTGTTGTGTGCAAAATAACAGACAATTTAGTAGCTGGAGTTGGGTTTGACTGTGTATTTGCTTTTCCAGTAACTCACTGTCTTTTGTGGTTGTGTATGTTTGAATCATTTTCTTCTTTTTCCCCCCTGTCTCTCTCACTGTGTGTTCTCAGTTTACATCAGCATGTTTGAGAACCTCTGTGAAAGAGCTACGTGTCTGTGTATGTATTTGTGTTTCCTGTAGGTCTTGACCACTTCCTCCGTCATCATCATCAACTCGTATACTCGGCGGTACTGTGCAAACCAGACTGTCCAGACTGTCTTCATCACACTTTCCACCTTAATGAAACACACTCTCCACATATACACCGAAAATCATACACATCTCCCTCAATTTCGATTTTTAATACATCAATCAAACATTTGCCGACTCGGCACGTTAGCATATTTTTATCCATCATTTCATTAAGTGCTCACCAGTTTCTGTAGGGATTTGAAAATGATCTCTGTTCTTTTTTGTAGTTACTGTAGTTTTGGCTCTAAAACACGGAGAGCCCTGTTTTTGCTTCATTACGGTTCTTTGCCTAGTTTAAAATTCCACTATAAAAAGTTTCATCTGTGCCCACAAACATTTACCCAATTACACACTTGGAAAAAGTTCTGTCAGTGTCAAGTGATCTATGACAAGTCTGTCAGCACTGCCTGTTTAGCAAATCAAGAAGATTACTGTCTCATGTAGTTGGGTTTTGTTCCAGACCAATGCTGTCTTGTTCAGGATGTACCTATTCAATGTTAACTGTCTTAACGACTGAAGATTCACTGCCATTCAGGCACAGTGTAGTGTGTGTGTGTGTGTGTGTGTGTGTGTGTGTGTGTGTGTGTGTGTGTGTGTGTGTGTGTGTGTGTGTGTGTGTGTGTGTGTGTGTGTGTGAATGTATCTAGCTGTTGAGTGTTGTGTGTCTAGGTATCGAATCTTTTAGTCTATTCACACTAGCTAGAAATATTCTGCTAGTTAAGGCTATTCTGCACAGTAAAGGCATTTTTAAACTTGTCCCGAATACAAGTTCATACCCAAGGCTGATTTCTGGGCGTATTTAGGGGTGGGGCCCATTACGCAGAAGAAATCTGTTTGAATCGTAGAACGCCACTTTTCCATGTGCAAAATGGTAGGACCTAGGTTCATTCACCGGTTACAGGAACACAAGAGACCGATTCTCTGGACCACAGCCGGACTTGAAACTAGCTTTTACACTTGACCAAATGAGAAAAAAAAGCGTCTGCTAAATGCTATGAGGGTCGATGCAAGATTCAGTCAACCTGAATTATTACTTAGTTCTTAGTCTTACGTGTTCTGTTCTATAACATAAAAGACAGCAGACCTAATTCAGGTGCACTGTAAAAACGTATAGGTAGCCATTCTGTCGGTTGAGCCTATTATGCAATACAATCAACAATCCTGATTCAAATCGATCAAGGGAGGGGGACACTAAAGACTGAAATTAAATTAAATTAAAAATATTTAATCAGTTTCATCTGCAGCTTATTTATTCATGTTTTTTGATGCTCAGCTCAGTTTGTACTTTTAACCAAACAAAGAGACAGAACTAAAAATGTTAGGAGTTTGGAGAACCTTTGAAATGCTCTGTATTCCGTTACTTTATCATTCCAAGTTGGCCTGACTTAATTTTTTTCACAGTGTGTGCTGCATATTATGTTACTTAATGAAGTCCTGTTCATGAAGGTACAGTGGCAGCAAACCCCTCTGTCTCTGACACTGTACTATTTGTGCTCTACAGACTTGAGACTTGTGGCCAAGCACAGTATTGCATAAGTCCACAGTAGTCCACATGAGTGTGTTAATTTTTATTAATTTATTTTTTTTTGTATCTGGTGACATTTGTTTTTGACTATTTATTGGCAAACTAAAGAAATTGGTTTAAAAGAAAGTATACACGGATAAACCAAAACATAAAGACCACTTGCCTAATAAGCTCTCTCTAAAGGTGGTACCTGTGGTATCTGGCACTAATGTGTTCCAGCAGATCCTGTAAGTTGAGAGGTGAAACCACTGCAGATCGGGTGTTGTTCAGGAATGAGGTAACTGCTCATATTTATGAGGCTGTCAATGTAATGTGAAAGAGAACTGGACTCATCAGACCAGACCACCTTTTTTATTCGATCTGAGGTCAGTATTGATGACTGTGGACAAGAGTCAGTATAGGCACACTGACCAGTCTTCCATTACACAGGCCCCACCCACACACACAAACATTCCTGAGACTAGTGCCACAGTAGCCAGTCTGTTGGTGAAACCTGTAGTGCCCAACACCATGACACTCTGTGGTCTGTCCCTCCTCAGGCCACTTTCGATAGGTACTCACTTCTGCTGACCAGGAGCTCCCTTGCAAAAATTGCCTGCCATCTAACTATAAAGATTTGACCCTTGTCAGAATGGCTCAGGTCTTCATGCTGCCCATTTTTCTCACCCAACACATCGACTATGAGAACCGACTACTGACTGTTCAGTTACAATCTAACCTACACCCCAGATCTCCACATGTGCCGGTTCGCTGGCGAGTGTTAATGATTAAATTACATCACTGTTTGAAAGTATATAAGTACATTTCAGAGATGTTCACAAAGACCCATCTGTACTTTTCAACAGAAAGCCAAGGTAGAATGAGCTCTCTTGTCCATCCATATGCTGAAGAACATGTTGTTGGAGTTTAGTTAAAACGTGCAGTACATTTCCAGATCCGTTGAGTTGTGTTTCTGCCCCAAGGCATTAAAATATTGCCTAGAAATGAGCCTCAACACAGATGGACCATAGTCCATTTACTGTCCATGAACTGAGCTGTTCAAAGTTTTCTTAAGAGAGTAAGAACAAGGAGCGCTTCTATTGGGTGACGTCTTGAGCTAGACAGAACACAGGTGCCCTGGAGCAGCATTTAAAGGTTTTGAAATCTCACGGACCGCCACTTTCCTGGAGTCCGTCTTTTCCACTGCATCTCGCTCTATTTAGTTTTGACTGATGCAATTTAGATGTGACAGAGGCTGGAAACCAAATGAAGTAGGCTTTATGCCTAATGCTTTATGCGTAATTGCCAAGCAATGGATGCTTATTTAGGTTTTCAACATAATGAATAAGGCTTTTTAAATAATGTGCACTGTATTAAAGGGCCCATATCATGGACATGACTAGGTAAACATTAGTAAATATCAAAAAGGACGGTTAACTCTCCACATCCATATATTCCATATCTTATATATTAATGTTTTGATTTTTTTTTTCTTTTTTTTATATATATGTACATATATCTACATATTTAACCTGCTTTTGCTTGGCTCCGCCCATTCCTGCTGGACTCATAAAGAGTATTTTAGCCTTGATTTTTGAATGAAGCACAGTTTTAGGTATCCAATCAGCACAACATCCAAAAGTTAGACGTTGTTTTCAGTAAGGGTGTGCACACTGGAACCGACACTTTGTGTCCACATACTGCGGCTTTTAACAAGTTCCAGCACATCTCGGTTTCCCTGGAATAGCAGAATGTGATAAAAAAAATGTCTCCGTCATTGGCACTTAGAGTCTGGAATGCAGGCTACTGCACAATGTAACTTTGGTGGAGTGTTCACATAATCCCTCACCAGTACTGCATAATAATGTGTAACCCCAATAATATTTGTGTAAAATCCTGTAAAAATATTTTACCGTCTCAGCCCACATCCTTCTTTTACTTCAGATGCTGGTTCTGTGCCTCTCAGCTCATCAACAAATGCACATGTTCAGCTGTCTGTTAGGGGGAGCTCAGAGTGTGATTTGTATTAACTGCAGTAGTGTAAAAGTGAATTATACTCCCCATTTTTAGCAAGAGTCCAGGAACACAAAAGCCCAATTTTAGCATTATGCTACTTTAAATAATCCCAGAATGGAGCCACAAGCAGCGATGGTAGATGAGGTGACATGAAATTTGTGCCTTGAATGGCAGTTAGTCCTGAATCATATTAATATAAATCAAGATAAATATCATCTGTTACTTCAGCCATGTACTTCTCAGCTTGTGTCTTTACCTTGACTTACAAATAAGTGGCTGCTCCAGAGTATCGCATTCTGTTGGCAGTGCTTTTCAGTGGAGATTTCATATGTGTAGCACATGCACCCATGCTGCAACGGTCTTGCAATTTAGCTTATACTAAGGCATTATAAATGGAAAAGTGAGACTATGTAGCATGTCCAAAGACTTGTGAATGTGTGTTTGAATACTGAGCTTACCATTGCTAATGTGTGCAAGCTGTAGCCATTGGCCCCAGAGTCTTATAAACCAGTGCGTTCTCAGCTTCCATGAGCTCATGCCATGACCAGCGAGACTCATTTTAATGGGACAGCAGGGAGAGAAGAGATGATGAGGTGATGCATGTAGTTTGAACCGTGCGCCTATTTGCATTGGCTGGTTTGTTGTGCTTGCAGAAAGAGCTGGGTAGGCAAAGATGCAGTGTGTACTACTGTGTCCATTTAGCAAAAAGTGCTAGTGTATTTGGGTTTGATGATGTTTTGGAGTTGTTTTGCCATGATTTCCTTCACCTGACGTGTTGAGATCCCGTTATTGTCCTGACACGTCTCACTTGAGAAAGATTGATGATGTTGATGTAAGTCTGTAAGAGTGAAGTAGTTGAAATGAATCATCTTGGGGAAGGGAAGACTGCCAGTAAGCAACGCCTGTTGTGCTCTTTGGGATGCCAGGCCACTGAAGGCTGTGGCATGACCAAGGATTAAACCTGTGATCTCCCAATTATATGGCTAACACTTAGACAGCTGTGCCACCCGGGAGCCCCAAGGAATGCGTTCTATTGGTTCACGATAGGGCAATAGTCACATTGCAGAACACGTTATGTCAAATTTTTCTAAATATTATGCTACAACTTTTGTGCATTATTAGTATCATGACATATTGGGTTATTGACTTCTGGTGATTTGGAAAATCTGCTGAAAAGCTGTCATTTTTAATATATATATTAATATAGGTATTAAAGTATAAAGTATAAGTATTTAGTCAGCCACTGATTGTGCACTGATTGTGATTGTCTTCTATTTAGAAAGATAAGAGAGGTCTGTAATTTTCATCATAGGTACACTTCAGCTATTCAGGAAATCACATTGTAGGATTTAAAATAATTTATTTGTAAATTATGGTGGAAAATAAGTATTTGGTCAATGTTTGCTTTAAACTTTCCTGTTCAGCGCGTTTTCTATTTATTGTCCCGGAGTCTACTAATAAACAAATTAATCTAATCCTAAATAATAAAACTGTATTATTTTCACCATAATAAATTCATTCTCATGCTATACTGTGAGATATTGGCGTGAAATATGTGCTGATCTATGGCACAGAAGAGCCAGTATCTCACAGCCTTGCACTTCCTCTACTGCATTATTGTGTAATCAAGGTGAATTGAGGTTTTTGACCTCTGTCAGCATAACTGTCATGCACTGTATGTCAGAATAATGAGCATGGACAGACATCTGGAACTGGCTCCAGAGACCTGGCACGATTCCATGTACAATACACCTGGTTATACACGTTTATCCTGGCCCAGCAGCAGTTAGGTCGAGTGCACTACCTGGATTTCAAAGTATAGCTTGTCACTGTGCCCTATTTGCTCTTTCGACCAGTAGTTCTTAGCTTGTAGCTTCAGCTTGTGGACAATTTGAGCAAAGTTTTTTTTTTTTTTTAGTTAGTGTTTCAGGCGTGTGTGTATATTTTTAAAACCAGGCTCTCAAAAGTTCCTGACTGGGTCAAGTCTGGTGCATGTGTGGCAAGAGCAGGCATGAGGCCAGGCCAGGATGTCCCATCACAAAGCAGATGAACTCAGATGAGCTCAGATTTGCTTGTTTTACACTGTATGTATATCTTGAGTTTGGATTCTGCCAACAAGTTAATAGCATTCAATGTCACAGTGTCTTTTAAATATACCATGATGTCATATAATATTGGTATTAATACAGTTGATGGACTCCTGCTTCCTGAGTTCTGCTACTTTGTGCTAAACGTTTGAGACCACCCTTCATTTATTAAATTATTCATTTATTAAATGTCGTGTAAAGACATATATATATATATATATATATATATATATATATATATATATATATATATATATATATATATATATATATATATATTTACTCCTTTTAGAAAACATAGATTACTCAAATAAACAAACTAACAGATAAATAAATAAACTCCTTATCTGGGCAGTATGTGTTTATTTGCATTGTAAAAAACTGAAATGTTTGATAAATACAAATAGTATGATACCAAAAGCTGTGATTTTACATCTCCAAAGCTCTCCCCAAATGGCAAATCAGGTGAGCTGGTGATGGAATTGAACAAATCCATGTGTGGGCTGGGGGCATCCAGGAGAAATCTGGAACCAAGCCTTGTTCTTCAAAATAACTCAGAATATCTCAACTACTTTCTTCAAAATAAGACATTTGTGTTCCTCTTTACTGGATATATGTTCACCTACATCTGTTTGAATGTGATCTGGAGTTTTTATAAGCACAAGCACTCATATTGCTGTGATAAATAGTTTTATGTGCCTTAAAACCTCTGCATTGTACTGTATATTTGACAGAACATTACACAGAAGCCTCAGCAACTAAATATAATATCAAATGTTCATGTGTTTAGTGAGTGAGTATTACAGCTTTCATTCTTTCCAGGAAACTTGCTTTTAGTTTCTGCAGGGACTTCTCCAAAGTTCAGTTTTAGAAGCTCCATTTTCAATTTTCTGCTTCTTACCATTCAAGTCTTCCCAAACATGTTCAGTAATTTTGAGGTCTGGACTGAAGTGGTTGTTATATTCTTCTGAAAAAAGCAGAAGCTTCAGCAGAGTGTGCTTTGCTAATGCTGTTCTTTCTCTTCTGTTTGGTTTTCCTCAGTAAGAGCTTCTCGATCAGCACCACATCCTTTGAAACCCACCGTGTTGAATCCTCTTCTCAGAGTGGAAGGATGGACAAAAACACCCGTGGATATTTTCAGATCTGAGACGAGAGTATAGCTCGGTTTTCTCCTTTCTCTCTCGGAAATGAAAGCGCTGTCTATCTGATCAGGGCAGTTTTGGCTGCCTACCAGGTGTATTTTAGACTGTTTAAGACAATATATCGCCCAGCACTCTTTTAAACGAGACGTTCTGCTCAAAAGCCATTTGTTCCTGTCCTGCCGCAGTGTTTTGTTATCAGCGTCATTCCCATCGGTTCACCAGCTGTGCTTATTCACGGAATGGAAGTGGAAATGTATTTTAAAGCTGTGTTTGGGTAACTGATTGAGTCTCTCACTACCGTGTTCAGACATTCAGAGCAGAAAGACCAGAGCTGGACTGATGCGGCTATGGGCAGGCTGCGCATAAAGACATGTTCACACCACGTGCATCTAATGCAGTAGCAATAGGAGAATACACAAAGGAGAGCGCGGTAAAGAGAGAGAAATTCGGGAGTGGAAAGAGCTTGTTCAGCACTTTAACAGTTTAAGAGGGAAACGTGCACGTTTTCCTGAAAAGTCAGGAATCTGCTTCGCCCACAAGTTTGGTTTCAGCTCCATAAAAAGTGGTGCCGTGTCTCCCTCTTTCCCTTTCTCCCCTTCACTCTGATGAGCACTGCATGCTAGCTGTGGCTGAGGTTCCTGGAAACCCTTAGAAGTCCTTTGTTTGTACTCTGCTTTTACTTTATTTTAATATTCTATTATAATGGTCCTCCATAGGGTCCTGGTTAATTGGTCTTGGTCTTGGCTTGGACTTCATATGTCCAGTTATGGTCTCACCTCTAGTGGTCTCCGCTACAACACTAGTCAATTGACTAATGCCAAAGTTAGGATGAAGAAAGACAATAAAAATACCAGTGGTGTTTCACTTCAGTGACACTAGGCCTTCAGCTAGTCTAACTAAGCTACTCTGGCTACGTTTACATTACCAGACTTAAGTGACTCTCATGTGATTTATTTATTTATTTATTTTCGCTTAATGTGGCAGAGATCTGATATTTTTCAGATTCTATTTATTTTGATCCCATTTACACCGGGTCTCTTCATGTGACTTGTATCTGGATTCACAGTCAAATGCATCTCCAGTTAGTCAGATTGAAATCTGAGAGCTGCATGGGATGCAATACGCAAATTTTGGTTAAGGGCTTTAGTTGTCTTAGAGAGAAACGGATGTGTTTACACTACTATAACGTGGCAAATGTGTCTCCGACCTCCTCCTGAAGTGGTTTGAGTGATCAGATTTGTATTCGGTTTAAATGAGTCTTGCGTGTGTTTACACTTTCATTTTTCATTTCATTTTGTGGCTTGGCCTTATCCAGATATAATCCAGATACTCAAGACGCATTAGTTGACCGGGTGTAAATGGGGTCTTTCATATGTGGTCCTAGATTGGATGCGTATCCAGTCTGTGAGCATGCGTGAGACATGAATGAAAAATGGTTGGGTCATATTTAATTCATCTTTTGTATGCACTTTTTGTCAGCACTGTTGTGCTAAATTCTGTGCAATGGACCACAAAACCTATGGTTCGGATCACTTTTTAGATCTGCAAAAAAGAACAAAAAAAAGAACAGTAACTTCAGCTTCCAGTTTGAAAGTAGTTTGTATCACTGCTTCGTTTGTAATAGTGACTTTTATTCTGACACAGTCTGTTTGTGATGTAGCTGTTGAGTGGAGCTATTGCCTCTTTCTTGCCATCCAGTTTTTCGCTACAGCTCTGCATCCTGATGAAGGGAATTTTTACTGGATAAAGTCACAGTGGCAGTAAAACCATATTCCACACTGTTACGGTTAAACTTCAGTGATTAATCCGCAGTTTACAGCCGCAGTTCACCGTATGGATCACAGATTATTAGTGATCGACACCACTAATTGTCACCAATACAATAGTATTAAAAACTACTACTAAAAATTTGGCAAATCCAACACTAGTAGCTTGGCTGAATTATGTCTGTGGTGCACTACCGAAAGACTGACACTGTTGTTCTTCTGCAGCTGATCAGCCGTAAGGACAAGGCCACATTTGAGAAGCTGGACTTTCTGACCTCGAAGGAGGAGAACTACACCCGAATGAGAGAGTACATCAGCTCCCTCAAGATGGTGCCCTGCATCCCTTACCTGGGTGAGTCAACTGTTTTTCACATTTAAAACTTACATGGGACCCCTTTTTGTCCTCAGGACTTTTCTCTTGCTGTCTCTGTGTGGACTGTTTGCTGTTGTATATTACAACACTGATCACACATGCTGATTCTGGTGTTTTGTTGACCACCAGTTGCTAAGTAACAATGGTCACCTACTGTAAAATGAGGAAATGACTCTTTTGGCAGCAGAAATTTTAATATGAAAAGAATTTCAAACTAGAATCAAAGCCTTTGCTTTGCCAAACTGTTATTGATATCAGTATCAGATATCAGATATACTGAGAACATTCAGTACAAACAATAAACAGTCAGGGTGTAGTGTTATCACAACTATTTTTTATAAACTATAAAAGCTCATGTCCTGTTCAAAGCTCTGTAGATCTTGTTTCTCTAACTCCTCTTACTTTTCGGACAACTTTGCAGTAGATGGAAACAAACGTCGTTACCGACAATGGAAATCAAGATGAAAAGATGTTATTCAGAGTCATTTTGCAGCATTTCTTTTGGTCCATACATCATGACATTTGGACACAATGTAAAGAACAACTGTCAGATTCAAATTACTCTAAAAAACAAGGTTTTTGTGTGACAGCCACATTAATAAGGATGGAAAGTATATCAGTTTTGCCATGCAGTTTCATGGATGCTGTGACATGAACGTAAACAGTTTAGAATTCCTAGAAATTCATAATTGTATTTAATATACTGACCACCCTGGAGATGCTACTCTCTGAACTCTGTAGACGGTGGTATACTATGTCTTGAGACCGAAGTAGTCTCTTGCACGCTCTCTCTCGCTCTCTGGTGGAATATTCATCATTTCTTTGTATCTATGTTGTAAAACCCCATGCAGGGTCAGAGATTTTCTCCCAGACACGAGAACAAGCTGAGCTGTGAAAGAGGAATTTTTCATAAAGCCAGAGCCTTTGTAATTGATTCATCTTTTTGCAGACGTGCAGATGTTCAGGCCCTAGGCTTTATATGTGTTTTCTTCAGTGTGTCTCAGTCTCTCTTTCTCACAATGGTCTTTGTTTTTCTTTTTCGCATCCTGTCTTTAAATTTAACACTCATTGATTGAAGATGGAGGTGATAAATGATGCACAGTTCATTTTAAACCCCTGATCAAGTTCTTGGGATTTGAGATTATACTAGTTTCTTGAGACGTCAGTCTCAGTTTTGTTCATCATGAGTCACACAGAGCCATCTGGACACCAAACGCATGCTTACACTATAATGAAATCTGTTTTTCAAAAGTCTTCCAGCAAGAAACTGTTTAGGTGTCAGCATCGCTTTCCTATTGCTCATAATGTTGTTCGGTAAATCCACTGGTGGTTCAAAATTGCTCATAATTAAGGTGTGAACAAAGTCAAAGAGTGGTTTGATGTGCAGTGCACCATTGTCAAGAAATGCAATGAGTCAGAATTGTCGGCAGTGTTGATGATAGAAATGCCGTCTGAGTTTGCAAGGAGTTGTTAGGCAAACTAGTACTCGGATTCACCACTAGTTCAATAATATTGACATTATATACAAACTGGAGACATGTGAAGGTTAACTAATCATTTTGAGTAGTATATAAAATGCTTGTAGTTGCACTGTAGATATTGAGATGTGGAGTTGTTAAGCTTCTCTACAATGTACCATTTCATACCAAATCACCCACTGTGACATTGTTTACAGCTCATTGACTGAATGAAGATTCAGAGTTAGAGTGGAGTTCTCCTTTAACCCCTTAAACCCTACAGTAAAGATTCAGTTATTAATCCTAAGGTGAAAACTATTATACTGCCGTTTAGCTTACCAGACAGTAAAATAGATGTGGGCAAACATATAAAGTATAAAGGGCTTAAAGGGTTCTTCTTCTTTGATACTACAAGTTGAGGCCCCAATAATGCAAAATGAACCCTAAACACAACCTCCACATGCTCTGAAAATGCTCCATTCCTCCGAACAGCCCGGCTTTTGTTCTTTCCTTTGTGTCTGCTCTCTCTCCCTCATCACCAGCAATCAGTGGGGACTGCTCTCTGTTTACTGTCAACATGGTTAAAATGACCATCCAGGAAGGCCTGGTGAGGCTTTAAGCTCTAAACAGCCCTAGAGGTGGGCTAATTTATTACAGCAGGTATTTATTAAGATATTAAAATATTTCTTGTAAGAAGAAGAGTTTATGTTTTTGAAAATATATAAGACAGGAGGTGGAATGTTAAACTGAAGGGTTTATCGTAAAAGCTTCATTCTGCCGACCAGTGCTCCCCCATTCCCCACAACCCTCAGTTTTCCATCCCTTTAATGTCTTTTCCAGTCATTTATAGTGCAAGTAGTTTTCTGTGCTTTTTGGAAACTCATTCATAACTGCCAAAGAGGGAGGGGGGGAACAAAAGGAGAAAGACTAGACTGAGCTCTGAATGGACGTTGTGCAGTCTTTGTACCAGACGTTCTGCTTTAATCGCATCAACCTTTGGCTCCCCTTGGACCCTTAGGGTCTTCAGGTCCTGATTACAACAGCCATTCTTGAAGAAACAATCCAGAGGTTTTCAACCTAACCTTAATCTTCTGCATCTGCAGCATATACTCATTGCTACAAAAGGTGAGCAATGTCATAAAAGAACCACTTTACCAATTTAAGGGTTCTTCACACTCACGCATCTCTCTTACAAACATGGAGCCTTATTCACCAGGCGCTCTCAAATCCACTTACGTGGTTTTCACAAGGATTTTCACGTTCACCAGTGGTTTCTTATTGGGATTTGTTTGGTTTATGAGGACAATGGGATCCATCGTTATAAGAGCAGAGCCGTGAACAATTATGTGGTTTAAAAACGTATCAATCATGAATCAGACGTAAACATATTTTAATGTATTTAATGTATTGGTAAAATTCATGGTCTCTTTATGGAAAATGTTTTTTAAATGCCTTTCGTAGCACCTTTATTAAGAGTGCATTGTGTGTAGAAAGCCTTTTCACTCCAAACACACTTATAATAGAAACCTATGGTGTCTATTTTAGGTGTTTCAAGTGAAAAAGCTTTCTGATCTTTTAGGATATGGCTTTTTAAAGAGATGCTTAAGTTTGCTTATTTAGTAAAAGGTCAGAAAGCTTATTCACTTGAATATAATAAACACCAAAGGACAATTTCTTCATTATCCATGGTAATCAAATTTTATAAATCATACCATCATAGAGGTCAGATTAAGGTTGTTGAACCAAGGTTGTTATCCTACTTTAGTATGAGTCACTGTTTCTGCTGTCCAGAAAAGCTTTCTGCTAGATTTTTGGAGCATCCATCTCATCCAAAATTAATTGGATGGAGCACCACCATTCCAGAGATTCCACTACTGCCTGGCATTAGGCATGGTGCCAATAGGCTCATGTTTTTCTGCTCCATAGAGTCCTATTCTATTGACTGTACTTCTCTACAGAAACTAGACAAGCTGTGTGTTTGTACTTGCGCATCTGTGTCAACTTACAGTAGCTGAAAGCATTCATTAGAAGGGGTGTCCATTAACATTTGGACAAATAGTGAGTGTATAAATGAGCTTTGTCCTAATTGGTTGCCCTGTATCAGCCCTGCTCATGTTTTTCAGGGACCTAAGTTCTAAAGCTTTCAGCTTCCATATATGGAGTATGTTAGCTGGGGAAGGGTACTTAGTACTCTTTTATTTCAAGGCTAAGGAAAATAAATGATACAGTATCTTTTAATGTTGAGCGGTGGCCCAGTTTCCATAGCTACAACTTAACACACTTATAAACTCACATGACTTCCAGAAGTTCACTCAAGCATTTTGTAAAGACTACAGCCACCTTTGGGCATTAGTCTCAGGCTAAGTCTTTGGGATAAGCGTCTCAGGTGTCCCTGCACGCCAAATATACTCTGTATTATAATTCTTAATACGTTATGATATTAACCTGCATACCAGTGTGTGACCTGTTCCATCTGATTTGAAAGGACTGCTAAAGACTTAATCATTCCATAATTCATTCACTATAATGATTAATTCAGTGTAATGATTAATTCATCATTATACCATACTTGGACTATTTAAAGGCGAAAAATCTAAATAGCATGATGTATCACTTACCCCAGTTGTTGTAGTCGATCAGCCAAGACATGTTTGACACATGCAGTGTCTGAAGTTTATTTCTTTAGTTTAAAAGGAGAGATGCTAGACTATCATTGCTAACAAATACTGGACTGTCACCAATCTAAACGAATCTCCATAAATGAATGCAGAAATCATAAGGCAGTCGCTTTAATGCATCAAATTACATAAATGTTTTTTTTAATTATTATTATTTAAATACATTTCAGATTTTTTTCCTTTTTCTCCAATGCACCCATGCGTTCGTAGCTGCCCCTAGCAGTAGCAATGCTCCCCACACTGGGAGGGTAAGGAATTAACACATGCCTCCCCCGAGTTGTGGCATTGCTAGGCAGTCGACACAGGATGGAAAGCGCTGCGTCTCCACCTCCACCACACCAGGTTACAAACGCCTGTGTTGACCAACATTGCTTTAAGAGTGATTTAACATTTCTTGGATGATTGACTGCATCCAGGGTCTTTAATAAATCCTATCATATTTTTTGGCCAACTATTCTGAGCGAATAGTGTTACTGAACATGTTAGCTCATAGAGAATAGCAGATTACTGGTGTATTTTTCCATTTGTGTGAAAAGGGGAGTGACTGCCCTTTCTGTCATGCGCAAGTGCCATTAGCAATTCACTGTCCTACAAAAACATTCCGTAAATATTAAGTAAATATTCTGATAACCAGCCAGAATAGATTGAAATATATTTTTATCAAATTTCATTGTGTGATAAAATGATGCAGCTGGCTCTGAGTCGTCCCGTGGACTAAGGTGTTGCCAGCATGACCCGAGGATCGCTGGTTATGCTGCCTGCCATCGGCAGCCGGAGCCAGAGAAAGCACAACTGACCTTGGTCACTCCAGGTGGGTAGATGGCTTTCTCTCTCCCCATATCACTTCAATGTGATACTGGGCTGGCGTGGGTTTTCTGCCAACTTCTGCATCAGAGCTGGGTGGCTGGAGCTTTTCTCTGAGCGTGCAGACTGTTGGCCTTACATCAGCAGTTCGAAAAGAAATGATGGCTGGTTGTGCGGATGTCGAAGAAGGCATGTGTCAGTCCTCACCCTCTGAGGGACTGAAGCATTACGTGATGGGGAAGGTACTAGGGAATGAATTAGCTCATTAACATATTTGATTTTGATTGCGATTTAATGAGGTCATGTGTAAAAATGCTGCAACATTACAGAGGGAATGGCTCCTTCAGAACCACCGCTGTGACTTTCTACATAGGACTTAGTTACCGTACAGCACATTTTGCTTGATGTAGTGTAGTGCAGAATCACTGAATTTTAGTGAATCTGGCCCATTGTGTCCTATATGGTGTAAGGGGTGGCCAGACACACTGCATTTCGTGCTTTATAAGAAGAAAGATGTGCAAGATGGTAAACACAAGTAAACTGAATAAATATCAAATGTATCTAATATATATTTTTTAAACAAGGCACACAAATGACACAAGAATACATAATTAATTATGCCAACAAACTTTTCTTCCATGTTGGAATGCATGACTAGATGGAAGGCTTCCTCATTCTTCATGGGCACTTTTTTGTTAGTGCTTGACTCAAAAGCTGGTGGATTTTCAAAACGAGTCATGGTGCGTGTTGCTTAACAGATGACAATGGGTTTGTGAGATTGTGACAATGGGTTTGTCCTTGCCTGGAGCATCGAGATTTTGTTTTCCCATTCATTCAGGTTTTTTTGAAAGGCGGCAGCCTGTCATATTGCTAAAGTGTGCCGCAGTGTGTTTTATCATGTGTCATGTTCCCTTTCACACTGTGTTTCACATCTCAATTTTAAGAAGGAGAATTTAGTGGTTCATTTTTTACACTAGTTCACATTTGTAAAAACAGTAACAGCTTTATTTCTCATCTGCATTTCATCTGAGCTCAGAACTAAGTAAGACTTCTACAATGTGAGCCTTAACTTGCTAAGTTTAAAGTTTTGGCAATACATCCACAAAGACACCAAGAGTCTGTGAGGTTAGCACTTCCTTTGCCATAGTGTAAATGCAGTGGAACCATTCTTGTCTGAGTGATAGTGCCATAAATGTCCTGAGAGCTACGACCAGCATACAAACTGAGAAGCTTCTCAGTTAAGGTTTGCATCCAGTAACCAGTTACAGCACTTCTAGAAATGAGGGAACTGAAAAGCTTGCTTATGCTGGACACGATAAACATGCTAGTTTCTGCTCAGTTTTTGCTAACCTATAACTTCTAACTTTGGTAAAATCCCACTTTTACATCCTATCATTTAAACCTGATAATTTATTACTCAAATAGCTGACCTATGTGGGGTCAGCTGGCCTACTAATGTTACTGTATCTTGTACTGCTGTTGTTCTGCTGGGCATTATTTCAGTTTTCATTTAGTTTATAACAGCTTTTGACAGAAACACACTTCCCTTAGCATGTGCTAAAGCCGAGGATGGCATGTTTTTATAGCCACCACAATGCAATCCGTCTGCGATTCCCAGTGCTGTCACTGACCGGGTGAAGCCTAGAGCACAATGAAACAAACTGCACTCGAGAGAGTCTGAAAGGGCGTTGTCTGAACACCCCCTACCAGGCCCCATTTTTTACCCAGATAACATCAAGCATCAAATTAGCACATTGTCTCAAGGCTGGCTGCATAAATGTTAGCAAAGTAACAAGGGTTGTACAATGTGTCCTTCTGTTGCCATTCGGCAAAGTCCTAATTGCACAAGGAGTGAAATTTCACACACTAGGCAGTGTTTAGCCACTTTGGCATCCCGGCAAAAACATCTTTGGGGTTACAAAATGAGGATGACACTTTATACTCTGAATGCCTGCATTCTAAACATTTTTTTGATGCTATTCCATGGAGTCAAGACACATTGAGCTACATCCAGAGATACTAAATCTCTCAAATAATGGAGAGCTGTTCACTCTGAAACTGAGAATGGTGTGGCTGTGTTTTAAAACCAATAAAGAAAGTAACAAACAAAAACATATACACAAGACATAAGAGAGTTTAAAAAATTGCACTTTTTTAAGTCACCCAGAATCGGGTTGTTTTTGTCACAGCAGAGTTCCTGTGTTTTGTTTCTCCCTCGGGTTTGAGCTGCTAGTGGAACGTGTTTGGGTTGGGCCGTATCATCATGGTGACTCTTTTCAAGGAGTAGGAACCACCCCGGAATTCTGCCCAGTAGACTCCATCCTGATAGCGGCTGCGATAATGACCTCCCCGGTACCACACACCATTCAGGTTGGAGTGGGCGCAGGCGTTATACCACCATCCGCCCTTCTGGTAGTGGGCGCAGTTTCCTGGATGAGAGAAAGAGAGGATGTTACTTCTGAGGTCACGGAACTGTCATCTCGATTTTTTTAAGACTGGAGTCAATGTTCCGATAACCTCCACAAAACAGCTGGGCCTTTAGCCAGTGCTGTGCATCAAGCCAATCTTTTGGTTATTGTGCATTTGGTACTTTTTGGAAAAGACCACCCAGGGCTTTTAATTGTTTTGCAGTGCTATGGTAACCAGTCATGCGGTAATTGAGGTTCTTCTATAGTAGGCATTAACAGTAAACATAGTCAACACATCAGCAGGGCCAGGGAGCTGTTTCTACAATAGTTTGTAATCAAACGCTTATATTATTTTGCCATTATAGAATTCGATTAAAGGCTTCCTGCTGACTGAATTGAACTTGACCAGTTGTGGGCAACTCCAGTCCTGGAAGCACACCTAATTCAAATCACTTGTTAATTACCAGATTCAGATGTAGTCTGTTGGAGCTTGACTTTTTAGAATATATTGATAAAAACAGGTTTTATTTGAACTTGATCATTGAGATACCTGTGTAGACATCATGGTCTCTGTCCAAGGTGGTAAACTGTTTTCCGTTGTGCCAGGTTAAGGAATCCCCAGCATTTCCGTGGTACCGTCCCACCCTCAGCCTGTAGAAATCGGCCTCTGGCTCTAGGCGGAAACTGGCATATTCTGCAAAGGTCTTCCTGCCTGACCAGTCTTCAAGAGTCACCAGAAGCTTGTAGTTACCCTGGTTGGTCAGCCAGTAGATGTTCTCCAGACCAAGCCAGTATTCACCATCAATGTTTCCAAACCCTTGCTAAGAGAGCGAACAAGAGAAAGAATAAAGGTTTTGGAAGGGCAGAAACAAGTTGTTTGATATACCTCAGAACATGAATACCTCATATTCACCTTGTTGGCAAAACAAAACTGCAACTGCAAGATTTACAGGCAACTTCCTGTAAAACTGACTGCATTCAATTAGGCTGTCAACCAAAAAAAGACCTGTTCTGGTCATCTGCCTGTATTTTGATTTTTCACCATCCCTTGGACATTATTGATCCAGGACTATGATGGATAAAGCCAGTGGTGGTCTTTCAAACACCCCATTGCGTTTCATTAGGAGACTGGAATTATTAAAACATGCATGTGTGTTCAATTGCATTAAGCAAACTGGGATTAAAAAAATAATATAAATATATAAATTCATCATGGGTGTTTCTCACCCTTAGAGTAATTTGTTCACTTTTTTGTCTCTAAGTGGTCTTAAATTATATCCGCAACTGCCAGGAAACCACATTTTATGGACGTTAGGTCATTACATCGTTCACCCCGGCGTCAGGGTTAGGATGCATCATTTGAAGCTGCTTTTAATCACTGTCCCTAATGTTACTGTGGATAGCTGTTGGCCCACATTGACAGTAAGGTTGGAGAAAAAGCTTGGTGTTTGGAAGGCTCCATGGCCCATGTTTTGAAACGTAACCCAGCTTACATAAGCAAGACATGGGAAAAATTACTGATTCACTTAAAGTGCCTCACGTGTGAAGGATCTCAGAATGCGAAGAAAAAAAAAAAGTCTGCCTGTAGATTTGTAGTCTTTGTATCGCGTAAAGCACACTTACATTTAACCCTGTTACTTATTCACTTAAATATTAGAATTCAGGCAGCTGTCATTGCCATTGGTTACCAGAAGGGTTTAATCCCATTTAACTATACCCTGATGCTCACATTTCTGCCTTTTAAAAGGCCTTCTGGTGTAAGTGCTGAATTTACTATGCTATTGATCATGTTATGTGATTCTTTCCCTCAGCCTCATCAGTTTGACAAAATTCATGATTTCATCTTTTTTTTCTGTTATCGTCCATCAGTGTTTTCTCATTACAGTACCCAGCATGCATTTCACAACTATTAAATACAGATATCTGGCTTCTACTTGCATTCAACAAGCTGGCAGAAAATGAAAAGCTTTTAAACCAAAGTATCCATCTTAAACAGCTTGTAGCTTATATCATCAGACAGGTTTCCTGGGCTTCAAATGGGAAATTCTCACTTGTGGGGCTGTTGTGGCATCATCTTAGTAGGTGATGAGACATGTTTACAACAGATGTAGAAATGATTAGTTTGTTGTTGTTGTTTTTTTCTTTTTGGCCAGGGTGCCCCTCTATCCCTCAGTGTACCTGGAATTAACCGTTATCTCACCTTGTACGTCTCCCAGTTTCTAAAGAAGTTGACTGATCCATCCTGGCGTCTCTGAATGACTGTCCAGCCACCGGGGTCATGCCTCTGGTCACACCAGACCTGCATTAACTTGTTTGCATTTTCTGGCTTCACCAAAAACATGCCACTGTTGATGTGACCCTCCTCCAAGGCCTCCAGGCAGTCTTTGAAGGGACCTGTTTTAAAGGCAATATGTGTCAGTAAAAGCTCTCATGAGGTCAGTGGACAGGAAATAAGTTTGTGGTGCTTGAAATTACATTCAGATATCGGCCATCTATTCTGAAATGATCGCGGCAGTGAGAATCCCTCCTCCATCAACCACTTAGCCTACAGTTATCAGCACTCAATCTCAATGTGTGGTATTCGCCCAGCATGTTTCTGGGGCTCCAGCTTATTTTTCCTTCCTCGGGAACCTCTCAGTGACTGCTTTGGCTGCTGTTGTGTGAGGAGAATTCCCTCTTGTTGAATTTCAGCAGTCCAAGAGCAACACAGGCACATGGCCTTCCTTGACTGTGGTCTTTAATTTAAGCAATGGTAATGCTAATACTGGGTTACTTCAGAAGCTAGTTTGAAGCTGTCAGTCATTCTGCATGCTGTTAAGGAAAGAAAAGAGACACATCATTGCCTAGTCTGGGGTGAGTTTTCCAAAAGTATCTGCATCATAAATTAAAGGAGCTTTTCAAGACTCTCTGGGAACCAATCCATAGCTGTTAAATAGATGCATGTTAGTACACAACCTTTTTTCCATTATGACACTGGGGAGTGAAATGTAAGGGCCAAAAGGAACTAGTTGTTGCAGTCTAAAAATGTCAAATCTAGTAAATCCGTGCAAAACACAATTAATTATACCAAATGCGTAGCGTCCAGAGAACCAACACCAGAATCCGTAACCAAGAAATCAAACAAAGAGTTTCAAATTGGCAATCAGGCATTTTACGGTGTGTAACCATTTGTTTTGAAATCTTTTCTATGGAAGAAGTAGCTGTAGTAGTGTAATGGCTAACACCGCCTTCCCCTTCCCAGACTAGGATTCAGCTGACTAACATCAAGTCCCACATTTTGACTGCACTGTTAACAATGCTCCTGGCTTGCTGGAGTTGTTAATATAATTCACTAGTTAGCTTTCCAGAGTGAACAAATGCTGTAACAAGGGGTCTTGACATCCTGCCTTTTAGCCTACCAGCAGGAGAACACTGTACGTTTTGGCCCTTTAAGACATCATCCAGAGGATTACTGCTTTCACGTTGAGCGCCTGCCGGCAGTGTGGCTGCCAGGGGTTGTAATGTTAAACAGTCTGAGCTTTTTCCCTCTCCTGGTAGATTTTCTCCAGGGTAGTAAAAGAGGTCCAAGTTAAAGACTCATGTTGTAATGCCCACCCACTGTATTACCTGTAGTTGTACATCTGGTATACTCTATACATCTGTCTGTCAGCTCTCCTTCTCTTTTAAAAACACTGTACAAGTATACAAGGTACTAATTTAGGGGGAGACATGCTGAAGTGCAAATTTGCCAACAATTTTCTCCTACCCTGTATCTCTTTGCTTTCTCTATAAACTTTCAATTCCCACTCTCCAGTATTGTGTATTGCAGAGTCTGACTTTTTCTGCCTTTTGCTTTTCCTACTTCAGGATACATTACACTTACTTCTACATCATTACAGAATTTGCTGGGAAATAGTGTCCTCTATTTATCTAAGACATTGAACAGTGATTGACCTACAAGTCCATTTTTGCAAAACTTTACAATGTGGATAAAGGCTCATAGCCAGCTGTGCTAACCCTGGATATTGTTATTTTCAGATTGCAGCAAATGTCTCTTGAGAGTTCCCCATGCGGCTGCACTAATTTTTTGCGAGAACTTTTGAGTGTGGCTCTGAAAGCTGTAGCAAGGCAGAGCTTATTCCTTCACATCACATGCTATAGCTTAGTGTCAGCCCCCCGAGCTATTGTTAACGAATATGGAATGCCACATGCAGACAGCAAGCCTTGGCAGCCTGCTTTGTTTTTAAATGACTTGCATTATGTGGTGGAAATTTTGCCCTTGGGAGACTAGGGAAAGTGACAGCCCCAGACTCTGGGGCCTAATGTTTCCCTAATGCTGCTTGGCTTGAAGACAAATACTAGCCTCATCTAACTGATTTAGTTACTACTGTTGACCAGTGCCAGGGTTGCTTTAATGTAGCTTTATCTAAAGAAAACACAAATGCTTACTGATTTAATAACTATTGTTGAGTAATGACTGTGTTGCCTTAACGTTGCTCTGCTTGAATACTGTGTAAATCCTAACTCTTGACAAATGTCACCTTAATGTAGCATTGCTGGAAAACTGTGTAACACTAACCAATTGTCAAGAGTCTTGAATTTTCATCGCTTGTAAAATAAAAAGGTGGCCATGAGCTGCCTTCTTTAGAAAGAAGAGGCTTTTAACATGTTAAATGACCTGCTCACAGATCTATCCTTTACTGAAGCCTAGTTTTTTTTTCTCACAATGTCCAGTGAAGCCAGCTGTTTGCTAGAGCTGACTGGAATTTAGTTGGATTTCCCTTTTTAAATGATATAAATTTTGTGTGGAAATCCATGTAGCCTACATGGATATGAGGAATCCCGATAATAATTGTGGTCAGCTTAACACAATAGGTATTAGAAGCTCTGTGTATGTGCAGGTGGAATGTCTGAGACTAAGACTAGTACAATGCTAACCTCCAGTAAACTGCTTTCCTTAATGCTAAAAAGTTGACTTTTTTATGTTGTCTTAAAGTTTAGTTAGTTAAACACTGTACAAATGCAAGCCTCAACTGACTGCTTCCGTGACCTCTGTTGACTTAAGCCAGTGTTTCTTTAATGCTACATTGTTTGAAGACACAGACGCGAAAATGCAAAACTTTACTGCTAACAGGTAACTGCTGTTGTTGATCTCTGTCAACTAATGTGCACAGGCTTGTCTGAATAGCTGTGGATTCTGGAGAGATCATACTCCTATCTTAGAAAATGGATCTCAAAATGAGGTGCGGGAACGTGCTGCAGGGGGTGTTATTTGTGGTCCTGGCAGGTATTCATCAATCTGTTTTCAAGCTGTCAGTTGTCATTCATTTCTCAAGCACTTTCCATGTTTTTGAATGTAAATAGTTGGAACCATGTGGAAACCTGCTCATTAAATCTTAGTAAGCCTCCTTCGATGTGTTTTATAGCCTGCAAATTAGCAGCTTTATCCATAATGGAATGTCACGGTGCCAAGGAAAGAAGTGCTTCTAAGAATTCCCAGAGAGGTCATATTCTTTTCCATTCATTTTCCATTTAATAGGCTAGTGGAAAAGGATCAGTGGTGCTTTCTCCAGTCAATCATTTCAGATACTAAGTAAAGGATGTCATCTCTGTTACCTGGTTGCTCCATGCCTTTTGTATTAGATGAATTTGGCAGTGTATTTTATGCTTGCTTTCCATTTCTTCAGTACGTGGCAATGGGAATACTTTGTACCTATGTCATTGGAGGTGAGCGGCAAGGTCCATGGTGCCTGCAACTTAATATTTTAAGTATAATATTTTTTGAAAACCAATTTTAAGGAAAAGGTTTCCACAGAATCATGCTCTCAGGATAGCCCCGGCTGTTGTATAGCATTGTCTCAGTTAGAACACAACAGAATTCCCTTGCTGGCCACACAGCAGTAGAAATAACAGTGCTTCCACATGTGTAAGTCTACCCAGAAATGATGAACATGTGTATTTACTTCTGCCTGAATGAAAGTGACTTTACGGAAGTGTTGAATTAAATCAGGACTGCTACGTCAGTAAATCAGATGCATTAAATCATCCAGGAGTATCATGTTCAATGGTACAATTAAGCTACATGGATTTAAGTGATGCATTTATGTAAGCAAGATCATAAAATATTAGACCGCACAATACAGTTAATCTTGCAAGATTGGTTTCTTTTATCAGGGCACAAACAAACTGATTTGTTGTATGAAGTCTGCAGTTAAACTGTGTACATAGGATCTGAGGATTGACTGAAAAGGCATATTTAGTGCTGCGGGAAACAAGCGGAGATCAAATGCTGCTCATCAACATGCTATCACAAGAGCTGAACTGAATATCTGTCTATATAAGTCCATTCCAAAAGTATTCATCTTACAAAGTAATCCCCTTTAAGCTCTTCTATAACTTGACATATGTTTTCTTTGGTGGTCTGTGTATACGAGGGGGGGTTCCTTCTCAGTTGGTCTGCCCAGGAAGGATTTGTTTTCGAGTGAGCGATTAGCTTGCTGACCTTAACGTGAGGGAGATCCACATGTGTCCCTGATGTGTGTTTTCTGCAAACATTTGTTGCTTTCTTTGGAACCTCTAAGCACTATGATCTAAGCCCATCATTTGGATTTTACTGCCATACAACATCTGAAAATGAAATTCATAAATTTTGGTGGGAAAGTGCTTGTGGAGAATGTCCGCTGGTAATAAGAGACTCATTTATTCTCCATTAGCTTTGGTTGCTAGTGTTTCCTGCATGCTGCGAAGGCCTACATCTCAATTTGCTCCTCATGCCTTTATTTACAAAGGAGGTTAGGATCCCTTGTCTTTTGGAGAATCTGAATAAATGGTTTTTGAAAGAACCATGTTGGTAAATGAAATGTGCGATGGCCTTTAAAATGGCCTTTAATTAACCATTAAAGTGTAATACACTGTAACTCACCTGAAGGCTTGTTGGTTGTGGATGGGCTGTGCGTTCCAGTGGGCATGGTGGGCAAAGGTGGCGGCATTGCCTTCGAGTTTTGATCACTCTGGATTTCATTAGTGATCTGGTTGGTGTGGCGTTGGAAGGGAGGTGGGTGGAATGGCTTGGCCTGGGGTTGATGGGGTAAGCGGAGTTGGGGCTGTTGTTGTGGAAGGACTACAGGAGGCTGGTAGGGTCTGGCAGGCCGGGCCACCCCGCCACCCGCAGTTCCTCTGAACCCACCCCTTACACATTGTTCTTCCAGCTGTGCTATCAGCGCACTTTGATTGCTGGCAAGAGTGGACAAGTGCTGGTACTTGTGCTCAAGGTCGCGGTAGCGGGAAGCTAGCCGCTGCATCTCGGCCGTGTGGTTGAGCACACGGTTCTCCAGCTGCGACACCTCCAACGCATTGTCCCGCTTGCGGATGATCTCATGCAGCAGCTGCATGTACAGCTGGGTCACCCTAGCGTTCATGTTGCGCGACTCCTTGCGCAGGAGCTTCACTTCATTTACCACACCTCCGTCCACCTCCACCAGCTGCTGAAGAGATTCGATTTGGCGCCTCTGCTTGTGGAGCTCGCCGTTCAGCAGTTCCAGCTCCTGCTTGTTCACCCTGTTCTCCAGCAGAGCCTCTGGCTCTTTGCTGTTCACGCAAATGGCACCTGTGGTCTTCTGCTGAGGCACAATAAAGGTATACGAGCACTTGTCCTGCGGCGGGGCGCCTGCAGGGTCAGGGGAGCGCTTGCTTCGTCCAGCATAAAGGAACTCTCGTTCTAGCACCTCATCTCTGCTGTCAAATTCCTGAACGTCTCCAGACACAGTCCAGTCTGGCCTTGTCAAGGTCAGGGTCAGCAGCACTGGCAGTGAAAGCTTCATAGTGAGACCAGGCATGTCTGCTTCGTATCTCTTAAGAGGATGATTCCTGTGCAGGGAAAGAGAGATGTGAGAAAATGGGCAGTTTTGGACACCGTAATTAGTTGATTACGTAGTTCTCCTGTGTGCTTACCTGTTAATCTTTTTATCAGTTACATCTACTATGTATGTGCATTTTGTAGGTACACAGTTACTGACTGTAGACCTATCTGTACTATGCAAAACTCATCAAGCACACACAAGTTTGTCCAGTTGATAGGAACCACCATAGTTCTACCACCAGTAATTATTTGGGCATTGGGCCATTGTTGTTTTATACACTCTTAAAAATTTATGTTGCTTTAGTGGGTTCTTTTGAGTGATAGAAAAAAACCCGTTGAGTTCCATACGATCTCCATAAATGTGTGGGAGATGTGTGGGTGTGGAAATTTTTTTAAAGGTTTGATGAACCCCTGCTTGATACCTTTGCTCTTTTACTAACATGGTTCTTTATGCAACCAAATGTAGTTCCTCTGAGACCTCTTTGTAGCACCTTTTCTTTCCCGAGTGTAATAATATTTGCACTGGTACAGGTGTACAGGTGTTGCTTGTACGTTTTTTAAACGCCTCACTTTTGTTGATCGATTGAGAATTGTCTATTAATGAACCTGTCCAACCAACAATGGCCCTGTGGTCAAATGACTGCTAAGGATGACTTTCTCAAACTGTGCAAAACTGTACATGTACAAGACCCTGACCAACCATAACATTAATACCACCGCTACAGTGGCATGTTTCAAAGGGTGGATATATTAGGCAGTAGGTAAACAGTCAATTCTTGAAGTTGATGTGTTAAAAGAGCAAGCAAAGGCATGTGAGTGTTTTTGATACGGGTCAAGTGTAATGGCTAGACAACCGGGTCAGAACATTTCCAAAATAGAAGACCGGTCTTATGGGGGTTCTCTGCTATGCAGTGGTCAGTACCTACCAAAATAAGTTCAAGAAAGGAACCACCAGTGAACCGGCAACTGAGTTGTGGCCACCTAAGGCTCACTGATGCAATATACGGAGGCCCCACAAGCCTCACAACTTACAGGACTAAAAGGATCTGCTGCTAACGTCTTGGTGCCAGAGACAGAGGTCACAGGATGCCTTCAGAGGTCTTGTGGAGTTCATGCCTCGAATGGTCAGATCTGTTGATCTGGTGGCACAAGGGGGACCTACTGAATATTAGGCAGGTGGTGTTAAAGTTATGGCTGATTGATGAATGTATTTAAATAGTCATTGTATTCTGATGGAGTTTACAAATGTATGGTGATGTAGTAGCCAAGAAGGAAGAACTTAAGCATAGCTGACACCAGGGAAATTTGAAGAGGAGATAATAATGTACAACATATCTGACATTTCTTGTAAAATGAAATCATAGTGCAAAATCACTGTCAAATAAAAACACTCAGTTCCTTTATTCTGGGAAAGCTAGTAAGGATGAATGATCCCTCTGGCTTAAATGAGTTTTCCTTGCCTCCCCTCCTGAGTGCATTATTTCACTATAGAGTGACTTTGGGGGGAGGCGTAACAGACATCTATCAGCATGATGTCATCTGTTTTGTGCATTCATACATCTCATTAGGTCATTTGCATGGATCTGTAGCTGGCCACAGTTTTTGTGATTTAGACATGTAGTATTCCACTATGTGAAACCTTACTTTACCCAGTCTTCATCTAGCACTGTACTTTAATAGGAGGTTCATATGGGCCAACAGTGGTATCCTGCTTCATAGTGTTATCTAACTTAACCATTGCCACCAACCCTCTTTTCCACATTACTATATATTTGTACAAACCTGTTCCAGACCTGATTAGTTCAAGTGAGTGTTTGACCAGGAAATCTCCAAAGTATAGCCTTAAGTTCCTGAGATGATGACCCCTAGGTTGGAAACTTTACATTATCTGGAAGATTTAAAGCCTTTCAAAAGGTTTTTACACTCAAGCTTTATTTTTAGAGGTGGTTACTTTGACCATTCATTGAACTTCTATTGAATCTAACCGCTCAGCGGTTAGAGCGCCGGGCTGTCAATAACAGGGTTGTGGGTTCGATTCCCGGGCTTGGCAAGCTGCCACTGTTGGGCCCTTGAGCAAGGTCCTCTCTGCTCCCTGGGCGCTGGAGTTGGCTGCCCACCGCTCTGGGTGTGTGTGTACTCACTGCCCCAAGTTCACTAGTGTGTGTGTGAGTGTGTGTTCACTACCACAGATAGGTTAAATGCGGAGGACACATTTCGCTATACAGTGTACACAGTGTAGGAAAATCATAGCAACCACTTGGCGACACCATAGAAACCTTATTCTGGCTTCACCCTATTGGATCCACCCAACATCTGACTTAAGTGGGAATTTGAGATCCTGGTGAAGATGTTAGGATGCTGCTTGAATAGCTGGGTTTACCTCCCAGGATTGGTATGTGCTACCCTGCTGATTACACATTTTGCGTTGGAGTTTCCTCTTCTAGCAGACAGAAAGTCCAACAGTTCTGGCACTGTTCTCCCCCTCCTCTGGTATTGATTTCCAAAATACATTAGCTAGGATCTGGTTTATCAATATCTGTGAAATTCCTACCAATCATTTAGCAGATCTGATCTTTAGTGTGTAGTTTGTTCTTGGCACTTATGAGGTGAAGAAGCCTTTACCTTCACAGAACCTGCTGAAAAGTGGGAGGCTGTTTTTATTAGTGGTATATTTTATAAACTATTACTAATGCTGATAGTAAAAAAAACAAATTCCCTTCTGCACCCAGTGACTTAAACCCATATAAACCCAAGCAGACATGCCCACACATTCACGCACTCTCTCAGGGCGCTCAAGTCAGCTGAAATGTCTGGTGATCAGGTTGCATAGGGCTCAAAGGCCATAGGTCAAGTGGGCATGTGTGTGTTGAGTGAACAGTAAGACTGTGTTCGGGATCAACAGGAATACAGCATTAATGTCAGCACAATGTCCCCAACTGTGAAGCGTCAGATGGTGTGGATTATAGTAACACATTCACTGCATTGTATTCATGCATCTGAGCTGTAATCTCATTCAATCTCATTTTGAACTCTTTTCCCTGTTTAACTCAAATTTTCCTAACTATAGCAGATCAGACAAGATCCGAGAGGACAAATAGTCATCAGAATTACAAGCCCACATAACAATCCATGGAATATAACAGGATTTCAAAAGGGGGGTTTTCCATGGAACAAATGCTGCAGATGTAACACTTGATTATAGGGAGTTGTTCTTTTCATGTGTAATGTGTTAGTGTTGGCCACTGTTCAGTTCCTCCTCTCCCTGAAGTCTGTTTGCTGTTAAGCTTGCCTTGTGTTGCACGGGAGACTGTAATGCATGTTTTGTGTGTTTACAGCTCTCAGACACTCACACACACAGACACGTGTTTGTGTTTATATAATTTGTTGGGGTTCTAATGTGTGTGTGTGTGTGTGTGTGTATGTACACGCGCACACACACACACACACACACACACACACACACACACACACACACACACACACACACACATATGCAAAATTAGAGATGACCATAATTTCACACACACACACACATATATATATATATATATATATATATATATATATATATATATATATATATATATATATATATATGTATGTGAAATTACGGTCATCTCTAATTTTGCATGAATGGACCAATAGAAATGCTCCAAATTGTGAATAGTGAAATACTGATTTCATTCAAACTAAAATAAAAAAACTGGGCTGGACTTCCATTTAATTTCTGTTTTTGCACATTTGCTTATTTAGTTTAACATACATATAAAACAATATTTACTTTTTTTTTTAGCTAAATAAAATAACAGTAATAACCAGATATTCGAATAGTTGACTAGTTAAAAACCTCCTTACCGAGCTATGGCTGTTTCCTCCTCTTTTTTCTTGTTTCCCCCTCTTAGACCTTCTGCCTCCCCAGCAGGTTGGATAGTGTTTCCCCTGCACCGAAAGTCATTACCAATCCTGTAGCCCCTCTGGTCCTTTGTCCTCCTCTCTCTTTCTCTTTCTCTCTCTCTCTCTCTCTCTCTACCTTTCCCTCTCTCAGTCTTTCTGTATTAGTCAACCAGTCCCCTCTTGGTAGCTGCTGTCAATCAGTAGGAGTCCTTGTACCGGCTTCATTAACAGGCTCGAAGCACATGGCAGGTCTCAGCTGTGCTGCATGGTCTTCATGGGCTTCTTCCTCTAACATCCTACTAGAACCAGTGTGAAACACAAACCTCTATGCTTCTCTCTCATAGTATCTACAGTCTCTTCTACCTCATGGCTGTTAACATGCTTGTTATCCTTTTCTGTTAACCTCCTCCTCTGTCTCTCTCTGTTTTGACATTACCTATGCCTCTCATGCTATTGGTCTGCTAGTTGGACCCTCCTTTTTGCCCTCCCCTTAGCATGGGAGGAGCCAACCCTAGTCAATTGCCACCACAACACCCCCACCACACACAAGCACTCTCAAAGAGTTTTGTTTCTATACATTGTGAGGACTAGTGATCTGTAGACAGCGCATTTGCATACACCTAAATAAGAAATACACTACTTATGTGTAGTAATAATAATAATGTAAGTCTTAGGTTAATGTTAACTTTAATAACCAGTAAAAACAGATTTGAACACAGTTTGCCTTTCTTCATCCATGTCACCCCCCACTTTTACTCGCTGTGGTGTAATAGCACCACAGAGCCTTACAGAGAGCTCTAATGTGGTCTCCTGTGCTCTGTCACTTACCCAAGCAAAAGCCCTGAATAATAAAATGCACAGCAATGAGGGACCGAGTCATTCTCCACAGTTAAAAACAGCACCTCCAGCTGTGCTTTCTGAGAGCCCTGGTCAGGAGTGCTTTATTAACAATTAACAAATATTCAATTATTTTAACTATAAACATATTATGTAACCAGGCCAGTTTGCTGTGGCCTCTTCCCATGTCTTTTACATACATTGTCATCGCTGAAGCTTTAGCTGATCTAAAAAACGGTCATTGGCCTAGCTTATTTATCTCAGTAGAGTTATCTTAGTAGAGATTACAGATAATTGATAGTAAATAAAAATGACATGCCATTAAGCTTTCTATGAACTGGACTTTGAAAGGGACAAACAGTGTGGTCCTGTGTGCTGCGCTGTTTATACATCAACCAGACTGAGAAGTAAAATAGCAGTATATCAGTTACACCATCTTGCCTTTTTGCCAATAGAGAAACAGCTGTTTGATTATGTAACACAGTGATTGACCTTTTTGCAGAAACAGAGAAAGGCACTGCAGTATACAACTACCTCAGTGAATAAGAAGCTCCAGTTATTTACATACGTACACTTAGTATTAAGTACTGGACAGATTTTTTTTTTTCCCTAAATTGGATTTTCTCATTTTCTCTCAATTTGGTATTGGCAATTAATCCACCCATTCGTAGCTCCCCCTTACACTAGCAATGCATCCGGCACTAGGGGTGTAAGGACTCAAGCAAAACACTGCCGCTTTTCCAACTGCCACAACAGTCATGTTTGGAAGAAAGCACCGGGTCCCCAGCTCCAACACACCAGCTAACAGATGCCTGTGCCAGGCAACATTGCTTAAGAGTGATATGGGGAGAAAGTGCCACTTAACCACCCAGAGAGAACACGGTCAATTGTGCTCTCTTGGACTCCAACTGCTGAATGCAAAATAGAATGGCTCGGAATTTGAACTTGTGACCCCCAAGTGGTAGCGCATTAAACCCCTGAGCTACTTGGAGCCCTACAACATACGCCTTTAATAGAAAAAATATTTTGAGCCCAAGGTTTGGTTTTGTGCCAAGCACTCTTCTTATTGGTGCTCATAATTGTCTACAGCTGTTAACTGGTCTGTGTCCACATAAAAAGAATTTGTTTGTCAGCACTCGTCGACTTGATCAACACACAGTACAATGGGACAGTTCAAGGAGCTCAGTGCAGATCTGAGACGGATGATCATAGATTTCCACTGTTTAGGAAAGTCTCTTGGATCCATTTGTAAACAACTGCAGATTTCAAGATCATCCGTTCACACAATTGTGCTCAAGTTATTGGGAAATGTAGCCACTTTGTCAAGGTCTGGAAGATGACCCAAACTGATTTGAGACATGATTAGTCTGAATCATGCCTCAATGCAAACCCCAGAAGATATATTTCGCATGAAGCTGGAAAAGCTTACAAAAGCATCACTAAAGACATGGTTAGATAAATTGTAGGTGTCCTGTTAAGATCCTTTCTAGTGCACAGTGCAAAATCCTGCAGAAGACTCTACAAACTCATGTTCATGTGCCCTCGATTACAAAAATAACAATGGTGTTCATGGAAGTTTGGCGCAAAAAAAAAAAAAAAACCCACAATGCATATTGACACCAAAACCTCACCAAACACTGACACATAGTGGCATACGTATCATGGCTTGGGGCTGCTTTGCTGCCTATAGGGCCCACAAGTTCATGACTTCAAGCTGAAGAGACACTGGGTGATGCAACAACCACACAAGGAAATCAACTTAAGAATGGTTGACAGCTGCGGTAGTTCAGTTCAAAAGCTACGTCTGGTAACAGCTAAAATTCCTTTGTGACACAAAACCTGTGCCTGTGAGAATGCATGTGTCCACATCAGCACACAGTTCTGCATGGGATTCCTCAGGGGTGAGCAGGTAGAAAGTCGACCTGCATGTGGAACGTTCCTATATTTTCTGCAGTGGTCGGAGCACTGCCGCAGTCAGTATCAGGCTGTTGTTGGGGAGGCAAGGGACCCCTTGTCATTTGTAGTGAAGGGATGTGGAATGTAGTATTCAGCTCAATTGTCACAAAGCAGCTTTACAGAGAGCCAAGAGTGACAGCGGCAAGGACGATTTCCATCACACAGAGAGGAAGAAACCTTGAGAGGAACATAGACTCAAATGGGGAGCCCATTCTGTTGGTAATACTTCTGTACAGAGACTAGACAAGCTGTGTGTGCATTTGCACATCTGGGTGCAACTTGAAGTAGTTAAATGCATTAATTAGAAGAGGTAGCCACAAACTTTTGGACATATAGTGTATAAAAACATATACTTTTTCCATTATTCGTTTCTGAACAAGCCAGATAAAATGATGGGAATGCAGATGTTACTGGGCCCAAAGGTGCGATCAGTTGTAACAGGCTGAATGGCCTGTCGTAACAGTTGGTACAAAGACAGTTGGTAAATTGCGTGTGCAGTAATGTATGTTACATGCAGTCTATAGATTCCAACCTGCATTCATATCAGGATGTGAGCATTGTAGTCAGTCTTTGGGGAGCATGGCTGCTTGCAGTTAGAGGTCAAAGGTCTGCGCAGAAAGGCCAGGATTAAGGGGGAACTGCCGAAGGACTGTGACCCTACAAATCCTGGGAGGAAATCCTCCCCCCCCCACCCCCCCCACACACACACACAGTTTTTATGATCGCTGTATGTTTCAGAGAGCGAGAAAAAAAATGGACTGTGTCTGGGTCATGTGGTCGTTTTATAGAACCAGAATCAGTAGTCATGGCCTATTTCCTTCCCAAATGAGAGCTTGTGGCTTTTAGCTTTGAAATCAAGCTGCTGTTGGCTCATATTGTATGATTCTGTCTGTACTTCATTTGCCAGAAGCTCTGACAATAGCTCTGTGGGCCACTTTAACATCTGATTGCCTGGGCCACATTCAGAGCCATTGTAAAGTAAAATGCTTACTCTGCACACATCAGTTGAGTTCTGTTTTAATGTGCCAGGCTGTTAAAACGCCTATTATGTACCATTAATAAAATGTTCATGAAATGAATGACGGCATGTTGCTCAGCAAGCTTTGCCTGTGAGTATAGGCTCATACAGATCCAACCTGAGCGTAATTGAAGCACTATCAGCACTCTACTGCCTTACAGGAAGACAGTATTGACCCAGCTCATATCACTGTGGGCTATTTCCACTATTGTTTGGCAGTGAACACACAAACGAAACACACACAGTGACCGTGAGCACACATGCCCAGAGCGATGGGCAGCCATTGCTGTGATGCCTAGGGAGCAGAAAGAGTAAATGGCATTGCACAAGGGCCCATTAGTAACAGCTTGCCGAGCCCTGGTATCAAACTTACAACCCTTTCATCAATTGCCCGGAGCTCTAACCACTGAGCCACCACTTTCCCAGGTTAGGTTTGTCACATCAGATTTTATTCATTCTATGTAAACTTTACTATCTTATGGGCCATCTCGATTATTTAAATAGATTTGTGATTTTTATCGTATTATGCAGTGCAACGCCATCACAGAGATGCATGCTCAGTCAGAGGGCAGAAAGCAGACAAGGAATTGTTGCGCAGTAAAACGCACCAACTGCAGAGAAATTGGATGGAAAATGTTTAATATCCCGACAGGATCACATCTTTTTGCCAATATGGAATATAAAAAACTAAACAAACAGAAAAAATTAAGAATAAAGAAACAGATCCAGCTCTGAGACTGTATTTTATTATTGAGTCAGCAACACTTAAGGGTTCATTTAAAGTATCGTTTGAATGAATATTTATATTGTCCTTCAAATAGCTTCTGTATGTGGTTCTTCGAAACCTTAGAGACCTTAAAGTTCTAAGGCAAATTTTGAATTGGCTCTAGGTCCCCAACAGCTGCATTGAGACCCACTGCTTTATGGAACCTTAAAAAAGGGTTCTTTATGGTTACAAAAAATGAATCCATTATTGTTAATAGTCAAATCACTCTAATAGTGCTAAATAGAGCTGGTGTGTTTAGACTGTAGACTGTTTACACTGTAGATACTGTAGACACTTGTCTACACCTCAGCACTGAAGTGCATTTCTAATCTGTAGGAAACACTGTTCGACATGGAAGTTGGCATTATTTTTACTTTGTAAGAAATTCTCCAGAAATAGGCCAAGACTTGCTGATTCAAGCGCCTTCAACATCACCCATGTTCTTTCATTTATCTTTGAATTAAACTATTTTGAGGCACTTGAATCACTCAAAACTCGAGTGTGTGACGGCCATTTTGGCTTTCCGCTCGATGTTCCGTGGGTGAAGTCATATTTTGGCAGCACTGTTGTCGGTACTTTTTTCATCCTGAGTTGTAAAAGGGGATGAATAAGAGCGCTTTACAGTAAATCCAGAGACGCTTCGGAAATATATGGAGGAACTGGCAGTATCGTGAAATGGAGAAAGGGTTGGTGTCTTTTCAGCATGAGCGCTGTTTTCCAGGAGGGACTGAATGATAAGGGCATCTCACATAAAGGGAGATCATTACTCTGTACGGTCCAGCAGGGCTAACACGGATGAAGGGGGAGCAGGGTAACTCCACTCATTCTCTCCTTAACACCCCCTCCCCTTACACTTACCATTTGGAAAGTGTTCAGCATGCATGAGTAGATGTTCTCTTTGAGCCTAAAAGGCTTTATTGATTGGTTTTATCACACATATTGATTGGATAATATACACATGTATTATCTGTGTGGCAGTGTGAATGGCAGTGGCAGTGTACATCTTTTTCAGTCACGATTTGGGGCACTTCCAATACACACTTAATACATGGCATTGATGCATGGAATTCATGCAAATTTTACGTTAATCGAACTCCCACTTCTCCTTAACATGCAGAAAATCGGATTTGAGCCATTTTATCATGTTTCAGGTGTTGTTGTGGGCTTGATGACCGTAACATCATGCAAGAATTATGAAATTTATAAGCCACAAGGTATAACTGTCCTCAGCATCTGAGCTTTGGCTTTTACATCCAATAGAATCAACTTTGAACAGCATTACAATATAAAGACCACCTGAATTTACACTGTCAGTTTCCCAGACCCAAATTAAGCCGAAGTCTGGACTGAACAATGGGTTTTTTAAATTGCATATTAGTGTAGTCTAAGACTAACATTGATCCTAATCTAAGAAACCTCCCATAAGGTTAAGAGACTGGTCCACTGAAAGGAGGATCACATCTGTCAAGGCAAAAGGAAGCTTCCTAAGGCAATTGTTTTTACAAGGTGACCCTAAGTTGTTCTTAATCAAAGATATTTGTAAAACACAAGTTATTTGCGAAGTTATTTCGTTCTCTTGTTCTCTCATTTCCTTTCATACACCATGTGTTTTGTGTTTCAATCTGATTTGACTATCAGAAGTTAGATGAGTAATATTTGGTAATTCTACCTTAGCGAGTTGCTCTTTGGGCAGATGCTTTTGGTAGTCGTCTGCAAGTTTCTAGCAGAATTCTGGTAGGGCATTTAGCCATTTCTCATTAATGGAATTGGTCGACTTTAATTGAATTTGTGGGCTTTCTAGAACCGATTCCACATTTTGTCCAAAGTCTACATATTTTCAATAGGGTTGAGGTGAGGACTTTGGACGGGCCACTCGAAAAGTTAACGTTAGCCTGCTATATCCATTTCAGAACCACCATTGATGTGTGTTGGGAGTCATTGACACAATTGTGTCCAAGTTCTAACCCTCTAGCTGAAGGAGGCTACTGCTACTGCCACCATGCTTAACAGTTAGTACAGTGTTGTTGGGGTTAAAAACATGACTTTTACATATCCAAACATACCTCTGCACCATTGTCTCATCTGACCTTAAAACTTCACCCAGAAGACTTTTTCTTTGGCTGGAATATTAAAATTTTGGAGTAAGGGCTGTTTTTTTGGACGACATCCTCTTAATTCATAGCGATATATATCTTGCTCAGCTGTAGAAAGTGTCAATAGTGTTTTAGAAGCTTCCAGTTAATGGTAGGCTTGTGCCTTTGTAGTTCTCAGGTTGTTTAAGCCTGTTTCCTTTCACTGCTGGGTGTGACAAGTTTCTGACCTGTGTAAATGTACGATCATTCTTCTCAGATCAGCACTGAGCTTCTTGGACTTTCCCATTGTACTGAGTGTTGGTCAATTCAGTGATTGCTGTCAAAATAAAACTTTCCTGTGGGCATAGAGAAAATACAGGTACAGGACGTTAAGAGGCCTTGGCAAGTTAAAAAGACGTTCTGGAACTTTCAGCACGACTAAAATAATAATCTAAGTGGATCTACTTTGACTCTGGGATGATTTCAGAAGATTATTTTCAATAAGGATGTATGATTTGATGTAGGATCTGTATAATTACATAACGGTAGAAATGGGATTTTGGGCGAACAGGTAATTGTAGGAATTATATCTTCATGTAGTATCATGTATGCCTAGAACATTTAGAGACAATGGCCTCCAATTTTCCTGCCACAGGAGCATGAGTTTCCAATTGAACCTCCAGAGCAGTCCCTTCATCTCCTCTTCCTGCCGTGGATCAGCGTGAGGATCATGTTTAAGTGGTTGTCCCATTCTCTGACACATCATTTAATGGTTCCACCATATGTTTAAGACGTCAAGCTTTTTCAGGGATTTCCCCCATCCCGCACACACTTCCCCTTTGACCCCCTGCTTCCTGACCACATTTGGCAGTCAGGCCTATTGGAGGACAGATAATTGAAGAAATGTAAGCGTGATACCAAATAATGTACTTTGCACTGAATAGAACATGGTAACCACCAATGAACATCAACATTTCAAAAAGGGTTCATTCCTTCATTTAATTCACTTTTGCGACATTAGATGATATCTTTTTCTTTACCAAAAGTCAAGCAATGAATTTGAGAACATGCAGGTCAATGAACAGTTAGATAGCATGTTATAGTTACTGTGATGTGATTTGAGTGGAAACGCTTTGGAAGAAAGACATGCAACATTATCTCAGGAAATCAAGCTTCCAATCTCAAACACTGGTTGTTCTAATCTAATTGTCGTGAGGATTTTGAATTGTGGAAAATGTAAGTCATAAAATATTGCAGCTGATCCCCAGTGCCTATAAAATGTTGTCTTTAAAATCTTGTCTTTGATCGGTCACTGGGACCATAAATTTTTCACAGAGGTTTTCGAAAAGCCAAAGTATTTAAATAAAAGCTGAAGCTGTTGAACACGTTCAGGGAAAGAAATGGTGAGCACATATTTTGGGTTACCACTAAAACTGAGCGAAAACATTTTAGACTGAAGTCATTTTGTCTTTAACTAACCACAGCATGTGTATGTAATGTCTGTACATTACTGTACAGAAGTCATAAAAATGGTGAAACACCATATAACATTAGAATAAATGCAAATAACCAGGAATGGTTAAAGAAAAAGATATTTGTTATTTGTCATTTGTGCTAATGCAAATTTTAATAGCCTGCCTCCAATCTACTTATGATTTCCAAATAACAGGAATGATGAATGGGTAACCAAAACCACTGTTATTGAATCAGTTCCTTCATTTTGGGAAACCAAATGTGTTTCAAATGCCAGTTGTCAGTTATTTTGTTGGGGATATATACTGTTGTATTTTGCCCAAAAAAATCTTAAGTTTCTGATTAAGTAGAGGAAAAAAGACTTGATTTAATATGCCTGAGCATAGACTTGTTGTAATGGACTTATGAAGGATGTATGAGGTATAAATAAAAAGTTGTCTTTTTGGCAACAACCATATACTAATGTTAGCATATTAAAATGCTGCGGTGGCCTAAAACATGACTTTTGAGCCATATGTTATTGCAGTGTAAACATTCAACAACCAAAACCCCTCCCACTGATTTAACATCAGCACTAATTTACTGAACCAGGTGTTGGATGATAACTATGAATAATACTTTACTTATATAAGCAGAGCTCTGGAATTGTTTTAAAGAACACAGTGACGTGAAACCACTACTTTCTATGTGAATATTATTTGTAATTATTCTAATATCAATGTTTTACTCAGCAAATAAATACGTACAGTCCTTTTAAGGAGCCTTTTCATTTGAATTTTCTTAGGTGCTCAAAGCATTTGCACAGTACTGTATATACAATGTTTCTCCACCCCTTAAAGTGCCTTTTGGAATTTGAGGAAAACAGATGGGTATGTTTCCTTTAGTTTCTGTTTGACAGCTGAGTCTCATATTAGTGCATATCCTGTTACTGACATAAGCAGAATTAGCTTACACAGGCTTAGGAAATGACTGTCTTACAGTCCTGTTTTGCTTCATGTCAACATTTCTTCAGTTTGCTTTGCACAGGTTGTAGGAAATCTGCTTTCAGCACTCTCTTTTCACTTTCACCCCCTACCACTACTACAGTGTAGTCAGCAATGCGCAAGCATCAGCAAGGTGTAAACCGAGCTGTAGTTTGTAGTCTCTAGATTTAATAAAGCTTTTTGCGGTAATTCCAGCAACACGTAGGCTTCCGGCCATATGGTTGGGACGGAAAAATGAGTCAAGCTCCAGCTCCACTGGAGAGAAGTTGTGGGAAAATCTCTTTCCTGACCACCGGCTATAAATCACTACTATAATTCTGTATCATTTCCCACTTGTTGGTCTTTTAGCTAAACAAGGAGGCAAATGCTGTGGAAAGTGTTGATTCAAAACTTTTAGTGAGTGTTGCATTTGCATTTTTAAGTTGACGAAGATATATTTTATTATCATCTCAATTTGATAACCTTATTGACATGCTTACTGTGTTGGTTTGTGTAAAGAAAGCCACCTTTTCCCCCATTTTTTTAGTTTACTCCATCAATACATCTGTTGTTCCAGGCTGAACTACAGCAGCTGCTCTGATAGGATGTGTGACTGAATGCCAAACATCTCCTTAGTCCCTATGTAGCTATAAAAGCCATGTTACAACTGCTTTGACACCCAAATAGTATATTTTATGTCCAATAGAAGGGCTTTATATTCGACCATAGGTCACACAACTGCCTGTTTGACAGTTAATGCACTGGGTGGTTCATGACCTGTGTAGTGCTCTGTTGGGAGTAGATAAACCTTGTGAGATTTAGCCCATGACTGTAGCCTTCTCTCGTGAACAGTTTGCATTGATGGCTCTCCAGATACAAGCAAATTTCCAACGCTTATTTCTAACTGCTGTCATGCCATGAATTTGTTAATGACTCAAGTACGTTGAATCTGAAGTATCATTTACAAGCAATACACACCACTGATGACGGTAATACCAGTATTGTCATTCTGCTTTTGGCAGAATACATAACAAGCGTGTGAGTGAGAGACGACAGTCACAGAGGAGCTTAAACTGTATGATTGTATACAGGCAACGGTTTTAACTTCTCTGCGACTGCAGAACAAAATACACTACTTTTTAAAAACGCTTTCTGTAGGGTCAAATTGGAGGTTGTGATTGATATTTCAGTGGTTTGAAAGCCCTAAATAAACTTTTGCTAATAACCCAATTTCATATAAAATGTGTAATAATGCAAGGTTTATTATGCATTATATATGAAGTATTATATATCATTTTCATGCAGGCTATTGCATTGCATTAGACTACTCGTGGCTAATGTGTTACATTGACATGCAGTGAAGCAATTGTTAAGTCGAAAATGTAACATATAATGTTGGGTACTCAAATAAACTAAACATGGAAGTCATTTATTCATTTTGCTTCATCTGACAATTTGAGGAAAATCACTTTACAAATGAAAAATATGGTAGATTAAAGAATATAGTTTGTAAAACTAGTCTTATCTCCATTTATGAGACTATTATAAGACTATTTTATACGTTTTCAGTCAACACTGTTGTTATGAAATAAGGTAACATCAATAATCAGTCAAACTATTAAAGACTTTTAAAGCTTGAGTAAGCATTTGACCCTCTCCCCACTACCACCACCACCTTCTCTGTGCTGTCTGACTGCAGTCTGCTTCTTTGTTTGTGTTTTGACTGTGGGCTTGACTACCACCAGCCAGTCACACCAACTGCCCCCCCACAACCCCCACCACCCCCACCCCGCTTTTTTTTTTTTTTTTAAACTGCCGACACTTCAACATGATGAGGATTGTTTTACAACCAGTGGCTCCCCTCTCTCCCGGCTTCAGGACCGCTGCCACCACCTACCCCTGCCTCAATTTTTCCTTTGCATATGGTGTGTGTATCGTATACGTTTTGTTTTTGTGGCCTCTTTAGAAGTTCTCAGCCTCAGTGGACAATATGCTTAGCAGAGCTAGAAGCTTGAATCATCCAATGAATTTCACATTACCAGCTCTACGTAGACCCCCAAGCCCACAGCCATCTGCTTTATCTACTGCTCAAGGGTTGAAAACATGAAATAGCCATGACTCATTTACGCAGTCAAGGCTACTGCGATTAATCTGAAAGCATACAGGTATCCTTTTCTTCTGCATTTTCCCTAATGGTGAGAACGCCATCCAGGCATGATGTCAACACATTAGCCTGCATCAGCCTAAACAATCTGGTCATTATACTCAACGTAACAGGTCTGCCCGGACATTACTCTCATTTGTCTTGGGGAACATTAAAGAGATCAAACTAGCACACAGGCCTCTACCATTACGCTTTTCAAAAGAGAATATAATTGCCTGTCTGCTCATTTGAGTCAAAATGCCAGTTTAATGCTTTGCATGTGGGTAATCTCAGAAAAGACCTTCCCTTTTAAGCTTAGTGACGAACTTGGATGTTTGATGTTTTACAGTCCCAAATGTGTTTTTCAAATAGACATAATGTTTCAGCATAAGCTGTACTTTTGACTTCTAGAGCAGTTTCACTTTACTCCAAGTGTTCACACTCAGGCCTCATGTTATATTGCATATTGTATTTATATAAAATTTGCCAACATTAAGGTTTTAGTTTTTAATATCTCAGAAATTGCTTTGAAGTCCCTTGTTTCATTTTATAATAATACATACTTCTAACAAATTTCTAATTAACAGAAACTGACAAGCCTGATAAGAATAGAATGATGTAAGACTTTGCGGTTTGAGAAACGTGATCGTTGAGAACGTTCAATCATATTTGACAATTCACAGTTCACAACAAACAATCATATCAAATATCAAAGCATTGGTTGACCAGAGTGAAGTCTAGCTTATTTTTTCTCAAAGTTGGCACATGAAAGACCACCTCATCACTGGACACCCCAATGTACTTAGAAGAGAACCCAAATTTTGCCAAATCTGATACATCAGCTATCAGACACCTGCACTGGCTAACACCACAGTCATGGAGGGAAAAGACAGCTATCCTACCCAGCCAGAGAGAGTGAGGCTGATAGATGTGATAGATGGCAGTGAAATCACTGGGGATCGAACTGGTCATGTTTTACTAATAGATGTACAGCTTGGTAGCTTAGAAAGTAATACTTCTAATATTTTTGTTCTGAATTCAAATTAGCCCGGTTTGAAAAAGACATACATGTTTAAAAAGACATACATTTAAAGTGATTTTTTACTGTATTTTGCTTCTAACCTTTTCTTTTTCTAGAGTTTCCAGAGAATGTTGTATTACTTCTTGCATGTAATCACCCACAAAATACATTATCATTTTTATCCTGTGAAGTTTCTGCTTCAAATCTATAAAAGCATTTGACATTTTGATTCCTTGATGACAATCTCTCTTGTGGTAAGTTCACTCTTTTCAGGTGTTTTTTTTAGTGTAACGTAAAATCTGTTTCCAAATGCTGTCAGCCTTACATCGAGGACAGATTATCTCAGTTCAACCCCAATGCAGACCATTACTGTTCGTTACATTTTAATGCCCTCCATGCAGCCACAACAATCAGTCGGTGTGCTTTCACCTTTCGCTATTGCAGGAAGTGTTGTGAACACCCTAAAATAACTGCAGCCCCAGGCGCTGACACAAGCACCCGCTAAATAGCTGAAAATCTGACACACCTGGTATTTAAGTGTGGAGAAGATAAGGCACTGTGTAGTGTGGAAACTTAATGGAGCATTGCCTAGTTAAGCTGCGGAAACCTGAGTGGCTTGACACGTTTCTAAGAAATTCAGTGAAAGCAGAGAGAGGAGTGTATTAACAAGATTTGGGGGCATGCGGGTGGTCATGAGTCACTCACCTGGACCTGATGTCTTTAAAACATTGTCGTTAGATGCACTCTTTAAAAAATCCAAAATAAGTTTTTGTTTGACTTATGTCCTAGAAAATGATCTGTTGATTTATCTCAAAAAACATGACTAGAACTTGGCCAAGTCTTAAAAAAATAAAATTACTGCAACTTGCAGTTTTCTCTTTTTTTCCTGGATGGTGCATTGAATAAATAATAAATAATAAAAGTAAACTAGCAGCATTTTAATGATTTACATTTTTTTCCCAGCTGAAGTGATCTCATTGTAATTACTGCAATAATTCAATTCCTAAAAACAAACCAAAAAAAGGAAGCAGAAAATAGCTTCTATTGAAGAGAATTTGGTCAAAATAAAGAATCTGGTGATGAAGCTTCCAGTGAAAAGTCTTTGATCCGTGTTAATACTTTTATTTAATGATAACATGTACATTAAGCATGCAGATTAAATAAAGTAAATTCTAATGTAAAATCTAATGTGATCTGGTGTTTTTACAAGCAAAGCCATGATGGCTTTGCTTGTAAAAACACCAGATCACATTAGAATAGATTCAAATAAACAAAAATACATAAATACAGTAAATTTTAATTGTCACAAAAACAATCATTTTCAAGAAAGTAGTTTATTTTTTTGTGAGCTAAGAACAAAGCTTGGTTCCAGATTTCTTCAGATTGTACACCCCCAGTCAGTACTTGAATCTGTTCAATTCCATCACCAGCTCGCATTGATTTAACATCACATGATAACTATAAATAACAGGAACTGAATCCTTTCCTTAAGGAAATTCTTTGCGCAATGTGACGTTAAATCTACAAACATTGGTTGAACAGAAAGAGTTGAAGTTGTCAGTGAGTATTTACACACTTGCTAATCTTTTATTGTACTTGTCTGGGCACAAGTAGCGGTGATCAGAGCAATGTTGTATTCGAGCGTGATGTGACGCATTGCAACAGTCCCTCTGCTTAGTGTCATAAACTCCTACAGCTGTCAGCTGGGATTACACCATCTCTGCCACGATGCCAAACGACAAGCCCTGTCCTCACTCAGCTCTCTCTCTAGCTTGCCTGGATTAACTCTGCCAGCTGCAGGTTCACGTTACCTTGCCTGCATTTGTGACTTCTCTGGACCACCCCGTACTTGCACCTGACTGCACAGAGGGATATAACAAATTGCTGTTCAAGTGCTGATGAAAAACTCTGAGGGATTTCGTTTGGAACGTTGTTTAATTCAAGTACATTGTTTATCCAGCATGCCTTTAGAGACCCCGTCACAGATGACATTATGCAGTAATTTCACAGATCCAAGATTGTGAAACAGCTTATTTTAAAAAAATAGCAACAGAACAGTTCCTGTTGGAGAAAATTTTGTCAAAATGGAGAATCTGGTGATTAAGCTTCCAGTAACGATTAAAAGTCCCAAAAGTTTTTGCGGGAGGTGAGGGGCAGGTAGGGGAAGAGGGCTGAACAGGACTACAGTTTTTATAGCGATACTCTTAATTACACTAAAGTTCCCACATTTCCATGCAAATTCAACAGCTTGGATGGCACGCACATGTGTGAAGTCATTATATTTCCCCTACTGGCGCATACCGTGTATTCTCTGCAACTGTGTACAACAAACTATGACCGCCGTACTGTGACATACGACATGAAGACATGTACCGGTACACCCCTAAGATTAAAGTATGATGTTTTAAAGGAGTTGATTTTAATAATACAATTAGTAAACTATACTGAATGTAAGTGTCTATTTATAGTGCTTTTCAGTAATCCAAATATTTAAACACTATTGAACCACTATTTGTTGTCATTCTAGACATCAAGTGTCTTCACGCAACCATTCTTGACTTTATCTAGCTTTTTCAAATAACCAAATCGATTCAATTAACGAATCATCTGCAGATCTGTTCAATGTTCTGGAGATTGCTACTATTGATTTCTATATTTATATTTGTTTGTAATTAGACTCTTGCAGCTTATTTGAAAGTTGTAGTGTGTTAGCACCATGCAAGATTGTATGTTGTATGTATCTCCAACAAAAGTGGTAATATATTATTGGTAATAATGGGTCCAGACCTAACTGGAGTAGTGAGTACTGCACAGTTTATGTACAACAGTAGTGCACATTTTAGTGAACGGGACACTATTTCTATAGTTGAGCTCATTTTGGTAGGTTGCTTTTGCTTGTGAGTATGTGAGTGCATTGATACTTTAGCATTTTTCACTTTTTAAAATAACGATAAAATAATTGGAATCTGACAGTCATTCATTCACTTCATGATGAATTTATGTGACAAAAATCTTTTAAAAATTGTAAAAAAAAATACATTGTACATTGTAATGCCTTTGCCTGTAAAGTTGACATTTTGGGGACTTCAACATATTTACATTTCCCTGCTGAACAGTAAGAACTTTGCTTACTATACTAACAAATGCATTTTGCAATTCATGTCTTTTTAAAGGATAGGCACAGAGGTTGTACTGTGATTTGTTTGAGATGTAAGATGACCATGACATGGATTCATACAGTTATTATAAATATTTTCTTTTGCCTGCTTATGTCTGTGTTTGCAGGATTGTATAGTTGTGAAATTGTTTAACAAATTTCCAAAGCTGTCCTTCTGTTGCAGTTACCAACCCGTGCCTATTTTCTGGTCTCTGTGCTAGTTGAACTTAATTGATAGTACCAATACTGTTTTATTTACTTTTATTATTAAGTTGTATTAAGTTGTAAAAGGAAATATGTTATGACTGCCATAGATTTTTGTTAATAGGCCGTATTGTGAATATGAATGTGCTTATTTGACCCTTTTAATGTACGCAATTTCTCTTTTTTGTGTTTCTGTAATTCTGTAACTTTTTCGTCTTCTATATTCCTCCCTACTGCCCGCTCTAATTTCTGCGTCAGGAGAGGTCAGGTTAGATCAGTGTTTTCTCTGGACAGTTGACCTCTCATAAATACCTTAGGTGTCTGGAATGGTCTTCAGACTGCAACCATTCACCACAGTGCTTGGCAGTTCTCTGGTCTGACCAGTCCAGTCATGTCCTCCTGGCTCCAGCCTGGACACAGCCCTCTGTTCATTTGTCATCGACTTGGGAGTCGTGTCTAGGCCGGAGCAGTCTTGTTTTATTGGAGTGGTTTATGTCAAATGGTGAGAGGGTGCCAGGTCATGGCTGCACCTAATTAGTGTGTATTTGCCCGTTGTGTCGGAAAGATGATGAGGAAAACAGTGGTCTGGACCCCAGTGTAGCAGAAGAATGGAAAGCTCAGGATACATTAGTGAGTGTTGGTCAGCTGTGGCTAAAAGGTGGCAAGAAATATCATGATACTCAAAGGCCTTTTAATGATATATGACATATATTGTGTTAGATCTTGGGTTAGGGCGAACACTGCAATATTATCACATTAAAAAAAAAAGAGAGATGGAGAGAAAAAGTTCCATACAGTAGCTGAGGCTATAGTTTTTGTAGTATGGTCAATCCCACATTCATATAATTTTGTTTGCTTGCATGGAAATAACATGGTCATGCCTTTATTATCTGTGTATTAGTTAAATAAACTTAGCTATAAACAGACCTCATACAGCAGCTTGTTGTTGCACAATTGAAATACTTACTTTTGGCAGTAATTGCTTTCGATAAATTAGCTGTTTGCTAATATTATTGACCTAGATTGTACGTTTAGCATTGTGCACAGTTTTTGCCTAGAAACCGCAAGAAGCTGCATAGGTCAAAAAAGCATACCGTTGTGCTTTACACGAATGGTGTGAAAAGGTTTACTGATTATTATAGAAGCGTAATGCGGCACATTTAACACATCAGGTATGACATGGGCTTCACAGGGACACTAAGCAATTCCTTCTCTTTAGATTTCTTTTGAAACCTCAGTAAGAGCTAAATTGATTACCTAATAGCTCGAGCAGTGTTTCTACTACCATAGAAATGAGCTGGTGAGTTACTCAGGTAGAATTCATTTTATACCTGCCAGAGGCATGCAGAACTTGTTAAAAAGGATTCCAGTTGATTTTTCGCATTGAATTACTTTGTTCCATTTTACCAATGTAATTTGTTAAGCAAAGTGGTTTGGTGTGAAATGTGAGTCAGACTTGTTCACGGTGGTGGTGATGGAAACCAGACCTCTAAAGCATTTAATTTATATAGAACTACATCAAAGAACCATTTCTATTACATTCAGTGGTCACAAGTACACTCCAAATACACTTTTACACACATTCATGGCCTAGAAGTATTGAATGCAGGGCATTGCTATGAAATATTGTCCCCAAATAATGGCATTCTTCTTCTCTATTTTTTTTATCTTAAACCATTTTGCACATATACACCTTGTAGCAATTTATGCTGAAATATGACACTTTTGCAGTTGCAAATTAATTTCTGCTGTGTCCATAACTCCGCCTTAAATGGTGTTAAAATAGAAAGGAATTTTCGCCCTATATTGTAAAGCAGTGAGCGCTGACCTTTTGAACGTTAACACACTCGCCACAAAGCCTTGCCTCTGCATTCTCGTTATCAAGCCTCTACCAAGCATTTCTTAACCATGCAGAGCGAGCGGGTGGATGTACTCTAGGTCGATGCATGCACAGACAAATCAAATCAAATCACGTTTGTCACGTTACATTACGTTACACATTACTTACTCTCTTCTTTAAGACACAACTTAAAGCTCTACAAAATGCTACAGGCATGTTGTACTGTGCATGAGCAAACCAGCACGTATGCTGTATTTCAAGTTTTAGTCCAACTCTAGCAGCAATGACCCCTAAAGGATCAAGTTGGCTAGGCAAATAAATGGTAACCTTGCTTGTGTAGTTGTGCCTTGTCTTATAATGGCTGGAGCAAATAATTTGTTATGACTGAGACGTGAGATGACATATTGCTGTAATGCTTCACAGTGGTGGACTGAAAAGTCATTTGTCTCTTGGCATCCATTGCATTTGAAATGAGGTGCTGCGTCAGCGGGCTTTCCTCTCTGGGCTTTTCAACACCACAGCTTGTTAAGGCGATGCCTGCACAGAGACTGGACTTGTGCAAATGATTTACAAAGTACTGAAGGGATTCAGGCAAGCCGAGCAGAAGAGTACGTTGTTGCGTCTGTGAAAGAGATGTTGTTTTGGGGAAAGTGTTGAGTCAGAGGCCTCTAGAAAATACACACATCACGCATCAAAAAGCTCCAAATGACAAGGTGGAGTGCATGGGCAGGGCTCCTAGGCAGATGTGGTCTGTCTCTGGCTCATCCAGCTACATGACATATTAGAGCTTGTTTCGTACAGGAGCTTCCACTTGAGTTGAATAATAGTTCAGCTTTGTTGGTTGGTTAATTCCACTTTTCTGATTTATACATAAACTGAAGTGGTTCTGAATCCCTTTCTGTGAGAGCAGTCCATTTATACAGCAGTTATTTAGAGTCAGTATACATTCACAATAGCACAACTTGCAGTATATGTGGCATAAGGCTGAGTGTGCATGTGAATGTTAGAGGAATAGTTCAGAGAAATTTGAAATTTGTCACAATGATTTATGACTTACCACAGATGTGGTCCAAGTATGAAGACATCTGAGGTTTGGTATCGGTTCGTTCATTTAGAATGGGGATATACTATTCTGATGTTACTAACAAACATTGAACTTGGACTATCACCAGTTTCATCTCTGTAAATACACACCAAACCCACTCTCAACCCACTTAAAGGACTTGCGGTTCTTACATTGTGTTGTGCAAACAAATGACAAATGACAGAACAATGTGTTTTAGGATCATGTTATGGCTTATTTTAGTATATAAAACAATGCTGCATAGCTAAATAATTGGACATCAATTTTCCCTTAACCTATAAGATCTGTCCATGCTGTTTTAGTTTCAATATTTGTTTACACTACATTTGGTTAAGAATTCAGTTGAGAATTTGGCCTGTATTTACAGTGATGGGATTGCTGACAGTATAAGTGCAGTATTTGTTAACAACATTAGCCTAGCATCTAGCTTTGTTAAAAAAAAATAAATACAAAACAAACCTAAACACAGCTTTATTAATCTCCAAAATAATCCTGTAGCTCTATACCAACTGTTCTTTTATCCAGACCTAAACACAGCTTTACTAACATCCAAAATAATCCTGTAGCTCTAAACCAACTGTCCTATTATCCAGACCTAAACACAGCTTTACTAACATCCAAAATAATCCTGTTGCTCTATACCAACTGTCCTGTTATCCAGACCTAAACACAGCTTTACTAACATCCAAAATAATCATGTAGCTCTATACCAACTGTCCTATTATCCAGACCTAAACACAGCTTTACTAACATCCAAAATAATCCTGTAGCTCTATACCAACTGTCCTGTTTACCAGACCTAAACACAGCTATACTAACAGCCAAAATATTCCTGTAGCTCTATACCAACTGTCCTGTTATCCAGACCTAAACACAGCTTTACTAACATCCAAAATAATCCTGTAGCTCTATACCAACTGTCCTATTATACAGACCTAAACACAGCTTTACTAACATCCAAAATAATCCTGTAGCTCTATACCAACTGTCCTATTATACAGACCTAAACACAGCTTTACTAACATCCAAAATAATCCTGTAGCTCTATACCAACTGTCCTGTTATCCAGACCTAAACACAGCTTTACTAACATCCAAAATAATCCTGTAGCTCTATACCAACTGTCCTGTTTACCAGACCTAAACACAGCTTTACTAACATCCAAAATAATCCTGTAGCTCTATACCAACTGTCCTGTTATCCAGACCTAAACACAGCTTTACTAACATCCAAAATAATCCTGTAGCTCTATACCAACTGTCCTGTTTACCAGACCTAAACACAGCTATACTAACAGCCAAAATATTCCTGTAGCTCTATACCAACTGTCCTGTTATCCAGACCTAAACACAGCTTTACTAACATCCAAAATAATCCTGTAGCTCTATACCAACTGTCCTATTATACAGACCTAAACACAGCTTTACTAACATCCAAAATAATCCTGTAGCTCTATACCAACTGTCCTATTATACAGACCTAAACACAGCTTTACTAACATCCAAAATAATCCTGTAGCTCTATACCAACTGTCCTGTTATCCAGACCTAAACACAGCTTTACTAACATCCAAAATAATCCTGTAGCTCTATACCAACTGTCCTGTTATCCAGACCTAAACACAGCTTTACTAACATCCAAAATAATCCTGTAGCTCTATACCAACTGTCCTGTTATCCAGACCTAAACACAGCTTTACTAACATCCAAAATAATCCTGTAGCTCTATACCAACTGTCCTGTTATCCAGACCTAAACACAGCTTTACTAACATCCAAAATAATCCTGTAGCTCTATACCAACTGTCCTGTTTACCAGACCTAAACACAGCTTTACTAACATCCAAAATAATCCTGTAGCTCTATACCAACTGTCCTGTTTACCAGACCTAAACACAGCTTTACTAACATCCAAAATAATCCTGTAGCTCTATACCAACTGTCCTGTTATCCAGACCTAAACACAGCTTTACTAACATCCAAAATAATCCTGTAGCTCTATACCAACTGTCCTGTTATCCAGACCTAAACACAGCTTTACTAACATCCAAAATAATCCTGTAGCTCTATACCAACTGTCCTGTTATCCAGACCTAAACACAGCTTTACTAACATCCAAAATAATCCTGTAGCTCTATACCAACTGTCCTGTTTACCAGACCTAAACACAGCTTTACTAACATCCAAAATAATCCTGTAGCTCTATACCAACTGTCCTGTTTACCAGACCTAAACACAGCTTTACTAACATCCAAAATAATCCTGTAGCTCTATACCAACTGTCCTGTTTACCAGACCTAAACACAGCTTTACTAACATCCAAAATAATCCTGTAGCTCTATACCAACTGTCCTGTTATCCAGACCTAAACACAGCTTTACTAACATCCAAAATAATCCTGTAGCTCTATACCAACTGTCCTGTTTACCAGACCTAAACACAACTTTACTAACATCCAAAATAATCCTGTAGCTCTATACCAACTGTCCTGTTATCCAGACCTAAACACAGCTTTACTAACATCCAAAATAATCCTGTAGTTCTATACCTGCTGTTCTGTTAGCCAAACCAAACACAGCCTTTAATTCATGAGTGTAGTGCACAAATATGTTACATTGATTGAATAGGAAACCTTAGTTCTTCAATCTTTCATGCATTCACTCTTCTTCCAATTGAATTCACCCAACTGAATTTATATTGTATTACATGCACAATGATTTTAGTTTAACATTGCTTTACTAACACGTCCCACTGTCAGTTATTAACACAGTCTACCGCTCCATATGACAGAAATGTGCTGCGTTTAAGGCAACACATTTTGTTCAGCTTCTTAAGCTTCTTTTGTTCAGCTTCTTCAGCTGCCAAAAAATACACCAAAATCTTACACCCATGTCTTCCGATTTCTCTATGATGCTGGAGCACTGCCCTTTTCTTCTCTACACTGTGATTCTACAGGCAAGGCCACTAAAGGACATCACTTACTGCAGATTTGCATGACTTGACCCAGCCAAGCCACTGGGCAAAATCCAGAACAGTCCTGGGCATTTGTTTATATACCCTCCCGCTGCTAACTTATTAATTTCCATGTTTTGGAAAGCCACTGAAATACACAGAAATGAACTCATGTGTTCATGCTTTTTGATGTGTGTGTGTGTGTGTGTGTGTGTGTGTGTGTGTGTGTGTTTGTGTGAATGAAATGAAGGAAAGGACTGGAAGCCCCAGTCTTAGCTGCAGCTTTGAATTGATCCGTTGCCACACCACGTGATTGAGAGTGAGAGGAGACGTTCATGGTGGTTTTGGTCAAGGGCTGACTCCAGCGATATATTAACATGTCAGTCGCACACACGCAATTACTGAAGGGGTTGACTCAAACTTGAGGAGAAAAATCTGCAGTGTATTTGCCTCACTGGATGAGGACATCGGAATTCTAATAAAAATATAGTATTGATCAGTACCTCTTTTTTCCTACTTAAGTTTATTATTGTTTGTGAAATATGTCCAGTAAAACAGCCTTTCCCTGCCAAGAGAGATGAACTCATTAATCCATTAAGTTGGCAATGTATAAAGATCACTGGATTTTAAGTGCAAACTTTTATGCAAGGTTCTGTCATCTGGTCCCTCCACAAGACTCTGTGGAACCTTCTGGTTCTGCCTTTTATCCCTCACTCTTATCTTCTGCTGCACCAGTGTCTTGTTTTTTGATTGTCCAAGTTTGAGTATAACAAGAGGTCAGAAGTTGCTTCATGCTTGTGCCCAAGTTAAGTCTCAAGTCTCTGAGGTTCAGGTTCAGGTCCAATTCTTAAATCTCTGGAGACCCAGGTCCACATCAAGTTTTAGGTCTTTAGGGTTTAAGTTTAAGTTGAGTCTTGAAAGTCTTGGGGCCCAAGTATAAGTTGATTTTCGTCTCTTGGGGTTCGAGTCCAAGTTGACTCCTGCATCAGACAAGCTGCCACCTACCAGTCCGACCCTCACTAATGCCACCTCCTACCCTCCCTCTCTAAAGCCAGACCAGCGGCACACCCTCCTACCACTGCTACCTGCCTAATGACCATGTTCAAACCTAAATGGACTCTTAACCATCTGCCACTATTAATATCACCACTATTAACTATCATTATTCTGACCATCACTGCCATGACTATATAAAGTTCTACTACACCATGATTATTATATTATGATTATGATCAGAACAGTTTAAAAGTATAGATGGTTTGGTAACTTTTATCATTAATTTATACACAGTTCTGACCAGAGGAGGATAGATGGGTCCCCCTTGTGAGTCTTGGTTTTTCCCAAGGTTTCTTCCTCCAGCTCTGAGGGAGTTTTTCTTTGCCACTGTAGCCAGTTGGCTTGCTCACTGGGGGTCTTAGATTTTTCATGTCTTATGTTATTTATTTTTATTTGTTTCTGTCTTTCACGAATTACTGATTATGTAAAGCCACTTTGTGACGACAACAACAGTAGTAAAAAGCACTATACAAATAAATTTGACTTGACTTGACTGCTGAGTTTGGTTTCTGGGGTCTGAGTTCACGTTGAGGCTGAAGTCTTTTACATAGTTCAGTCTCATTATTATTGTAGTTCAGTCTCATTATTATTATTATTATGCTGCAGACATTTCAGTGCACAAAATTAAACCCCCTATTAAAAACATATCAGGCTTCACATATCCTCTTTTGTGGTTACATGAACTCATGTTGGAAGTTCATTCAGTGGTACAGTTCTTGAGAGATCATTAACACAGATGCCACATAAAAGAAAGATCTGAGACCACCATTCTCTAGATTCCAAACCCGCTTTGGGTCACCCAAAGTGGGTTTGGAGTATTAAGAATACTCAAACGTTCATTCTGCCGCCTGCCACTCACATGCATCACGCCATCTGTTTTAATCAGGTCGTGTTTGTGAAATATTACTGTGAGACATTAACACATGGCTCAGATGCTTGATATGCTGTTTAATAGGGAACTTTATAGGCATTGGCAACACCTCTGGGGCTGTGAAGTTCGTCTTTGTAAATTTCATAATACAATGTAGGGAAAACAAAAAGCAAAAGCATGCTGACCTCTTCCTTTCAAACCCTTTGTTCTAGCTCAGTATGTATCTTGCATTGAAACGTTACTGGAATGTGTTGATTTTAAAACATAGCCAAAATGTCAAGGGTTGTTGGTTCACTGTCCGAGTGAGCGCACTTGGGGGATTGCCTTTTGTCATAAAACATTTCCTCACTTACTTGAGCTCTTGAGACATGTAGCCCATCTCACTTCTCCACTCTCCCTCTTATTTCCTCTCCCTCTCTCCCCCATATATTGACTTTGTAGCACATGCATAATCACTGGATAACATATCGGTGTATGAAAATGATATTTACGAAGTAAATGACATTGTATACACATGCCTAACTGCAATTGTACTCTGTAAAGTTAGCACTATTTGATTGATCACCTTCTCCTCCCTCCCTCAGCCTTTCATTAGGGAGACCTGAGGTCTGTCTGCCCACTGTAACAGATTGTGAGGGGGCTTAATGTATTTAACCCAAAATACCGGTGTACAAACCACCATACCATCTTCTTGAAGGAGAGCACGCGCATAAGACTGGACAAGGACTGACCAAAACAATCTTCTACATATACAGAGACAAAACAGTGAACACCTGCCAACGATAACAGGATGGACAGGGCCTGATACTGATAACACCTGGATACAGTAAAGAGAAGGTGGGAAATGAGATGACACGCAGAACACTAGGATGAGTGCATTGTCAAGTAATGTAATGTAATATAATGTACAAATGCAGACATGAGTGCAGACATGTAGATGAGCAGTATTAGAGTAAGGCAGTTAAGGTAAGGGATTCCTTCTCAGGCAGCAGCATGCCTACAGTTTCAAAAAATAAAGATGCTACAGAGGATTCTACAAACCGTGCCATAGAGGCACCGTTTTTGGTTCCATAAAGAACCAATTTTGTAAAAGAGATGCATGTGTGAAGAACCTTTAAAGGCTTTAAGATGTTAAGTTGAGGTTCTTTACCAATATGAAGGTTCTTTAAACTTGCATCTCTTTTACAGTGACATCTGGGCATCAAAGGGTTGATTATATTGGGCAGCAAGTGAGCAGTCACGTCTTGAAGGTGAAGTGTTAAAAGCATGAAACATGGACATAGATGTGAATCTGAGCCACTTTGACATGAGCCAAATTGTTATGGCTAGACGACGGAGTCAGAGATTCTCAAAACCATAAGGCAAATCTTATGGGGTGTTCGCAGTATGCAGTGGTCAGTACCTACCAAAAGTGGTCCAAGAAAGGACAACCAGTAAAGGACAACTGGTGACAGGGTCATGGGCACCTACGGCTCACTGATCTGGTCCAGGGAGGTCCATCCTCACAATTTACAGGACTGCTGCTAATGTCTTGGTGCCAGATACCACATTGCGCTTTCAGAGGTCTTGTGGAGTTCATGTCTTGAATGGTCAGATCTGTTGTGGTGGTACAAGGGGGGCCTACTCAGTATTACACAGGTGGCGCTAATGTTATGGCTGATCGGTGTGTGCTCTTCATAAACACACACAAGTATACAATGTATTAAATATATTATTATACCAATTCTTGTGCAAATGTTGAGAAATCCCTATGTATGCGGTCATGTGGAAAGGACAATTGCCAAATTACCATAAAACTGTAGATTGCATATACATTATGTAAATGTAAGTGTAACTATACATTGATTATGTAATTACAGATGTAATTACACAATTACAGTTTAACAGTATAGCAAAAAGAAAATAATAACTCTACAACTCTCTGCTTCTAAGGGTTAAAGTGGTCTGGAGTCTCAGGAGCTGTTCGTTTTCCTCTGCAGCCTTGAGTTTGATAGAGCACAGAACCTCGGAGACCTGAATTTGTTTCCGCACAGTTTGTTGGGAAATGAATGTCCCTCACTTTCACCTGCTCTTTTATTTCATTCCCATGTTTATGATTCATACCTCATATAATTATAAGCCACAGTTGTTGTGCAGGTCTTCTTTAGAGTGAGTTTATAGGCTCTCCAGCCGGAGATGAGCTCACTTTCTGGAAGCACGTCTGTTCCCCCACAAGCACAGAAGCTTCTTTTGTGTTTTAAGTGTGCTTGAGTTGAATCAGGGTTTTTCCTGAAACTGAATTCATTTAATCACACACTAATGTGACTTTAAAAACAGATGCAAAAAACTGCACTACCACTATGGGTCCATTGTTCAAATCCTGAACCATGCTATTTTGCCATCAGCAGCTAGGGTCTGAGGGAGCACAATTGGCCGCGCTCTTTCCGTGTGGGTAGATGGCCCTATGTTGGCTGGCACAGGCGTCTGTTAGCTGGTGAGGCGGAGCTGGGGGATCCGGCTGCCTGGCAATGCCACATCGGCACACACAGGTGGCTGGCTTTGCATGTATGGGAGGGGAGCACCCCAGTGTTGGGAGCCTTGCTAAGGGGAGCTATGAACGGGTGAGGTAATTGATGGTACCAAATGGGGAAGGAAAGGAAAGCATTTGGTTGGCTTTTGGCTCTTTTGTTTGAACAATGCAATTTCTCCCTGGAGGTCCACAGTCATGTTTGATCACTGAATAAAGCTTGCACGCATGTTTGGGGAAAAGAAATCACAGTTCATGACACCTGGTTAAGTAGAGTTAATTCACTGCCATTTTGGAAGCTGATGAGCAACATGGACCAGAACATTAAATTTACATTCTATCAGGGAGAGTGTTGTTTTTTAGCAGGGGTGCTATAAGGGTGCTGACACATCTACAGAGGGAGCATTTTTAAACACCACAGTTTGGGGAGGGGCGTCCGGCAATCAGAAGGGTGGTAAGCATTTTTCTTAATATGTTATCACCCCTGCTAAAGCTGCATCCTGAAATCAGTGAGAAGTTTCAGTATAAAGTTTTAATATTCAGATGCATTCAGATTTTATAACAAATCTATTTAGATTTTTTATTTGTTTGTTTGTTTGTTTATTTATTATCTATTCTTATAGATATACACAGAGGCTTTCTGAGTAACATAGTGTATTTGTGTCTGATTACATGCTTCCCTGTTGTTCCCATATGTGACTAAAAGACCCTTTCAGGATTCATACACTGTGTGGCCTATTAATATAGGTCAGCTCCTGTGCACATGCACAAATTACCGGCGCAACACAGACAAGCAGAAATTAAATTATTTGAACAGATAATGGTACAAAGCAACCAGTGAAATTTACACCTCAACTACATATCAAAAAGCTACACCTAAACCTAAACTTAAGCTACTACACCTACACCTAAGTCAGACCTTAACCTTAACCTTAAATCTAACAATAACCTAAACTTAATTGGACCCTCATCTTAACCCTAAATCCTAAAATCACCTAAACCTAATATAACCCTTACCCCTATATCCTTGTGTCGCCTAAGCCTAATCTATCCCTTAATTTAACCCTATATTTTACCATAGCCTAAATGCAATGTAATCCTTACCTAAACTTAATTAAACCCTAACCCTAAACCATAGTAAAATATAAAGTTCTTACCATTTCTGCAGACGTTTGTGTCCAAGAATCCCTTGTTAAGAATCTCCAGAAGAAAGAAAAGCAGCATGAATGTAGCTGCAGCGACGCTGGCATGCATGTGTATTTGGTAAAATGGCACCACCAGTGGCAAGGAGCTCTTTGTGTAAATTGTAAAATGTGTAGATGTTACTAATTTCTACTGGTACATTTTTAGTCATATGCACAAATCTTTTTGACCTGTTGCAGTACAGTACTTTAGTTTTTGCACATACAGACGCACACATATCACCTGGTGAGGCCTGGCAACTGAGGCTAAAAACATGGTCAGTCTGTGAGGGGTTGACATTTTATGCATACATAAACATTGTAATTTCACAACAATAACTCTTATGCATACAACTTAAATTTCAAATCTTAACAGTTGAAAGTGTGTAATATGTTTTTTACACTAAATATATTTAATTGAACTACAAGTCACAATATCCGTTGTTTCTGACTTGGAGGCATCCATTCAGGCACAAGGTTACAGAGCTAAAGTTTTCCTTTGTTTCAAATGAATAGATATGATTGGTTACCATGTTTTGGCCTCATATTAACGGCAGATATTGTTCACCTCTGTTTCCTCGGTTTGAATCCAGTCACCACCTACAAATCTAGTATCTCTTAGGAGTCGTTCTTCAATCATTCTTTAATAATTCTTCCAGGTCCCAACCTTTTGAGCTCAGGCCTACGTGGAATAAGTAAGCACTTAACCATATCCTTTATGATATATTCAAAGAATTTGGCTTTGTGTAGTTTATTGCATTAAAGCCTCCAGAGTAGTTCCAATGCATGGCTGTGTACATTGGGCAAGTAAAATAGATTGCCTTGTGTAATTAAAGCTTTATATTTGCTTCCTCTGTATTTATAAAATCACACTGCTGTCTTTTTTGTTGGATGCACTGTGATAGAATTCACATAATTTTCCAATTTCATAGTGGCCTAATTATATAACAGATGGAAAGGATTTAAGCATTACTGGGGAATTGACTGAAGCTCAACTGGTGAGATTCACTTAGAACCCAGCTGTAGTGATGAGCAACATAAAAAAATCTATGAAAATACCCTGGTTTACAACCGTTCTTACTGGCATGTCAGAGCCCATTCTCCCCATGGAAAATGAACACAAAGAGTGATGTAGGCCTCTTAAGAATGTGTGTGTGTACACGTGTTGGTTTTGTTTTTGTGTGCATGTTTAGTTTTTCCTTAATTCAGTTATGTAAGTATGTGATCATTGATCCTAGTCACATAGCAACCATCCCTTGGTGTCCACCCACGTCTCATATAAGTGATATTTCCTGCATATTAAACAGTGAGCTTGCACCTTGTAGTTGTATTAAGTAACATCTTTTTGGGCACACTGTGGACATCAGTAGATAGCAGTGGACAGACCATAGATGTCCTCCCCACTGTATTTTAGGCATTTTTTCAATGGACAATAGTGGAGAGACTGTGCACATCAGTGTACAAATCATTGATGTCATGATATCATTGATTCTCTGTGGACATCAGTCGACACATCATGGACAGCAGTGGACACACCATGGACATTAGTGGACAGACCTTGGACGTTTTTGGCACTATGTTTTAAGCTTAATCTCCATGGCCGTCAATGGGCACCTCATGGACATGAGTGGACTAACCATAGAGGTCCTCGCCATTGTATTTTAAGCATATTCTCCATGGACATAAGTGGACACACAATAGACATAAATGGACAGACCATGAATGTCCTCTCCACTGTATTTTAGGCATGGATAATAGTGGTGAGATTGTGGACATCAGTGACATCAAATCTTTGATGTCAGTGAGCAGACAATGGATGTCAATGGAGAGACAATGGGTGTCATTTCCACTGTATTTTAAGCATAATCTCTGTGGACATTAGTCGTCACATCGTAGACAGCAGTGGAGACGCTGTGGACATCAGTGGACAGACCTTGGATGTTATTGACACTGTATTTTAATCTCTGTGGACATCAATGGATACCTCATGGACATGGATGTCCTCGCCATTGTATTTTAAGCATGTTCACCATGACCATCATTGGACAGACCATGGGCATCATCATATCCTTTGTATTGTAAGCATATTCTCCGTGGACATCAGTGGACACTGTTGACGTCAGTGGAAACATCATGGACGACATAATCAGCCATTGTAAGCATATTCACCATTGACACCAATGGATATACCAATGGACATTCTCCAACAATATTCTCATGCATCTGTGCCGCCAGCCTTGATTAATTTCTGTACAAGAAAGTAACCGGCTTTGAAATTCTCCAGATAAGTCACCGTTTGGCCCCTTTCATATGCAGACCTTTGACTGAGGAACCATGAGTGCATTGCATTTGTAATACATTGGTTTATATTGGAACGTGTTGCACGTATAGCTGGAGCCCAACAACTCCTTGAACTTTTGTCTGAGTTGTGTTCAGGACATCGATTTGGATGGACTCACTTGATCGAGTAATAAGAAAAATGTACTTCAGGCCTGAGCTTTCCAAGGATACATTTTCCATGTGAATAAGTCAAATTCAATATGCTCTTCAATCAGACAGTTTCCCTCTTGATTCAGTGAAGTATGTGCTCAGGACAGCTAGTGACCAGGAAGAAATGAATTATGTAAGATCTGACACTGGAGCCTTTTAAGGATGCCGAGGAGGTTGTGCCTTGGCCTGTGTTTAGTCTGGACAGCTAGACAGCTTCTGCTTGTGTTTTTCCCTAGTGTTTCTTTTTTTTTTCCCTGGCAGGGCATGAGACGACCATGACACGAAGCAGACTTGCACCCACTTACACTCAGCATCCAAAGGCTTGTTTTAATACAGTGTTAGGACGACTGGTCTCAAGGATGTTTCCAGAGATGTAGTAAAAAAAAATATGTGGAGACAGAAACAAGATTAAGACCAATAATTTGTCGTTTAGAGACTGGTCTTGAGGCCAGGACTGGACTACAGCTACTACAACACTAGTCCTGATCTCACAATCAGAATGACCAAAATGCGAGAAGCCATACTGCTCATCAAGTGATTGAGTGAGGCAGTTCAGGTGATGCCATGGAGAACATAATTTAAAGCACTCTTGGTGGGACTGTGTTGGGAAATGTGTGGAGAAGAATAATCCAAGCTCTATAGAAGGTCAGTAGACAGCGTCAGAGAGTGTATGAGTAGCAATTCATATAGATAATTTATTATTCTTTACCTGATTTTAGATTACCTTCCAATTACCCAACTCCCTCATTAGTACTTTCCCCCTATGTCATGTAATGCTCACCACACTGGAAGGTAAAGGATGGACTCCTCAGACACATGCACAACCAGACATCGCCTCTTTTCTAACTGCTGCCGTTGCAACACTACCAGACGACCAACGCGCTCAGAATGAACGCCCCGGGTACTTAACTCTGATACATCGGCCAGCAGGCGCCCAAGCCGGACAGCATCACACTGAAGTGATGGGGAGGAGAGAAAGAGAGCCATCTGTCCCCCCGGAGAGAACAAAGCCAACTGTGCTCTCTCAGGCTCTGACTGCTGATGGCTGACAGCATGACCCGGGATTTAGACCAGCAGTCCCAGAGTTATAGTGGGAGTCCATTAGTCCATTCATATCTTTTTAAGAAAACATTATGAAAATATGACTAAGCAATGGGTAGTCACCTGGAGATCTAAAGCAGCTGTGGGTACTTTGAAAGGAATCTGTCCCATGTTTCACTGCTGAGGCATAATCAATCTGAAAGGATTCAACAAATACTGGGATTTAAAAAAACTTTCAGAAAAAAAAACATTGATCTAAGATTTATTCCTTTTGATAAGGTCTTCAAAAATAAGAGAAGGAATTGATAAACAGGTCTACTCTGAGGAGCTTCATGAACATTCCAGTGTTGAAGTGGTCCCACTTTATTTATATAGCCACTGCAAGTACAGTACACTTCAAAAGAACCCTTTGAAGCAAACCTTTTTTGCATGGTTATACTTTTATTTCTCTTTCTTAGACTTTCTTTTGTAGTCTAAGAAACTTTTAGATACTGGAAATATATGAAAATGAACTTGCGTACACACTCAATTTCAAACACATGCCAGTCTGAGCCACTTGTCGTCAAGCATGAGCTCACACCAGGCAATAACCCACCACTCTTTTGAAAATCTTCCAAACAACATTCTCTGAATGATTGCTCTATTTATGTTTAGCATGAAATTTGCAAGCTTGTCAACATGCCTGGGTCTTTTTATATGGAAGAGCCATAAAGTCATAAAAAGAAACTGACAGAGCAGCCATTAGGAATTCTTTTGAGGAAAGCTCACTTTTAATGATCTCACTGAGATGAGCAGAGAGAAAAAAAGGTTGGCTTTGGCCTGAACTCCCATCTTGGACAGTGCAAGGCGGGAATAACAGGCATATATAGGGTATGTGTACATGGTTGTAATTATAGTGTAATATAGTCTACTGAAATATAGCCTGTTTTCCTTTGCTGCTCCGTCGTTTGCATCTTCTTCTACTTCTTCTACTGCTTTTTCTGCTTCTAGTCTTGCTTCTTCTTCTGTGTCTGTGCATTCAGCCAAACACCAGGACACTTCATTTGTATTTTCAATAATAGACTCTCTCATAGCTTTTAAAATATGCCTGGCATCAGCCTGTAGTTGGCACTACTGATATTTCAAAAGCTAAATAGAAGTTCACCTCTAATGCTGTTCAACTTGTGCATTGGGTCCCAAACAGTGCTCCTCCACAGTTCACCTGAACTGGTTAATTCCGAACTACATTCTGCACTGAACCTGCAAGCTAAAAACACTATATTCTTATTTTCAGATTTTTACTGATTTTTATTCATTTGTGATACTGCTAGAAATTCACAGACCTTCTGTATGTTAGCATTTAATCATTTTTAAAGCGTTAAACATTAGAACCAGAGTTTTGTTCGTATATTGAATTTAACCTGCCTTAGTTGTTAGTTATATTTACAAACATAGCAAATTCCTATATTCATGACTAAAGAGTGGCCTTTTTGATAAAAGACACCACAGAAATGTAGCGCAAATAGTAAATGTTAAGGAGAGAATGGTACCTTAGCTGCCTGCAATCTGGGAGACGTTTCTCAACCACAAACAGCACAAAAATGTTTTTTGTGTTATTTACTTTACTTTTATATGAACTTTGGGGGAATTTTTTTAACGGACATTGTGTTGGGTGGAATTTTAATGCCGGTATCATAGAGACTAAACCAGTAAAATGTTTATATTTATATTCTATTTACTCGCAAATGGAGACCCTGATATGCAGTATATCGGAAGGTTTTTGTGTATGCTTAACTGAGTGGAGAATAAAGTATGCTATTTATTTAGAACCACAGTTTGCTTTACAGAACACTTTACTCAGTGTCATGAATATCAGATTGATCAAAAGTCAAGGTTGTGAGAATCTTGCACAATATTGGAAAAAACGAACATTGCAAAATTAGCTTTTTCATCAGAGGTCAATGGTCAATGACATTGCACATCCTCACTGTGACTATTCCTCATGCACATGTTGCGATTTTGATGCTGAAAAATATATTGTGCAGCCCTAGACTCTGCTTTATATTGCCTTAAACTTTACTCAGGTCCATTTTGGAGAGACATTCAGCAAGTTTATATACAGTGCTATAAATTGATGTGACGTATAGGCCATTATTAAACACAGCCTCCAAATCATTTGCCAAGCTAATTCACCCCAAATCATTACCAGAGCACAACTGTTTGGATTTAAATTTATGATGTCATATATTTTCCTTGAGCTGTATATCACTTGTTTAATTGATTTATATACTTAATAGATTGGGGAGACTTCCTTTTTCAGCGCTTTATTTTCTCTCCAGCCATGTGGCTTTGCTTGAAACACCATCAGTTGACTAGAGCTCTGGCCAGCACACTCCCCTGCTCATGACTCATTAGATAAGTGTGTTGAATGGCACTATATATATATTTTGGGGCCTATAAATCATAGCATGGGTGTGCTGCATCAAGAAGGAGATGAAAGAAGAGCATTTGGATTTCACCCTCTTGACATTTGCACTTTAAGTATTTAGGTGTGGCATCAAAAAAGTTTCTTACAGAACCACACTCACAAAATGGTAACAGTATTTTATGGGTATATATGGGTTATAGGTATGCTATGGTACCGAACCAGAAAGAGCAGGTTGACTTAAAGTTCAGTTGCATTTAAAATTTAGTTGAAAGTTACAGTGGCATGCAAACCTTTGGGCACTTCTGGTCAAAATATTAGGCAAGTAAACTATGACTTTTTTGCAAAAGGTATAATGTTAAAGATTACACATTCCTTTTAACATTGTAAGCAATACGTTTTTATTGATTTCCATCATTTAACATATCAATATAACAAGAAAAAAGAGCCTAAAGGTAAAAATGTGGACATCATGCATAGTCAAGTGCATAGTTTTGCATGTTCTTTCTAATAAAAAGCTATTCATTAGTAGACCATTCAGTAGATCTTTGATGATGTTTAGGAGCCATTCCCTTTTCATCTTCAGTGAAATGTTCCTCATGCCACTGGCTGCAACAGAACAACCACCCCCATGTTTAACAGTTGGAAAGGAGTTCTTTTCATGAAGTCCTGCAGCCTTTCTTTACTCCAAGCCTGCCTTTGCTCATTGCAGCAAAATAAAGTTCTTCAGTTCAAAAAATCTGTCCAAAAATTGACAGGCTGGTTCAGATGTTCCTTTGAAAACCTCTGACTCTGAGTTTAGTGGTGAGGATGCAGAAAAGTCTTTCCCATGATAATCATATTTGTGCAGGTGCAGTTGACCACCACTGCAGAGTCTGAATATTTTTTCTGTCTGTCTGGGGATGTTTTCTTGGTGTTCCAGATCTCAACTTGGCCTCCACTGTTCCTGTTAACTGTTATGTCTTAATTATATTAGGAAATGAGAAAGTGGCTACCTGAAAACGCTTTGCTGTCTGCTTACAGTCTTCTCCTGCTAGTTGTTTTTTAAGTTCTAGGCAGCTGTTTAGAGGAGCTCATTGCTGCTAACTGTTTGGACAAAGATTTTGGGTCATGGTTTTAGAACAAGCTGTAGTCCTAACAACCAAGTTAAGGTACATTTATGGTAAATGATAAATACATTGGGGTGCCCAAACATTTGCTTAGTCCTGCTTTCAATTTTTAACTCTAAAATACTCACAAATAATACACAGATCTTCCTTAAATGTTTAAAGTAATGTGTTCAACAGTCAGTCATACTCATAGAGCAGGGTGTAGTGTCTGCTTGTGTAAGCCTGAATGTCAGTGCTGCTTCAGCGAGGCATTGTGATACTTTGCTGTGAGTCACCAACATTGAATCCTTAGACTTTCTTTTATTGTCTTTCCTCACTGGAAAGATTCCTTTGTCTTTTTAACGTGTCATTGTTAGAAATCAAGACCCAGTGGTACAAAATAAGGCCTTGCGCACTAGATTGCCAATGGTAGTATGAATCATTCAGGCCCTATTTTCCAGTATGTGCAGTCAGGACTTAATTTTTCTTTAGACCCATCTCCGTTTGGCTGGTTTATTTTAAAACTTCATCACCTTGGCTGTGTTTTGCTCTGAAGTCCAACATACCAAAGGAGAAAACTTTGTACTGTTAGCTAAAGCTAAAGAGGGTAATTTGTTCGTTGAAAAAAAAAAAAGAACTTTCTTGCTTTCCATCTTGCTGTCATTCCTGTGCTCCTGTTTTCTGTCCTCTTTCCCATGACTTTTTCCTAGTCAGGATTTGTTTCTCCATACTATGAAGAGAGATGAGACAGATTTATGAAGTCTTAGCACTTCATGCAGTAGCTCATAACTGTCACATAGTTTGCATAACATTTTATAAAGACATCAATAAATAGCCATTTATTCAAATCGTGCAGTAATGCTGCATTAAAGGAGCCGTTTATTTAATGTTGCGTTAACTGACAAACCTAAGCCTTTGTTTGTTACATAATGTCCATTATGAATGTCAAATTTGCTTTGGCAGCGTCTCAACAATTTATTGGAAGTAAGCCAAAACACTGAGCATATGAACTATTTGACCTGTTGACATACAATACCAGGCAACACACAAAGAAATATGAAGGCCATAGATGTACAGGGTCAAGAGTAGAGACTCCTGGAGATAATAACAGTGAAAACTAAGGGGTGGAACTAAAGAGACAGAACAGTTTTGTACAATGAAAGGAAATGGGCCAAACCAGAGATGCCATGACACTATTTGAAAATTTTGGAAATAGGTTTTTAATAAATTCTAGATATTTTTAGCAATGTTTTTGTCTATGGATAAAATAGTATTTGTCTTTCAGAAATAAATCTCTCATTCTCTTTACACATTTGGTGGGATTGTGATTTGGTGTGTGCAAGTACATTATCTTAACTGCTCTTTGCAGTTCTTTTTGACTGCTAGTGTACATGTAGGGTGCATGCAGTGAATTAATTGTGGTCATTGTGCCATTGTGGACGGCTACAATACACCTGGTTCCTGACGTCACCTCAGTGTGCAGTATGTCGAGTTGCAAATTTCCCATCCCAGAAAATATTTTTCGAAATGTTCACATGTTGGGATCATAAGTTACTAAGAGGAGATACGTTGTTACTAATACAAACTCTGACTTCATGATGGCAGTCTAGTGTTGTTGGTGTGGTTGGTTGGTTGGTGTGGCGCAACAGATAACACCACTACCTGCCAGTGAGCTACCACAGCATGTGGGAGACTGGGTTTCAGTTCCCTGGTCTGTGCTGTGCTACACCAATAAGAGTCCTTGGGCAAGACTCCTAACACTACATTGGCCCACCTCTGTAACACGAATAACCTTGTAAGTCACTCTGGATAAGAGCGGCAGCTAAGTGCCATGAATGTAAATGTAAATTTCGACTGATAATGAAAAAAATATACATTAATTCAATTAAACACTACATTTGGACAATTGTATTTATGCTGTGTGTTTTTAAATGCTTTGTGTGTGTGTGTGTGTGTGTGTGTGTATACACAAATACAGATAGATGATATCATCTATCTAATGATGAAATCATCATCATATATCATTAGATGTTAGATATATACAGATATATATGTCTTATACATACTATATATACTAAGACATCTGGTTTCAATCTTATTTCGGTCTCAACATCATTTTAACAGGTCTCTGGAAACTTACTTGAGACCAGTCAAGTGCAAAAGCTTCCTTTTTTTCTTTTCATGTCAACATCAGTGGATTACCTAATGTAAAATCAACAAATGCATTGGTTTTTTCACAGCTTAACAATTTTGCTTTTCTTGTCACATTGACATGACCATGCCATTTAATGTCAGGGCAGATGTGATGTGCTGTCATGAGTTTACAGATCATGGCATAAGTTGAGTGCTACTAATGTTTTATGCATCATGTATTTAACCGGAAGGTCATTTCCCTTTCCTCCTACAGGCATTTACTTGCTGGACATGATCTACATTGACTCAGCCTACCCTGCATCAGACAGCATCATTGAGACAGAGCAGAGAACAAATCAAATGAACAATCTCCTGAGAGTGATCTCTGATCTGCAGATGTCTTGCAATTACGGTAAGCAGTTTTGAATCACCAGCTAATTCATCCGATTTTTTTAAATGAAGCAGATAATATTAAAATGCGGTGTTACCCCCCTAGACGATAATGATGCTGAACATGCAAGCTTACTTGATTAAGACTGACAGGCAAATCTCTTATTGTTGAATGTTATTCTGCAGGTATTTTTATCCAAATCTCTTAATAGTAGAGCCTCATAGAAGGGATTTTCAGCTACAGCTGACATTCAGTTGCATGAGCCATGAGTCCAAAACAAAGCACAAAAAAAACATGTGCCGCTGACCCGTGCAGTGTTGCAATAACTAAACAAAAAATGAATAATGAATCTCTCCTGGGGTGATGTAAGATTTTTTAACAGCAAAAGTGAAGAAACAGTGAGGAATGACCTTTGTTTCCGAGTTTAATAAATCCTTGTACGGCTGTGCTGCCAGTGCTCCTCCGTGTTTAAATAAAGTTAATCCCTCACATTCGGACACTGTGCAGTGCCAGGATATTTGTAAGGGAATACAAGACCCAGCAGGGCTTGAGAAGGCCAAGGAAACCTTACCATGTGCAAAGACAACACGTGCAGGATGCTGTGCTGTGCTTTAGTGAAAACATGATGGACATCTAGGAGAGATACTATATACCCAGTACACTTAAAAAAAATAATAAAATAAATAAAAATAAAATAAAAAAAGTGAGGCATTCAATTAAAATTAAAAACACAATGGGTTAGTCAAATGTGCAGAGATGTGGTTGAAGATGAAATTGATAAACAGGACAGGGATGGTTGAATTCAAATTATAAGATGGGTTGCTTGAAAATTATGTGGCGCTGTGTGAAGAATTCCAACACTACTAGCTGCTACTACTACTACTAATAATAATAATAATAATAATAAACATTTTTAAATAGCACCAGTCATAAATAAAAAGCAGCTACAAATGTTTCACACAGTAAAACAGTAATAATGAAAGTAAAACAGTAGACATCAACAGAAATAACAAATTCTATTAAATCTTAAATAGATTAAATAGATTAACAATTGAAAAAGATGTTTAAATTAAAGTAGTAATATTAACATAAAAAATAGGAACATACAGATAAATATAAAAAAAGAAATAAAATATAATACGACAAAAAATCTAATGTGATCTAAAGAATAGGTATAGCAGCTTAGGGAATTTTTTAAAATATGAAGTGTTGCAATGCGAAATGTGCACTTTTCCCAAATAGCTGAATAACAGTGGCTTCATAAACAAATAATGTAGATAATAAGTATGATAAAATATATAAAATTTACATCAGTAAAGCAATATTATATACATAATATGGTAAAGCTATAATCATATACTATGGCTGCACAACAAAGACCGACAGATAAAATGCAGTGTTCATTAAAGTTGTTCAATACTGCAATAATTTATGAGGTGCCCTAAATTAGAATTAATAAAAAATAAAATTAGACAAAATTATGTGCTGATTAAGCAGAAAACAAATCTTTTAAGCAAATGGAAGTAAATAGCAGGGCAAAACACAGATTCATTATTTTACTTATATTAAAAGGTTTGCATTGCCATTGTTCTATGTAGAACCATTGCCTTTATTAAAGAACTCATAAAGAATCCTTTATGAGAGAACATTTTAGGTTTTAAGTTCCTCCTTTAAAAAAAAAGAAGCCCATTTATGTGTTTTCAAATTAGGGCTGGGCAATTAATCGTAATATTTTACAGTGCAAAATAGATAGTAGCTACTGAGATCTCGACTGCAAGTTCAAATGTATATATGTAAAGACCTTTATGCTCATTACTCATTAATAAATGACTTAAGATGTAGATGTTCAAATAAATGACTTATTAATTGTAAGACCGGTCTAACTAGTGATCTCCCTAACACCAATCACAATTTTTTGAATGGACCAAAATGTGACATTAGTTCAATTTTCGCAAACCTATACAGAGCAACATGAACTTAATCAGCCAGTTTTCTCTGTTATTGGCATTGGGACAACCAAGATGGCGGATTGGCTGTGTCCCACCAGTGACAACAAACCTCAAAAGGAAAGCGTTCAGAAAGTTTACACTTATAATAATATAATAATAAGTGTAATGTTATTATTAACGCAGTAAATCTGGTCCTGCCTCTCTCAATGAAACATACTACATTTGTGGCAGACCTAACTAGCATGTGGATCCACATGGCTACCAGACCAGGCACAAACAAAGAGAGCAGATCAGAAAGGAAGTTTAATTCAAAAAGCAAAAAGCCAAACTTCCTGTCCTTGGTCATAATAAGCAAAAACTATTGGGTCAAAATTTTAGTTTTTCTGTTATTTGGTCAAAGTTCAGTGACTTCTCTATATCAAATCATCAGGTTTATTGTCTAATCACGTTACCACAGGTGTACAGGTGAGTAAAAAACATGCATAGTCCCTCCCCAGTAGTACTAAATGCGTAATATATACAAAATAAACATACAGAATATATAAACCTGCTCATTCATTGTTTCATCTGAAATCAAGGGTATTAAAAAGAGTTTATCCTGCTTCTGTTGGACTAACTGTCTCTACTGTCCAGGCGTAGAGGCTTTCCTACTATTTTGAAGCATTACTGTGAATATTAGATTGCATTCAGCAACACGAGTGTATAAGACCGAGTTGAGAGTTTTCTAGAGTTCTTCCCTGTATCATGAACTCTTTTGCCTTTCTTTGTTTTTCTGTCTTTTTGTCTTGGGTTCTCTCGATCTCCTCCACAGATCATCTCGTGATCCTTCCCCATGTGCAAAAATACTTAATGTCTGTTCGCTACATCGAGGAGCTCCAGAAGTTCGTAGAAGACGACAACTTCAAGTAAGTGGGAGTTTACTCCTTCACTCCTGTCATTCCAAAGCCCCTGTGGAGCGGGGGATTTCAAAGTTAAAAAAACAGGGAGGGGTTTGGTCACCTTGCCGACTCACATGATTGCTTTTTCAGAAAGCATGGCCCAGAGTAGCCCAAAGCGAGGCTGACCTACAGGCCAGGCACGCTACAGCAGGTGATTTAGGACTAGGAAAGGAACAAAGGAATGATTATGTCTCTTTATGCAGTTTTGGACAATATGGTGGACACACATAGAGGTGAGCTGCTGGAAATTCTCAGGTCATTTCGCGGTCAAGCGAGCCCATGAGGGGCTTTCATGGCTACGTTTTTTATGGCCAAACCAGTCCATGATTGGACTTTTAGGTGGCCTGCATACTATGACGGGTTCATGTGATTAAGCCATAACCATCGGAAGAATTATACCAGTAAATATTAGTTGAGACTAATGTAATGTGTTTTTATTATAAACACTCTTTCCCTTATAGGACGGGCAAGATGTAGTCCTAGCACTTCAGCGCAGCAGGATTTACGGCTCTGCATAGTGTGATCTTACAATAAGAAAGAACTCAGACTAGTTGTCCCAGGCCATTAGGCTGTGAGACACGGACAATTAATCTGTGTGTCTGAGAAATGCTCAACAATTTACTTCACAGAAAAATGGTTTTGACACTAATTAGATTAGAATACACTCTTTCAACAAATTCCCCCCATAAAAATACACACAATAAAATGGCTATATTTCTTCTGTTCTTTGACATTTCTGTATATTTCTTTAGTAAAGGTTTAATACAGAACTATGAGAACTGGTTATCTGCCTAATTAAATTATTCTTTATATAAGAAAATGGTTCCATAATTGTTAAATAAGCCACTATAAAGAGACTCTCTTAATTAGAATACAGTAAAGCTTTCTGTATAGCACCAAAAAAGTGTGCTGAAAAAGATTTGCATTGCCATTGTTCTATGTAGAACCATTGCCTTTATTAAATAATCCTGTTTTTAGCAATTTTAACACTGTTTTTAACAGTATCTGAAACCTTTAGTTTTTAAGTTCCCCCTTAAAATAAAAAAGCCAATTTGACCAATCAGCAGCATTTAGTGTGTTTTCAAATTAGGGCTGGGCGACATTCGGAACCTGTAATCAACATAATCTTGCTCATGTCAATTCGATTTTTTTTTTTTTTATTCTGTTATAAAGTTTTTCTTTTTTGTTACTGTCCCCTCAGTCACGTTACTCCACCCCATCCAGTCTGCGACATGGAAGTAACGCAGGAGGAACCGTCATATTAGACCATTAGACCGTCACATTATGAATTATGACTGTGATCTGATCTCTGAAAACGCACATTAATGTTGATGCAGATTGACTTGTAGAAATTAACCTTTATACACAGGTCAGCCATAACATTAGCACACCCTGACTAATATTAAATAGATTCCCCTAGTGCCACCGCAATAGACCTGACCATTCAAGGCATGGACTCCACAAGACCTCTGAAGGCGTCCTGTGGTATCTGACTCCAAAACATTAACAGCAGACCCTTTAAGTCCTTTAAGTTGTGAGGTGGGGCCTCCAAATTAAGACTGCTGATGTTATCAGACTAGTGTAAATAAGTAGTCATTAATGAGTTGAGTTCAGTCAAAATTCGATGACTGAAGTAGTAAAAAACAGTAAACCGGTTCCTGTAGGGCAGAGAAGCTCATGAACCAGGAGTCAAAACCAAAAAGACACGTTGGGTAACCTTCAGTGAACCGGCTACTGAACTGTTCCCTGTACAAAAAAGAGAGAGACCTCCCAAACTGGGCAAGCCGACTGATCGTTTTTAAAGAAAGAGATAATAATGGAGTCCTGGAACTGACCAATAGATGACCAAAGCCAGGAAGAACTGCAGCCAGAGTGGGCCAATTTTGAGTGAAAGAGTCCCAGAAGGAGAAGTATTGTGACAAAAAAATGCACATATAAGGTTTCAGTTTACCTGCAAGTAATAATGTAAAGACTAGCATATATAGAACTGTGAAGAAGTCTTGGGGCATTTAATACATTGTATATAAAGCTGAGCAGTGCACATTTATTTATTTGGGGGAAAAAACATGAACAATTTAACATGCGTACAAACTAAAACATCAATAGATGTAGAATAGAATATGGAGCAGAGAGGGTGAAGGGCCTTTCTTGAGGGCCCAACAGTGGCAGCTTGCTGAGCTCACGTATCAAACCCACAACCCTGTCTTCAATAGCCCGGAGCTCTAACCGCTGAGCCACCACTGCCCCAGTAAATAAATAGAATATACAGACTATGTTGAAACATACACTACCAGTCAAAGGTTTTAGAACACCCTCCAATTTTTCTTTCTGCCACTCCATCTGTCAAACCTGCAAACCTGTCAAATACTGCGGTACGGAGTGCCGTAAGACCGTTCCTACACTGATTTTATGTAGATAAAGGTATGTAAATGATACATTGTTTACATCAGCTGTCAGAGCTCCTGGTCAGGAAAGAATAAACCCGAACCTGAAGCAAGGCGTCTGGCAGCCAAGTCAAGCAGTGAAGGCCATCCAGTCTGGTTCGATCCACCAGAAAAGCTACTGTGGCACAAGTTACTGAACTTTCATTGAACATTCCCTCCCAACAGATCTACTATAGTCAGTATCATGTATCAGTATGTACACAGATTCCATTTTTAAGTGAGGTATTCCTATGAGTGTAAGCGTGAGGTAAGTGTAGCTATGAAACCACAGCAAAGTTCTAAAACTTTTGACCGATAGTGTATATAACTTCTTCTCAAGCACAGTGAGCAGTCGCTTCTCAACTTTCTGTTCCCTCATTTCAGTTGTCGTAAATCTATCACAGACTCCTCTTTGCCTCTTCTTCGCCTAGCTCCCAGCTGTGAACAGATAATGAGTCAAAGCTATGATTTAAGAACTGTTCATTAAGCTGAAGCTCAAGGTTTATGTTGCAAGGCCAGTGACCGTCTGAGAGGTGATCTCATCCCTTTCAAGGCTTGTTAATGTTAGCTCACACTAATGAAATCACAAATGAAAAGATTTGAAATGACTCCTGCTTGCTCTCAAACAAGGCACGTGATTAATGGGTTTCATCCCTCTGAGAGCACATATTGTATGCAGATTAGTTTTTCTGCAGGTAATGAATATTACAGAGATACTGTGAGATCATGGTGAGATCCTGAACAGTGACTACCCTGTAGTACTCTTACAGTACCCAGGGGACCTGTTTGAAAAACAAAATCATTCTTTTTCCTAGTGTTGCCATTTTGCTTTAGTCTACAGGAATTGCACCATAAATGTGTTGCCACAGAAGATTTCACTTCTGTGGCAACAGACAGACTTTCCATCTGAAAATCATTGTTTTTCAAGAGTTCCTTTTAGGGATTCAGATTTTCTGATTTTAACAAAATATCAAAGTGGCTAGTAAGTGAAAATAATAAATGCAACACAAGGGGCAATTTAATGTGGCCAATTCACCTACAGTGTATGCTGTTTGCTTAGCGTCGCTACCTATTGATCCATAAAAAAAGAAACTATTTTAAGCTCTAATTCTGATGTGTTCTGGTTGCCTAGCAGGCCGCTGTCTTCTACAGTTTTACTAGAGATAGAAGGATCGATCAGCTATGTCTTAGTATTGGCTGATTTCCAGCCCAAATATGCAACCACACGATAATTTAACCAATCAAATCATATGATCAGATGATTTGTGAATGCAGCACTGTGTGAGGTCACAGGATGCTGCAGTCCCTCGTCAACCTCTAGATGACAATACAGACCTCACTTGTGGCATCAGAAACCCATCAAAGCCAGTGTTGCAATTCGTTTAAAATCCGTTTAAAATCAGTTTGAAATCCGAAATCTGTGTTGCTAAGAATGTCCAGTTTTTTGTAGAATTTGTAACACTAACATTCCTCTTGGGGGGAGCAGAGTAAATACGTTTAACACCACTAACCTGACACCACTCTCGTCAGCTCACAGCTGGCGCTTGGATTTTGACAAAGTTTTAAATGTGGTTGATTATAAAAAGCAAAGTAACCCACATTACATAGAACATTACAAAAACCCTACACGCTGATTCATTACTGACTTTGCCTGAAAAGGTAAATGTGGCATTTTACCCCGCCTTTCAGTACTGGCTATCTGCCAATCGTGCTGAAAGACAATCATCAATTGGCATCAGCTTCAAAAGCACTGACGGTCCATCTCTGGCCTTTATGCTCCCTGCCTGTGGGAGTTAAATTCGAATTCAACCCACCTGTAAAGGTTCTGATTCCTGATTCACATTGACTTTGTCAAGTGGCAAATTTTATTTTATTATTATTTTATTTTTTATTATTTTTATTATTATTATTATTATTATTATTATTATTATTATTTTAAGTAAAAGTAACATTGCATATTGTGAAAAAGCATCAACACTATCATGTTTTCTTGTCTACTATATTTGAATGATGTACTTACAGACAAACATAGTTTCCATCGTTCCTTTAGGTGCCTGAATATAATATTTAAGCTGGAGCAGGAAATTCAAATAAGAAGCTGGTGAATAAGGACTTCAGCTTCAGGACCTATTCTGTAAAACACTGAGCTTTTGAGGCCTCTCTCTGTCTGATCTTATCTTCCCAGTTTGTTCCCACATGCAAATGTTTCTCTGAATTTTTAACCAAGTTCAGGTTTTGATGACCAGCAATGCCTGGGCTTCAACCATACGCATTCAGCGCCTGTGTTTGTCAGAAAAATAAACATCCAGTTTATTCAGCAAAAGTTGGAAGAATTTAACTCCTGGCAGGACATTCTTCTGACCACTTTAATGAACGTCAACTATAAACGCAGCATTAGTATAACTTCTCCAAAATCTAGAGCCAGACAGTCTGTACAGCCCGAGGTCTGCTGCTGTTGGCTAATGTACTGTTAAGCAGAGTACCCAGGACTTTCCTACTACTAGCTTTCTGCTATTAGTGGATTAAGTGGATTTTCGCCTAACAACAAGCCAAGATCTGGAATATAGTTTAGATGGCAACTGGATAGTCAGTACCTGAGCTACTTTGACAAGTGTCAAATCATCATGGCTGGACAACTGGTAGTGAACGCCTTTGAAATGGCAAGGTGATGCTCCTGGTCAGCTGTGGTGAGCAGTCAACAGTGATCTGAGGAAAAATTAAACCCGAACCAGAAGCAAGGTGTTGGGCAGCCAAGCAATCAAGCAGTGAAGGCTATCCAGTCTGGTTCAAACCCACAGAAAAGCTACTGTGGCACAAGTTACTGAACTTCTATAGTCAGTAACAGTATATACACAGAATACATTTGTGAGGTGTGAGGTGTTTCTATGAGTGTAGGCATGAGGTAAGTGTAGCTATGAAACCACAGCAAAGTGAATAACCACACCACAATCTCCAGTTGGGCTTTAGAAATAAGAGTAATGTCTAGTACATGTGCATAGCTGAGCTCCGGGATTCTTTACAGAAGGTGTGTTTGAGATCTAGAGAATAGTGGTCATTATTTCCCATGTGCTTTCTGTGGTGATGATCTGTCCCAGCAAAATTCCACAGCATAACCTGCCTTCATGTAGCCACAAGGAGGAGATGGGGGGAGATGGTCAGGGGTGGGCTACTGAAGTGTGTCCAGAAGTTTACGTCACAGCCATGCTGACCGTGTTTTGCCCCAACAAACCTTGGCCTCTTGGATCCACAGTGGCCTTCTCATTTTTGTACTTGTGCCAGAAGCCTGGCTGAGTTAAAATTGTGAAAGATGTGGGCCTGCTCTGTGGTTTTGTCTCGGGTCTTTCTCGGAAATCCTCTCAGAGGGATCTGGAAATGGTTCAGGTGTTGCATTTAATGAGTATTCCACACAAGCTCACTAATTAAACGCTCTGTGATTTGTAATGGTGCGAACAGTGCGAGTTTGAAGAAGATGTGCTAACATTTTCCTAGCTGTACAAAATTAGCAGTAAGTTAAAGTCAAGTGATTCGCTGGCGTATTTTTTGCCGCAGCGCACAGAGTTTACAGACCTCGTATCTTTTTACTGTGTGCACTTCTCTCACGAATCCGCAGTATCCGCCAACTGCACAAGAATAGTGGCAAAATTCTTCCATGCGGACACACAGTAAGAAATCGCATATATCAGATTTCATATGTGATGCCTAAAGTGAGGACTTGCCAAAACTAACCTTCCTCTGTTGAGCGTTCATTACAGCATAAATTAGGGTAGAGCAATATTTGTGGATTGGAGGTCTCATGGAACTGATAATGAGCTAAGCAGCTGCCTAACAATCTTACAATTAGATATAATTGCAAAGCAGGAGAAAGCTATCAGAAGATAGTAGTGTTTTCACATTTCCCTTTCCTTCGTTTATAATGTATTAGGGATAATTAAGACAGTTAAAAAGAACAGTGGAGCTCAAGGTCTGAAAGGCCAAGAAAACATATCTATCCTGTGGACTGATGAAGTTCCAAAATAACCATTTTGGCCACAATGAGCGAACGTATGTTTGGAGAAAAAAGGGTACGGCATGTCATGAAAAGAACACAGAGCCAACTGTTTAGCAGGGGTAGCCAGTGGCATTTGTATTGCAGCCAGTAGCATGGGGGACATTTCACTGGAAGAGGGAAGAACAGATTCAGTTAAATACCAGCAGATTCTAGAGGCAAACATCACATTGTCTGTAGTAAAAAAAAAAAAAAAGCTGAAGATTAAATGAGGATGACCGCAAGATAATATTTCTAAACACACCTTTTAAAATCCACAATGGACTATATCAACAAGCTCAAGCTGAAGGTCTTGCCATATCCCCTGACCTAAACATGATTACATTTTTTAATTATTTTACTTCACGCCCTTTTACTTTTTTTGTTATTTTGTAATTGTAAAATGTGGAAAGAAAAGTGTTCCTTTTTAACTTCATGCATTTGGGAAAATGGCACACAGCACACAGTAAAACATTTGGAATAACTTGGACTGGTTAGACTCTTATTTGCATGCTGTGCACATTTGTGATACAGTTTTTGAAGACTGATGTTGCAGTCATTATTAAGGAGTAATCTGCTATGCAGAATGAGCAGGGTAGTTGTTTGGCTCATTTGCAATTTACTAAGTTTTTATATGCATTTTTAATAAATCCTGCAGTTTTATGTTTCTTTTTTAGTATAATGCTTCCAAAATGTCCTACCACAGACAGTCACATTGTGTTTACATGGCCAAAAATACTGAGAGTGCCAGAGATTGTTGGTGGAGTTTCTGAAATGTTCGGTGTTTACCACTCAGTGATTTACACACTCTCGCCAGCACTCCTCAAGAGAACCATCCCACACCCGCTGCAAACCAGACAGAACTCCATCCTTAAACCAAGAACAGATTGTATTCAACTCAAGAGAACTGCTGAAACTTTTTTTAATGTCTATAAATCGGGGTTGTGGTTGTGTTTTGTGTAGATCTACTGCATACATTCCTAAACCTGTATTTATATGACCACCAGAACTCAATTATGAATATACAGTATCTCTTAGACAGTTGTGCTTATTTACTTGGTATCCATACTGACTTTTGTATTATATAGCTTCTAAGAGATATCTTTTGGTTCCTAGTCTATACAAAATAGCTAAGGGTAGCTAAGGGCAAAGCACTTTTGTAAGTCGCTCTGGATAAAAGGGTCTGCTAAAGAATCCAGACAGATTTGTAAATAATTTTAGACACAGATTGTAGATTTTATCTTCCGATTTATTCAGTTTTTGTTTTGATCATAGCTCTTATTATAGCCTTATTGGCACTGTCCATTGCCCTGGATCGACAACAAGCAAGGTATAATCTGCTTTGCAGTTTCATAAGTTGAGGGAACATTCTTCCCTCTGTGAGCGAATGTTGTCATAACAGTTGTTAAGATCATAAGATAGACTTTGAAGTCAGGAGCCGTGAATTAATGTGAAGCTAGGATAAAATGTTAGGACAGCTCGAGTTCTCAGTTCTTGCCAGATTCTAAGGAAATGTTAATGATCTGCAATGAAGAGCCTGAAGTTATGTTTATAGGTGTGTTAACACCCTTTACGCAGATATAAAACTGTATGAAGGTTGATTGCCCTTTTAGTTCAATTACAAATGTTAAAACTCTGTGACCCTAAAGATTTGTGACTGACCAATGGAAGTCAGGCAAATTCTGTACCTGAACAAGAATGTTGGCATTTCAGACCACATAGTAATTGACCGTAGTGTAGCTATGGCATTTTGTTAGACCCCTGCAGCAGTTTGTATTTTTGTCTATTTGTTTGTCTGTTTGCTTTTCTAAAAAAAAATTGGATTTCAAATCTTTGTGAGATATTGGACTACTGAGGTGGTGTTGTTTAACCCAGAGTAACTAGAGTAACTCTTAAAAAATCTTCTTTAAAAAAGTCCTACAAGTGGTTGGTTGTGCAACACCATAAAATAAAATAATAATAATTTTAGTTCCAAAAATATTAAGAATCTTTGATATAGATTTCTTAAAGTTCTTAAAGACTTTAAAAGGTTCCTCACACTCAAGCATCTCTATTACAAAAACCAAAAGGAACCAAAAGCGGTTCTACTATGGTATTGCACACAAGAACCTTGTGTAACTCCTTAATTGTTAAGAGTATCTCATGTAACTGTGGCTAACTCAAGAAGGAATAGGTTCAGTCATGCATTTGCTAAAGCAGTGGTTCTCAAATCGGTCCTCAGGGACCCCCAGGCGGCCTTCAAGACCGGGGTAAGAAACACTGCACTAAGGTATAGTGCTGTGGCTACCTTGATATGATAACCGACAAATCATTCAAGTAATGTTAGCATGTGTTGTTTAGGTTTAACAAACTATGCACAGAGAAAATCTGATATTCCAGTCACCACAGAGAAAGGGAGAGGGTAGGAACAAATCCATCTACAAACCGCTCGCCAAAGCTCATTTTACTTCTGTGAAATTGTGTGGCTGTAAAGTGGGCATTTTTCCACAGTTGAGAGGTTTTTTTATATACATTTTTGGTTCCCAGGTTCTCATTCATGCACAATAAAGAGGGGTATTAGGAGTGGGACATTAATGGAAAAATGGTCTTAGTTCTGACTGGAAACTTAAAACAGCAATATTCTCTCAATTGATATGCCAGCATTTTTAATAGTCAATAGTACCCCTAGACGTTATCATGAAAAATCATAGCTGTGCTGACTTACCAAGCTGGCTTTCGGCTCATGCATGTTATGATGTTAATTGCAATAGCACAGTTATGTGCTCTATTGTTAATTACTCATTCTGGGCTAGAAGGTACAATGAATGGAAAGTCCAATACATTTTTAGTACTGCAGTAGTTTCAGTAGTATTTAGCTTATGTTCATAAAAGATAATAATGGGAGAAATTCCATAGAAGATACCTTAAGATAACAGCTTCAGAATCCTTGTGATGTTTCACTGACTTATAATTGGGCAAATAGTGTCGCTGCTGTTGCCACTCTAGACTCGAAGTGAAGCAGGCAAAACTGTGGAACACTGCATAACATGAGTCCTATTTTTCTAAAGTCCTGTAATATTGCTCTACTGCATCAATTCACATGCTTCTTTCAGTCTTGGTGATGGTTCTGTGTCTGTCAGCATGTCCAGAAATGAATGCTTACTTTGTTTCCTTCAGGGATGTTTCAAAGCACAAATTCCACTTCCCAACTGTCAGGGGGGGTTATATATTCTTGCATAATGTTGCTTTAATGATGCCCCCCCCCTACACTGCACTGCACTTGCCCTACAGTGGAGTGCTCTTGGAGTGTAATTCACTGTTATTCCACCGCTGCAAATAAAAATCAATGTTTGAGCTCCTCTTCCCGGACAGCTGTACACATGCATTTGTTGACAAGTGAATGGAATAGAACCATATATATATGGTGAGGTAGAGTAGTAATACAAGATTTTACACAAATATGGGTTACAAAGCATTACTCTGTTCTGTATAACAAAGTTCTATCTAATAATTCAACCCAATTTTTAATGACTGTATGAGACTGTTAGTAACACTGGTAGCCACCAGCTCAATCGAGCAAGGCATGTCTAAAAAAGACATTTGCTGAGTTTAAAAGCAGTAGTCAGACTGGGTTGCAAGGGACTGGGGAAGAATTTTAAGGCTGACTTAACTAAATAAACACTACCTAACTGCTCATTTACTGTCTTAAATTTTGGACAGTGAAAGCTGACTGGAGCTCTGTCCCTGCAGTTGCTCTGTGTTTACTTATGAGGTCATGTTTTTTTTTTTCATTTTCTTATATTACAGGCTTTCCTTGAAGATCGAACCTGGGAACAGTTCACCACGCATGGCCTCCTCCAAGGAAGATCTTGCAGGTAAAGGCTTTGGAGTTCAAGTTCAAAATCTTTTACAAATGACTTCTTAATTTTCTGGGATAAATGTATTTTTTTTCTTCCTGTGAAAGTACACACTACTTATACATTCTGTGTAACCCTCTAAAACTCATACGCATCTGTATCAACTGGGAAATACAGGGGAAACTCCAGCAGTAATTCCAGTACTTTATTGAAACAGTCAATCACAGTAACATCATTTAAAAGACCTATCACTTACCAATGACTTGATGGCGCCCATCAGTCAGCTGAGAGTGTCAGGGGCTTTAGCACACTGCATATTTTAGAGAAGTTCCTCTGTGGATGGAATGTCTGAGGCTGAGACTCAAGGGTATCTCACCCTCAAGTGACCCCATGCAACATCCTAGGGAAAACGGCTCTTTGTATTGCATTGTATTGTATTGTGTCCCACCTTATTGTGCACATTGCGGTGGCAAAATGAGGACGCTAGCAACCACAGCAGACAACGGAAGACTTATTGAAGGGCTCTATGGGCCTGCTAAGAGTCAAATCTGTTTGGACACAGCGACAAAGGCACATTCATGGGCTGAGATAACCAAAAATGAGCCAAGAACCTTAGAAGAACCTTTGCCATTTCAACAAAACATGTGTATGCATGCTGGCTCTTCTGTTATGTACCTTATTCAAATGATAACCTCAAGGAAAGCAAGCATTACCTTTCTGCCAGAAAATAAAAACAGTGGGTGTGTCCCAGTAGCCTACTAATTAGTAATTACTAACTATTTTTTTGTGTATGTAGTATAGATACGGTTTAATGTTGATTATACTCAGATATCCTGGATGCAGGATGTTTTAAGTGTGTTTTCATGATGGATGGACGCCATTGTCCTACAATCCAGTGCAGAACGAAAAAGGAGAAGCTACTATTTCTGGAAAAGTGCGGTTTGACATACATGATTAGTATGTTAGTAATTAGTGTACTAACCTGCCAAACCTGCACTATTAGGATTTTAGTTTATGTATTAGTATTAGTTGGGACGCACCCACTTTAACCACTTCTTTCCATCTGTCATTTGAAGTGGGAGGTTATTTGGGAGACTTGGATCATGCCCAGACAGATTGTGGGAATTTGGAGAGCCCTGGCTTCTTCAGAGGGTGCATTGGGAGGGTGGTAGGATTATGGTAGGGATTGGGCCGGTATATTCTGGTTTAAGAGAACATCAGTGTCAGCATTAAACCAAAACTTTTCAAATGGAGAAAGTAGCTTTTGATGCCTGCTGTAAAAAAGCACAGTGTGGGCCATATGCATGAACATGTGGATAAGAATCCCTTTATTGCTTTGCAGTGCAGAGTTAAGTCATACGTTGTAAATGCTGTATGTTCAACAACATGCAGAGGGCCACAGGTTGTAAAACCCTGCCGGGCGGTTGCCAGCAACAGCCCAGTCACGCAACATGCCAAGCCAAGAGAGTTATTTCTCCGTTATTGCAATCGTACTGTCTGCAGTCAGTCCCAGCCATGGTCTGAACCATGGTAACACTACCTAAAGATTTCCCTCAGCCATTATTCCACACAACCCAGATCTGGAAGCTGTTTTGGGGAGTTGCCATGGTTATATGTAAGCATTCAACCTCACTCCTCCATTTTTACAATGCTTTTTACCCTCTTTACACGACCAGAGGAAAATGCTTTGAATGTGTTTTTTTTCCTCCTTCTTTCCATGTGATTATTCTCCAAATCCAAAACACAACAGGAGTAGAGACTAATGACTTTCCTAATTATATATAACTTGGACATATATTTTTTCTAAAAATGATGTGATCAGATTAGTCATATTACCCAATGGGGTATAATCTAACTTAATTTGATTTCTGAATACAGTAGGGGACATTGCTGCCAATTGTAAGGGCGTCGCATAATTTTTAAAAATAAGCTCACATAATATTAAATATAACTGCACACATTTTCTAACCTCACATATTTCTTAAATACATTAATTAAAAATTGCAGTCATTACGTAATCTGTCATGAGAGGTGGGGGTTTGGGGGATGCTGAAGTGGGGGCATCTTGTAGGGCCATACTGTAGGGGCATTTATATCTTTGTTAAAAACAACAAAGATATAAATATTTATTATTAATAATTATTAATATAAACATTATTAGCTTTTATAATTTGTTGTTCAGTTATTTTACATTTACTGTCTGTTATAACTGCCATCATAATAAAGCAATCATAAAGGCTCAAATGTCCCGGCTTCAGATTCCCAACAGTTAGGGCTTTTTCCACACCTGTAGTTAGTTTGCTTTGCTCTGAATCAGTTAACCGAATCCGAGTGTTTTTCCTTTGGTTTGGTTTGTTTCTACACAGGGAAAAATTTAAGCGCACTAAAATACATCACAGCAAACCATGTGAGAAAGTTCTCTCCACTTATTGGCCAGACCTGCCTGGAGCAGGAGCAAGAAAGTAAATACCGGAGGAAAGCTCCTATGTTCTGGACTAGTGCAGATTTCTGTGCAGCTTAACATGGATTAATGGCAGAGATGGCATTTGTTCATAGTTGTGGTTAATATCTGAGCAGTATACCTGGCTACAGGAGCCGTTTAGATGAGACTTGCAGAGTACACCTGATAGTTGGGTCAGAACAAGGTCAGATCATGTTCTCACCACAGACCAACCGCTCCAGAGTCTCTGGACCGAGATCACCTCATCTCAAGTGTCTCGCTGCAGTTGTTTTGGTCTGCATCTGAGCGCTATTACTGTCTTCACACCTGCCCAAACAAATCATTCAATGGGTGAAAATGAGCCAGTGTTCTGTTTAACAGAACTAAAAAGTGGAGGTGTGAACTGCTAGAGCAAGTCTTCGGCATGATACACGCTCAACCATTTCAGAATCCCCCTGCTTTTGGAAAAGCCAGCCCTGAAATCATTTTCTCTATTGTGTGGAGCACTGAGGAGAGTGCCTGTGGAAACTGTGGGATTGTTCTGAGGAAGAGAAACCGTAAATGTCAGGCGTGGAATTCTGTTTTTCGAAGAGGAAAAGTGGTTCCTGGTGCTTGAGCCTTTGTAACGAGTCTGAGCCACGGAGGTTACATCACAGAGACTCAGACTGACCATGTGATGATGACAATCACAACAAGCCTCACATGGACTGCGGTTTTGGGCCTGGTCTTGGCGTAGCCGGTTATTACATAACCCACTAGAGTTGCGCATCGGAAGCCAAGACACGATGAGGTAGTGTTAGTCAGTCTCTCCGTACAGGACTGTGCGTCAGGACACACACATGCACATGCGGGCACACACACAGTGAAAGCAAACATTTATTTACATGTTTAATTGTGTACTGAGGATTAAACAACACGGGAGTGTGTTTATACAAAGCATTCAAAGTATACCGATCTCCCACTCTCCTGCTCTCCCTCCTCCCTCTTCCTTTCTCTGTCTCTCTCGCTCTCTCTCTCACACTCTTGCCCCTTGCTCTCTTAGACATGTTTCTCTCTCTCGCTCTCTCTCTCTCTCACTCTGTCGCTCTCTCTCTCGCTCCCTCTCTCTTCTTCACTCATACATTCGCTCTTAATTGCTATCTCTCACTCACTCATTCTCTCTCTCTTTCTTCATCCCGCTCGCCGCCTCTCACTCTGTTTCTCTCTGACTCCTATCTTACACTCTCACCTACACACTCTCTCTTTAACTTTCTCTCTCTCTCTCTCTCTCTCTCTCTCTCTCTCTCGTGCTTCTTTACCTTTCACCTCCTCCTGCCTCTACCTCTTGCTCTCTTCCTATTGCTCTCTGTTTTATTCATTCTCTCTTTTACTCTTGTCCTCCTTCTCTTCCTACCTCTCTCGCCCTTTCTTACTCTTTTTGTCCCTTTCCTTCTTTTTCCACCTCTCTCGCCCACTGTGTGCCCCCACCCGTCTTTTTCCACAAACAGTTGTAAAGTCTTCTGTCTCTCTCCTTCTGTCTCAGGCATTCGCAACAAGAGAAATATGTTTTGAACACATGATTAGGAAGCGATTAATAACTGGAAACGCAACCATCTGCAGGCTCGTTCAAGTCGCACTGTGTTTTCAGGGAGTGTTGTTCAGGGCAGGGCGAACTCTAATCACTAACAGACCAGCGGAGGAACTCCTGCCAGTGTGAAAATCTTACAATTCTACAATTCTTTCTCACAGAGTTTCTTTCCATCATCACTAACAGTTGAGCTGTCCAGGCAGTTGAGCTGAGCCAGAAAACCTCACCAACATGCTCTACTCATTCCCCGCTGAGACTGATCCCTACATATAGACTTTCACTGAGGCCATTACTACTGACATAACTAATGAGGCTCTCTTTTCTTTACCTGTCGTTGCTGACATGCCTGTTATGCCTTCTATCTCAAAAATCGCATCTTTGCGCATGATTTTATTCATTTAGGAGCATTTGTATTGGTCCATCATTATCACACCATGTCAGGAACAACTGCCAGATTCACATTATGTCATATTTTAATTCCACATAAACAGAGACATTGACATTGGTTTTTGAGTGACAGCAGTGATATTTATGTTAACATGAAAGTCATAGAACTAACCAACCAGAGAAGACTTCTAATATTAACCTTAGATCTGAAGACTAAGTCTAATGTCTAATACTTGGCTCACTTCTATTCATTACTTTTTCATTCTATTTCATACACATTTTCATTACTGTTGTCAACCAGAGAAGGTTCTGATAATCTTTATAAGATTCTAAAGATTATTCCTCTCAGGGTTTCTTCCTCTTGCTCCAGGGGAGTTTTCCTTACTGCTGTTGCCTCTGGCTTGCTCACTAGAGTCTCGGACCCGGAGCTCTGTAAAGCCACTTTGCGACAATACTTGTAGTTAAAATGGCTAAATAGATAAACCTGAAAAGATCTAAGTAAAAGAATCTAGTAAATCTAGTAAATTTAGGTTTAGATAGTTTAGAGCCGCTGTATTGAAAATGGGCAGGTTTGGAGATGACATTAAGTTTGCCACCATGATAAAGTTTGCCACTTATTGTCTTATAACTTCTTGTCATTGCCAGTGGTCCATTGGAAATTTGAGCTCCCCTTTGAATGGACACTGGCTCAGAAAAAGCCATGGTCACAAGGTCTGATAAACATAGTAACCCGCATTCCCATGTAGTATGGAGGTGATTTCCTGCTCTCCAGTCTCAACAACACCATTTTGCATATGCATATGTTTTACTATTTCACCAGCTTGACTTGGGCTTTGGCTAGAGGGCTGGGTTTATGTAAAGTTTGGAGGTTTTAAAATCAGATTTTGCTGGATTTTCTTTTGAAAGAAGACACACCTGTGTTTGAGGTTCATGGTATGTCACTCTCATGCCCCGAACTTTACAAAGGAAAATACAGTTTGACAGTATAGGGCTCCTTTAACACTGTACTTTAATACTGTTCATATCTTCAGGTGTTTAAGTAGCACAGTAGTCTGCAAAAAGACAGAGCACGAATGAATAACTTCTACAGGTCTTCCACATGAAGCTCTTCACCATTAGCAGTAACATGGACTGAGGAAGCCCTTCTGTTCATTACTGTTCTGACAAAGTAATTATTCCTGATTCTGCTCAAGCTAGATCCAAACAGGGTAAAAACTCATCAGTTGTGGGACCCAGTCCTTATAAGGGCTTTTTAAGATCCCTTAAGCTTCATCAGATCGTGATCATGTCCTGAAACTACACTGATCCAGGCAATTAGTGTAAATTAAGGCTTCAGTCTTATAAATCCCCTTCCTCAAAGCTCAGAGAACAAAACCAGAGCATGCTCTGGGCTTTCACTACACACGAACAAACTGTTTTCATTAGCTCTTCTCTTTGGCTATCACTGGCAACGCCTGATCTACAGGTGCCCAGTGGTAATTGTGAGCATGTGTGGTAAAACCACAAAACAACACAACTGCATTTGCCCTAGTATTGTTCTCTGTGAGGTTTGACTAGATTTTTTTATGTTTCATCATAATGTTATTCTGAAAATTGTGCTGTTTTGCTTTTACGTTACCCTGTAAAACCATCTCCAGTTCACAGCTAATTACAATGAACAACAATTTAGTAGCTCATTAATGAATGTTTTCCCAAGTGGGCCCAAGTGGGGAAAGTTTGCCTCATTTCCCACTGGGAGTCTTAAATGTGTTTGCCTATTTACAGACAGTGCATGAAGTCAAGTCGCCAAATCTAGCATCAACACTGTAAGGGTGAGCAAGAGCGTCCACACTCAAGTGTCTCAGCATGATGCTGTCTGGTGTTGTCTCCTCACTACTGCCTTGCCCCGGGTCTTCTCGTGAATGAACGGAAGAAGAAATAGGTGTTTTCTTGTTAAGGGAAATGAGAAACAGCTTTGACCTCTGAGCTATGCTGCTGGAGTGCTGCGACATCATAGTGGCTGCAGCTTAGAGTTTGTGAGATTCAAGGTTATTGCCGTGTAAAGCCCAGTTGATCTGATGGGACGAGGGCATTTTAGAATGTGTTGAAAGACAGTCTGATCAGTGTGAATTGATGTTTTGTATTTTGAAAAGTTTTAAAAGCTGAAAACATTGCAACTACCCTGCAGTGGCATGCAAAAGTATGGGCACCCCAGGTCTTAATGTCTGTTACTGTGAATAATTAACCCTCTGGAGCCTACAAACACACCAGCGCATCAAATTCAAGGTTAATATTTGCCTCTTACCCTGTCTAACGGGTGGATTCGCCCATCTGTCATTTTTTCCACTCATCTGTAATTGGAGGATTTACACATCCGTCTATGGTTTTGGGTAAAACTAATCAAAGGACACTCAGAAACTCACCTCTCAATGTTTAAGAAAAACTATATCATTCATATACTCTACTACTTTGGTGAAGCTAAGACTGTGGTTAACCTGTTTCAAGCTCCTGAACAATGTATCCACATGAGTAAAGGTAGGCCACCAAGTTAGTAAGATGAAGGCAAGCATATGCTTTTTTCAACATGTAAATCCAGCCAACTACTTATTTTCTTACTGCTGCTGCAATGTCATTAGACAGGGGAACACTAACAGTTGCCTGCAGTGGCAAGCATGGTGGTAAGTAATGAGGGGAAGGGCCTTTGTACCCACCCACAGAGAGCAGTGCTCTCTTTTAGACTGTAGACTCATGGCCTCAGATGAGCTCAAAACTGTTGATACAGAAATTCTGCAAAGTGCTGAAAAACTTTTAAACAGACAGAGAAGCCTGTCAGACTGTGGTGCCTTTGTTCTTTTTGGCACATCCAACTGTGTGTGTTGTACAGGACAGCAGATGCTCTTTGTTTTTTTCATTATCAGCTGATAGGACACGTACACACTTGTGAGCTAGTATATTCACCAGAGCATGATGAAGCTGCCTCTATTACGATAGAAATTCAAAGTTTGCCAAAGTCAGTGAAAACAAATGCTAATTTTAATGCAAAATAAACTTTATAACTGAGCTCTGCTCAGATTTTGTTGTAGTAGAGTCTTTTTGCTGCAACTTCATGTAGCTCTGTATTTACACTCACAGCTGCTCTCGGTTTGGGTTGTTTGTAATGGCAACATGTTTTATGTTAATAAATATGTTAATAATAATTATGTTAATTTGTGGCAATCAGGACTTCCAGGTTGAAAGATACAATGTTGCGCACTGGGAAATCTTGGTGTTTGAGCTGCACCCACTTATGGATTTAAAAATAACATTGATATAGAAATGTGGCATTTACTGCACTTACATACATCTATTTATTTATTTGTTTATTTATTTTAATCCTGTGTTTTTGTTTTACATGGGGAAAATAAAATACATATTCCATCCTGCACCCCCACTATTCCTAGCATATGTCCCACTCCCACCAGCTTCCGATACATAGGATCAGATTAAACATCTTGTTTATATTAAAGCAGCAGTTCATACATTTTGAGGATTTAGAGATCTCTAGTGAGAATGTGTAATTCCATGGAACATGCAAAAGAGTACTTTTACACTGTGCATTGTGATCTTCTTTCAGAGCAGATGAATCTAAACTTTGCAAGTTTACATTTAGTCAGAGTCTTTAATTTGAGTGGGTGAGTGAGCAGATTTTGAAGACTGTGTTTGCCATTCTAATATCTGCACGTTTGCAGTAGCTGTTCGATTTGTATAAGCATCATTAGCAGCAATGTGGTTGTGGCTGTGCATGAGACACAAGTAAGTAAAAGCCTGACATGGCCAGGGAAACTCCCACGAAAATCTACTAGACCTGTTTTTAGAATAAATATGATAGGCTTTTGCAGGGATGATCGTGCAGCACACTAATACCATTTATTACAATAGTTTTTCTCATCCACACTCAATTCAGATAAATAAACATCTGTGCTGCTGCTTTAAACAAAGAAATGTCATGTTTGTGTAAAATCCTGTAATATTACTTTACCTTGTCAGTCCACATGCTTCTTTCACTTCAGATGCCAATTCTGTATCTCTTAGCTTGTCAAAAAATGTATGTTTACAATTAGTTTTTACCACCGTGGTGTGAAAGATTAAAACAATTATACTTCCTAATGTAGGGGGAACCCAGGAGCAAAACATACCAGTTGTCACATATTGCTGCTTTAACTGAGATAAATAATGTTAAAAAGAGATTTGCCTAATAGAGAGTTTGTGAGGTATGAGCCAGTGCTGAACTAGTTGTTTTTTTTTATATATTCAGCATTTATAATAACTAACCATTGTTTAAGGACATATTTCTAAATATTTAAAAAACATTTCCTGGGACAGTTCTAATTTAATTAGTTCTAATCTTATTTAGTTTACCCCTCTGACAATCCTAGCCTAACCTATTGATAGGTAGGGGCACATAAGATATGTAATGCATTTACATTTAAACAGGCTACTAAATATTGTTCAAAGAATAAAGGGCCTAGAACGTGAGCATGCAGATGACCATGAGGATGGGGTTTTATTTTTCACCAAAAAAAAAACAGTGGTCATAAGTGTGAATCTGTCTCCCCCTAGAGGAATTTAAAGGCAGTAAAGAAGCTGTAGCGAACACACTGTGTGTTTTAAAGAATGTAAAGCAACATCTGAGTTTGCTTTCATGTTTTTTGCCTTAATTAATTGCATTCATCTCTCTCTCTCTCTCTCGCTCTCGCTCTCTCACTCGCTTGCTTGCTTGCTTTTTGTTTTGCTTGCTCTTGTCCTTAGAGATGTCACTCTCTGTGAGGTATAGTCGCCGGCCCACCTGCCCTGATGCAACAGTGGGAGTCCGCATGCCCACCCCTCCACCATCACGTCATAGGAAGAGCCATAGTGTGGGCAACAAGTGTGTATTTCATTTGTTTAATCAATATTCTCACACACACATACACGCTCAATAACAGTTAAATACAGTATGGCTCATTAAATGTTGTTTAGCTTTCATGAACCTAAGTATTGAATTTTTGAGCAGTTGGCTCAAAGTTTTGTTATTGAGCTTATTTGTAGAATTGCAGAATACTTCATGCTTCCAAGGTTGGGGTTGATTCTGACTTGACTTTTAAATCGGTTTCTAAAAGTCATACACTATATGTGGACACCCCTTCTAATGAATGCATTTAGCTGCTTTAAGTGGTACCCACTGCTGACACAGCAGTGGCAGCCCCCCCCCCACACACACACACACACACACATCATTGAGCTGTTGAGCAGTGGAATTGTGTTCTCTGGAATGATGATTGGTGCTCCATCCAATACTTTGGGATACGTTGGGAAGTTGGGGTGGTGATCATCCAACATCATGACCTCACTATCACTGTTGTCACTGACTGCAATCAAATCCTCACAGCAATGCTCCACAATCTAGTAGAAAGCCTTCCCTGGACAGTAGAGACAGTTACTCCAACAAAAGTAGGATAAACCTTTTAAATACATTTGATTTAAGAAGAAATAATGAATGAGGTGTCCCAATACTTTTGTCCATTTAGTGTACATAGTCTTTAAAGTCACATTTAGAATTGACAGGCCCTATAACTTACTGGACTAACTAAATTTACTGTAGAGAATAAAACTATAATCGAGATACTGTACATGTACTGTGCTGTTTCTGTCTCTATTTAAAGGAATATGCAGCTATGGTTCTAAAAACTGCTTGAATAGTTTTGTCAGAAAAGCCTAGTTATTTTGGGATTGAGCATATGTGCTTTTTAGTTCTTTATTTGTGATGCATATTACAATTAGGAAATTATTCAGTATTTTCTACAATGTTAATTTCTCCATTTGTTAATATGCCATGCTTCCTACGTGCTTGGACCTCTTAATTGCTGTTTAAACTTTTAAAGTTTAAAGTTTTGTCACATTTTGTTTGTCATTAACACAAATTTAGCAGTGATTCTTGTGACTTGTTATTGCTTTTGATTTATGATCGCCCTGCACTCTCCATTTTTTAGCATGATGTGGCAGTTTGGCATGGTGGAAAGTAAAAGTGCCACATTTCCTGCAGAGAAACCACGTCATCTACTTGACGACAGCTTCTTAGAGTCGCAGAGCCCTGCCAGAAACAACCCCAACAACTCGCTAGTGTCCAATGGCATATCTATAGGTAATACTACAGATTTTGCCATGCTAAAGTTTGGTTTTTTTTTAAGTGTATTTTTTTGCTAGTTTTATTGCATTTTCATTCACTTCAATTTATTTATTTATTTATTTTAATCCAGTGTTTTTGTTTTACATGGGGAAAGTAATAAAAAAAAGATTAAATCAGATTAAACATTAAACGTTAATATTAAAGCAACAGTTCATACATTTTGGGGATTTAGAGACCTCTCTGGTGAGAATGTGTAATTTCATCGAACATGCAAAAGAGTACTTTTACTCATGCTAAAGTTTTTTTTAAGTGTATTTTTTTGCTAGTTTTATTGCATTTTCATTCACTTGTCATGTGAATAATTTTTGGTACTGTATATTTAAAGACAACCCATACAGTGCTCATTTACATATTTTGAACAATGCATTAAAAGCTATTTTTAAATGCTAACAACAAGAACATTTTAAATAAACAAGATGTACTTACCAAGTTAAGATCATTTTCTGACAAGGAATCTGCCTTAGGATTGTTGAGTTATTAATAAAACAAACAATACATTACTTTGTGTATTTTAAATAAAAATAGATACAAATATTTTCTTATTACTTAATGATGACTTTAAGCTTTCTTCAACAGCAACATCTGCAGCTCTTTATATTGTATCACTATCTAATACCTAATCTTTACACGTAAAGCTGCACATTTCACAATTTAGAATACATAGTACAGTTATATATTGGACATCTTTTATTGAACGTACTTATTTATTTATTAATTTGATTTTATTCAAAACTTGATATCAGTAATGTGTAATGTATATCTACCTAATCTGTAGTACATTATTCATCCACACTGTACTGCACTTGTTTTTATCATGGTCTTCAGGAAGCAGTGAGAGTTCATTCTGTGAGGATCTTTCTGCAAGAGTTGAAAGGTAAGATTTTTAATTTGTCTGTAAATAGCTGCTAACTTGCTGGTTAACACTGAAGTATAATCATTTCTCTTTCTTGCCTTAAAGTTATGTTGTAAAAGTTATGACTGTCAAACTACAACGCAGCCGATTCCTTGTTGCATTGTTTTCTCATAATGTGATATAATGTGTTTGTTTCCTTGTGTCATGTTTAAATGTGTTAAAATATATCTGTACATGCTCAACAAAATCATGCAGATAAATATTACATATATATTACGGATAAATAAACAGATAGAGGGCAAAGCAGGGCACACTGTAGTCTTTGCCTTGCAGTAACAAACCTAATTTAGTTAACTTAGTTACTTTATTTTAAGTTAGTTTTCAGGATCAAGAACACTTTGAAGTTTTAATTGTCAGGATGTAATTAGTATGATTTATAGAAGTCAATTCAGTGTATATAATTAGCATTGCATTGTTTAGTTTATATATAAAATACATTCCAGGTTAAAATAAATTCCAGCATGAGTATAGGTATTCAGAATTTAACTTGGGGGGGTGGAAACATATATTTTTCATATAGCAAAGCAAACACTCTACTCACAACCTGAGCAGTCTAAATGGACTTTATCTCTAAAATCTCCAGATTGAATTCCTTACCTCCATAATAGCATTAAGACGACATTAGGGTTTTCAATGGGGAACCACCAAAAGCATTGCTGTTTAGTCCAATACTAAGCTTATGATTATTATATGTGTTCACTGGACACACATTATTATTCCTGTTCATTTTTGGCAGGAATTATTCCCTGCTTTATCTCTATGCAGTAAAGGAGTGCCTTTGCAGTTCTTTCTGGAGCTCTTGAATTAAACTCATACTTCTTGTTAGCAAGTAGATTGGGGGGAAAAACCCACATAATAGGATTGTTTTTAGGGCATATAGAGGGCACCCTTCAAACAGCCAAGCACTGGTGAATGAGAGAGAAAACATTTTCCACATACACTGGTCATGTTCTCTTAATCCATGCAACACCTTTAATCCAGAAACACCTTTTGATGAGTACAATAGTGTGTCAGTGTTATTAGAACACAGAGCCGACCTGGACACAGCCCACAAACTGACTTTGCCAAATATGTAAACAGGGGGCGCATGTATGCCACACTGGGCCCCAACTGGAGGGTCCCTCTCCGCAACTCCCCCCGAAGTCGCAGTTATGCCTGCAGGTACAGTGTACAGCTTGGGTCAAGGGTCACTTCATTTGTCCACCTGAGTCGTCACGATCACACGTCCTTGCATGCAACCTGTCTTTTTCACCTCTCTCTATTATACCTATTTCTCAGATGGTCATCTCTCAATCCAGTGGGTAACCAGTTCAATAAAAACATGCTCTACTGTTCAGATGTTGTTTCTGTTGGGTGGAGAGTTAGTTGATGGGTTTCCATATACACATTCCACATGCTAGGACCATGTTACTCTCCGAATTCTACCTCATCTGACCTTTTCCAAACTCACTTCACTCCTTCCAGCGACTCTCAGCGCAAGTCAATAGACACACTGACTCTTTTTAAACGTGTCAATATGCTTCCTTCCAGTGTGCCACTATAAAAGATTATGTCATTTGCACTTTAGGGGTGGGTGATATGCCAAAACATGTAACATTACTCATCACAGTATTTTATTTTCTGAATATAACAGACAACAAAGCACTAGAGGTGCTAAATAAGAAGTATACTGTTAAACTACTACAATGTTTTTGGAATATTTGGTAAAAATGTGATGCAATTTATCATGCCAACAATAAAATATTGTCATATTGCCCATCCCTACTGTACTGAACCTTCCGACCTGCAGAGCCATGCTAGGCCAAGCTGTGAGCTTTTTAACTTCAGCACCATTACAAATAAGTGCTTACTAGGGCTTGACTGATATATCATTTAACCTTTAAAACTGGCCGATATCACGGTCCCACAGGTTTATTGGTATTAATGAAAATCTTGCAGTTTATTTAGCAATTTATTTAACACACTTTTTAATCTCTCATTTCAGAGAATGTGCGTGGGTTGCACCCTTTGCACACTAAATACACATTTTTGAATGTCAGATAATGAAACACATGATCTTTCAGTTTTTTTTTTCTTTTTCACTGCCAACATGAACCTATTCCACAAATTGCTGTTGTCTCTGGTTTTGACATGGTAACAGCCATGATGACGAATCAAGCAACTGTCCCAGCAACTAGAACTTTTTAATGAACATTAATAGGATAGTCTATGTATAGACATCCAAATACAGTTGAGATACTTACAAATATACACATGATTTATTCAGATACATTAAACTTTCTTTTCTATCAGTTTGAAAATTTTGTTTGCTTTAATTGTAAGTCTTCTAAAGTATGTATTCAGCAAATATTGTTAGGGCTTGCTTTTATGTGGACCAATATGGTTACCAGATCAGAAGAAAAGAAAGCTATGTGCAAGAAATGTAATATTAAATATTCAGCTAATAAATATTATAATTTTCTGCACCAATCTTAGCTGGAATGTTTACAACAGATGTAGTGATATTTAAATGATTAATTTGAATAAATATTAGTACTGGTGACAAAGGTTTCATATCAGTCAGGCCCTAAAGTACACAGATGCTGCACATACAGCCACATATAGAGGACTATAGCCTGCTTCATTGGTATATCTCCTAAAAGGCAATACACTTTCTTTTTACTCCAACAGTTCATCAGCAGTGGAACCTGGGCGTGGTCTTGGGGAAATGGGCGGTGTTGCTATAGAGGGCCCACTAAAAAGGAAGACCCTGCTGAAGCAGGGCCGAAAGCCAAAGGTGATCTTGGCATGTAACTAAAATGTAAAGGCTTAGGAAGTGAACTTTTGAAAAAAGTTTTTTTTATCATTTAAAATAATTAAAAATTTCCAGTCATTACATCTGGGACAGCCTCAGTATAATTCTTAATGATTAAGATGATAGTATAGAGTATATTCACTGTAATATCAACCATGAAAAATAAATGAAAGTCTCTAAAAGATTAATTAGATTAAGCAATGAGTGAAGCCATATAGGAAAATTCTGAAGAAATTTGAAAAAAAAACTTTTCAAATGTCAATTTTCAAAATGACTTTACGGAAAAAGGAAAAACTTTAGTAATTTTCGGTAGAAGTTAATGTAAAAAGATGTAAAGATATTTTGGAGCATTTCTATAGGGCCATTCATCATGATTACGTTTGTGAGCGACAGACAATGCATATACTGCATATTTAGATATGGATTCTTGATTTTCTACCTGTCGATTGTAATAAAACACAAATACATTAAAAGGAAATCTTTGTCATGCATCTGCCAAACAGAAGTCTTAATAACTAGACCTTACATATGTTAGTAGATGTGAATTTGGAGTATTTTCTTTTTTTCTGGTTCTGTTTTTCAGCTTTCCTCGTGGACACGGTACTGGATCACGCTCTGTGGCTCCACGTTGACTTTCTACGGAGCCAAAGCACTTCGAGGCAAAGAAAGAAAACATGTGAGGATGTCCCTTTGGAGCATTTCATTTTAGAATTGATTCCAGTTTGTATTTTAGTGCCTGATGTGATAAGTGATAACACATTGTTTCCATGATTTAGTACAAGTCCACACCCTGTAAAAAAGTGTCTGTTCTGGGCTGGATGGTGGTCTTGCCAGATGATCCAACACGACCCAATATTTTCCAGCTGAATGATGCAGATAAAGGTAACATCTCTACTTCACACCAATAGAGGGACAGTTTTTGTACACGTATGTATACGTTTGTGTACATATGAATTTAATTAACTTTTGGTATTTGGTTTATTATTTTTCTTTACTTGTTGAATTGTTGAATAAGAGCTGTTAAATCTCTGTGGTTCACAGGTAATGTTTACAAGTTTCAGACAGGGTCCCGCTTCTCTGCAATCCTCTGGCACAAACACCTGGAGGAGGCGTGTCGGAGCAATAGACCACAGGTACACTTGCAATCCATTCAACACACTGACACTAAATATATAAAATGGAAAAACTTTTATATGCACCTGAAAAAGGTGCAAAATGTGATTCTATACAATCAAGTGTTGTGGGCCCGCAACACATTGGGTTTGACTGGTGGCTCAAATACGATTTGTTGGCATGTCTTACTTAAGCAGGAAACATTTTGGGCAGACTGAAAAGCAAGAGAGCCACATGAATTATGACAATCCATTCAGATTCAAGCCACATTTATAAGTGGTTTCAAATCTGATTCAGATCAAACCTGTAGATTTGATTTAAATGTGCCCTAGAATGGAACTGTACCTATCTTATCATAGTTATGAGTAATGAGTTGGATGCACAGAACTGTGAACCTTAAACACAGTTGTCTCTTCATTGAAAGGAAAATCCAGCTTGACCAAAACAGACACAAGTGCTAATAACAAAGCTATGCTATGGTATGCATTACTATGCCATGCTACGTAATATGTAGCTCCTGTAAGCCATTGCTGCGCTGTAATTCAGCCATTCGGGGAAGAGTTCAATAAATGATTCATTAAAAGCTAAATTTATTTTATTTTGAGGGCATTTTTCACCCCAAGAGACCACAAACTCAATATTTCCACATTGAAGAACTACTTAAAATACTCAATTATGGCATTCACTGGCACCTTTTACTTACAGTATGGATGAAAATGTAATTTAAAGAAAGTTTGTTGAATGGATTTAACAATTCACTATTCGATTTGAGGCACAAAACTGGGTTCACAATATTCTCAATATATACAGGATGTAAATAAATAAATGAAGAGGTAAAACTGTTCTTGGCCATGCTGAAAAACATGAAGCTCCCTTTTTTTGTCTGCTGTCCTTAATTCATACCCAGTTCTATTCTATTCAGAAATTCTGTTCTATTAATCAAGTATGATTTTTTTTTTCATGTCTTACTCTCTTGTTTCATTGTAAGAAATAAAGAAAGATGCAGATACAGAAGTACAAGATACAGCAAAATGAAGCCCTGCCCAAATCCCTATTTTTGCTGTGTTTACTGTTTTGGGTTTTGTTTTTTGTTTTTTTTGGGGAGGGTGTTGCTACTTGAGTAACTCGTTTCTTTTGCTTTCCTTTTAGACACCAGCCAATCTCATGTCATTCGAGTAAGAGGCCTTGCTCTAGCCTTAAAATGTGAAAAAGTGCCAAAGCTCTCTCTGTTTGGAAAAGAAGGAATGAATCTGATGAGGAGAGAAAGAAAGAGTGGATGTCGACGTTTAGGGTGGGTAATGTCCACTAAGCCAAAGTGCTGTTGCTTACATATGGGCTTTTCCTCTGGTCTGGCCAAGGCTCCTCAGCTTCAGGGCTGGGCAGAGCTCATCTGTCTTGTACTGGGAAACAAGGTGGAGTACTGTAGGCTGTGTGGAGGTGCTGGTTGTACTGTACTGTAGACTGTAAGGGTGAACAGTCTGAACACTTTGGTTCCCCGCCCCCTTGCCTTACCTGGAAGCTTTTGTTTGTTGTTGTTATTCTTTAGTGTCCTTGTGTGAAACATCTACCGCAAAACATGTCATTTAGCCCATGTTGGGTTTGCTTATGTGTTGGGAAACGGTTAGGTTGTGCACACAAAGTCCCACATACACTGGAAGTAAGCACTGTTCTTTAACATAACTGGAGCCTTGATGGGGAAAATGTCCTTGTCTCTCTGGAGGCCTTACTCAGCCACACAAGAAGAACTACAGGCCCCGCAGGGACGCTTATTCTGTTTTCTATTCTACTACTGCAAGGGCAAACAACCACAGCTAGCACCCAGAGCCATAAATACACAAAGCACAGCTGGGCCACCTGCTGCCAAACTGGCTCTGACTGATCATTGCTGATGTAAATCGCAGCCTGCTACCTTTAGTCAAGCTGTAAAGGAATGCAATGTTGCTCATTGTCAGACAGACACTTTTTAGAATGTGATGGATGTATGTTTGTATTTTTATTAATTTTTTTTTTTAACACTTACACTTGCTTACACTTAAGTTATTCTAGGACACCCCTGGGCATGGATCACACCATCTACTGTGCTGGACTGAAGTAGAGATTCTTAATCTAAGAATTTCACCTTAAATGGTGTAGCAGTTCCATTCAGCTGCCTGTATTGACAAAGGCATGTATCTCGTATACCATTTAAGGTAGTACAGACAAACTGGTAACATGCTGAAGAGTAAGAAGCCAAGTTCAACATTCAACAACCTGATTGGTTGCTGCCTGGCTTTGTCTCACATTTGCATAAAGTTTTGCATCTGGATTTTCAATGGTTTGTGTTATGTTAACCCACTGACATTTGACCAGTAGACCTGGCTGGTAATCCATCCAAGTTAGTTGTAATCCTAATAGACTCAATGAAGGATGTCAAAGAATGAAGGATTTTACAAAAACATCTGAATTTTACTTCATATCAAATATGGTTATTGTGTTGACGTGACATAAGGGATCAGCAATATTGCTCAGTAAGCTGGAGGACTTAAATGTTTCAGCTGAAGATTGTCCAACAGCAATGGTCCTATTTGTTTTCCTTTAAATGTCTGAACTTTGAGTTATTCTGTATCCAGAGACATGCCCATATTACCAATTCAGGGCCTAAACTAGGTTTCTCTATGGGGGGAATTAATGGCATTTTTAAATAACACTGCAATCCCATCCTGTGGTATACAAAAATACATTTTGTCCTCCAGAATCTTACTGGATCTTCAGAATTGTGATGCTCTTTAGCTGTCGAAGTAATGTGACACCCACGCTACAAGCAAGCTAACACTCCTGTGCACTCAAATGTTGTTGTACAAAACGTCTAAAACAATGCTTTAACATTGTTAGGTAGCTACACCAGTTATATTTACATTTATGGGATTTGGGTGACACTCCTAGCCAGAGTGACTTACATTGGAAGCATTATACACAGGTAGAGGAATGCAGTGTTATTGTGTGGTGTTCTTGCCTGACTGTGGAACTTAACCCAAGTCTGCCATGGTTAAGACATTGTTGTTGCCCACTGCTCTACATTTTGACTCATCAATGACCTTGTAAATCAGCGGATCTAGGGGAGTAAATGTACAGGTTATGACTCAGAAGCAGACTACAGAAACTTTAAAACAAGCAGTTGACTAGTGCATAAAAGAAAGCTCCACTTTAGCCACCTCAATCAGTACCATGGACAGTGATTTCAACATGATTCTCTGTATTTAGAGAAATCTGCAAACTTGCTGACTCAGAACACATATACAATAGAAGCTAATTGGCAGGCGCTTTAACACATTCACCATCAACTGTTTTTTAGTTCTTACTGGGACATATAAAAAAACTAAAGGATCTGTAGGCTACAGATATGGCAGATATGGACCAGCTAGAAAATCACTATCATCGCCTTCAGATTATGTGGCTCACTTTGTAGATCAGTCCACTGGTTTCTGTTATGTAAGGTTATGCCAATATTTGATAGACTGTTAAAGCTAAAATACTAGAGTAATGGGGTTTACGTCAGTGACATTTAAACTGTCCTAAGGGTCCACCAGTCTGTCTGCTTTATTTCCTTTTATTCCAGTCATGAATTATTACATAATAGAGGTCACCTGAGTCTAGTAAGCTAGAAACTGAGAACAAAAAAAATGAAAAATTGAGGGGGGGGGAAGGGTGCAATGACTGAAGATCGTACAGGACTGGATTAAAAACTGGTTTGCATTGAGAAAAAGCTAAACAGTATATTTAATGAAGTATTAGGCACTGATAATGACAACCCACGTCATATCTACAACAGTAATGTTTCTTCTATGGGGAAGGAAAGTGCACAGATCTGCCCCCTGCTGTTTGCACTCAAAGTATACAATACAATAAGAAGTGCAGACGACACCAAGTACCGGTTGTACAACATAAGCTGTACGGTCAGACCCCTGGGAGGCACCTAAATGTGGGCCGATTTGGAGTTAAGAAAACGTGAATTGAACAGTTAGATATATGTGTACAGTGTCCATGCACATGTTTTTTTTTGTTTTGTTTTTTGTTGTTTTTTTTGTTGGGATACTGTTTTAACAGACCCACAATCCCAATAACCGTTATTGTGTTTAAAACACAGTAAAATGAACTGTGGAAATGAAATGAAATACATGTATAATTATGTAAAACTATCAGCCACCTGCTTGTTTACTAATTATCCATTTGGAATTATCCATTTGTGCAAACTTTAGTACTCACATTGCTGCAATGCTAATGTCGCGCCTTAACCTGTTAACATGAGCTCTGTGGTGAGATGTAAGGAAGACACGGTGTATGTGAAACAATCCTTTCTCACAAAGACAGAAGAAAAAGGAAATGTCCTCTCTGTTTTTTCTACCTTCTATCCTCTCTTTCAAGGGGTGAGGAAAGGAGCTTTTTTTTTACAAAAAAAAATACTTACAGCTCATTGTAATTTCATCATATCCTATTGTGAAACAGTAACTTTTTGTATAAATATACAGCAATCTCTAGATATACTCCGAAAACAATCACAGTAACAAAATCACAATAATGGTTGCCTACCTCCCTCTCCTTTTAATGCTCATATATTTATTTAGAAGCTTTTGTATGTATCATTGCTGTCATGCACAAACCTTTAAAACAGTAACTTTGGACATCAGTGTAAAAAGCTTTAAATGCTTTAAAACGATTTGAATGTTCTTATGAATGGGGGTTCAGATTGTTTTGATTGGAACCAGCAGATGGCGTAGGTCTGTGCTTTTCCTCCCGACAGCCCATGCCCTATTCATTTTCATCTGCTCATGGCAAATGTAAAATCTTATTGAATTGATAATCAAACAGTTATCAGCAGGTATGAGTCTCTAAGAGGCTGATTCTTGAACGTGTACGATATTTGTTTATACTGGAGCCATGGCCTTCAAAATGAAGTGTAAATCCCACAACTGTCCATGTCATCAATAAGGACCTTTTGCATAGTGTCTAATGTTGTCTGAACTTATTAAAATGACGTGTGAGTTTTCTTCTTGTTTGTACAGGTTAGCAGAGATTGTGTGATTTCATTAACCACTGAATGTGAATGTATTGGAGGCAGCACACTGAGACTAAATGTAGTGATGTCATTTTTATTTTTGAAAGGCTTCTAGGAAGTATTTGTTGGATGAACTTCTACTGTTCCTCAGATGTATTCCTGTGGTACTACTAACCTGCACTGCTTAGTGTGCTACCTGCTTTAAAGGAGTACTCAGTGTTGGTCTGTATAATCTGTATCTGCCATGTCCATTGCTTAGATGGTTAATAACTGTAGTACTGTTCAGATTTTCCTGTTGAGAACAAAAATCATACTAACTCATAACTCACTTACAGTAGATGCCCTTGGGACATTTAAGAACTACTTTTACTCCCTTAAATCAATGGTTCTGAGGACTGGTTTGAGAACCACTGTCCTGAAGAACCATGTTACAGAAAGAAATGGAGAATGTTTTTAAAGGTCTAAATAACCTTCACAGAAAGGTTCTACCCCAAATTAGCTATGTGTAAGTCTCTTACAGAAATGTTTCTCTAAACAATTAGTTGAAAGCTTTTTAGGGAAAACCTTAACGTGGCAGGGTTAGAGAACCAAGGGCCAGAGTCCAGCGCCGTTTGCTGATTTCTCTAACACGCCTACTAAACCTAGTCGATGCAGTTGTGCCTGAGATGGAAAAGCACAAAACTGCAGGAATCTGGCCCTCTAGGACCAAAGTTTCCCTGTTCTGTGGCATCATGCAAAGAATCAGTTCAGCACCATTCAAAACAATGCTGTCATAGTGCCAGAACAGTATTTAGATATGCAGGACCGCATTTGTTTGGATTTGAGAAACCCTGTTCTAGTCCATCCAGACATATGAAAATGGAACAATAGTGTTTGCTGACCAATACCATTCCTCTGCCATGCCTATTTTCCTCTGGAAGACTTTGAGTGATTATATTGAAGTGCACTGGTCTCAGAAATTATGCAAACGTTAAGACAGTCCTGATTAAATAAATTCTGTTGTGAAAATAAGTGCAGATCCTCTACAGGAACCAGAATTAAACCTTTTGTACATTTTATGTATTAGTTATTTAGTCATCAGAATAATGCAGAACCCATTCCTTATTATTTGGTTACCGTTGAGCACATTTTGTGGTGTCCCACAGGGCTCTGTTTTAGGGTTTATAAAGCTGATGCTAATTGTGGCAGTAATGTAGTTATTAGAGTAAAGAACTGAGGGTGTGGGCCTACTTATAGAGATTAGGGACTTGACCTGTGCAAAAGTCTGTTCTTTGTAGAGGATTTGTAATATTTTCACTCAGAATGTGTATTTATTTGACCAGGGATGCCTAAACCTTTGCATATGACTAGATGCCCTGCTTGTCACAGTACAGTACGCCTTATTGTTGTTGTTTTTTTCTTCTTCTTCTCCTTCAGATTTCATTATCTAGGCAAGCATAAGGGCATTTTTGTTAAAGGAATACTCTTCTGTTTTTTAACAGAAATCTCTATCTGGCGTATCTGTAGCATACACTCAATTTTCATGCACAATCATGATTCATTTTATTCTGTAGTTGGGAAAGAACTGAACAGCCCACTCAAAACAGAGGCTGCTGTTACTGCAGGTACTGAAGTGTCAATGACGATCAACCATACAGTGCAGATGTGGCAGATAAAGACTAGGTTACAAATCACTGGAGTATTCTGTTAGCTGCGGGAAGTCTTTCGTTTCAGTCCTCCTCTCCACAGGTTAAACCTATCTGTTAATCATATCTGTTAATCTGACATAAGAGTATTTCAGGCACTCAACAGACAGAGTTGTGGCAGTAATGAGAAAGCTTGATAGAGTATTATATTTAGTTTTTTGTTTTTTACTTTGGGTGTCCCAATCCCAGGTTTGAGGGTTCTGACCGGAAATGAGAAGGTTTTATTGTAATTTCCACTTGTATTATCACAAGTATCCTGTCAGAACGATTTTTTTTTTTTTTTTTTTTTTTTTTGCTTTTTGGACTGAAAAAATGAATTTTGACGTTACAGACTATAGAACACTGCATGTAGCTGTTTTTCTGCTGTCTGTTGTGACTGAAACTGCAACTCTGCTGTATTATTGTGAATGTTTTGATAAATTATTTCTTTTTTTTTCATTGTACATTTTTTAATGTGCGTATTATTTAATTCATTTATTTTGTTTAATTTTCTTTTTGTTTACATGTCAAGTCTCATGAACAACAATTAAATGGCACTTCTGTAAAGAGGTTTATTTTGATGTACTTAATTTGATTATTTATTGTTCTTTGATATTGTTTGCTATTTTCTGGGAAGCCCGTTTCTCATTTACGAATCAATAAAGTAGTTTGTCCGTTCAACCTAAAAACACTCACTTCATGTGGTTACAAGCAGTTGAACTGGGTTTATTTAACTCCATTAGAAACACTAAATGTCCTAATGTTGACACCAAATGGACACCCCTTCTAATGAATGCCTACAGATACTGTAAGTTGCACCCATCGCTAAAACGAATGTTCAAATGCATGCACACAGTTTGTCTATTCCCTGTACAGAAGTATTAATAAGATAATAGAATAAGACTGTCTGGAGCAGATAAACATAACCCTATTGGCACCATGCCTAATGTCAGGTGTGGGCTAGCACTGAGTTGTGGGGCAGTGGAAATGTATTTTCTGGAAAGATGGTGCTCCATCTTCTGCTTTCAGGATAAATTGGGGATTGTGGGATGAAGTGGGGGTGATCATTCTACATCTTGACTGAACTACTGCTCTTGACACTAAATGCAACTTAATTCTCACAGTAATGCTCCAAAATCTAGTAGAAAGCCTGTTCTCCTGGTCGGTAGAGACAGTTTTTTTTTAATACCTTTGATTTCGGAAGAAAAGATGAATGAGCAGGCATCCCAATACTTTTGTCCATATACTGTGGTGTACTTCGAATCTAATAATAGTTCAGGAGTAATTATTTGAGTTGGATAAACCCATTTCAGTTGCTTGTTGCTACATGAAGACGTTTAGGATGAACGGAGGAACCACATTTTACAGTGTAGTGCAGTGTGACGATATTGATGCTTTTTTTTTCAGATAGTCCATAGCAGTACCCTCATATTCCCTGCAGATTAATCTGGGAATTAGAGAATTAAAGCTATTAGAGTTAATTAAGTAACTCTGTCAGAACGACCTGCGACATCATCAGCTAACATAAAGCAACACACACTCCTCAGCAGACGTGCAATGGGTAAACTTTCCTTCAACTCCCTGTAGTTTTGAACTCAAAGTCTCACCTATTATAATTTTTTGATGCTACCAAGCTGCAGTGAGCTTCATCAAGACAAGAGAAGGGCCACCGCATGTTGGCTGGCAGTGAAGCGTGTACAGTTCAGTTCACTTGGTGGAGAACGCTAACTGCCAGTTCTGTCACACCAGCAACCTGATGCCCATTTTGTGGGAGGAAAGGAAGGAGGCCAGTTATAATTTTACTTTAGGCCATGAATGTCTATGGTATCACACTGGATTGAGCTTGTGATGAATAATGCACCTAATCATAGGGCCAACACTTAGACAGTTGCACCACTCAATTTTTTTTATATATACACACTTAACAGCAGGAACTTCTCTTGTACTTCTGCTCAGTTGACCACTGTAAAACAACCCATAAATACAATACAGCTTTTAAGTGCTGTCCCACTTTAACTGAACATGCAGGTATTAATAAGCTGTTGTGTGGGATAGTGTTGTATACAGATACACAGATACAGGTCTGTGACTGACTTGCACCCGTCCAGGAAGTATTCTTGTATTGCATACAGTGAATACAGAAGACTATGTATCCACTGCAACCCTGACCAGAAAGAAGCTGATGAATAAATTATTAAAGCCATGTTGTCTCTCTAGACATGACTTTACTATACACCCTTGAAAAGGGGGGTCCTCAATAAATGTATCCCATTGTTTACGTTGTTTAGGTGTTCATTTGTCTTGTTAAAAGGTTCTTCTCCATAATGGGAAATTTCTGTAACACCTGAGGTTTGTAAGTAAGTAAATTGGTCTGCCCTCTTTTTCTTTATTCTCACTCACCAGTAGGGTCAGCAACTTCTGCTATTGAGAATACTTATGTAGAGAAGTTGTATAAAGTACACAGTTGGTTTTTTTTTTTTCAATAGAGGTGTTGAAAATGGAAGGGGCATTTTTCATCATTATTTGTCAGACAATATGCTGAAAAAAAGATTAGTACTCCAAAACTATGAAATGCACCAAAAACATTTTGACTTATTTAGGGCTGACTTATTGACTTTTAGTAGTAAGAAAAGTTTTATCTTATTAAACTTTGGCTTAATTGACAGTCTCTAGCAGCAGATAGAAGTAATGCACCATCACAAAACACAGCTAGAGACAGCAAATGCCCTCTTTTCATTGTATAATAAGAGTATACTTGATATGTGTAATATGCACCATATACTGAATTCGGTGTTGTAAACACAGAGATAAATGTTATTTTGTAAAGGAATAAAAAAATGTTCTAATGAGTTTGGTTGAGTAGAGAATTTAATTTAGTGTTTTCTCCAGTAATGCAGTGTTTTAAGTGTCCAAGTTGGCCATACATCTTCCGCTACATGATCTTACTTGAAATAAGTATATACAGGCCATTTTTTTATTACCAAAAAAAAAAAAATACTGTAAGTACATCAAAAAAACAAGAACATCAAGAAATACGATAACATCTTCAGAAGACCTACAGACATTCTGTATTAGGTGAGTAATTATTATATATATTATAATTTGGTTAATAGTAATGTTTGTTACTATTGGCATGTTTGAATTGTTGTATCTAGGCTATAACCTCTCAGTGCCCCCCCCCCCCCCCCCACACACACACCACCTGACTTCTCTATCATCATTCACACCTTCAAACACAATACACTAATCCCTTTACAGAGACAGAGACCTGATTAGAACAAGCCTCATTAACCTCAAAACCTAATCAGTACAGTCTAGTTCATGAGGCTCTCCAGAGACTAAGCCTTTTCATGCTCAGTTAAAGCTTAATGATCACCCCTTGTTTGCTGATGTCCCCAGTTTCTGTAATCTTTGGGTCTTCAGCAAATGAGCACGTCCTCTCTCAGTAATGAAATGGGGGAAACAATAGAGCTATTACATCTCGTCACTGTTGAATTGATTTCTTTAAAGGCAAAGAAATTAAACGTCAGTCCAGAACTCAATCCTCCCAGCTAGTGATTTTACAACCTGAGTCAGAGATGATTAGGTTACGCATACCTTTGACTTTGTCAGCGTCTGTTCATCTGTTACCCCTTATTAGATATGATTAAACTGAAATACACTGTGGAGACAGTGGACTGATGAAGAGGAGCACTTTACAAAATCATTTCATAGCCTCTTAAGACAGCATTGGGTTTGAGAGGGAGGACTCATAGAAATTTAAAGTACTTAAAGGATGTTCGGGAAATCCCGTCAAATTATGTTTTGTTCATTTTTGAACATATTGGGGAAAAATAAAACATGTTACTTTTTAAATATTTTAAACCCAACCAAGAAATATTGGGCTTTAAAATGCGCATAACTAATAATTAATAATAATAATTGTCTTCTGTACATGATAAACAAAGGTGTCCAAACTTTTGTATATGACTGTATCTCTGTCTTTTAATATAATTTGAAAACACACATGATGATTAGACTGGTAGCGATGGTTCTTGTTTAACCCCCTATTGCATGAACTATTATTTAAATATCATACTTTTTTTTAATTTCACTGCTGTCCCATGAAAAACCATGTATCTCCATTTTGTCTGTTTTAGTTTTCTCCATGGCCTGAAACCTGTAACTGTTTTGTACACAGTGTAAATAATTCTGGATGAATAGACCAATTAAAAAGGCTTTACATTAATTGGAATAAACTGTTATTTTACATATGGAATGACTTCCATTTAAATTGAACACTATTTTTGCCTTCTCCTGTAAACTCACCATTTTGGAGATACATGTTCCTCATTGGACAGAGACTTTTGCTTTTGCTTGGTGTGCATTTTTAAATTTCTCCTATTTGGAATTAGTAGGAACCTAAGAAATATAAAAACTAAACGTAGTCTTTGAGGAGGTCAATTTTTCAAAAAAATAATGTCCTCATATGAGCCCAAAGTTTCAAAAAATAAGAATCATGGTGCAGAAAAGCAGAAAGTAATGCCCCCATATGAGGACGCAGGGTTTCAGGAGGTTAAAGTCGAGGAGGGTAGTTGGTAAATTGTTGCAGTGGTTTTAAGTATCATAAAATCAAATTGTTCTCTAAAAAAACATCATGTTTTTAAACAAATTGGTGCAATTAGACGAGACAGTGCAGTGCAGCGCAGTATGGCATCAATTACAGTACGATCAGCTCACAGCAGTAAGCAGGTTGGCTCAAACACCACCAATAAATACACCACAAGACATTAAATATGCACAACCAGACAGTACTGGAGGAGCAGTGTGTGTACACTCTGACCAGAAGGCATTTCACAATAACGTCTGGGCCTAGATAAAGATGAGCAAAAAACAAATAAACAGAGCCGCTCAGTACCTGAGACGTGAGCGAGACTCTGTGTTGGTATTTAGAGACTAGTAGCAGTGGATAACTGCTCTCATAGGAAAAAAGGCACAATCCTTTAGCAGGTCTTTGATTTTTCTTGTTTGCTTTGTAATGAAGTGTAGCATCTCTGTCCATTCTAGCACAGTACAAACAGAGCCAGTGCTGAAGAGACAACAACGCTTTTGCAACTGTTCATGCGTGCCTTATCTGAAACGACAAGAATGACTCCAGAAGCTGAAGCGATGCCAAGAAGTGCTGTGTTTGCTGCATTCTGAGCTTGTTACAACCAGGCTGTTGGCTATCATGTTGGCTACAGGCTTTCATGTTCACCTTAGCAAACTGTCATATGAATAAAGACTGTCATATGAACCTCAAATGACTGATTACAGCTAAGAGTGAATGTTCTCCATAAGTGTTTTCCATAGATGGGATTCACTGAAGACATGAATGATTTTTCAGGAGTTTAGCAAGTTGTATTTGTTGAGATCTTAGCCAGGTCGTTTAGAGGGGATCTGTCATTCAGGTTGTCACTGTGTCTGTAATGTAAATACAGCCATTTATTACTATTTATGACTGTTTGTGACTTTGAGTGTCTATAATGTCGCTGTCAGGAAAACCTTTCAATCTCTTTTCCACTCATTATTTGACTCTGGCAGTCAGTTGTTCACATTGTGTTCAAATTACATAAAGAATGGACTGATAGAAATGCTTCAAAATGATTAAAATGACACAAAATCTGTTCGCATTGACTCCCAGTGAAAATTAAGGTTTTTTTCTCCTGTAAAGTCGCTATTTTAGAGATACAAGGTTTTTGTATGACAGCAACAAATATGTAATGTTGACAATGTTAATTTAGAGGTGCAACTGTATTCTCTGGGGCCTGTTTTGCTTTATAACACCCTGTATATACCCTCTGCCATGAAGGCCAACATTGTATTAAAACTACTGTATCATTTTTGTAAAACAATGTCTCAGGCATCATCATTTTTTTACCATTCCATGCAATAACTTCCTGCTTTTAGAGACTTTCAAATTCTTTAGACGTGTGGCTACCATAACCAACAACTCTGAGTAGGCTGGTTTGTCTAAAAATGATGCATGCTGACATGTTAATTTAATGAATAAATTCAGGAATAAGGGTAATTGCCCTTTAACACAGTCCACATTCATGTTGTCAGAAATGCTTGGCTGTAGCATAGTATGCGGAGTTCTTATACTGTAGGGTTAGAGGGAGTAGAAGAGGGAGTGCATCTGTACATGCACATTTAATGCATTTATATCCAACAGCGAAACGCGTTAAGGTACAATCAGAAATCCTGAATGCTCTAAAGTAGCCACATTTTACAGGTGTATCTGTAAATAGTTCTGTGTTTTGTCATTTTAATATTTGGTTGAATGTAGGTTGTGACATCAGGTGACCAAAATTTAATGCAGTGATGTTAAGGAACGAAAATCTAACATCTCCCAAATGTCAAATGCCAAAATGATATATGAGATTGTACTGTTGTTAGACGGTTGATCCGTTGTTGGTTTAAAGTCATTATGTTAAGTAACCAAAATTCAACATCTGTCTAACGTTGGAGCTTAATATCAACCAAATGTTGGTTTTTGATGGATCTGTAACTTGGATTACCAACCAAAATGCAACATCTGTACATTGTTTTAAAGCCATATTTTCAGCTGTGTGGGATTCTTAGGTCCATAGGAAATTTGGTTCCAGCCATTGGTGTCTCTCTAGTGTTATATGCAATATACAGATAATGTACATATCATTGACATAAAATACCCAGTAAACAAGCAAGCAGCAGACTGTATAAAGACAATAATATAATATACAGAGAATGCAAACATTACATACAAAAAAACACAATATACAGTATATATAATACACAGATCATATAGGGGCAAGAAATGCTCATATAAGTGTGTGCAGTAGTGCAGACAACAGCAGTGCATCATGTATGGGCACACAGTGGTGGTGAACAGTGTGTTATGCGTGTAAAGCAGGGTTTAATAACTATCTGGAGAAAGACAGGGGTAGCTGTGGTCTAACAGGTGGTGTTACTGGTCAGCTATGTGTGAGGGTGATGGCAAAAGTAGCAAAGAAGCTACTCATGAGGGTCAATAGTTAAAAAGAAAGACAGACAACACGAAAACAGGGGGCTGCTCACACACGTCACACTGTGTTCCCGGTGGATAACGGGATCATGTGACGAGCAATCAGCTGTTCGGGGGCGGGGCTTCACAGAGACGCCTCGTCACCAGCAGCCAATCAGAAATCGACTTTGGTCCCAGGAGGCTAAATAAAGTTGGGTGCTGTAAACAAAGCAACAGTTGAGTTTTTGTGCGCTGACCTGCAAGGTGAGTAGTTTACTACTAAGAGGTTTAACAGTGTTTAGGTTCATAATGTCTGAAAAGTTTTTTTTTTTTTTTTTTTTTTTTTTTGCATGGTTGGGTAGTGTTGCTGTATGGCTGTTAGTTTAGCTAAAGTCAGAATCTCTCTGAAAAGTCATGTTTTCATATGTTTATTATTGTGTTCCACTTTATACAGTGCAGGATTACACACCGGCGCCCACATTAGCTACAGTGCAGCATGAACCTGCAGACTCCGCTTTGTTTACATGGCCTGTCTGGGCGAATGAGTTTATTGTAATTCGTAAAAAAAGGAAAAAGCCGTCCAGTGTCCTGTGAGCTGATGCTAGTCCATTGCATGATGCGGGACAGGCTGTAGAAAGCGCTTCTGTGGGCTTCCCTCTTTCCTTTTCGATTTCCGCTTGGAATTCGGCCACGAGCCACAGCTTGGGAGCCGCTCGTGTCTCGTGACCGACGGTAGCAGTCCTGCTAAATATAGCCTACCTATCCGTCTGTAAAGCACAGCTTTTGCAGTTCAGTACTCAACCAAAAAAGCCGGTCCTCATTGTTTAGCTAGCTACATCGATTACAGCGAAGTTAGGCGAGAATTCACCGCAAAGTTGTTTGCAGGGAACTTTTTAGCGTTTTGACTGGGAGTGCGCGCGCATCTCTGAGCCCTTCTGTGTCCCCAGATCAGCAGCTGTGCAGTCATGTTCATGACCGTGGCCTCCGTCCTCGCTCTGTGCTTCTGCACCGGATTTACTGCTCCCAGTTTGGACCGGCAGCTGGACGATCACTGGAAGCTCTGGAAGTCCTGGCACAGTAAAAACTACCATGAGGTGAGTGGGAGATGCGCGGGTTGGCCAGCTAGGCGCTTAGTACTTCCCTCGGCCTTGTTTACGTTGAACATGCATAGCTGGTAATGATGCTTGACCTCGACTGAAGGTCTCTCACTTGCAGTCTTTATTTCTAATCATGAGAGAATTGGAGTTGCATGTTTTAACGCTGAAAGCTGGGTGCAAGCTTGTGTATTGGTTTGTGATCAGTGTTTCTTCTCCCTAATCTTAAAGTTTTTCTGTAAAGATCCTAAAGATTCTGTTTGTGTACTCTTGCAAGAATCTAGTTATTCCAAGTGTGACTTGCTAATGTATTTGCTTTAATGGTGTACTTTCTTGCAGAAAGAGGAAGGCTGGAGAAGGATGGTGTGGGAGAAGAACTTGAAGAAAATCGAGCTCCATAATCTTGAGCACTCCTTGGGAAAGCACACCTACCGCCTGGGCATGAATCACTTTGGTGACATGGTAAGAAGCCATGTGTACCTAAAGTGGCTTTATATACCCACACTTCTTCCTAGTTCTTACTAACCTGATGTGATTTGGTCTGTTTCCTGCTACAGACCAATGAGGAGTTCAGGCAGATGATGAATGGCTACAAAAGCAACCCTGACAGGAAGTCTAAAGGGTCCCTGTTCTTGGAGCCCAACTTCTTGGAGGTCCCCAGGCAGGTGGACTGGAGAGTGAAGGGATATGTCACACCAGTGAAGGATCAGGTAAAATTGTTTGGTTTTTTTTTTTTTTTGTTTTTATGACCTGGGCTGTTGCAGATGCAAAGGATGGCTCCTTTCCAGTGTAGAAGTTATCTTCTGGGAATGCAGATTTGTTGCCATGTTTCTAAGTAAAGTCTTTGCTCTTTGTCTGGTGTTCTCAGGCTCAGTGCGGCTCATGCTGGGCCTTCAGTAGTACAGGAGCCCTGGAAGGCCAGCACTTCAGGAAAACTGGCAAGCTGGTCTCCCTGAGTGAGCAGAACCTAGTGGACTGCTCTCGTCCAGAGGGTAACCAGGGCTGCAATGGAGGCCTCATGGACCAGGCCTTCCAGTATGTCAAGGACAACAGTGGCATTGATTCTGAGGAATCCTACCCTTACATTGGAAAGGTAAGTTCAGGTGTACTTAATCATGCAAGATTAACCCATTTGGTCCAGCCAGTGTGAATCTGAATCGACTGACTGGTTCTCCATATCCCAACCCCCAACTTTCTACTTGCAGGATGACCAACCATGCCGTTACGACCCTAGCTTCAACTCTGCTAACGACACTGGCTTTGTGGACATCCCCAGCGGTAAAGAGCGTGCTTTGATGAAGGCTGTTGCTGCTGTGGGCCCTGTATCGGTTGCCATTGACGCTGGTCATGAATCCTTCCAGTTCTACCAGTCTGGTGAGTTAATGGCCTGGTTAGGGTTCTCTCTCGCAGCTTCAAATGCCTTTCAACCGGCACTTTACAATTGCTTTTATTGGTATATTGCTGCACTCGTTAAACCTGTCATTATGTGCCTTTTCCAGGGATCTACTACGAGAAGGAGTGCAGCAGTGATGAACTGGACCATGGTGTTCTGGTGGTTGGTTATGGCTTTGAAGGTGCTGATCAAGATGGAAAGAAGTACTGGATTGTGAAGAACAGGTATAGTTGGTGTTGGTTGACTTGTGCCTTTAACTGCCAAGCAGAATAAGACTTACAGCTTGGGGTTTGTCTCTCCCTCAACTATGAAGTCTGAAATGCCACAGCTTTTGATGCTGCACTTCTTTCTTTGTGCAGAAAACAGATTGGAACTTGTGCTCAGGCTGCTTTATTATGCTCAGTTAAGACTTGACATTTTCCATTTCACCTTAAAGGTCCTGCCACAACCTTTAAAAGTGGGAAGTTTTAATTAAGTTTTAAGCTTAATTGATTTTGGAATTTAATGTTGAGCCAACTTCTAGTTAGACATTTAGTATATATCTAGAACTGAAATTCAGCTTGCAACCAGTTGGTGCAATGGCCTCTCTTAATGTGAATTGTGACCAGTTTATCAAACTTTTTAAGTTTAGCAAAGTTTATCAAACATCAGATGCATGTAGGGTGCCTGCAGGCCTAATCCTTCCATTGTCACAATGCTACATAAAGGTCATGAGGCCAAACTCCATTTAACATTTTGTTGTGCTGTAAAGTTGTTTGCTAGTAAGTCTTATGCCAATGTTTCAGGTTCTTCAAAGTGAATGACCAGGCCTTTTCAATCTCCTGAGTATTTGACTCATGAACTTGCAGGAAACTTGTGCAGAACTTGTCCTGTGTCAGAATGAGTATTGTGATCATTTAAAATGAGGGCAGCTTTTTAATTCTGTCTTCTCCCTTCTTTGTCTAGCTGGAGCGAGAAATGGGGTGACAAAGGCTACATCTACATGGCAAGAGATCGGCAGAACCACTGTGGAATTGCAACATCAGCCAGCTATCCTTTAGTGTAACGCTGCTGGACTGTTTGTGGAATACTCCGCATTCTTGCTGTGGTGATGGTCTCTGAAAGCGAACGTAACTGCTTTCAGGCCTGGTGCAAAACCTGTGGTTTTGGTAACACTGTTTTAGGGACTGGTTTTAAAATTAATTTTATTTCTTTTGCTTTGTTTTAATCTAGTTTTAATAAATGTTTGTAAATAGACCTGGACTCTTTCCCAATGTAGGTTTGTTTGCCTGCTTTCCTGTGTTTTATACAGGCATGCAAATATTGCATTAAAGTGTTCTGACAAATGAAACTTATGTTTTTGGCCTATATATGCAGCTTTTTTAATCTAACCTAAGAGCTGTCCTTCAGCTTGGCTGACTACAAAATGTAGTAAATGGCTTCAGTTTACTTCAGTTTCACTTTTTATGGTTTGACACACTTTTTGGGGGGGAATTCAGAGTTGCATGATTGTCATACAAAGAGCTTGTATTGGAACATGGTGTCCAAGTTGATAAGGTGGGTCACTCCTAGTGCTACAGCCTGTCCCTGTGTGTTCTGATAAGACTGCAGTACAAGTTTATCTGGTCACATGGATGCCTGAGACCTTTTTTCCTTTTTGGCTCGTTAGTTATGAGCATATTTAAGGCTATATACCTACTGTTAGACATAATCATCTCCTTGATGAAGGTGCACAGGACGACCTCCCAGAAGCTCAATAAAAACATGACCTTGAGCAAAAAAAAGTTTTATACACATCATATTAACTCCATTAGGTAGTTATCAAAAGCCAGTCGTAGGGCATTAGTGTAAAACAACCCCTGGCAGTTTGCAGCTGCAAACATCTTGTTGAGAATGGCCAGATTGGATTAAGCTGATAGACTATGGTTGTTCAGACAGCCCCTCTTTACAACGGCTCTCATTATGCATAGCACTTTCCACCTTGAGAGGGAAGAATTGCAAAAGAGCACAAGGGGTTTCACTTGTGTTGATGCAGTGAGCACAGGTTCACCAAAAGTGAGCTGAACAAATGTAGGCAGCTCTTATAAATTTTGGCAAGCTGCACAAATGGTAGGGGGCAGAATATGGTGCTCAAAGCTAAAATCCATGGACTAAACCTGCCTTGTGTCAACAAGTCATCCAAACTGGTGGAGGGATTGTTTTCTTGGCACAATTTGGGCCCATTAAAACCCATCATCCATCCCTTCTAGGTCCTATTTGGCCTTTCTAGTCATCAGCTCTGAATCAATAGAACACTTTTAGGATCTGGTTAAATAGGAGATTAGCAGCATTGGCAGGAATTGCATGATGGACCAGAATCTCAGAACAATGTTTCCAACAACTTCTAGAATTCATGTCACAAACTGTTAGGACAAAAAGGAGTCCCATTCCCAGCATTAGTATTGTCTTTTCCTGTGCTCAATGAGCGTATTTCTCGTTGAGCACAAGCCTTATGTCATAAAGTTGAGGTCAGAAGTCTACATGCACTTATACATGGCTGTCCATAAATGTTATGGCAGAATGAGTGTACAGCATGTATCTTTAACAAACATAAATACAAGAATTTGGTGCCCAAGATTTAAAGTGGTCTTGTTCTTCTTAAAGTGATCATGATTGACTACAGCTGGTAGCTTCTCTGTGCCCACATAAAAAGGATTTGTTTGATAGCACTCACTGGATTGACCAACATACAATACAATAGGACATTCTAAGGGTTCAGTACAGATCTGTAAAAGGTCAGTAATGTCTAAGGTAGCCATTTCTAAACATCTACAGATTCCAGGATCATGATGGACATAAGTACAAGATATTGGGAAGTTTTAGCCGTTTTACCAAGGTTTGAAAGAAAACCCAAACAGTGATAGGAGACAGGTTTGAATGGTCAGGAATAACCCAATAACTACCATGAACTGCAAGCTGCTGGAAAACCAATGTCACTATATTCAGTCAAGCAAGCTTACCACCATAGGCTGAGAGATTACCATCCACAAATAAGACCCAAGCTGAAGACCTGGACAAAGACAAAGCCTTTATGATCAGGTGAGACAACGTTTGAGCTATTTGGGCATGTTTGGATGAAAAATTTATGTTTTGCTGCCAGTGGAACTGGTACACTGCACAATATGGATGGAATAATGAAGAAGGGGGGGCTACCTCAGCATTTTTACGCATAACTGCAAACCATCAGCTAAATGGTTCCAGCAGGACCCCAAGCACACATTAAAGGTGGCTGTGAAGCTTTTGGGAAGTCCTTACCTCAACCTCAACACAAATATGTGGGCTCTGTCCTGCCAGAAAAACAACTGGTCAAATTCATTATGGTCAAATATCCAACCAGAATTCTGATAGAAGCTTGTTGATGGCTACCAAAAACATCTGGTCAAGGTGCAACTTGTAAAGGGGCCAGATATTAGATTTGCAGTATGAATTTGTGACCCTGTTTTGATTTCAGACCCCCTCCAAAAATGAAATCTGTTATTTTGATTAAATATGTATGTTATACAAAGAGCTATAATAAATAACTGAAAGTCCAACATTGCCATGACATTCCTGTCCATGGTGAGTGTATGTAAACCTCTGACCACAACTGCATGTGTAAACTAAGGGGAACACTATCTTGGCTGAGTTGCCACTTTAACTGAACTCTCAGCTACATCCATACGAGAGAGAGAGTCCACGTTCAGCACAAACCAAGACAGGATGCAACTGGTGTGATGCTGAGTCACGTTATCCATGGACTTGCTGTTCTCGCTGTCTAGCTTGGCTTTAATGCTGAACCTGTGCCTTTGAGCGTCTGATTTCATGTTTACAGTGTTGTGTTTAGAGTGTGTGAGTGGGAGTCATACGCTTGGCTTTAACTCCTATTTAACAACAGTTTTAGCCAGATTAGCATTTTCCCGCATCATGTCATCTTTAGCTGAGTTGCATATTGTAGTGTGTGGAAAGTCACGTTGACAGATATTCTAAGTCTCTGTCTAACCCCACTCTCCCCTGCTCTAACTCCTCATCCGCTGAGTGGCCCTGAATTTAATTTCCAACAGAGAACAACTTCCTGTTGATTCTTGTTAATGACCCACTGAGCTGAGATGAAGCTAGGTAAGGTAGGTAAGGTGAAGTTCGCTCGCTAGCAGGTCATTCTCTCTGAGGTAATGCAACAACATACATTTTTGTCACATTTCAGTTTGTTCGTTTTTTAACATTCTCATTGTAGTTTGTTAGCTTTAGAACCATGTCCCTCACTTTTTCTTAGCACGTAACACAACATTTGCATCCAACGTCTGCTCTAGTTATTGCCACTTGTTGCATCCAAGTAATTAGCTAGCTACTCATTTAACAAGGCCTAAGCTAGGCAGGTAACAAGTTGACGCCATAACAGGCACTTAAACAGCTACATTATTTAAAAAATATATATATGTAATAAACATATTACATTTACAGTACATTTTTAAAAACTTGCACTTAACCTAGTTGAGTAAGACACATGCATAGTTTTGGTCATATAACCCTACACTTAGTTTGCAGATTTCCTTTTTCATCTTGCAGTAAAGCTTTTTTCATAACTAGAAAAATAAAAATAAAAGCATTACTTAATATGCCATCAAAATTCATATTGCATGAAATTCAGCTATTTACAAAAGCTAACCAATATGGATAGGTTTTAAGTTTTGACTTAAGTGCCAGTAATGTTTTTATTTGGATGCAGATTCACAGTCAAAATTGCAGAATTACAAAGTGCTGATTAAAGTCATCACCAATTAAGTACTTGCTAAATATATGAATTTTTTTTTATTGAGAAGAAAAAAGAGATCAATAGAAAATGCATTTAACAAATCAGAGCAGCAAAGCAGCTGTGATAGGAAAGTGCCATTGTGCATGAGGTTCTTTCTGAAAGAGGATCTTTAACGCTCTCTAGTGGAGAGCGTTAAAGTGAAGAAAACAGCAAATGGAGACTTTTATATTTTAGAGTTTACATTTTTTATTGTATTTATTTTTTTTATTTAAAATATCCTGTTTTAAACAAGTATGACACTTAGACACTGCTCATTAATGTGAACAGCTGAAACATATCTCATGTTTGCATTGCATGGCTGGGGTGTACATCTACACATAATCAGTGCTTGCATTCTCACACAGACACACACACACATACGTCACACTTCAGATCTTGCATGTACTAAAGGCTCTGTTTCTTAGTCCTGGTAAAAAAAGAACTGTGTTGGTCTTGGATTCAGCCTCACTGCTTTGGATGTTCATGGATGTTTGTGGATGATGGTTGATCAGCATGAGGATGTTTCACTTGGCATGCTTCTTGTAAATGGAGATGTATTCCTTAACGTCATCGGGGGAACCCAGCACCACTGGGACCCTCTGGTGGATGGTTTCCGGCTGGATGTCCAGCACATTCATGGCTCCTGTGGTGGCCATCCCTCCAGCCTGCTCCATGATGAAGGCCATGGGGTTGCACTCATACAGCAGCCTCAGCTAAAGCCCGATAGGAGTCAGATAGAAAGAAGAAACTAATCAGAACATTGCTTCAAAGTGGGAGAAAATGTGCTTAAAAGTATACTACCATTCAAAAGTTTGGAATCATATTTATAAGCAAAAAATAGAAGATTGAATAAAAGCATAAAATAAGCACAGTCTTAGTACAACCAGAAAAATGTGGTTCTTTAAGGGTTCTTTAGCAAGGACTGTGATTAGGTATCGGTTTATGACAACACCAAGAACTGTCTAAATGGTTCCTTGTCTGGTGAAATGGTCCTTTTTTATGTTGGAAAACATTTGTAGTATTGTTCTTTAAAAACCCTTTAAAAATCTTATAGCATTTTCATATAGCAGCAAACAGGGTTTTATTTGGTATCAAGGAAAAAGCCAAATCATCTATGCCATATAGAACCCAATTTGCTTAATGTGTACAGAAAGAAGCATTTATACACGTTTTCATACATTTGGTAATTAAAAAGCATTAAACAATCCTAACTAAACTTCTTTAAGGGTTCTTTAGGACAGCGTTTATGTATAGCTGGATATTAATACTTACAGAATTTAAATATTCCTGTTTTACAACACAAAAAACTGAGTGAACACTTAAGTGCTTTTTTGCCTGATCAAATGTTTCTTCGCTGGTTCTGCTCCTGGAGCTCTACCTTCTTGCAGAACAGAGCCTCAATTCCAGTATCCTCCACACTTAATCCATCTCATTGCCTTCAGAAGTTCTTTGGTTCCTTAAAGAACCTGTTTTGCTAATGAGGTGTATGCCTTTTAAATAAGATGTTAAGAACCATTTTTGAAGAACCAGGTTGGTTCTCCGGTATCTCACCTTGCCCTTTGGACTCTTGACGTTAGCCGGGTACAAGAAGATCCCTCCGTAAACCAGCGTCCTGTGAACGTCAGCCACCATGGAGCCCACATAGCGCCCTCCATAGGGTGAACTGCCATCCTGCAGAGGGAACAGCACACAATTGTAAAGACATAAACCACCACTTGATTCCAAGATAGCTCCTCAACACAATACATCAGAACGATACTCAAGTAAATGTAATGACTGGTCGAGCGATGAAGACTGAGCCCTTACCTCTGGGAATTTCTTCTTCTGTAGATATTCTGTGACATCTGGGTAAAAATGCTGAGCGTAGCCTTCATTCAGGCTGTAGATCTTTCCTTTCTTCTTAATCTTCACATCTTGGTCCACCAGAATAAACTCCCCAATGGCCTGGTGAGGAGATGGATTGGGAAGTAGCTTTTTAACTAAAGATTGGCAGAGTATCTTTCAACTGTACTTTTTTTATTTCAAGTTTTAACAATAATGACAAAACTATTGCAACACAGCAACAACCAGCATTGCACTCTATGTCCTATTAAATCCCACACATTAAATCCCACAGTATGTAGGTTTAGTGTGCAGGCATTAAAACTGCCTACCAACATGGACATAAAAGTACAATAAAATGTAAAAGCTGTATTTAGGTTTTGAATACGTTAAACTGAAGAACAGCCAAGGCAAACAGACTTACAGGGTCGAGCATGAAGCAGTTGACTCCTTGGCCTGTGGCGAGAACCAGCATGGTGGCGCTGCCATAGAGGGCATAACCAGCAGCAACAATCTTTCTACCAGGCTGCAGGGCATCCTGCTCTGTGGGTTCACTGTCATTCTCCTGGCACATGCATAAGCATACACATACACATACACACACCCTCTAATTAAATTCTGTTGACTTTCTAGTGGACCATGGAGCATGAACAGAACAACAACTGGCAAAACACATCATACTTAACATGCATGCAGAAATGAAGAGGGAAAAACACTATGGAACTGGGTAGCAGGAGGAATAACAAATGAGATAACAAGTGAAGAGATATTAAGGAAATTTTGTGGAGTTCTAAAATTTGGTAGCAATAACAACATGATCTCATCTGGTGTTTTTGGAGGTTAGGCTAAAACATGGGTTAGTGAACATACTGGAATCGCCATGAACAGGTAGGAACAGTGTACAAATAGGGGTGTATGGAGTACTACAGAGTACAGAGAATCGAGACCATTGAAGGCATAATATGTACTAAGCATCGCTGTCACACAAAAACCTTGTACCTCCTATTCCAATATATTTATTTATTTATTTATTTCTGATATAATTTAAATGTGGAAGTTTTTTTTTAAACATCGTTTCACAGTTGTTTTGACGAATGGACCAATAGAAATGATCAGAAATGACTTGGAATTCAATATTTTAACATTGTCTTCCGAAGAAAGTCAAGAAGGTTTTTTCCTTCTTTTGTAAATTAGCATTTTGCCTTTTTGGAGATACAGGTTTTTGCGTGATTTGTAAGGCTCATTTTGCAGATTACCAGTTTCAGTCTAGACTTGCTTTCAGAAATACCTTTTTGTAGATGGCGAAAATCGTTCCAATAGAGGCTAAACAGTCGATGTTTGAGGAGCCGTCCAGAGGATCAAAGCAAACCACATATTTACCCTGTAATAGAAAATACACAGGAAAAAAAAAAGTTACTGCTGTCCATTTTATAATTTTTTCTGTTTTCTGCATCAGTATTAAGTAGCATCAAATCAACACAAGGCTAAAAATCACACAAGGCTAAAAAAGAGAAGATTGCTTGCAGACAAGTCCACGTTTCCCCCAGTTTAGTCTTTATTCGAACCCAGTAGCTAGGAGTCCCCATCACACAATGCTTCCTCTGATACACATGAACCCAGCCAACCACATCCTTTTAAACTCACACCAGACATACAAACACACCTACCCTTCTTTCTGGCTCCACAATGATGGCTTTCTCGTCCTCCTCAGAAACTAGCACACAGGAAGTGAAGGAGGACTTGATCATGTTGATGACAAGATCGTTGGACAAGACGTCCAGTTTCTTCACCTGGTCTCCTGTTACATTTGTACTTCCTGCAATGCCATACCTGAAAAAGAGAGGCAGACTGAGATGACAGAGAAACTGGACACTTTGTTAGAAACACCTTTCATGTTGGTTTACCTTGTAGGAGCACAGTTAGGGATTGTAGCTCATCTTTTTTATGCACCATCTTTGTTAGCCATTCTCTGGCCTTCCATTTATGGTCAGTTTCTGAGCACAGACTGAGAACTGACAGTGACGGTAACCTGCAGTTCAGGTTGAAGTCTAACTACACTAAATGGACAAAAGCATTGCTCATCCATTGTTTCTTCCGAAATCGCGGGTATTAAAAAGAGTGTATTGGATGATCCCTAAAGTATTGGATGGAGCACCACCATTCCGGTTGGTGTGGCGCAACAGATAACACCACTACCTGCCACTGAATTACAACACCATGTGCCTTCCAGGGTTCGATTCCCAGTCTGGGTGACTATGCTGCGCTACACCAATAAGAGTCCTTGGGCCAGACTCCTAACACTACATCGGCCCACCTCTGTGATACGAGCAACCTTATAAGTCGTTCTGGATAAGAGCATCTGCTAAATTCCATAAATGTAAATGCATTTCAGAAAACCCAGTTCCACTGCGCCACAGATCATTGCTATTGGCAATACTTCCAATACTTCTCTACAGAGAAAACTGTATGTGCAGATTTGCCCATTTGTGTCAGCAATGGGTGCAAAGTAGTTAATGTGCTCATTAGAAGGGGTGTCCACAAACATTTTCAGATAAATTGTACATGGTAAGGGTTTCTGATAAAAGGTTGATTTACTGTAGGTGAATTACAGCTTCCACTGCTGTTGAGTCTCCTATCAAAGCAGACCTGAGACTTTGAATCCTGCTACAACAGTTTAATCATTGGCTTAGCTATCAGTATTATGTGTAATAGTTAATAGAGTGATTAGGTCAGCTTTGTAAAGGCTATGTCTGAAATACATAGAAGTAAGGGTGGGATGTGGACAAAATTATGACGCGTTAAGACATTTTCCTAATAAGCAGTATGTATTACTGTCATTTGTAGCTTTTATGAGGATTGTATAAACAGTCAGTATGAGATGAATAGCAATTATTAATAATGAATACTTAATAGAGATATTAGCATAATCAAAAAGTGCACTACTTTCTATATAGTAGTTGCAGACTTTAAGTGGTCTAAATTTTACATTTTATAATGACTGAATTTGTTCAGTGTTCTGGCGATACCCACAATGCACATGGGTCATAATAAAAAAGCATTAATATAATTTTTAAAAAGGTATTGTCAACCAATGTACAGTAACAGCAATCAAACTGTGAGAAATTGCTGGGCTGAATTGTATTTGTTCATATTCTAGTTCTAAACTTGGTTATTGATTAATGTGTTAATCAATAACCAACCGTTATCAAGGGTCTGGGCCAATGATACATGTAATCAGAAGAAACCCTGACTCCTGCAGGGTCCGTACATTTCTAAAAGTGCTTAAATGAAAATGAGGCTAATTGTAATAATGTATTGCTTTCTTGTAAAATAGATTTCAGAGCAAATATATACTCTCATGACATCCCCTATGCACCACCATCAGAATAGTGATGCCATGCCTGCATATCCTGATCTCAATCATACTATTCTTAGTTGTATTTGTGAAACATAAAAACATACCCAGAGTAAGACTAAGGAAACTTACAGGTTAGCGAGTCCAGCTTTTCTGACAGCAGAGGAGATGGCTTTGATGGCTGTGCACATAGAATTGAGCAGAGTGGTCAGTTCTCCAGTTCCCTTGGCTTTCCGGCCTTCTTCCAGGACAAACCTGGTCACCGTGATGACATTGGTGTCGAAGGCTCCACGGTCTGACATTGTGAGCTGTGGGCTGTGGGGTCTGTGTACAGGTCTTGCTACAGGTGCACCACACAGGTGTAGAATCACAGAAAGCTTGTAGAAGATCAGCGCTGGTGTTTGAAGGGCCTTGAAGGGGGTGTGTGTTTAGTTAAACCAATCATAGACAGAACTCCGAGAGGAGGAGGGTTTTTACGCATATCTGGTCTAGCAGGATATTGGCCTGATCGAAGTTCATGGACTATGGCATTTGTTGTTCTGTGGCTGTGTTAACTCAAACCTAATGTCTCGTAGGAGTTACATTCAGAGACTTTGGCTTTGTTGCTTATAACTCATTAAAATCTGCCCCTAGTTTAGCTGTGCCGTGTGGGTGTTCAAGTTGGGTAGTAAAATGTAACAGCATGTGGAACTGGAGATTTCTGTGCATTAGTGTGTTTTCTAATACTAAAAAAGAGACACAACACTTCCTTTATTGTTGTATGCCCTGTGATCATTTGAGAAAATGTGCACACATTCAGATCACATATTACAAGGGGCTTAATAAGGGCTTAAAATAAATGCAATAACTATAATAAACAGAGAAAAGCTAAATAACCAACAAAAATGACACATTTTGCACAAAAGACACTTTATTCTGCTCCTAAACAAACTATACAATATTACTAGCATGTTAACATATAAACGCTTTCAATCTCTCACACAATCAACCACTGATTCATTCATGATTGATTGATCCAGTGATTCGCCCATTGTCTGTCATGATTGAACACTTGCCCTTGTGTCAGCGAACAGCATGCTTCGCACTCATGAGCCCCCGAGGACAAGGTGCACATTTTAGATCAAAGTGCTTATTTTGTGCAGAGAGGCACGTCTGTACTGAGAACAAAAGGACTGGCGTAACTGGACAGGTCAGCTAGTTTTGAGGTCTTGCACAAACTCGATTTTGCACAACACCATCCTACTTAGACTCTGATCTCTGCAGGTGAGATTCTTTGTCAGGGGAGCTTTTGTGCTGGCTTAAAGTAATCTAGGCTGAAGTCACCCAAGTGAATGTATAATAAGGTTAGGCAGAGTGACGTACAATCTGTAAAAAAGTGTCATTGCGTTGTACTCGTTGTGCAACAACAATAAAGGAATCTGCCTATTCAGGAAAAAGATACAAATATATTGTAGACCTGCATACCTATATACATATAATATTTAACTGGGCCAATGTAGAATTTCAGTGAATAGAGCCATAGTGTCATAGTGATGATATCAGGACCACCAACAGGATACCACACCCCCCCAAAAAATGGGATTTTTGACATAATGTGAATTTGGCAAAACAGAATTCAGTCAGAATTTAATGGTGAATGGATCAATGGAAATGCTTCAAATAAAACCTTTTTACATTGACTTTTACTTTGGCATTGAATTACCTGCAATTTTATTATTATTTATTCTCAAATTGACAAATCTTGATCATGCACCACTCATCACCAAGCAGCAACATACTCACACTTGGTTTAATACTCACTTCTGAGTTTTCTACTGCCTATAAACTGGTGAAAAACTAAGCAACTAAGCAAATTCATTTATTTATTGTAGGGTCTGTACAGGCTGAGAATATTCAAAGCCTTACAGTTCTGTTGAAACTGACAAACAATGCTCAATAACATTTCGTTACGAATCTGTCAGTGTGATTAAGTGCCCTCCTACCTGTGGACTGTGTGATGCAGATCTTGGCTATCTGCTAAAGTGACTGACATTATTATATAGCATATAAAAATAACTATAAACACATGGACTTCTTCCTTAGGACGTGCACACGTGTGTAACACTGGCGCGCATGCGCGTTGTAAGTCGGTGCGCAGCTCGGTCACCCTGTCCCTTTAAGGGGTTTGTTTACGTGCTGGTCTTCCGGGTGAGTCTATGGCGCGGCTGAGTTCGGTTTCACAGTATAATGTGAGTATGTTAGCCGACATGTTCAAGGGTAAATTGCCTAAACACTATTTACTGGCCCGTGCTAGATTCTTTTATTGCGGTCGTCCGTTTAATTATGTGGTAAACTTTAATAATCAGAGTCGGAGCTGCTCTGTTGTAGGGGTCATGCTAAAGACGCCCTACATGTCCCACATATAGCTAGAAGTGCTGCAGCATTATCCACAGCAAAGTGCAGTAAATGGCAATAAACTGTGTATGTAAATCAGGCAGGTCTTGAATGTCCTTAATCTTTAGCTGAACTGTACGACAGGCGACAGTCCAGCTTGGCCTGTTAATGGTTTTAGCGCAGATAGCTAGCACTAGCTAAATTACTCAGCATTTGAACTGAACTAGTCAGCTAGCTAATCCATTCATTTAATTATGTAGCTTTGCCATTGATCTAGCAGGACATACTGGTGCTAACTAAGGGGTTGGAAATGTTGCTAGCTACGAAGCCCCAAAAGCAGGGGTAGGCAGCTGAGGTCCAGACCAGTGCAGTCCAGTGTGCTGATTTTCCTGGTACTGGAGCTGCCCACCACTGCCCTGAAGTATGAACGAAGAAAAGCAATATTTAGAGACATAAGCTGGTTCAGTTCCCTTATTTTATTTTATAAACCATTACCTCCACTTTATAAATTGTCCCTGGATTTAATAAATTGGTAAATTAAGGGAATGAATAACAGTACTAGTTCTTGTACTTTTTTAAAGTAGTTTTAAATGATATTGATGATATTACTTAATACCAGTGATGCTTGATAAAAACAACAACAACAACAACAACAAAAAACAAGCCATGTAGTTAGTGAACAGGTTATGGGGTGTTTATTATGTATTTATTTGTTTATTTATTTTTCCAGGTTATTTTAGTTGAGTCATATGCAGTTTCTCCCCCATCGTACTGTGCTACCAGCCCTGGGAGGGTGAAGACTAGCATGTGTTTCCTCTGAGCCACATGAAGCCTTCTTTTCGAACTGCTGCAAAACACGTTTGGATTAGAACCCTAAGACCCTGTTTTACAACTAGTCACTTCATGCGTCTGGAGTATCAGGATTACATCTGGATAAGGCCGAGCCACAAAAAAATGCAAACGTTAACACGCCCAAGAGGCATTTGAGCACTCTGACCACGTCAGGAGGTGGTTTGAGCCAAATGTTATAGCAGTGTAAACACGTCAGCCTCTTCAGGACGCATTCAACAACCGAAACCCCTCCCAGTACAACCAAAACACCAGTAATAATTGTCACGAAATTTGTAAATTTGAATATTTCATCTTACGCAGCGATCAGATTTTAGTCTGCCTTAGTCTGTGTAAATGCATGTGGCTGACATCTTCTCTGGATACAATCCAGATATTAGTCTGGTGAAGAGATCAGATGTCAATGGGGTTTAACTGCAAGATCTAGCAAGATCTAGCAACATGGGGGAGAGGAAGGTCCATTTGCACCCAAAGAAAGCTATGCAAATTATGCTCTCTGGGACTTCTGGCGATGCACAATGTTTTTAATAAAGTGTGAAACGTTGATACACGAGTGATAATGTGTGTAAATTGTGTAAAAAAAACCAAATAAACAAACAAACAAATAAACAAAAATACCTTATTTGGCAGAATGGCCTCGTTTGGCTGGAAGAGGAAGATTGGGGAGAAGGTTTCTAAGGCAGCAGTGCAGCAGTTTGAAGCTGAGTCTGAAAAGGTGGAGGATGATGCTGAGTTGGAGGGAGTGGACTGGCTGCACGCAATCAAACGCAGGCGGGAGGTGCTGTTGGAGGACTGTGCAGCCAAGAGTAAGAGGCTCAAGGATGAGGGAGCACTGCTGGCTGAGCAGGGCAGGTGTGTACTTGTCCACTTGTATGTGTTTCTACAGTAGATTCCTCTGTTGGGGATACAGTGGAAGGTTTACTTAGTAGGGAAGATTTAAGGTTTAAGTGCAGTTGAGATTTGGATTGAAGGTATAGGTGTACCATGTGTTGTAGGGGACAGCCTTTGTTTAAGTAAAATTAAACAATTATATAGAACACACCTTTGGTCATCTTTATGTATTCCCAAAGCAATGTCAGGAGTGAATTTTCAAAGCTTTACCCAAAGAATTTCCCTGAAGACCACGTTTGTACATTTTTTAAAATATACTTCATCATTGTGTTTCAATCACTAAGTTGAGTGAATCAGTCCCATGAATCACTCCCGTGTTTTTGAATCCCCCTCTTGATGGCTGTAATTCAGCACTATTTTAAAACATGTAACCACATTACAGTAAGGGTTAGCCAGACTAAAAGACAGCCTCTACACTGCTTCACACTACTAAATAAATTAGTCATGTTTAATAGCCTCTTTTCACCAATCATATGTATTTTACTGCAGATAGTTTAGATATGTCTGCTTACAATAAGTCAGTAAATTATGTTGGGTTCATTGGTTCGTTGGCATCACTAGACCTTTTAGTAACTGTTACAACTAGCATCTTAGTCTGTTACCCTGGTACTAATAACACATGCTTTTAAAATCCTGATTCCATAATTTTGGTTTTACCACACTGTGTGGTACTAATATCTGGTTTTGGCGGTCTTATGGTGATCACTTTTGCATTTATGGATGGGGTAGAAAGTGGCTGAACAAATTGTGTAGCAACAGATGGGTCTGTAATTGGAAATGTACAAAGTGCACCTATTTCAGTGTAATTGGCAGTCAACTAGTGTGTGCGTGTGCGTGTGTGCGTGTGCGTGTGCGTGTGTGCGTGTGCGTGTGCGTGTGCGTGTGTGTGCGTGTGTGTGCGTGTGTGTGCGTGTGCGTGTGCGTGTGCGTGTGCGTGTGCGTGTGCGTGCGTGTGCGTGCGCGTGTGCGTGTGTGTGTGCCGCAAAGCTCCAGGGGGTTTGTTCTTGAGTGTTTTCCTCCAGGTACTGTAATTACCTCTCGCTTCCCAAAACCACACATGGTAGGAAAATGGGGTATTGGAAATTGCCCTAGGTGTGAGTATGTGTGTATCTTTGTGTGTGGTACCCTGCAATAGACATAGTGCCCGGTAAGGGGGTATGTATTCTTGGGCGTTATGATTGCAGGTGGAGTCTGGACTGAGAAAGAAGCAATTGAAATGGATGGATGGATATTCTAATGGCTCCATAAAAGGACATTATTCAAAAGACAAAAGTTTTTTTTACTGTTGAGTCACGACTGGTTGAAAACCAAAACAGAAACAAAACAAAAGGCAGGACTGTTTCATGGGATGGTGTGAGATGTGCTGCTTCTGATTTAAACAGACATTAACAGTGACCTGAGGTCAAGTAAAATGGAGCAGCTATTGCATGCACTAAAATGGTTGACTATATACGTGTGTGTTATTGTAGTGTGATCTGTTTGTTTTGCGTTAAGGTGAGCCACAGGCAATTCTTTAACATCTAATGTAGCTAAGCTGTATTAAAAAATCGGATGACATTGGTTAATAATAAGATCTCTATTTTTTTTCTGTTTCACACTCCTAGACATTCTTTTAATCTGGCAGTTCTTTCAGATTTTTTCCCTTGTCCTATAAAGGTGTTATTTTGGAGATACAAGGTTTTTGTGGGAGGAGATACACAGATCAACTGATCAATGTTTGCACCAGCTGCCTAATATTGAGTAGATCCCACTGGTACCATTATAACAGATCTAAGCATTTGAGTCATTGATTCCACAAGACCTCTGAAGGCGCCCTGCGGTATCTGGCACGAAGACCTGCAGCAGATCCAAGTCCTGTAAGTTGTGAGGTGGGGCCTCTATGGATCACATCAACAAATTTTAGATGCCCATGACCCTGTTGCCGTTTCACCGGTTGACTGATGCCACTGTAGATGAAGATAATCGATGTCTTTCACTTCACCGGTCAGTGCTAATGTTTTGGCTGACAACATTAAAAACAGTATTTATATACTTACTGTAGATTTGTGTGTCTGTGTGTGGGAGCGCACAGCTGTTTTGAGTGCGTCAGTGAACAAACCAGGACAAGATCTAGTTTCCATACTGCTTTGTAATCCTCTCTCAGCATGCAGCTGAATCTTCAGGCACATCTTTGTCATTAGCTTGGGCTTTCCTGGAAGTGATGACTTGCATGAGTGTGCATCACTTGTGGGAGGAAAATGGTTTTGGTGTCTCCTGCAGAATTAAATCTGTTTTGTGAGTTAGGTTCAGAGATGTGAACCAGGAAAAGCTGACAGCCCCCCTTCCTGGCTTCTCATCTGTGAACCATTAACCTACTTAACCAGGTGCCTAAGTTTGGCCCAGTACGCAACAGTGAAATCATTCCCAGCAACGAAATGGCTTAAAGATGTAGGATAAAATTATATGTGGTGGATCTTGGCTGAGGTTTGGTTATGGGTAGTGGTTACTGTGGGCAGTCAGCAGATGGTGCTGTAGGTTTTTTCATTGGCATGTACACATTTATGTGCTTGTTTAGGGTCATTATACCTTTGCTTGTATTCGTGTAAGAAGTATGATCATATCCCTGTGTGGACTATATAGAAAAGACTGCCCGTAAGTAACTCGCTACATGAAATAGCATATTAACTAATAATATGCTATTCCATGTTATGGACAGAGCTGCTTTGTAAGCTCCTACTTTGTGATAACACTGTGATATCATGCTTCTTTTATTGTTTGTAGGTGGTTATTGGACTGATCACCTTCACAGCGTACTGTAAAATTCTATATTCTTTAATTCTTTTGTGCAATAGTATATGAGTATAAAGGGTCAACCATCCACCCAACAAAAAAAAACCTAGGGGAAGAATGAGGTCAATCAAAGCAAGATGTGGGACATTGATGAAGATTGCTTTTCAAGTTTACACCGTGCCATCAGGGCCATTTTTTAAAAAACAGAAATCATAACATTTATAACCACCAACACATTTTTGCCATTTCACATTATATTCATTTTACACATATGGTGTTTCTTCTTAAAACAATATCATTATAATATTGTAAGTTGTGCTAACAGGATAAGTACATGCCTAATGTCGCACGTTGTTGTACAGTATTCCTGCTGTTTTATTATTCTTTTTTTATTTAATTTATTTATTATTTGTATTTATTTATTTATTTATTTCCTGACACAGGACAATGAACTTTAATTGGCTAGAGATTGAGAATTCTTTGCTATTTGCTTGCAAAATTAACAATGGTAGCAAGAATGAGGCTACAACATAAACAAATTATTATAATAATTATATAACAATATTATTGTTATTATCATTGTTATATATTTGTCTGTATTGTTTTCCTAAAGCTAAGAGTGGCTCCATATGCTACGTAAAACAGCAGGTGTGGGTTGCTGGCCCCTAATCCCTGGCCTTTTTGAGCTGCTGAGCAAAAAACAGGGACTTCTGTCTCCAGGATTAGCTAGAGAAAGAGACGAAGGAAAATTGAAAGGAGTGTTGGTCTTGCCTCAGTATAGCCATGCTATCATATACCAGAAAAACTCCATGAACTGTGGTTCTAATTCATCTGTGGTCGAATTAGAACATGCAAAACAAAACCTGTTCACGTCATAAGCTGAAAGACTCCAGCGGTGCCTCCGATTTACTGGAAAGCGGTCTATAGGCAGGGATTAGACTACCTGTGATCCTCAGGGTGTAAACTTCATCCAAGCGCTTTATACATGCAATTTGCTGATTTGTGTAAACACCTAACGCTCTGTACTTTATAGAGTATGTCAGAGAAATTGTTGGAATTTCGTGTTTGCCTGTTTTGTTGTTCTGTTAGCAGCGCATCATCTTTTAGGATGCTTCTGTCAGCATTCATTTGATAGAACACACACTTATGTGAGCTATTGCATGCATTTTAATACGGGCCTTTTTTTACAGATTGAGGAATTAACACAGCTGAGGTCAGGAGTCTCTTCAATCATATCTCACACAGGCTAAGAGAAACGTCGAACACAGAAATGCTGAAAAGCACATTGAGTGCCTTGTTTCTTGCAGTGTAGTCCATCAATTTCATTTTACACAGGACTAGACTACATAAAAGAGATGAAGTGTGGCTTGCTGTAACAATTTATGTGCAGGATTCATGAGCTCTTGGTGAAAGGTTTGTCACAGCACAGCTGGTAGAGCCTTTACCATACCAGTAGTGTTGCACATTAGGTACCTCTCATTTGGAAATTGTCAACTTTTATTGAGTCACTTAATTAATCTGATATACTTTAGACATATCAGGCTCAAATTCATCCTTTAAGTATGATTTAAAATCGTTATGAATGTTATTAGTTATAGAATTTATTTGGAATATACTTGTTCATTGTGTGGGTACTGCTAAATATTACCCAAGTATCTAATACTCAATATGTACAAAAGTATTGAAACACCTGTTCATTCATTGTTTCTTCTGAAATCAAGGGTGTTAAAAAGTGTTTATCCTGCTTTTGTTGGAGTAACTGTCTTCTCTCCAGGGAAGGCTTTTTACTAGATTTTGGAGCATTGCTGTGAAGATTTGATTGCATTCAGCCGCAGGAGCTTTAGTGAGGTCAGGATGTTGCATGATCACTTGCCTACAACTCTCTAACTCCTCCCAAAAGTATTGAACGGAGCACCATCTTTCCAGAGACCACAGTTCCCAGGCTCGACGGCTCAATACTGGGGGGCTTAAAACCCCCCTATTCCACACCTGGAATTAGGTTATTGTTTATCTGCTCAAAAGAAAGTCATATTCCATTGTCAGTGGTTCTCTACAGGGACTAGACAAGCTGTGTGTGCGTTTGCACATCTGTGTCAGCAATAGGTGCCATTCAGAATAGCTGAATACATTCATTACAAGGGAAGTCTGAAGACATTTGGACATGTAGCATAGCTTTTGCGGGGGATTTTATGTAGGCAACAACTAAATGTAACATTACAATTACAATTCAGTAAATGTTGTCCTTTCCAATAAAATTAAAAATTAAATGTTTTTGAAAAATAAGTGCATCCTAAAATAAAGTGCTTAATGATAATCTGCCAATCAAAAATCTATAGTTCATTGGTTATAGGTTGTGGCCCAGGTCCAGACCAGGACTGTGCCTATTGGTGACCTCTGATATAGAAGATGATGTCCGAGAGACAGCACTGACAATGGCCAATGGAGCATTGGCAGCCGAATGGGCTGTAGGGGTTGAAGTAATCCTTGGATCAGCAAGAGAGTGGAGTTCAAGGACCATGGATTAGAGGGTCAGGATGGTGGCAGACTGGTAATGGTCAGAACAACTAGAACCCTGTAGGACCCGTGTAGCATAAACAAAGAAAAAGCGTGAAAGAAGAGAAAACAGAACCTATGACAATGCCAGCTCCTCAGCCTCCACTTTAGGTTTAACTTGAGCTGAAATTAGGACGGGACAAGAGCTGGAGCCTGAGGCGTCCTCTACAGCAAGGCTGGGGCCAAGGATGCTGCAAGACCGAAACAGTAAAGCTGGAGAACTTTGGGGATGGGGTATAATGCTGGGACAAAACCTAGAGCCAAACAGAAGCTGTATTTAAACTCTTTTTTTTCGTTTTAGTTTATTTAGTTTATTTTTGATTAGAAAATAAAAAAGAAAAACAGTAAATAACTGGCAAGAAAAAAAATCCACTGGACTGAATCTACCTAAAAGCATGGGGACAGGAATTGGGACTTAAACGTTCTTTGGTTGACACAATATAATGTAACTAAAAATAACATAACACAAGTTGAGCAAACCCATCTTGAACAGGCACACAACTAAGTAGATCAAGATTATGTACTAGATTAAGCAGTTGGGAAGGAATGTGATGGTTGGTAGATGGTAGATGGTAGATGGTTGCCATTCCAATGGCAGTCGTTTTGGGTAGCAATCCAAGATCCAACTCTACTGAATCTAAGATTCACTCACATGGTAGCTGAACTGAAACAGCCCTTTGCAGAAGATTTCTTGGCCTTATACTTCCTAATGGCTCGCCAAATGTTGCCCAACTGAAAAGTAGTTGAACTTTATAGCATTTTAGCTGCATAGTCACCCACACCAAAAATGTATCCCTAGTCTCCCACATGGTGTTGTAGCTCACTGGCAGGTAGTGGAGTTATCTATGGTGCCACACCAACCACTTTGAGCATTGCAATGGTCCTCCACTGTACTGTGAAAGCAAAAAGGGCAACCTTAGCTTCTTCTGATTCCAACTCCTCCTTATTTTAGAGCTTATGAGGGTGCTAGATATTTACATTGCATTTTTCTCAAAGCAAAAGCTAACCTTTCTCAATGTAAGTGACTAGGAACTGACTGGGAATGTCCCGTTTTGACTTTATTTAAATCTGCCAGTTGTTGTTTACATTGTATCAATATTTCCTGATGAATGGACAGAACTACTTAGATTTGGATAGAAATAGTTTTACATTGACTTATGTTCGAAGTTAATCGTTTTTTTTCCTTCTTCTGTAAAGTTACTGCAGAATGGCAGGAATTTTATTTTTAGGGGGTCATGATGCTGCCTTATGCACCACTGACACATGAAACACTGAAACACAATTTGTCCATACGTATTTAGAGTTGCAGTTCTGGACATCTGGTTCATTTTTTTTTCATTTAGTTGAGGTCTAAAGAAGCATATAAAGTATTTTTTACAGTACAGAGGAGTTGTTACTTGTGAAAGTGCATTGTGCAAGATAACAAACATGCCAAGCTTGCTTCACCATCTGTCTGCAGACTTAACATTACTCTAGTACCCAAAGATTGGGTTTGTGAGCGGTTCAAGTGACATGTTTCGCTCTAGTCATCTGTTTATGTCTATTGTCAATGTGTTTGCAAAAGTGGTAAGATTTTGTACTTCTGTTTCTTACCACATTTCCAGTTTGTACTCCAGCGTGAACCGTGTTTTGAAATGGTGCGGTTAAACAGCATTTTAATTGTAACCACATAATAGTGTGCTGTAGGCTGCTGCCAATCTAGTTTCAAATACTCTGCCACTGTATTAGCGTGATGATTTGAACAGTGAAGGAAGGGAATCTATGGCGAGAACCTTTGTTACTTTTCTGTATCTGTTCAGTAATGATGTTAAGAGCCTTTTTCCAACTTTCTCAGCTGTTCATCGCTAGCTTGTTGAATCTATGTAGCGGAGATTAGGGTAGTCTAATTAAAACGCTGGTTCGGCAGTCTTGCACGACTTCTGGAGCCTGCAAGCAAAGACGCAAGTGCCTGAGTCACCAGAATATCATATGACGCTGTATACGTAAATTGGTTCAAGTGGAACGAATTGCAGTCACTATAGGTGCATGCACAGCGTTTCCAATAGTAACCGACACTGACAGACTTCCAAAAGCTCTCCTGTCTCAACTTGCACATGGTTAGTCTTCAGGTTAGCTTAAGTTGGTCTTAGCAGCTAATCTTTCCTGAAGAGTGCTTGATTTTCTTATCTTAAGTAATTGGACTCAAGTAATGTGGATGTATTATCTTTCCCCAGTTTCCCATTCATACGAAACACAGACAGATTAAGTTGCTCGCCTTAGAGTGGCCATTCCTCAATATTGTGGATTAGTGAATACTCAGCATCCCAGAAAGAAGCTTGTTGCCCTTGGCGACTCTGTGTAATGTGGTTTTAGAGTAAGTAAGTGAATTGTGATGAGGAAATGATGTGGATCTGGAGAGCAGAAATCGTAGCTGCTGAAAGCACTGACAGTATTTCAGCACTGACAGTATCTCTCTATCTCTTGTATGAAGAACTGGAAGTGTATGTGTGTGTAATAAAAAAAAAAAATAAAAATAATAATAATAATATATATATACATATATTTTATATATATATATATATATATATATATATATATATATGTTTGTGTTTGTGTGTGTGTGTGTGTGTGTGTTTCATGTATTTTCAGTTCTAATGATGATATATGATGTACAGTCTTTCCTCAGTCTGAAACAAGTCCACCATCACATGATGATTATTCCTTTAATAGAATGTGGCACTTTAGATATATTCTTACAGTACTTTCAGTTAGATCCATCGACCTACTAATGTGTGTGTCCGTGTCCTATTTCAGGTCTTAGTCAGTCTCTGTGGCACTGCCGAGAGACTATATACAGGGCTTCTTGAGTGCACCAGTACTTAGACTGCAGTCTCTTACAGTATATTTAGAGTCTTTGTCTAACCGCAGACTTGGCCTTGCTAGGATCCTAAACTTGACATTTTCATGAAGCTGAGTCACCAGTGATGTCATCTTTAGAAAGCTTTCAATACATGCCACTAATTTGATCCCAACAGTAAAACGTCTACACGGCAACATTATACCATTACAGGGCAATTTATAAGGAAGACCATGCTGGACAAGTATACCATGATATACCAATAAAAGACCTTAGACACGATTCTTATCTCTTATATCCTCTGGCGTACTTCTATAGCCTTATTCAAATGTAAATCACTGTGGATGAGCGTGTCAGCCAGATGCCTTGTGAATATAAATTTCTTCACTAATACTGAGTAGGGCTTCCTTTTGCTCTCAGTTCTTTGTGGCATGTTCATGAACCCAGTTTGTTTTGTGACATGCTGCCCATGTAGCTGGGAATAGCTGTTAGAAGATAGGAAATTGTGGCCATGAAGGCATGCACATGGTCGGCAACACCACTAAAATAGGCTGTGGCATTCAAGCAATGATTGACTGGTATAAACAGACCCAAAATGCTCCTAGAAAACACTCCCCACGCGATTTCACCATCTCCACCAGCCTGGACTGTTGACACAGGGCAGGTTGGTTAAATGGATTCAAGCTGTTGGCACTAAAGTCTGACTCCATCTTTTTGCCTTTTCGCTCATGGGTTGTGCCTTCTGTATCGCAGCATTCAGAGTCCACTCCGAAGTGGTTGTGCTGAAACTGTCTGGAGCTCAGCAGTTCTAGAAATACTTCATCCAGCTCTTCAGGCACCAAAAACCATGCCACACTCCATCACGGATATTGCCCCCCACCCCAAATCTGATAGTTGATGATTAAGTGAACAGGTCTTTCTAATAAGTTGCTCAGTGAGTGGATATGAATAGGATGATGAGTACCTAATGGCTGAAACAAAAATGGCTATAACCTTTGAATATACAACAAATGAACGTGACGTCACAACAATAACAAACTTGCTTTCAGGTAGATAGCACCCCCTGATTATTATATTATAAATGAAAAGATAATGGCACACGATATGCTGTGTTTGAGGTTGTAAAAAGCTTCCAAATGGTTTGTTCTGGATGGTTTTCTTTTCTTTATCCCGAATTTACTACACGATTTAAGCCCTGATTTTCTGCTCGCTGACAGGTTTTAGAAGTCGCCAAGAAAAACATCATCTCAGAGGCAAATTGGTGTTCACATGGGGCTCAGAAATCTTCTTTAGATTGCTATGTGGGAAAGGTTCAAACACGAGACCCAACAGAGTTAAAAAAAAAAAAAATAAATAAATAAATCCAGCATGTAAATGGACATGTCGACGTTCATGTAACCATTCATGGGCCAACAGCCTCAAATAATGCTTTTTTTCTCTTAAAAATGAAAAGTTACAACACCCAAATTAAGTTTATTCAGATTGTACATTAAATGTCTTGTATTCTCCATCTGTTTACAGATGTCCTTTTTTTTTAGTGTGGTCAAGAATTAGAATAAAAAGAGATAGAAAGGTACATTTAGAAAAATAATATTTAATAAACTGAAATTCTGATATATCAGTGCATCTTTGGATCTGGATCTCTTATTAAAAGTCATGTCATGTTTTCAAAATTTAAAGCAGCATTATGTGAGAATTGGTATTTTTTTTGCTTTTGGGCTCTGTCTACAGTCTGGGAGTGTAATTCACTGTTACACCACTGTCGTAAATACAAACCATGCTTTGAGCTCCTGCTCATGGACAGCTGTACACATGCATTTCTGGAGAAGCTGAGAGATCCATGACCAACATCTGAAGTAAAAGAAGCAGACTGGGTGAAGTAATATTACAGGGTTTTATACAAATATCACTTCCACAGCTTTACACAGTTCTCACTAGAGGTATTCTGCTCGCTTCACTGTAGTTCCATAGTGTGGTAGCAGCGTTCTGGGCCTGGAGAAGCATTAAAGCTTGCATTTTTTAAGCAAAAAGGTGTGACATGAAATATAACGTGACCATGCTAGAAACATTAGCTGAGGTGAAAACGCACAATTAGTCTGTTTATCTAGTAGTCGTCTGATTGACCCCTCTTTTTTTTTGCTGTAAATTTAAAATCACATCAGCCATTATGGCAAGGTTCTTCAGCACTGGATCTTGTCGAGCACATGTTTATTTTTATTTTTTCTGGTAATACCATGCAATTTCAAATGATTGTCCTTGGTGATTGACCATACACTACAAGAGTGCCAGGCAGAGACTAGAAAATGACTGTAATTTTCCTTCAATAGAAAATGGGGCTTTCACAGGCTTCGCACCACACTTTGAAACTACTCTCTGATCGACAAGAAATTCTTGCTTTCTGAATCCTACTCCTACTTGCCAATTTTCTGCTTTACATGTGTTGTAGTTGATGTCCACCCTGTGTGGATTTTCTAGAAGGGATTTAAGAATACCAATACTTTGGGACTGCCAAAGAAAGTGCACTTGACAGTTTTGCTAGCCTTCCTGTCTCTTCCCTCTATTTGTGTCCTTAGAGAAACATTTCTTGTGACCCCTTAGAAATGTTTTGTCTACTGGGAAGTGCTACTTTTAATATGAGTGGAAAAAAAAAGTGTGGTAACTCACCATGACACAGTCTGTCTTTTTGTACAGTATGGCCTGTAAAATGCCCATGTAAAGAATACCCTGTTTTTGTAGTATAATACAGTAAAACACCTTATTTTATATGTCTTATCATTGTGGTTTATCATTTTTTTTGTCTGATCAGCAAATATTTATCTTGAAAATTTACAGAATCAGAGATTAAACAGTCTGGTAACATGGTAACATTTCTCCAGTATGCTTCTGTCCAAGAGTGAGCGATGACCAAGAAGACATGATGTTTTCAATGTTCCACACACTCACCCCAACAAATATGAGTCTGGTCTTTACAGCAGTAATATTCCTTGTTTGAAAGGAACCGTCAGAGGCAGACTGCAGTTAGAGGAAGTCATTTATGACTTGGAAAGCTCTTTGGCCTGTATGAAGTAGACTAGTGGACTGTATGGGTCAACACTCGTCATTGCAGCTTCTGTAATCACCGTACCCAAATGAACTTGCGTATGAATGACTTTTTTGATGGCCTGTATATGAAGCTCTTGTCACTGTTGTGTTTGTTATTCAACCTTTATGATTTCTTTTGGCGTGTTGCCTTATCACTGATCATCCTTAATAGCCTGGATCTGATGTTACATCAGATTAGAGTAAACATCCTGCTGACCTGAATTATACGTTACCTTGTAAAAGGATGGATGGATCGTCATTAGGCTCTGCGTAATTCATTTATTTATTTATTTATTTTCTCCAGTTTTAGGTCCTCAGTCTAGATGCGGCTGCAGGTTTTGAGGCAGTCAGAGTCGGGAGAGATAGTTGAGTAGTGGGTGGAGCAAGGTTTTTTTTTTTTAGAATACTATATACAGTGGGGAAAAAAAGTATTTAGTCAGTCACCAATTGTGCAAGTTCTCCCACTTAAAAAGATGAGAGAGGCCTGTAATTGACATCATAGGTAGATCTCAACTATGAGAGACAAAATGAGAAAAAAAATTCTGAAAATCACATTGTCTGATTTTTTAAAGAATTTATTTGCAAATAATGGTGGAAAATAAGTATTTGGTCAATAACAAAAGTTCATCTCAATACTTTATGTATCCTTTGTTGGCAATGACAGAGGTCAAACGTTTTCTGTAAGTCTTCACAAGGTTGGCACACACCGTTGCTGGTATGTTGGCCCATTCCTCCATGCAGATCTCCTCTAGAGCAGTGATGTTTTGGGGCTGTCAGCGGGCAACACTGACTTTCAACTCCCTCCAAAGGTTTTCTATGGGGTTGAGATCTGGAGACTGGCTAGGCCACTCCAAGACCTTGAAATGCTTCTTACGAAGCCATTCCTTTGTTGCCCTGGCAGTGTGCTTGGGATCATTGTCATGCTGAAAGACCCAGCCACATTTCATCTTCAATGCCCTTGCTGATGGAAGGAGGTTGGCACTCAAAATCTGACAATACATGGCCCCATTCATTCTTTCATGTACACGGACCAGTCGTCCTAGTCCCTTTGCAGAGAAACAGCCCCAAAGCATGATGTTGCCACCCCCATGCTTCACAGTTGGTATGGTGTTCTTTGGATGCAACTCAGCATTCACTCTCCTCTAAACACAACGAGTTCTACTTTGGTTTCATCTGACCATAAGACATTCTCCCAATACTCTTCCGGAACATCCAAATACTCTCCCCCACGGGCTGAGATCTTGCATGGAGCCCCTGATCAAGGGAGATTAGCAGTGGTCTTGTAGGTCTCCCATTTTCTGATTATTGCTTCCACAGTAGATTTCTTCACACCAAGCTGCTTGCCTATTGCAGATTCAGTCTTCCCAGTCTGGAGCAGGTCTACAATTTTGTTTCTGGTGTCCTTCGACAGCTCTTTGGTCTTCACCATAGTGGAGTTTGGAGTGTGACTGTTTGAGGTTGTGGGCAGGTGTCTTTTATACTGTTAACTAGTTCAAACAGGTGCCATTAATACAGGTAATGAGTGGAGGACAGAGAAGCCTCTTAAAGAAGAAGTTACAAGTCTGTGACAGCCTGAAATCTTGCTTGTTTGTAGGTGACCAAATACTTATTTTCCACCATTATTTGCAAATAAATTCTTTAAAAATCAGACAATGTGATTTTCAGAAATTTTCTCATTTTGTCTCTCATAGTTGAGGTCTACCTATGATGTCAATTACAGGCCTCTCATTTTTTTTTAAGTGGGAGAACTTGCACAATTAGTGACTGACTAAATACTTTTTCCCCCACTGTAGGACTGAACAAGAAAGTGCACTTTACAGTTTTGCTAGCCTTCAAGTCTTTTCCCTCCGTATGTGTATTTACAAATGCTTCTAAAACATGTATTTATTCAACTTAGTTTCATTTGAGTGGCAGGAAGAACACTTTTTCAGACTTTTTCATGTTTTTGCCAGCTGTTTTAGATAAAATGAGTTTTACAGTTTTGTGGCGATCATGATTTACTCTTACTGGATATGTTAATATATACTGTAGTAACTTTTTCTGTTCATTTTCCAATTAGTCTTTGTGTTTTCTTCCACCAGTAGACCAATAGAGCTCCAAAACAACCTATTGTACTTTCCTCACCACGGTGGTATTTATATGTAATACAATCTGTAAATAAATACGTAAGTAAAAGTTCTTCCACTCCTCCAAGATCCAATTTGGTCATCCACACGTCCATTGTTGGTGCTTTCGATGGTGGACAGGGGTTAGCATTGACACTTTGACTGTTCTGCAGCTACACAACCCCATAGAAAGCAGGGTGTGTTGCGCTGTGTGTTGTGGCGCATTACTCCTAGAGCCATCATTTGGCACTACTTTGACTTAGAAATTGAACAGGCAGAAACCAACTGCTTGTCTGAGATGGTGCCTCTGCTGCAGTGTACTGCTGGATACAAAACATCACATTAGCCTGGCTTGTACATCACTCTCTCTCACACACACTTTTATCACTCAAGGGCATCATTCTCGTTCATATTTTAACTAGTGGACAAGCACACACAGCACAGTATGCCTGAAAAGGTCATGTTGCAGCACGTTTTTGGCAGCTGGTCACCGAGGATAAGAGGAATGGGGTGCTCAGTTTTATGCAGTGGCTGTTTGAGTGCCATTGCTGTAGAATTGATGTTCTTAGTTGTAATTGCTTGGAGATTTAAATCAAGAATTTAAAATGCTAATTTCATAATTTAGTTTCAAATGAGTTATGCGCCTCTAATCCTCATATCCATATCAGTGTCTGTACGGATCTGTAATATAACACTTACACATTAAATAGCCCACGTTCCAGATGAGCAGACATGCTTCAGGGATAGCCATATCTTTTGGTTGAGACTGAATCTATATATTAATTCAATTGAGAAAAAGTGTTTGGGTGTGGGTGGGTGGAGCATGCGGTTAAGCAAGAATACTGTATAGGGCTAAACCGGACTGTGCACTTTACAGTTTCGCCAGCCTTCCAGCCTTTCCCTCCATATGCGTCCTTAGACAAACAGGTCTTTAAAAAAAAATAGTAACTCAACATACATGAATTCTCTTCCCATATAGAGTGTATGGGTTGTTGGGTGGAGTCTGTTGGGTGGAGTCTGTTGGGTGGAGTCTGTTGGGTAGAGAGCCAGCTGTTTTTGATAAAATGGGTTTTACAGTTTTGTGGCGATAATGATTTACACTTATATGATGTCTCTTTATTAATTTATTTATTAGTGCGATTGAGATTTATTCATGTGTCTGTGTCTTGTTTAATGATTCACTAGCTCATATTCAATGAAATGTAAAATATTTTCTTTTGTGTTTTGTCCTCAGACACTGGGAGGCGGTGAAGAAATGGGATGAGGCCATTCAGCTGACCCCTGAAGAGGCTCCACTTTATGAGATGAAGTCACAGGTACTTCAAGTCATTAAAATTAAACTTAAAAATTGGGAATAAAGATGGATGAGAAAATCAGTCTTAGAAACTCCTGTTTATGCCTGGCATCAACAGCTGGTATATAAATTAATATACGGCTGTATATTGAACACATGTAAATGTGTAGTCTTAAGGTTCCATAAAAAGTTATTTTAGTGTGTTTTTCACGAGGATTTGCTCGATAAATTATATTTATTTAGAAATAAAATGTGCTTTTACAAGAGAAGAACAAAGTTATGATAATTGTAATTCTGATTTGTTACTTTGACTTGAGTCTCCACACTTTACTTTGCATAACCATTATATTGACAAATACGTGCACCTTTACCTTTTTATTATATTGGAATAATATTCAAAATATCTTATTTATATTGCGCTATTTACAAAATAAATGCTGCAAAAATCAAAGACCTGACAGAAATCAACACAGGTTGACAAAACAGGTGACATGCAGTAAAAATAAAAATAAGAAAAAGCTACAAACTGAAGATCTTGAGAAAACAAAAGTGTATTGTCAGGCCAGCCAATACTGGTGCAAACAAATGTTCACAGAAAGCTCCAATTCTACACAAGCATACATTTTACTATGGCACACATAGATACATGCGTCATCTGGGGGAAAAAGCTGTTAAAATGGACCAAGCCTACATCTCTGAATGTATGTTCTACAATACATTAGGCAGGATAAGGTTAAGAGATGCTGTGTAATGGAACTGGGAGGAAAGGTCTTTGCACAGAAGCGTGTATTGGCTTCAGAGTTGAGTAAAAGTCATGGATAACACAAGAGTTCTGAACTAGTTCAGCCTAACAAGCTTTATGTTCTCTAGAACATTTTGAAGGATTGAGTATTTTATTTTATTTTATTACATTTATTTAATTTTTTGTAAACCTCCCTCCACTACTCCCCCTCCTCTGGTATGTAAACTGACTGTCTCTATAAAGAATTCATTACTTGTTCTAGTATGTTTTGTTGTTTTGTTCTGCTCTTTGCCCCTTAGCCTCTTGGCGGTACCTCTCCAATGAGAAATTTTTGTGTGTAAGCCATTTCATGTTGCACAGCTCTTTGAAAGCAGCGAGGTATAAGGTTGCGTTCAGATGGTGGCACATATTCCACTGTAAAGCTCACTGCAACTCCAATCACTCGGTCAATTATGTTTCGCACCTGTTATCCATGCTGCATTTCATATATATATATATATATATATATATATATATATATATATATATATATATATATATATATACATATATATTTATTTATTTTATTTATTTATTTATTTATTTTGGTCAATCCATTTGATTTAGGGTTTGATGTGCTAGATTTTGACCCATAACACAGTAAAGATTGCAGCTCACTTCAAAGAGTCCAAAGACTCATGTTAAGATATTTGACCACTATGAAAATGTGGGATTTTTTCATGTCCATCTGAAAATGAACAGTAATGTTTTAGAGCATTTAATAAATAGATAACTCAAGGGAAGAAAAATGAAAAAGAAATGCTCAAGATTATTTGCTAGTCTAGATAAATATTCAAATTCGAGCAAAATTGTGAGCAAATTTCATCACTTAAATTGTTCTACTGATAATAGAACTTGTAACAAAAAATGGTAATGCAATAATTTTGGTTCCATGTGTTTGGAACCCACTGTATGTGCACTGAAGGCAGTGATTACATTGATTGGGTGACTTAAGAGTGGCTGATTTACAAATTGTGCTCTATTTAAATCTCGGTACTGGTGGTAGTTATAGTGACTGGATAGAGTCTGAGATTTAGAAGACGTGACAAAATAGTGTTTTGTTAGACAAATGCCACTGTTTCAGCATTACAGCATCATTCCACAACTCTCAGAGCCAGATGGGGAGTGTGAGAAGGTAAATCACAAAAAAAGACCATGTTATTGTTGCTAACCTCTCCTTTTTAAAAGCTGGATTGCAACGTTTTGGTGCCTCACTAGCATGACTAAATGACTAGATGACTTTGAGCTTAGTAAATGTTAGTGTCAGATGTATTGTGAGAGCATACTGCAGTTGAATGAAGCCATCTGGCCCAGAGAACATGGTTAGACCTTACAGCTACAGCGTAAAAAAAAAACAAAAACCTGCGCACACCTAAAGGCCATATGCTTGTGTCATTGTGATGTGTAACAGCAGTTGCATAGGTCATTGCGGTAGACTGATGAAGATGAGCTCAATACCTTCCACCACCAAGGTCCATATGCAGACTTTCCTGTTTAGGTCAATTGAGAAGTTGATGGAGTACATCTTGACCAAACATAGGGATGGCATAATGGTGCAGTACATGTTTTTCTTTTTCCCTCCCTCTCTCTTCCTCCCTCCCTCTCTCTCTCTCTCTCTCTCTCTCTCCCCCTCTCTCTATTTCTCCCTCTCTCTCTCACAGTTATTTTCAGTTCCAGAACAGCTCTCCAAACACACTCTGTGTCTCCTCTATGGCTTCATGACGGAACGTTTTGTATTTTGCTGGTTTTATTTCCCCTTTTCATATCGCTGCCTGTGTGGTCATCATGAAAGAACAAACAAATCATATCCACTAGACAGAACTTGGGGACGGGGGAGTGGTCACTCACTTCCTTTCTTTTCTCTGGAGGTTTTAGCATTCTGTCTCTCTTACTCACTTTCTCTCTAAATTATTATCCTCTTGGGATGGGGTTGGGATGTGTGTCCTGGCAGGAACATCATACAGTTCATGAGCAGTAGTGAATGAATTTCGCTGCTGCTAATAGCAATAATATTTAATAATAATAATAATAATAATAATAATTAATAAAGCTGGTACCACATTCCACATCCTTTTTCTGATCTTCATATTGAAACATTGAGTTTTGACTGATAGTAATACCAATTAGTTTCTTATTTGAAGCAGTTTAGTTAAAATCTAAAATTAAGCTCTAATATTTATTTGATAATTATGCTTATACTAGGATTGTATCAGTTGATTCGCATATTTGATGTAGTCCATTTTGCTGTAAGATGTTTTCATTGCTTTTTTTTAAGGTATTGCATTAATTGTCATGATGATTTTCTTTTGTAACTGGATAATATTCACAGTACAGATCTCAATATAACCACTCTCAAGATAGCAAGCTAGTAGGCCTACTTTTTCCGAAACACTGTTAACATTCAACACATTTAAAACGAAAATGTGTTTTAAAATAAATCATAAAACAATGTTACAAATATTGAAATAGGTTTATGTTAAGTCTAAATGTATCAGTAGACCTCTGGAACATTCAGTGATAAATCTCTTAAGGCTCTCAGCACATTTCATTCGGTATCGCAAGCAACAACAACCTTCAGAGAGAGCTTAATGCAATCAGATTAATCGTTTGAATCGGTATGCGTTTGAAGCTGAAGACCCCTTTAAATGCTGGCCAAACACCAAAGAAAGAACAGTGGAGAAGTACTTGTATCATTTGCACATAAGACTGTTGACAGGGAGGGATGCCACATTGCTGATATGCTTTCATATAACCGTGATTTGATCGCTCTACTGCTGGCACTATGTGGTCCCAGGAAATGACCAAGGAAAATCACTATAGGACAGTAAGGACCTTTTTTATGGACGGTACCAGAATGGCACGATTAGTGTGTTCTAATGGGATCAAAAAGAAACTGTAGGCCAGATTAAGATTTGGTTGGCAGATTAAGGCCAGACTGTAGGCCAGATTAAGGCCAGACTGTAGGCCAGATTAAGATTTGGTTGTCAACAAAATAGTCACAGTTATAAAGCTTAAACAGTTTGTTTGTCCAATCATCACATTTATTTATCTAGGTAGATATAGCTACACAAGCTTTCATAGTTCTTAAGACCTCACAAGCAGAGATGAGGGCCTTAGGTGTCATGATTAACCACCAACATGATTTAGGAACTGACTGATGAATCAACCAATCATATTTTAAAATTAAATGTATGGGACCAGTTTTGTCTAAAACCGTCACCCTTGGCCTTCTGAAAGTCTTGCATATGTCGTTGTGAATACTAGTGGAAGTTTAACCAAGATTCAGTCAGGAAATGGAAAACAGTGGGGCAGCTCAGTGACACCTCACTGAAAGGGTCACTGTAAAAGACAAGCTTTCAAGCTTTGAAGGGTTGTGTTTAATCTAGTACGCCCAACAATGTTCAGCTATATTGCAGTTAGCTTCACACTTACATCCTACAAAGTAGGGCTTGCAATAATTAGCGTTATTATGCAGCACTATTAGTGTTTTTTTTGGATGTTTGCTACCTAAACAGAAGGCCTGAGGTCTTCATGGTTCACATCAGTAATGCATAGTAGTTTCACCTGTAATTCTTGAGCCACTCTCGCCAAACGGCTGACGGCGTCGCATACATTCTAGTCATCATAACCGCATGTGTCTGGGGCAAGTATTCACTCTTCATTCATTGTTCATTGCAGATGATCGCTCAACATATTCATTCAGTTCAAAAGCTGACAAGATCCAGAGCCTTCCATATCACAATGGCTGGTATGCGTTTGAAGCTGAAGACCCCTTTAAATGCTGGCCAAACACCAAAGAAAGAACAGTGGAGAAGTACTTGTATCATTTGCACATAAGACTGTTGACAGGGAGGGATGCCACATTGCTGATATGCTTTCATATAACCGTGATTTGATCGCTCTACTGCTGGCACTATGTGGTCCCAGGAAATGACCAAGGAAAATCACTATAGGACAGTAAGGACCTTTTTTATGGACGGTACCAGAATGGCACGATTAGTGTGTTCTAATGGGATCAAAAAGAAACTGTAGGCCTATACATGCTTGCTAATTAGCACTATTGCTTAAAACACTTACTTAAAACAGGTGAGACTGGTTTAATCCAAGAAATTGAAATGCTAGTTTATATGGAATGTGCAAGAATACTGGGGAAGTGAATGTAGACATTGGAAAGACTGTTGTTCCACTAGACATTGCATAATTAGGTAATGAGCATAGGTTACTTTTAGGTTCCCTGCGACTTTAGTACCAGTATGTCTGTGGGTTCTGACAGCATTGTAATCTAACTTTGCATTTTGATTGTTATTGTTACATAGCACACATGGCTGACCCCTATTGCCACATCCACCAGACTCCCATGAGATTACAGGCACAGAGAAAGGGAAAGAATCTGCTTATCTATCTTTCGCACCTGTGTCCTCTCTGGCTTCACTCTCATTTTTCATTTTTCACTTCAGTATCTTTCAACTGATTCTCTTTTTCTCTCTTCTCCTTTTTCATATCTCTTTGGTGAGTCCTAAGAGCTAAAATGAGGATGTGAAGGGATTGCTGACACATTATGTTTTGTGTGTGCGCAAGGGTTGCTGAATCCTTTTATCATACGCAGATTATTGTTTTTACCTTGTCTTATCCTCTCAGCCAATGCTGCAGATAGTATCAGCTGAACAGAAAGAGTGTGTTTTTTGTAAAAGTGGACAGTGATAGTTCTGACCAGAGGAGGATGGGTCCCCCTTGTGAGTCTTGGTTCCTCCCAAGGTTTCTTCCTCCAGCTCTGAGGGAGTTTTTCCTTGCCACTGTCGCTGTTGGCTTGCTCACAGGGGTTCTTTGATCCTTCATGTTATTTCTTCTTTCTTCTCTGTCTCTGTCCTTTATTAAGTACTAATTATGTAAAGCTGCTTTGTGATGACAACAGTTGTAAAAAGCGCTATACAAATAAATCTGACTTGACTTGACTTGATACCCAGTTTTTTTTTAGGGCTTGGTAAAGGCAGGTGTCCTCCTTAATATATCTTAAATATACTAAAATTACTTCAGTTCAGTAACATTACTCTTACCGACCTAGGAGCTACCAAAGCTTTTAAAACCAAGCATGTGCATTATGTTGGAACATTCATGAATTATTCAAACAAGAGACAAAACATTCAAAATATGATTATGGTTATAGACCAACACAGATCTTTCCATTCATAATATAAGTTTATAAATGATCCTACATGCTACGTATATAAGAAATCATCTTCACTCTAATCATGGTCAACATCAACATGGCTTTTCAGCTTTAATTCATTGCACTTGCCCTTTTTTTTTAAACCTTCCCTATTAAACCTGAAACCTTCCTATATCCTGTCGTTAAGCATATCCAATAGACAGACATCATCTATAGGTTAAACTGGACTGCACATTTGTTCATTTTCTCTAACTATATCCTGCTTGCAACTTCTCCTAAAGGAAACTGACTGTAAATTCCAGTGAGGACTTCTGACTAGACCTTCAAAAACATCTTGAATATTGGTGGTTTGTTAGTTTGACTAATGCATTGTTGTTGGTTTAGTGCTAACATACTACTAGAAAAGACCTAGTAGAAATGGGTAGTATCATTTGTGTATCCTCTAGTTCTTTATATATTTATTTCATTGAAACTGAGTTTTGGCATTAATACCCTAGTTCTAGTAGTAAAGCTCCACTAGCTCTGTGCTGTTCCACAGGCTCAGCAGACTGTACATACACTCCTGATAAGGGTGACCCTGACATTGATTAAGATTTCTGTATCCTTAAGACAAGGGCAACAATCAAATATACTGATGGTTCTGAAGTGGGGGACTGTTCCTGTTGTTAGCCTAGAGCCCTAAATATCATTACAGCTGTTACAGATAGGTCAAATAACAGACAGACAGGTACAGCGAAAAACAGCAAATCCTGTTTGAAGACTTTGCAAAGACAACCTAAGATAAGAGGGTGAATAAGAGGTTGGTGTGAGTGGTTTAGAGTGGGCAGAGGCCAATTAATCCACAATGCATACTTGTGTATGGTTTTGATGGACATCATCTCACAATGCAGTGTGAAACGGAAAGGGAGGAGCTTCTCAATGGTACCAGGAGAAGTGTAAACTGTCAGAGTCGTAGCTTGCAATGACTGATGTTGCATCAGCAAAGCTTCAACACTTTCAGGTTAATATTATGTGTACTAACCTGCCAAACCCACACTATTAAGACTAGTATATAGTGTATACCTTACAATATTGGTGTGTAGTGCGCAATTGGGATACACCCATTGTGGCAAGTTTGGTTCAGCTCTAGTGTCCATACTAAGCCTTAAGACAACAACTGTCTACAAAGTGGGAGGTGATCAAAGGACTTATGTGCTTTTCCTTTTCACTGAAATGCAACTGAAACGTTACTGACATAGCCATTCAGCCAATGGGCTAATCTTAGTGTCTTGCGATGTTTGTTTATTACATTATCTGCGGTTATTTGTGATCTACTGGTGTCAAGGTTTATGACTAACCTCAGGAAGAATTGTTTGTAGTATTTCACCAATGTGCCCCTCCTGTTTTGTTGGTGTATTGTTTGTTCCTTCTCCCAACCTTCTCAAATCCCACCACAAAAAGTAGGCTTCATAAAAGTTGCATCTATTGTCATTATGTCATATTGCCATATTTCCCATCCTTATTACAAACTGGGTGTTTCGCATGTATTACTTTCATTCTGCCCTCTCATACATTTTGATGAAATTTCAAGGTCAGTAGCATAAGAATTGAGTGTTCAATTTGGTCTACCTCTGGTAATATTATCCTGAAATTGTTCTACAGACAGAGTAGCCTATTACAGAGCCACCATATGGGTTATTCAGCAGCACTGAAAGATGATTGAGAATGCCAATAAGAAGCTGCAGCCAACAGTAGCCTTGACCAGTCAGGGTCAGTGTTCCCCTCGTTTGTAACATGATAGTGAGCTGGCTTTCTCTAGCCATGCCCTTACTAATCCATGAGGAGCAGTGTTTGACGTAAGCAAGGATTACGAATAACCTTTTCTGTGTCCTTCTCGGTCGTCCGTCCTTCTCAGTCTCCCTCTCTTTTTCACCTCATCTCTTTTCAGAAGATCTCCCCGCCATTACCCTTATTGGACATGGTCATCCGAACACTAACAGTGTCTGGCTATGGTGGCAGAAGGTGTCTACTGAAACTGTGGCTAGTGTTAGCATGGCTTTAAGTAGCTTCTAAGCAGTTTTTGCGCTAGAGCGCAAACTGTGCTGTGACAGAATATTGGAAGGTAATAGCCATTAGCATCAGTAGTGGTTACAGATAGACTGCTCTTTAGCGCTGAGCTAGAATCAGTTCTCCGTACCAACAGTACCAAACCTTTTAACCGGAATCAAAAAACGGTACATTTAAGTGCTTAAAGATTCAAAGAAAACAGGGATTTCTAACAACCTAGCAAGACCTAGATTATCAGATCTGCCTCCATCAGATACAAAACTCTTAAAGGTTTTGTCTTTGAGAGAGGAGAAAATTAAGCTCCGCTCTCGCTTTAGATCTAAAAGACCACAGTAAGTTTCTGTCCGTTCTTCTACTGTGAGAACAGGGTTAGTCTGGAAAGGTGTAGAGATGATAAAGACTGCGGCTGTCCTCAGAACAATGGACTGAGCACCCTAGACACCCTAGTCCTTGACGTAATTGAAACTGTTTGGGTTTAAGAAATGCTGCAATTTCTAAGCAAGTCTCCCAAAATGGATGGAAGCTGAATAGAGGCTGCAAATCCTCCAAGACATTTTTTAAATTTCCCAATTTTGCTAATTTTATTCCCAATTTAGTTCATTCCCCCACTAACAAGAATCCCAGTATCACTTAAATACATGTGTAAAAAAATAAATGTTTTTTTTGTGCAATACTGTATTTAAAACAGAAGAAATGGAAGCTATAGGGCGCTATCAGAATCTGATTAAACGCCGCAGTCCTGAAAACTACACTATTTCAGTTCTCTTCGGTAACATTTGCAGAATTGTTCATTCTGAGTGTTTAGTTTACACTTAAATTAGACACATTTATATGATATAAATGTGTCTATGATATAAAAACATTCAAATCCAATTTATAGGGGAAAGAAACAAGGGGAAATCTGATTGTATTCCAAAGGGACCTGTTTCAGTTCGAGTTGTGCTTTGAGTGATCAGTAACTCTTGAGTAAATAAGCCCATAGCAATTGATGATGATCAATGAGTGTTTCATGTAGCTTAACTGGAAGCCAAGCTCCAAAGTCCAGTGTTATTAAACTGCTTAGCACTTTTGCCAGGTCATGGCTTAGCTAATTAGCAACAATATACAAAAGCAAACAAACACATCAATAAGACTTAGAAGGTTTGTGCAGAGTAAAGTGAGAAACTGTAGCATATTTTTAACTGTGTGTGTGTGTTAGAAGCACTGGCTTTGATCACTTCCTATGGTAAAATAAATAGACAGTAGGCCATGATGAGAGATGCGATAGTTGGCAGAAAAGAAATATTCATGTTAAAGTGTTCTGTTTTCAAAGGACCTCCTGATCTTGACATCTTGACCGATACTAACTGATTGGATTAATGAGTGACCGAGTTTGATAATTAGGGATGTCCCAAACTGATCCAGTGACTTGGGGTTGAGGGCTGATTCAGACATTTTTAATGGATCAGGTATGATCTTTTAAAGCCTGATCCACTTCCGGTCCTTGGAGAAAAAAAATCTATCCTGGTTCAGTGAACAAAACACAAAAGAGCTTTATTTGGACTGATAAGTGTGGTGACGTTACCAGTTAGAGGCTAAAACAAGGCTGAAAATGAAATTGTTACTGGAGTGTTTCTGTTTCACCTTAAATGATACAGCAGTTATGTTCTGCTGCAGCACTATTAAAGGTGGAATGTAGAGTTAGAATTAGAAGTTTTGTTTTGGCTGCTAACCTCACTGCATTTATCAGTTAAAATGGAGCTCTTCTTTTGTTTTGTTTACAGAAACAAGGTCGAACAAATTAAGCCTTTCTGCTAGACAACAAAATATGATGGTCCTGGCACAGTGCCCATAACTCTAAGTTGTTATTAAATGTGCTAGAACTGTCTCTGCAAGTAACAGTTCAGTGCAGAGTGTTAAAGTCCAGTGTGGCAAGAAGGATGACTTTTTTAAAATGAATGGATTCCAGATAACTATTCCAAAGCAGAGTGGAATTCTTAAGTATAAATAAGCCCATTATAAATCTCTTCACATTTACCACATGTTTAAAAAATTTATGGTAAAACCAAATTTATGAATGAGATCATGTCCAAAGCCAGAGAACAGGATGTCCTGCAATGTGGTTTTGTATATTTCACTGGACCTACATTGACCTTCAGGCTTCTTTACAAAATGCTTAGTAATTGAAAAGTCACAATGTAATTGTAATTGCACAGCAGTGCAGTGAAAGTCTTTGCGCTTAACCTGTATGTGACTGTGAGCACACATACACACAATGTGAGCACCCAGAGAGCAGTTTGGAGGTTAAGTGCCTTTGTTTAAGGGCACCTCACCCATGAATGTTGAAGAGGAAGAAGCCCACTTCCTTCACTCCCGCTGACCCTCTCTTCCTGCCAGTCCAGGGGATCAAACTGCTGACCTTTTGACCCAAAGTCCACTTCTGTAACCTTTAGGTCATGTGTTTCTTTTTTTTTCTTTTCTTTCTCTCTCTCTCTCTTTTCTTAATACCTTTTACTATAAGCAGAATAGATTCTATATACACTTTATGGACCAATGTTTTGGGACACCTGATCATTCATTGTTTTTTCCGAAATCAAAGGTATTATAGTTTATGCTGCTTTTTGTTGGAGTTACTGTCTCTACTGTCCAAGGAAGGCTCTCTACTAGATTTTGGAATTTTGCTGTGAGGATTTATTAACATTCAAAGAGTGATAGTGAAGTCTGGAGGTTGGGTTGTCTTCACCCTGTGTCAGCAATGGAATTTAACTTAAAGTAGCTATATGAATTCTTTGGAAGGGTTGTCTGCAGACTTGATCATATAGTGTATTGATAACAAAGGGTTATTTGATTTGTAATGATGGTGGAACCCTATTTGGTACTATATAAACCTTTTTCTTTTGAAGCAACCATAAACAAAGGGTTTTCCATATTCATTATGTATGATGTTTCCATGGTTATTATGCATTCCCTTTTACAGAGTGCCTCATTGGGGCTTTTGTCTTTTATAAAGTTCATTGTTCCTGTAAACCGTGTTTCTATAAAGTAAGCATGAATACAAACCAGTCTGTTACATGCTGGTGGTGATGAACATGGACGTTTTTTGATGAAGTTACATAGTTTTAAAGATAAAAGGAAAGTCTTGGCACTATTCATCAAGGTGCTATGCTTTTGTTGCAGTTCAAGACTATTAATTTCTTACATCTGCATACATGTATGTCATTTCCTTGTATAGAATGTCAGAATAAGACCTAGAAGACCAGAACAAAAGATTAACTCCGCAAACAAGGGGCAATTATAGGAGCTCAACATGTTGCTTTGTTTCTAGATGTGATAAATAGCGTGTGAAAGTGTAAAAGCCCATGTCTGAAGGTGTCCTTCAGGTGTCCTATATGGTAAAATATTTTTTTTAAATGCATGGAAATACAGACTGCAGTCTTTAACTTGAAAAAAAAGATCAACTTATTGTGTATATATATATATATATATATATATATATATATATATATATATATATATATATATATATATATATATATATATATATATATATATTTTTTTTTTTTTTTTTTAATGGAGGCTCTTTATATAGTTTAATATTGATATTTTGATAGTTTAATTGAGATATAGCAATGAAGGTGTCTAGATAGAGTGTAGCACTTGTAAGGGGCATGTTAGTTATACAAGTATATATTGCTCTTTCAAATTGCTATTTTTTTTGTATGTATTTAATGCATGAGGTCATATGAGCAGATACTTAAACGTAAAACAGACGAGCTGATCCTGCATGAGCAAGGATACTGAAGTAAGTATGTTATGTCCAAGGCCGGTTTGAAAAGATAAACTGTAGTAGTGTGGAAAAAAAATTATGTATTGGTAAAAATATCATACAAATATAACAATAATATTCCCCCAGATGACCCATTTAAGGTAATCCTAGACATGAACTAACAGGCATCACAGAACAGTTACTATAATACAATGGAACTACAATATAATCATTTACTCTATATGCAGACTAAATGAAACATGAAAAAATGTACATCGATTACCATTAAGGACAAATTACTGTTCTCAATGTATACAAGGTGGTTCATTCTAGGATCATTCACTGTAAACTTCTAGGTGCTGAGCACCCTTCAAGAGGTGTTCCCTGCAGTGCAGTCAGCAGAGATGGCGGTCAAACTTCGCCCAAGCTGGTGGGAGGCGTGGCAGACTTTGGGGCGAGCCCAGCTGAGCCTTGGGGAGGTGGAGCTGGTGAGTAAAACTCTTAATTCCACAGTTAAAAACCACATAATAATGAGTGTGAAATAGTCATTGCATTGGCTGTGATTCCTATTCATTAAGGCTATGCTGCCACAAATTGTATAATTATATTGTTGCTTCATATTTTTCACATTTGAAAACGCCAGCTGCCCTTCAGATCGTTTGAGACTTCCCTAAAACAATAATCTTTCGCAATAATAATCGTCAACATGCAGTGTATGAAGTACGGTCAGGCAGACCTTCAGACAGCCTTAGCTGGACATAATAAAAATGTCAACTGATATTGTTGAACTTTTTAGTATTTCATTAACCTTTTTTAAAATAACACCCAATGCTAATGATTGCTCTCAACGATTCTCAACTGAAGGGTTAGAGTTTTCAGGACAACTGTACTACAGCCTAGCATTTTCGAGGCCCCATGAGGCCTATGTAAGCTCTTTGAAAGAACTTCCATAAACATGTATATCCCAGCAGGCATTATCAGGCATCAGCTGTCTGAAAAAATGAAAAATTGTATGTAATTTCACCTCTGCTAATGTTATGGAATCTGATATTCAGATACTTTGTAAGTGTCTATGAAGGTTTATTTCAGCATAATTAAAGGCTTAAATAGAGAAGTCTTGTAGTCTTTATAAACATTGCCCTTAAGTAAAGGCTTTTTTGTCTTCCCTCTCTTCTGTCTACATTTCTTCAGTCTTGTAGAAGATGTAATAAAACTGTTAATCCACTCTTGTCCCCGTTGGCACTATGTACCTGTCAGTCAGAAAGCGCAGACTGAGAGTCTTCCTCTTGCCAGTTGTCTGTTATTGCTTTTGAGATAAAGTGCCCATTTCAGCACACCCAGACCCAGCGGCATGTTAGATTACTTGTAATAGGGAACACCACAAAGTTGCACGCTTCAACCTGTTTGTCTGTGTGTGTTTGTGTGAAAGGGGTTTGGCAATAAGGCATACAAATTATGTTGATCTTGTTTTTGGCAGTAAAAATATTTCCATTATGACGTGTATGGAAAGAAAACCCTTCATTTCTTGGCACCAGCAGAACAACAAAGTTTTTTAACTGCAGTCAATTAATGTAGCATCTTGCTCTTAATTACCTAGTGTGTTCTAACCTTACAAATCATTGGAAGTCTGAGATGCATTCGAAGAACTATTTAAGCATCTGTGTATGTTGCACACGTACATCCACACCCCTTACGTTTTTGTGAGGTGTTGGTAACTGGTAGTATCCATTACAGCGAAAGAAGTGAAGGAAAGCAGTGCTTATTCACAAACACACTGCTAATAGAGCGTTTGTCTGCGGCAGTACAGTAATATCTATTTCTGCTGCTTTTTGACTTTTGGACATAATCTGAATTTGTCAGTTGTTCCTTATGTTGTATCAAAACGTCATCATGAATGGACCAATAGAAATGCTCCAGGCGGCCAGTTATGCCCTCTTCTACAGATGGCTGTAGAAGGGGAGTGAATTGACTACCTCTTAGTAAAAGGGCAAACACTTAGACAGTTGCGCCACTCTGGCTGCACACAGGCTGCACCTAATACTTAAACTACTACGTGGCCAGCACTCTGGCCTTGATTTCCTTGATGGTCAAAAAAAGAAAAGATAACAGTGATTCTCCTTATAAAACTGCCCCCCCCCCCCTTTATATCTCATTTTTAATTAATGTCATTATGTGCAGTTATTCTCCATGAATTTCGTAGGCCTGTAAGTTTGCAAGTCAATAAATCTCCTCTAGTTCATTTGTTGGGTGAACTTGAGCTCATGAAAGATGTTTTAAATAACTTTCGTGCACTAAAGTCCAAAAGTGCATATACTGTTGTTTAATTTGAATTGTTGTACCCCTGGATATGTGTATTTAATTATTTAACTTTATCAAACTATGGCAAGCATGCTATCTGATGTTATAGGTTCTGGCAGCACCTAGTACTTGCGTGTTGAGTGTTAACAAGGCAAGGAAAGGCAAAAGTTAAACAGTGACACTCTAGATTAGGGCTCTATGTTCATTAGAATCAATAAATGATCTGGCAGGCTGGTCTATCAGGATGTTGGGTTCAGGACTATGGTAGGCAAGTTCTTTGACCCTTTCCCAGGTACAGTCCATCCCCCCCACCTGTGTAATTTGAGCATTCATTGTGGAACATCTGGCTTTGAACGTGACGTAACAAACCATTCTTACTTCTGCTGGTTCATCAAATCGGTCTTCCCACAACATACACTGTGTTTATAAAACACTGCTAAAACACAATGACACCTGCTATCTGTGATAATGGACGCAAGTTGTTGACATACTGGCTCAGTTGTGCTTTAGTGCTTCTGGTAATTTAATAGTCTCATCACATGATATAGTATAACATCTGCTGTCAAATCCAGAACACAGCGATTTATGACACTGTAAACAAACACGGCTGCACCCACGTATCGGAAGTTGGTTTCTGTTTCTGCGTCAGCTTCTTTATGGAATTTGCCATTTTACAATAAATGGTGCAGAAGGTACGGGTGCCGGAATGAACCGCGGCACCAATTAAGGTGGATCTTCAACTTTGCGGTTGGCACATGGTTGTCTTTAGATGTAATTTATCTCTTTAAAATGTTACTTTAAATTAGTCGGTTCCAGTAAATACAAGCAGTCATGTTGACGTCAATGACGTAAAGCATTGACCAAATGTGTGACATTCTTAAACCACTGTTATGTACGTGCTAAACGAACGAACTCTCTTTGCATGGACTGTCGTAGACGACCATAGCATACTTGTGAAAAGGGTGATGAAGACCATGGTATTCTCAGGACTGGAAGGGTTTTGTCTCACCCTTCTTTACAGCTACAGCAAGCAGCTAATTGAATCATTGAATCATCTCAGTGTGCTTGTATGTGGACTTTTATTTGAGATATAAGGATTTCTCTTGGTTTTGTCTCTCTCTGTTGGTCACTGAGTATACTCTTAAGAATACACTGACGCTGGAAAAGAACCACTTTTGGTTCGATAAATCGAGGTGAGTGGGAAGAACCTTTTAAATAGTTATAGTTAATAGTTAAAAATCTTTATATTAAGGGAAGATTCTTTAGACCTTTAAAGGCTCCCTAAACTCAAATATGGTTCTTTTTGGAACCAAGTGTTTTTTCTGTGGTATCACTCAACCATTTGAAGTGCTTATTCTGTATTTATATTATGACTGAAGACAGCAAACCGGATGCTCCTTAATTTTCAGTGGAGCAGCAATGGAAAATCGGTCACTGCCAGCGGCAGTGCCAGCATACCGCAGCAGTCAGTGGAACACTCCATTTACGAGAGCTGACGGCTGCAGTTTTGATATAAACCGGATGTTTTTGTTGTTTTTTTTTTTTTTCTTTCCAGATACAAAGAGGTTGAATGCCTGTAATTGTAGTCCATGCAGGTTTTCATAAGTAGTGAAATATTTAGAAGCAATTGCCTTTTTTTATCAGCACATTCTTCATTATGAAGATATTTTACTAAAATATGTATAGTAACATGCAGATTAGACTAAGAAATGCAGTGGCAGACAGTGAGGGAAAATACATTAGACAGTGAAATTGAAATTGAATGGAATACACTGAATATGTACCAGAAAATGCAGGATGTTATTATTCCTGATGATAATATTTCTTTATTGTTTACATTTAAACCAGTAGATGTCTTGAGTTTTCCTGAGTTTCCTATGTTTCCTCTCAAGTTCTTGCCTTTACTTAACTTAAAAAAGGCTCTGGTCTAATTTGCCGTAAAGCTGATTTGTTGAGGAAAGAGAAATAGTTAGCTAGAGAAATAATTCAGAATTGAATAGAACACTGTGTAGGCTATTGCTTTCCGGCACAAGACCAAATTTGCTCTCATTTGTGAAACTTTTCTGTAGGAGACTCTGTTTATCTGCTTTTACGGCAAAAGCACCATCACCATTGCAACGTTGCATGCCACTGTTGGTCACATATGGTCGCTGTTTTACAGGAATTCACAGATAATCCGTGATCTGATAGCCCACTCCCACAATTTGGGACGCACATGAACATGTCAAAATAAAACTCACTAAAACAAGTGAACAGACAGACCATGTCAAAAATAAAAATAACTAATTTAAACAAAGCAGTACTGTCCCACATCTTTCTTGCTGATTGGAAAATGAGTCAGAAACCATGATTCGATCTGAACCAGGAGTTTGGTGATCTGTTACGCCACTAGGAGCAAATCATTAAAAAAAACTTTAACCAAGCTATGGGAGGCAGTGGTAGCAGCTAGTAGGTAATGCAGTTAGGTACCAAGCAATAAAGTGTGTACTCTTACTTGTGTGCTAGTTTCTTATTAGATGAAATAATGTGATTTTGGCCAACAGTTTGTAGAGCTTACAAAACCTTCCAACAGTTGCTTTGAAAGTTTGTGGGCAGAGCATGGAAAGATCATCGGAGAGTATTTACTGTCAGAACACTTTGGAAAGATGAACAGCGGCTTCTTAAAAGAACAGGCCTGCTTCTTGGACTTACCGCGATCTAATAGGAGTCAACATTGTCATGATTTCAGAACAAATGTTTTTCCTGTTCTCTGCTAAACCTATTGCTTTAAAAGCCATCAAACCCTTTTTATTTCTCATTAAACGTTGCCCTGCTTGACGAGTGACAGACTCTTGGCTATAGCGCATGCTGGCTCTGCCTGTTGTATTGTGTTGCTCTCTTAAGGAGTGATACATGATCTAGTGTTTCTAGACAAGATCCTAACCCTCCTTCTGTTGTAATGTGAATTGTATTGGCCTATTAAGAAGCTGGAATGGCTCAGTAAATGGTCAGCATTGTTTATTTCATTGTTTCAGGCAGGACTTTATATCTTTTTCTCTCGTCTCTCTATCATTTTTGTCTCGTGACTTAGCAAGTGGTTTGTATAAATGCATTAGTATTGGACATGGTAAGGGAATGGCTGTAAATGTGCTTGACTTTAGAACCAACTGAAACTTCCTTTTTTGAAAGGAGAGCTATTAAGCCATTTGAAGACATGAGCCCATCCGTGTAAAATAAATGTTTAGTTTTACGTCAGAGATGCCTCTGTGCTTATGGGAATTGTGTGGTGAGGCGAGCTGTTGGAAGGCAGTTGACTTGTATTTGTTCAGTGTGTGTGTGTGTTCTGAATTCAGTAATTTATGCTATATTTTGTGAGATGTTTGTCGAAGTACTGTGAGAAACATCTTTCATAATATGGTTCCATATGTGACCTTTATATCTGGTAAAATGTCAAGGGATAATATAAATTTTCTCATGTCTGTTTTCTTTGCATACCTTCACATCACTCAGCAGATAGTAACTGAGATCTGGTCTCTTATGTATCACGTGTCAGAGGAGCACTGATCTAGGCACAGATATTTCTTCAGCCATGCAGTCTAAAGCTGATTAGAGCCCATTTTTTTATCATGGTGTTATAATATGCCTAGGCCTCTTCTGGGTATCTTAATCCTGTCTTAGATATGCTGCTCTCTGTGGCTTAGTTTGACTTTCCAGATATCCTGCATTTGTTGGATTTTACTTATCCTTCGAGTTTTACATGCCCATTTTTCAACCACTATACTTTGACGATGGTGCTTTTAGGGTTTCTATATGTAAGCTCCTGTTGTGATAGGCTGGCCTGTGTCGTGCCTCATTTAAAAATCATGGCCAGGTTAAAACGCTCAGTATGGGCTGTGTAAATAAGCTGTGTGAGCTCTTTTTTTTTTAATCAACACAGGATGAAAACTTTACACATATGGTCAAATATACATACACCCTTATAGATTATAAATTCAGTAATGCTAAAAGTACAAAAACGTTTACTTGCCAAGGCCAAGCCCTTTTAACTTCTGAAAATGATGATTGTTGAATTACATAAGATGGCAATGTCTTTCTGAGCCATTTCTAAAGGACTGCAGATTCCAAGACAGTTGTACAAGAACAGTTGTACACATGTTATTGAGAGATGTAGCCAATGGTCCAGGTGAAGACCGAAACTTTCACCTCCAGCTGAAAGTAAAATTAATTTTATATCAAATATTTCTATCAAATATTATAATTTTTTTTTTTAAACTCCATTTTATGTTGTGCACAAAAAAAGTTGACCAGCTGTTGATACTCCAGTGGAGGTTAAAGTGTACTAAGTGTACTATAAATTGGGACCCAATATTTTTTGATTGTGTAATAATATCAAGGTTCATTTACATTCATCAACCTTCACAGAAACATTCCCATCTAATTAATTTCACGCTGTAAAATTCAGTTATGAGGTTGTTATCGTGTAAGGCAGATGTGGCCTCTGAAAGCAACACCCGCTAATGCAGGCGGCTCAATTACTGGTGAGTGAGTGAGAGAGTGTGATGGACATGAGGTGAGGATAGTAGACAGCTCCACAGCTAACGATGGATGCCCTCAACGTGATAAGCCAGTAAATCGCCCACAGTGCACAAGGAAAATGAATGTTCAGCTTCAGGAGCCATTACCAGTCACGAAGATAAATTACTTCCCAACTCATTTCCATAAGAGGTGATGTACCGTGTCTTGAGTTATACAAAAAAAATATAATAATAAATGGACCAATATAAGCAGTTCACATTATACTATATGGGTAAAAGTATTGGGACACCTGCTCATTCATTGTTTCTTCTGAAATCAAGAATATTAAAATTTTAAGTTTTTAAAAACCCTGCTTTTGTTGGAGTAACCGCTTCGACTGTCCAGGGAAGACTTTTTTCTAGATTCTGGAGCATTGCTGTGAGAATTTGATTGCAGTCAGCAACAAGAGTTGTTTAGTGAGGTCAGGATGTTTGGATCCCAACTCTCCACTCCTTCCCAAACGTATTGGATGGAGCACTGTCTTTCCAGAGGGCGCAGTTCCACTGCCCTCTCCAGTTCCATACTCCTCTAGCCCACACCTAGCATTAGGCATAGTGCCAATAGGTTAAGGTTTCTCTCAGAGAGTCCTATTCTGTTTGCAGTACTTCTCTACAGAGACTAGACCAGCTTTGTGTGTGTGGGCATTTGCACATCTGCGTCGGTAATGGGTGCAACTTAAAGTGATTAAAAACATACAAAAAATAAATCTTATTTAAAGATATAGACTGTAATTATATGTTTATAGAGATTTCATATCTACCTCAAAATGTGATTATGGCTAATATCTGTATTATTTAATTGAGCAGTTTTACAGACGTAATACTATGCTTTTCGTTATTATTGACACATTATTAACATGGCTTCTTTCTGATGATCTGCAATTTTGTAATGTTCCTACATGATACAGGATACTAATTGTTCATTCGACAAAATTGTTCTGCCTCCATACTTGTTCTATGTTATTAATGTTTCATGTTTGCACAGCTTTTAAGCTTTACAAATATCCACTCATTCTGTCCACAGCAGTTTAGCCTCACTCATTTATCCTGGGGTTATAAATATACAAAAAATATTTGAGTGTTTTTTGACTGAGGAACAATACTGGCCAGCCAATCAGAATAAAGCTTATTTACATGTATCGGTCATAAAGGCACAGTAACTAATGCAGCCTGTTTAATTCTAAGGGATATATTGAGGCCGGAAAAAATGTAAAAATTCATTTGAACACATTAGTGCATTGTGCAGAGACCTGATCTGAAAGGCTTGAAATACTATACTATATGTCCAAATGTTTGCGGACACCCCTTCTAGTGATTGCATTCAGCTATTTTAGGTTGCACCCATTGCTGATGCACACATACAAATGCACAAACACACACACACACACACAGTGTCTAGTACCTGTAAAGTACTGGAGCAGATAAACTATTGGCACCTAATTCCTATTCGACTGGCAGGGACTAGAGGAGTATAAAGCCCCCCAGCATTGAGCTGTGCTCCATCCAATACTTTCAGGATCAGTTTGGGATGAGGGAACATTCTGATCTTACTAACACTCTTGTCACAGGATGCAATCAAATTATCACAGCAATGCTCTATAATCTAGTAGAAAGCCTTCCCTGGACAGTAGAGACAGTTACTCTAACAAAATAATTATTTTTTTTAAATAGATATATATACCATTGATTTGAGAAGAAACCATAAACGAGCAGGTGTCCCAATACTTTTGTCTATATAATATGTTTAACTATTGTTTCTAACATGTATCAGCTTTGGCTAACATGAGACAGATGAGTCTTACCGGGTGAGGGATGGTTAATGCCATGTTCTTTAAGAAGAGAGCTGACATCAGCAGCTTTGTGGACAGCTGTATGAGAATTGGAAGCTACATAGATGTTTATCGAATGAGATATGGGATAGAGGTGTCTACTAGATATCACTGAGAAAGTGGAATGGGTCGTGCTGACAGGATAAGTTTGATTTAGAGATCTGCTCTGAGCAGATCAAAGGCGGGAACAGAGGATGTGGTCAGCAACTTTAGTGGGTGTTGAAACATGGTTGAGAAGAGGTGGTAGATTTTATTGATGTAGACTCTAAATTATGGCAATGTATTAACAGCAGAAAGACCAGCTTCAGCTGGGAGTTTGGAGGTTCTACTAACATACTGACAAAGATGACATCTTGGTGTACGTTATATGCATTATATAGTATTCCATCTAATTTTGCTTATGTTTAGAAAGAAGGGATAAACTAATTAGATATTAATGGCCTACAAAAACTGAGATAAGGGCACATTAGACAAATGGCTCCGGTTAAATGGTCATTGACGTGCTTGCTGACGCAGGATTCAGGTGTCAGGAACAGCAAACCTAAATAGATCAACAAGTGGAGGAAGTGTAGTACACATTACAGGCACACATTTAATTACTACCCGTATTTATGGTTGCTGTTGTCCAAGGATCCACATGTAAAAGTTATTTCTTCTAAAACTTGGTGATATTCAACATGACCTACACCTTCATGTCATGGAATTACTCCTATGTTTTCACTGTCCAGTGTTTGGTTTGGTGTGGGTGTGAAAATTATTTCACATATTTCCAGGATCCTACTCTTGCTTGGAAGGCCAGAACCTCTCCTGAGAGTTAAACAAAGAAGAGAAGTTGAATTTCCCAGACAGAATCTGAATTTCTAAACAAATGTCTTTGGCTATTTAAAACACAAATGGTTCAAGAGACAAGGCCACATGCTAGGCAAGGTTTTAGGACCAGTGTCTCCCAGCAAGAAGTTCAACAAGCCTAGCAGGTATTAGAATAATATTGCCTGTCGGCTCAGCGTCACTGATAGGAACTGTGCATTTGTAGTGGAAGTCTTCCAACTCCTGGGGCCGTTTTTATTTATCGTCAGATAGTACAAGCTTAGTTTTTTTCCTTCTAATTGCAGTAAAGAAAGCCAACCTTTGACTTTCCCTCTGCGCTTGACTTTGGGGAAATCACGGTTTCCAAAGAATTTTTAAAAATGTGTGGGGAACGTTTCCGCCAGCGTACACTTGAACCATCTGTATGACTTGATGGCTGAAGTCTACAAAACTCTAGATGTCTAGAGTATCGAGCCCAAGTTTTTAAATCTGGACCTTGAATCCAGTTTCCATCCCTGGAGGCTCATGGTGGGTCATGCTGTGCCTCTTACATGTCATACACTGGCACCACAACTTGCCTGAACTACACAAAGCATTTCCTGTAGTGAGACATGGGAAAATCTCCAGCTCTAGGCTTGATGTGTGAGACAGTTGCAGCAAATGTCTGGACCTGATTCTCATCATATGTATCAAGTGGGAGTTCTCTTTTACTACAAATTCTTTGTTTGTATGTTCCAGGCGGTGCGGTCCTTCCAGGTGGCAGTGCATCTACATCCACTAGACCGCCCCCTGTGGGAGGAAGACTTGAGCTGGGCCTTGCGCCTCCGGGAACAGAAGCGTGCCGCCCAGCGGAAAGCTGCCCATGAAGAAGAGGCTAAGAGGCTCTTGGATGAAGCCCCCGAACTGCAGCAAGATTACGAGGACTTTGAGAGCGACGAGGTCATCGCTGCCTGCACAGCAATAGCAGAGCGGCAGAAAAGATGCGAGAACCTACAGCGGACGGCCGTCGTCGTGGACACTCGTGGCGTTGCCACCGACTTGGCGATCGGGGATGATGACAGACCGGCCTCTTCTTCAAAGAGCGTTTTAGTGAAAGCAAGAGTGGTTTAAGTAGAGACTGGAATGCTTTTCTTTCCAATATTTATGTATTGTTTTAGAATCACTTGCATGGACTTTTTACCTCATAGAGGGTAGATTTGGATTTGGATCATGTTTTCATTTTTTTTGTGTCTGTTTTCTGAAGTGAAAAACACATTTGATTGTCGAAATCGAGTACATGACTGCTTTTGAAACCACGCTTTACCACATTAAACCATGTTAAAAAAGAAAGTTGAAAAGACATCCACGTGTAGCTGTAGAAAAGATGACCAGCCAAGTAACAGCAAAATATATATATATATACTGACCCCCCACATTCCCACATAAAAACAATAGAGGCCAATAATACAGTAAGAGATGACCTGATTTCCTAAAGGTATAACATTAAACATTTTGCACATTTCTTTAATATATTCAATATATTTTTTAGAATAATTAAAGTTTGTATTTTGTTTGTCTTTTTTTTTGTTTGTTTGTTTTGCAGCAGTTTTATAATTAATTCTTAAGTCATTAATAATCAACCCATTTTTTCCTTGCTAGTTCTGTGAGATTCTTGGTGTTCTTCTTCCATCTTGCTGCACTGCTCTTTTGAGGTCTATCTACAGATTTTTGTTTATCCTGCTGAAGAAGCCAATCCTCTTTTCATCATCAGCTTTTTACTTTTTGCTTGTATTTGTTTGAATCCACTCTTCCCTCTGTTCTCAGTGCCACTGGCTGCAGCACAAGCCCAAAGCATGATCGATCCACCCCTATGCTTAACAGTTGGACAGGTGTTCTTTTCATTAAATTTTCCAGCCTTTTTTTCCTCATTGTGGCCAAACAGTTCTATTTTAACTTCATCAGTTCACATGACTTGTTTCCAAAGATGTTCCTTTGAAAAGGCTTTGATTTGCCTTTCTGGCAATCCTACGAGCAGTTCCAGAAAATTGTCCTGGTTTTCCAAACCCTCAGCTTGACCTTGCCCTTTCTTAATTACATTACGAACTTGAGGAAACTGCTGTCTGCGAATGCTTTGCATCCTGTTATTGCCTTCTCTTTAATTTTGACATGGGGTGCCCATACATTTACATGCCCATTTGTTAGGAAGGTAGCATGACTGACTTCAAATTTGAAGCTCATTGAGCAATTTACATGACCAAAGGTAAAACACAGGTTGTTTGGACAACAATACAAAAAGTTTAATACCTTTAGGTCCCTTTCCAGTGAAGTATATGATCTAAGCATCTGTCCCGAAAGCTTTTTTTTGTTTTTTTTGTTATAAATTTCCAGAATAGAACAGTCTAAGCATTCACAGTTTGCGTAGTTTAACAGTTTAGGTGCTGGAAGTCAGTATGTTTTTGGACGTCTTTTCAACTTTTGTTTTTAACCATTATAAGATGATTTAACCATTAGCAGATGATTTCAAGTTTACAGTTACTGAATGTTCTCCGGAAATGTCTCATATTGCAGTTTAGTGTATGTAGTGTATTGTTGTGTTACGCCTAACGTGTTAATAAAGTATTAAAATTAAGTTTAATGCTGAGCTCAATCAGCCGTTCAGAGTGGATGAAGATTTAAAGTGAGCTCAGGATTGCTCTTGGAAGCTGTCTGTTTCTGACATACCAGTGGTCTGTTTTGTTTTGCGTCAGCTTTTGGACCTCCTGCTTCTCATGAGGCAGATTTGACCAGGAATGTCGCTATTCCCAATCTGCACTTGAGCCTTTCCATTTTACTTGAGACCCCACATGGGAAGGCAGCGCTGTTAAAGTACTACACGGTGACTTGCCAGGGCCGAGCGGGAATAAAGGCGCATGCACACACACACACACACACATATACACACACACACAGGCTGAGGACTCCTTGCCAAGTAGCAACTGGAGCTTCATAATCTTGATCTTAGTGTGTTGGATTTCGGTGTTAGTAGGTTCTGTGTGCTGTAAAATTAAGCTAATGGTATTAGCAAGAGGTTTATGGAGGAGAGCTACTGTAGGGCAGTACCTAGGCTCCTAGGGTCAAGCACTTTTGTTATATTGTAGCATGAAGAGATGCGAGCGGACCCTAAATCAGAGTGTGTTCAGAGCATTTGGACGTGATTAGCAAAAGGCAGCTTAATTGTAGTGGAACCCTTTTTGGTGCTTAATACAGAACTATTTTCTATTATACAGAACTAAGTTGTTCCCCTTGTATTTGAAAAACTATTTAACCAGGCAAAGAACCATTTTACCACTCCATTTACACTATATATACATATCAGACATAACATTAATCCCTAATGCCTAATGCCTAATATGGAGTAGGACCCACTTGTGCTGCCACAACAGATCTGATCATTCTAGACTTGAACTCCACAAGACCTCTGAACGCATCCTGTGGCATTTGGTTCCAAGACGTTAGTAGCTGAACCTTTAAGTCCTATAATATATACAGTTCACTTTTCTGGAACTGGATTGAAAAAAATATTTTTTTAACCCCTTATACTTTGTAATTTACACCTAATAACCCAACGCACAAGTTGTTACAGGAGTTTAAGAGGTTTGTTTGAATTTTGTTTGTTTGTTTGTTTGGGCATCAGTTGTGGCTCAGCGGTTAGAGCTCCTGGCTATTGATGACAGGGTTGTGGGTTCGCTACCTGGGCTCAGCAAGCTGCCCCTGAGCAAGACCATTCACCCTCTCTGCTCCCAAGGCGCCGCAGCAATGGCTGCCCACCGCTCCGGGCATGTGTGATCACTGTCCACTGTGTGTGTGTTTCACTGGTATGTATGTATGTATGTATTGAGTGCATAGAATTCCATCTGTTCCTGTCACAAATGGTCAATGTGGTTGTTTAATATTTCAACTGTTTTCCATTATTCAGTTACATCCATTCAGTGGATAAAGAACAAAATGGCTCTCAAACTAAGCAGAAAATAACATTAACAACAGAAACTTCTTGGAAAATCCTTGGAAAATATGATCTTTGTGGCGTGACTTCGGAAAACCATTATTTTTCCCTTTGTAAAGACTAACAGTACTTTAAGAAATCTCTCCACTTTTAGTCTTGTAGATGTTTAGACATTAATTCTACTAATTCAGCTGTTTGAACTCCTACAGACCAGTATGAGGCCGTCATAGGTGATAAAATATATAAACTGATTGTTCCTAAAAAAAAAAATAAAAAAAAAAAAATAATAATAATAATAATAATTTAAAAAATGATGACGTTAAGAAATGCACATCTAAAATCATCAGGGTCTGAATCCATCCACTGGTGTTAATTCACTGGTTTAAATCATGTTCAATGTGGTCTCAGACTATTGGACCTCAGTGTGTTTGAAGCACAGGGGAAATACTTTTACAGTAAAATACTTTACTGATGAAACCTGACAATTTGGTCTCTGTCATTGTTTGGTTCAGTATGGACAACCAATAAACAACTGAACGCTGATTACTGGCATTTTATGAAGGTATGTGCTACCAGGAATTGTGAAAGCCTGAGGTGTTGCATCTAAACACATTTACCCACATGGAGCTGCTGTGGAATTAGCCTCAGTTTCAGTATCAAACCTTTTCTTGCCTTAGGACAAGATATTGTTTTGGAATCAAGACTAGACACGCTGAACACAATAAGCTGCAACTGCTTTTCCCAGAGAAAGCTAGCTGTGCCTAACTCAAATGCCTAACTTGAGTCTTGCTCTTTACATAATAACCAAAATTCCTAAGGAAAGGACCAATAGAAGTGCTACAAAATGACTTGGGATATCTTGGAAAAATCTTTATACGCTGACTTCCATCTTGAGGGCCCCAGGGTGGTCTAGTGGACCAAGGGCCATCAGTGGGCCGCGGCCATCTGTGATCTGTTATGATCTGTTTCAAATCCCAGTCATGCGACAGAGCACAAATGGCCTTTCTGTCTCCAGGATGGGTAGATGGCGCTCTCTCCCCACATTGCTTTCCTCCAGGCGCGTTGGTTGCCTGGCGATGTTGCATCGGCGGCAGTTCTAATTTCATTTCTTGGTGAGGGGAATTTATGAATGGGCTGGGTAATTCCATTTGGCATAACAATAGTGGAATCTGTTTCGGTGCCATATAGAACCACTTTTAAAATATTCTAATAACAGAAAAAGTTTTTTTTTTCCAATGCAAAGAGAACAATTTAAGCATTCAGATGTTTCTAAATGTTTCTTTAAGCCATCATGGTTCCACATACTAGTATTGTCTTTACTAAAGAACTCTCAAAGAACCTTTTTCCCGTCCTGTTTAGAATCAATGTTCTCAACCTATGAAGCTGATGATCTGCACCACTTTTACAAGAGCCAAGTTGTAATGACTAGACAACTGGGTCAGAGCATCTTCAAAACGACATCTTGTCAGGGTGGTGTTTGTATTCACTGGTCAGTATTCACCAAAAGTGGTCCAAGCAAGTTAAACTGGTGAACCATCAACATGGGTACCTAAGACTTACTGATGTGCATATGGGGAGCACGAATTGCTGAAAAAGTTAATACTGGTCCATGCTCTGAGCAGTCAAAGCTGTTTTTGCAGCACGAGGGGACCTACACAATATTAGGCATTGATCAATTGCTTGGTGTCAATTGTAGTGTACATTGAATGGAAATGTAGCCAAACGAATAGCCTCCTACGGTTAAGGGACTGGTTGTACTTGTCAACTCACATGCTATAACTCATGTTATTTTTACAGCACATTTTTTTTCAGTTGTACAAACAAAACAGGCCCATTACAAATGTGTTAATGGCAGGAAAAACTCTAAGAGCATGAGGAAGAAACACTCATTATAACCTAAACTCCATACTTTCGGTCAACGCTGGATAGTGGCATTATGATAAATGTGGTACAAGTGGTTTTAAACAGAGGTACTTGGAGAAGACCCATTAGGGTCCATTAGAATATAATGTAAAACATTTCTAAGAGACTGGCAGAAATACATCCGGTTGACTACCATCTGTGTTCAATGTATACAGAGTACAGTTAGGTATGAAAACACTGTAGGCATGCATTCAGCGATCATGAAGCTAATATAAAACATGATGAGTTTTAGAAGGGAGTGATATTTTATTATTCATCAAAATCAGAAAGTCACAGTGTTTGACTTTCTAATTTCAACAGGAAGTTATTAACAGTGGCACTGGTCCCCTATTACGGCAGAAAACAAATAGTATTAGTGATCATGTGATGTCCTTTAACATTTCTGTGCATACACATCTCAAAAATGGGAAGTCAGTTTGGGTCATTGACCTATATTTGGCCGGCCTGTGGTCCAGTAAAAACCTAAATTCCATTTTTTTCCTCTTATACAACTAAAGCAAAATATGTCTGAATAATTCCAGAGACAACCTTGCAAATGTATATGATTTCTAATAATGCATCCAGAACCAGTCTGACACAAGTAAATAGCTCTTGAACTGCTTACAAAGAGGAATTTGCCTCAGTTTGTGAGTTGTGATGTATTGGGACACCAGCTCCTTCATTGTGTATTCCAAAATCTAAGGTAATAAAACAGTTATCCTTTAGAAACTTTCTATTGTCCAGGGAAGGCATTCAGCAACAAGAGCAGTAGTGAGGTCAGGAGGTTGGATGATCACCACCCCACCTCATCCCCAACTCCTTAGCTCATCCCAAATGTACTGGATGGAGTACCATCATTCCAGAGAACACAGTTCCACAGCTCCACAGCTCAGTGCTTGGGAGGCTTTATACCCCTCTAGCCCACATCTGACATTAGGGATGGTGCCAATAGGTTCCTGTTTATCTGCTCCAGGGAGTCCTATTCTATTGGCAGTACATCTCTACGGGCACATTTGTCTCAGCAATGGATACAGCATGAAGTAGCTGAATGCATTCATTAGAAGGGGTGTCCACAAACATTTGGACATATTGTATATCATTGAAAACAAAGAACTTCAGTTTAGGTTGCTTCTGCTCTGGCCGGAATAACTGCTTTGTCATTTAGAGGGAAAAAAATGCTGATTCATGTCCACAGGCCTCATATACTGGTTGGAGTTTATGGTAACACTTTACTTGACCCCTGCTACTTAACCAAGTACTTTGGCTAAAAAAAAATGAATGAATAAATGAATAAATAATTAAATAATAAATAACCCCCCAAAAAAACAGATGAACTCCAGATGCAGTTAAGCAGCCTAGTCAATTAATTTGTATTGTCATTACTTTATTGTCATTATACTAATACAGGCCTGTACAGTACTATGAAACACTGTTAGACTAAGACTCCGGTACAGGATAAGTAAGACCTGTGCACAGAAAATAAGTACAAAATATACAAACATGTGCATGTGCAAATATCTGCATGAAGGTGGGGTGATTAAGGTCCAGGCTAAGTTACTATATTAATAGTAAAATTGAATAAATATGTAGATTGGCGATAACTGTGCATAGAAATGGAAGAGTAAAACAGGAAGTTCAGGAGTGTATGCTAGGGTAGACCAGTCTGTGTGTACAAAGTGTGCAGTGCAGTAATACGAATAGCAGCAAGTGTTCAGGTAGAGAGAGCAGTGCACAGCTATCTGCACAGAGAGGGAGTTCCAGTTCAGTGCAAAGTACATACAGTCCCTGAGCCAGTGGTGCTCAGTGTGGTTGTGATGAGTGAACTGTGTGTGTGTGTTCAGCTTGAAGTGTTGTTGGTGAGACTTGTTCTTAAATCTGGTGGTTCTGGCTCTGATGTTCCTGGAACTCTTTCCGGGGTGCAAGGATTGAAGCAGGAAGTGGCTAGGGTGCGTGAGAGCAGCGTTGATGGTGTACTGGCCAGTTTTCACCTCTCTCTGCAGGGCCTTGTGTTCAGCAGCATGGTGGTGCTGTCATACCAGACAGTGATGCAGCTGGCTCTCCACAGTGGACCTGTAGGTTTTGTCCTGCTTAACTTCCTGACGATCTGTGATCAGGTGAGATCCTCAGATATGAGGAACTTGAAGCTGCTCAATCTCTCCACTGCCGTCTCCTCTGTGCGTAGGGGTGTGAGTACTCTGCTCCCCTCCTGGAGTCAAAAATAGGCATTGTGAGTACACTAAACATCAGTGAACATCTGAACAATTCTCGATGACTGTATAATGTCAGTAAATGATTGATATATATTGATATATATATATATATATATATATATATATATATTGCAAGAATATTTTGCTTATGCCATCTGTGTAGTTCTTTTGAATGCATGTCCTGTATGAAGGTGGATCTCGCTCTTGCTTTGCTTCTCGAACTGCTAAAGCTCAGCTTTCTCACTGGTGCAGTAAGGCATTCATTACTGTCTTCCATGCCAAAAACCCTTCATAATTCTCACCTTTCACAAGTGAAACACATCCTGAATTTTCTCTGTCATCCAGAGACCTATTCTAATGTCCCATCCAGAAGAGTTCATGCTGTCTTTCTTCAACATGCTACCACTCACATCTGCAGTAACGCTATCCAGCGAGGACCTTTGCCAGAGACCTATGTCCCTCTGATCTGCACTAATTGTTCTGAATCAGAATGAATGGGGAAGCTAGCTTCTTTGCTCCATGTGATTCATTCACTGATGCGCTCACAGATGCATTGGCCACAATGCTCTGCTCACGACATCTTGTGATCGCAGTGTGGTGGATTGCATTTGTCTTCGCGAACTGATTTACATCCAGAGGTGTCCTGACCACCTGCGTCATTACAAATGTATAAAAGGTATGATTCATGCTCTCCGGGAGCACAATAGATTTCTCCTCGTGATCTAATAGAATTATGGAATGTCTACTGTGGGCACATGTCTCCAGTGCTGGTCCTGCGCTCTGCCCGCATACAAGAATCATCTCCTCTGCTAGGAGTTTGTCCCAATGAGTCACTGGTGTCTGTTATTGTTTACATCGAGGATGTTTTATATGTTTATAGGCATGCAAGTCTCGTAACTTGATATACAGTACGCAGAAGCTTAGCCGTAGAGGTAAACAAATGACTTCATTTGAGCTAATCTGGATTTCTGTTGTGGATTAGTGTCAAGTGATGGCAGGCATCAGTTTCGATCACTTTTATTGGGTAGGATGACCATAGGTCCTCTTTTTCCCTGAACATGTCCTATTCTTGGGATGTGGAAAGTGTGTCCGGCTGAGTTTTTAAAGTTGTTTTTTGATTTAATGGCAGCTTTTGTTTCCCCATTCGCCACACATTCTGTGTGCAGATTTTTTACAGCTTTTAAAAACGTCTGTTTCAGTCCCATCATCTCATCCCCACTGTTGGTCTACATGTACCTGCATTTACATGCAGTCACTGGTCAAGCTGCTTCACCCTATATTAGGCCTTTGGAAAAAAGGCTATGCACTGTATTATAAATCACATTTCCAGCAGAATGAAATGCACCAGCACACAGCTGTCTTAGTTGTTGCCATAATTGTGTTGATGGGATAAAATGCTTTAGGTATCGGTTTAAAAACGTGTGTACTGGAGCATTGTCTGTGTTTACACTGAGCTCATATTAGTCACTTTCTGAGACACCCCTCCATGCCCTGTTACTCCACCCCATCTCATCAACAACCACCCCACATTATCTCTGTCTGTTAGACTAACAAACATGGTGGAATCTGATAAGTGCTTGGTTAACATTTGGTAGTGTTTTTCCAAAGTGGAGATAATTAACACACCTAAATAAGATAAAGTTGGATGCAGAATTAGCAACGTTTAACCTGAACAGGTATGTATGTATCACACAGATGTTTATAAATATGCTGCCTGATTTCTGAAACTTCATTAAATTGTTTTAACATGAGTGGGGTTTTTTTGGTTACATTTTTTCACTTTCTTTTATAAATTAATCAATCCATACAGATTCTTACAGGGTACCTTAAGGCAAAATAGAATTTTTGTGGTCATGTCTGGATAATAAATAGCTTTATTTTTGTTGGTTCCCTTCTCCAGCACTGTGAAGCAAGAGTTGGTAAGGTTCTCTACGGCTTCACTCTTTCCTATCAACCATCTCTGAATTACTTTGTTGACATCTCAAATATGGAACAAGACTGTTTTAGTGGTAAAAAAGGTGATGAAAATTATTTTTAAGGTGTGGTAGACTTCTGACCTCATGACTTTAAGAAATGAGAATATTTGTCTGGCAGAATTTAAAGGCCATTGGTGGAATGGAGCTACCAGAAATAATGTATAAAGTGCTAGGCATGTCTAAATGAGAACATTAACTGCAGATTAGAAAATTGTTTAACTCTCTTAACTAGCTGTCATGATGTTATTTTCTTCAGGTCCTGGCAGATACCACAGATAACACTGCTGAGTGATTATATACCACTTCTGAACAACCGGGGGTGGCACCAGAACACCTCTTTAGGCATAACACATTTTTCTATACATAATAATAATGAGTACTTGCATGTCCCTTAGTGAAAAGTTCATATGTAATTGTATAAATGATATTTAAAACATAATATCAATATGTGTACAGTATATGTACTGCTCAACATTCTCTGCTCTCCATAAAATCCTCTCAGATCTAACTCTATCTCTTTACCTTCTCCGAGTAAATGGTCACCCAGCCCGAACTGCTAAAAGATTGCCCACTGAGGTCCCCTCTACCTGCGTCAGACCAGCTGCCACCTACCAGCAAGCCCCGCCCCCACCACCACCCATGCCAGACCAGTGGCACACCCTCCTACCACAGCTATCCGTCTAATGACCATGTTAAAACCTAAATAGACTCTTAACTATCTGCCACTATTAATATCACCACTATCACCACTAACTATCGTTACTCGGATCATCACTGCCATGGCTATATTAAGCTCTTCTACACCATGATTATTGTAGTATGATTATGATCAGAGCAGTTCAAAAGTATAGATGGTTTGGTAACTTTTAGCAATAATTTATAAATAGTTCTGACCAGAGGAGGATGGGTGAGTCTTGGTTCCTCCCAAGGTTAATTCCTCCAGCTCTGAGGGAGTTTTTTTTCTTGCCACTGTCGCCGTTGGCTTGCTCACTGGGGGTCTTGGATCCTTCATGTCTTACTAATTATTCATTTTGTAAAGCTGCTTTGTGATAACAACATTTGTAAAAAGCGCTATACAAATAAATATGACTTGAGTTGATGTGTGTGTGTGTGTGTGTATATATACACACATATATATATATATATATATATATATATATTGCAAAGTAAAATGGCTCATATGAAAGCACATTAACCCTTTTAAAGTTTCAAAAGGTGTATGTTGTCATGCTTAACATCAAAATAATGTAATGCAACATTCATTTACATAAATACAAGTATACCTATATACTTGTATACCTTATACCTAGATTTATATATATACAAGTCCACCAAGTCTTGGTTTCAGAAGAAGTGCTGGATGATTCTGGAGTGGTCAAAACAGTCTTCTGACTTGAACCCCCTCAGACCTGAGAATATTAATGAACTTGTGTCCATAGTCCATGATGAATGGGCTAAGATTCCTCAGGAAAGCTGCCAGAAGCTAGTGTCTGGCTAGGAATCATGTTTACAGCAGGTCTTAACAGCAAATGGGTGTTACTGCCGTTATTGCACACTTTTACTTTTACCAAAATTGTCTGTGTAATTCCAACTGACCATTGCCTGCACTAAACTCTTCCCATTCATGTGATGCTTTGATACCAATCCATAAACTCCAGATACATCTGTTTGCTTTCCTGCTTGGTTGGTCAGGTCACATACATTTATTGTAGTGTATCTGCCTACCATGTAGTCCCCAGTGATGTGCAGCAGTTTTGTGATGCATGATGGGCCTGAAGAACAAAATCTCATTCCAGTGAACACAAGTTATATTGAGGAATGACAATAAAACCACTTCACTTGACTAGGCATGAAGTGAAATATGCTCATAAAGCCGAAGTCAGGCCCTTGACAGTAATAAGAAAGTTGGTTTCTCTTGTATTGAGACAAATAAAAACATGTCACACGTTTCTTCTTTATTTCTATAAATAACATCATGGCCATTCATTTTTTGCTGAAATATTGAAGTCACGAAATTAATGTTGAGAAGCCACAAGACTAATTTAACTAATTTGCTATCAATGTATTGTTAAACTTTTAGTTGTTTTTTATTTTGCAGTCACTAAAGACTGAATGCAGACTCTTTGTCTTTGTTAGGCGAAAAGGAAATCTCCCCCGTGATTGTTCATGCAGATGGACTGAACCCCCTTTTTAATTCCCTCCACAATTTTAATCCTGCCTCACAAAGACTGTGCCTCTCTTTCTCTGTAATCAAACTGTTTCTCTTTTAGCCTAATTATATAAACTTGGTCAGTTCACATTTGAACTTCAGTGCTAAAATGTGCTCATATTTTTCTATTGTTTCACCATTAGCTGTAACTGATCCACTTACCACCATTAATTAAAAGTCTGGAAATGTGAGGATGGTCATACTGACGTTTAATAATACACATACATATTTAATATATATATATATATATATATATATACAACTATTGCAATACATCTTATTCAAATTATGCCTTGAGTATGACTTTGAAATTAAAAGTTGCCATGTAACTTTCTGGCATGGATAGAATTACGTAAACCTTCTCATAGAGAAGAAGCAACACAAAACCCCTGTATAATAAATTAAATCACAATGGGATATCATTCACATTTTCACATCACAACTGCACACAATAGCAAAGATTTCCGTCAAAAGCCATATGTCTGATCTTGGCATCAGAAAAGTAAGCTTTGACATTAGCAGGTTTTCTTTCAGTGGTTCAGCAAAACGAAAAAAGTGCAACAAATGTCTCCTCATGACTTCTATATCTCTCAGCATCTTACCTATATAATAAACATTCCACCATCAAAACTGGACCGGACACAATTTAAGGAAACCATCTACTATTTGTAACATACGCTCTTACACTGTGAGACTGTTCCTGTTTTAAATCACATGTAGGTTTTATCAAATCCTTGTTAAACAATAAGATGCTTGTTTTGTTTTAGTTTTTTTTTTTAACAATGTGGTGTGAGAGACCCAGCAAGATCCTTCAGGTTGATTAATTCAATTATGTGAATGTTGATAAGAAACAGCCATGGACAGGAATAATTTTTTTTTCTTCCTATGTTTCCTTCAATTTCCCTCCAATTCCGCTTACAAGCTAGGACCCCCTCATCACACAATGCTACAAGTGCTGGGAGGGTGCAAGCTAGCACATGCTTTGTGAAGCTAGCCAACTGCATCTTAGATGCAACATCATTGGACAGCTTAAAACACTTGGAGAAGAAAACTCTCCCACTGACAGGGCCAACGCTTAATTACACAGTAGCACCACTTGAGTGGTGAAACCCAAAAGTGGGTTTCATTTAAAGTTAGTAATAGGAGCACTTTGTAGAGTCTACAAACAGCTACATTTTCACTATGTGTCTAGATAAATTACTGCATGTTTTAAAGCCCACTTTACACCAGACATGGTAAACGCGAGCAGTACACTCCTATATCAGTCAGTATTTTGACACTGGCTGCAAGCGACATTCCAGCAGTTTCTAGGAAGAAACACGATGAGGCATTTATGCTGAATGTACAAGCTTTGCCAACAGGCATATTAACAATACATATATCTGAAGCTATTGGGAGTCAATAAGCTGTGGAATAATCTGCCAACTAATATTGTAAACAAAACAGCTAGCTTGCTAACAAAATCTGCAGAAAGCAGTAAGGTCTGATAACAGCTAATTACAATTTTCTTTTCTTTTTTTTTGTTGAAAATTTAGACAGCATAGTTTATTTAAGCAATGCACTTTCAATCAAGCCATGTGTAGCTTGTATTTCTATGCAAGACAAACAGAAAGAGTTTGAGCCGTGCAACGCTGGTGTGTCACATCCAGTGTGAAATAACAAGCATTGTGGATAAGATCTGGTGTGCTGTGTGTGCTGCGTTTCACCTGGTGTAAAATGGGCTTAAGCTAGTTGGTCTCATTAGAGATGGCAAAAGCATTGATGGGTATTAATAGGTGATGCTGAATGGGATATTGGAGAAAGTCTATGAGTTATCGGCTTTTTTTAAGATCACATTCATTACATATCAAGTAAATACATCAGTGAGGCTTTATGTTATTAACAGAGATTAAACTGCAGAAATGGTGGCTACTTATGGGAAGTGGTTAAATTAAATATTTAGATCTGTATTGTCTGCTTCTAACAATTTCAACATTAATATCAGGGGAAGGACAGGTGGTAAAGGTATCAATTCAATTCAGATTTTGAGGGAAAAATGTAAAAAAAAGATAATAAAAAAATCATCTTATGCTCATAATGCTATTCATATAACTGTCAGGCAAACAGCGTCTGGGTTAAATCTGTGGCATGCTGTTTGTTGTCCACGGCCATCGTTCCCCGAGAATTTTAGGGAAGTTCTCACTGTGCAGGTCAGAAAGCAATTTCCTTTTGTTAAGCAACAACTTTGCTAAGTAGACTTCTCATGGGGGAGGGTGCAGCAATTAGTGTTTCTCAACCTACTGTAGCTCGGGTGGAGCGGTCTTAAGACCTTATCATGTTTTATCAGGTGAGATCTGGTGAAATGCATCGAACGCAAAATAAACAAGGAAAGACGTGTTTTTACACGAGCTGCCAGTAAAACTGGGCATGATTAATCAGCTGCTTCTAAGAATTCCGTAGAAACCTTTCCTCTGCCTCAGCCGTCCCCTGGGTCATGCCAGAGCTTTCTCATGTAGCTAAAACTGCCTTAAACCACCAAATCTGAGATAGAATTGGGCAAGAATTTTTTCTCATGTGCTCTTGACTCCAAGATCGTTTATCAGAGACTTGTTCTCTTTCTCTCTCTCTCTCTCTCTGTCTCCCTTCCTCCTTCTCTCCAACCTGTGTGCACATTCATGGCATTCTGGTTTTAGCATATTGTTGCCTTCCTGCACTCTCACAGTTTTTGTGTTCTGTCTTTGTCACACCTGTTTTAGCTTCGTTTCTCTCTCGCTTGCTTTCCTTTTTAACCTCACACGGCCTCTCCCGTCCCATGTCGGCTCATACATCACTAATTTTAGTGTTTGCTGTCAGTTTCTCCTATTGAGAACTCTCCATCTCTCATGCCCCCGTAGACATTTCACAAGTTCCTGCGAAGTTCCTTAGTTCCTTTTAAGCAGTTGACCTTCTGCTGGTTCGTTGGCATGCCTGCATACAAAGCCGCTGAACTGAAGCAGCTCATATGCATCTCTCCTGTAAGTTCAACGTCTCGTCTGTGAAGGTAACTTGAAGTATCTGTTGCTTGCAACCCTGCTGCGGGGAGCATACCACAGACTGCGTTCCTTGCTGTTGAGCATCCGCCTCTGTCCTTTCCGTGCTCCCAGCACAGCTCTGTCCGTTCACAGGGTCTGAGCCCTGAGGGTCCTGTAAAAGCGCCTGCTCTGTGGGACAGGGGCAAGTTCTGGGTAAGCAAATGCTACCCCCTTGCTTTTCTGACACATCCGAAGGGTACAGGTACGTCTGTGAGGTGCTGACCACATCTCGCAGCTCTCGCGCTACCAGTGTGGGTGAGTCGCGCGAAATGACGGTGGACATGCGCCCCCCTCCCCCACAACGAAACTCGCCGTGGCCCCGCCCGTGGCTCCGTCCACCCATCCTACAGAAAAGGCACTTGACCTTCTCGAGAACCTTCTGCAGTACAGTCTTTCTCAACAGGATGTAGATCCATGGGTCCAGAATGGCGTTGACTGAGGCGATGCGGATGGCCTGCAGGTCTGGGTTGCCCTCGATCACCTGCATCTCTGGGTGACGGTACAGCTGGTTCACAAAAACCCGCACCTGGCAGAGAAGGACAGACAAGCATGAGATGTTTTGAATCCTGGAAGGCTGCAGGTAACCTGTTGATAGCTACAGATTAATGGGATAAAATGGGTAGATCTAACGTGGGCAGTGGTGGCTCGGCGGTTAGAGCGCCGGGCTATCGAGAGTGGTTAGAGTGCCGGGCTCGGCAAGCTGCCACTGTTGGGCCCTTGAGCAAGGCCCTTTACCCTCTCTGCTCCCCGGGCGCTGGACTTGGCTGCCCACCGCTCTGGGTGTGTGTACTCACTGCCCCTAGTTCACTAGTGTGTGTGTGTGTTCACTACCACAGATGGGTTAAATGCGGAGGACACATTTCGCTGTACAGTGTACACTGTACAGTGACAAATACGTGCACCTTTACGTCTGGGCCACGTTCTACTACTAGTGTCCCGTTGATAGGTTCTCCTCCTCTGTCATAATTTCATACCATAATGAAATTAAACAATTTGGGTAATACTTCACTCGAATCATGCCTTATTATATTTGTGTTACTTCTGCTTTCATATGCTGTTATCATGTGGTAATGACAGATTATGTCCGGTAATACAACAACAGTACCATGTCATTATTACTGGTAATTGTCATTACAGTTATTAGTAATGGTAACATGATGCTGTTCCATTAATAAACATAATCTGTCATCACATTTATATGACACTACAAAGCAGAGTACAAGTTAAATGTTAGCACGAATCGCCTCCCACACATTTTTCACTGCAGTCCACAGACTTCGTACAGTGGTTGGATTTTGTTTTCCACACATTTCCTAACACAGACCACAACCTCTCAGTGGTATTTACTTCTGCAATTTTGTTGACATCACCGAACTCCCACTCCACAAGCAAAACAAGAAATATATATAATTCTATCTATATAATTCTTATTAATAATAAATAAAATATATTACAGAAAGTCGTCACGTATCTTGTCACCATTTAAAAAAAAAACAATAATGCTGTATTTACAGTGTCTATAAAAAACACAACTCACAACTGGTGAAATGGAGATCACCTAAGTACAGTGACCGTGTCTCAGTTGACTGAAGTATAAAGACACCTGTCTGGAAGGTCCAGTCAATGGTTAATCAGTATTCCTGGCTACAAATACACCATGAAGACAAAAGAAATAGATGGAAAGTCACTGAACATTCATCCATCATTACAAAATGAAAGTCATATGGCACATGTGTAAATCTGCCTAGAGCAGCCCATCCACCAAGACACCTAAGCCACAGTCTCATCACTCATATAGTGCTTAGAGCTATTTGGGACTGAGCCTTACTTTTTAATGTTAATCACACTTGACGTTATTGATTTTATTGATCTTGGCACTGGTGGGTGGGTTCAGAGCACAGGTACTGTAGGTTCACACATAAGACATAACCTGGCCACTTATCCATACAAATCAGAAAGATCAGACTGGATACAGGCAAAAATCTGAATTGAACAATGAGGCATGTACAGTAAACACAGCCTGGACTTTCTCGCCTGGGCACAGTCTGTCCACAGTCTGTGGCCTTCTAGTGGGCAGGCGTGCGATCCCGTTCTGACTAATTAAAGTCAATAAGTTGATATTGTCAAATATGCTTCACACACAGTCCCACAAACCAACTCAAATATCTCAGAACTAGTACAACTACAGTCATGCCCATTTTCAGCCATCTGTACACAACCGTTCTCCAGAAATCTCACATCAGACACATCGTGTCTGTCCTTTCTTGTTTAAAAGGATAAAGGTGCACGTATTCGTCACTGTACAGTGTGGACTGTACAGCGAAATGTGTCCTCCGCATTTAACCCATCTGGTAGTGAACACACACTCACACACACACACGTGTCAGGGGCAGTGAGTACACACACACACCCAGAGCGGTGGGCAGCCAACTCCAGCGCCCGGGGAGCAGAGAGGGTAAAGGGCCTTGCTCAAGGGCCCAACAGTGGCAGCTTGCCGAGCCCGGGAATCGAACCCACAACCCTGTTATCGATATCCCGGCGCTCTAACCGCCGAGCCACCACTGCCCGCTACTGTAAACGTAAACAGCATTGTTTACATGTGAGGACACGCCTCCCCTAAAACTTAGCGTTTTAAAGGGCTCAACATTCACCACGTACATTTACCATAGCTGAGTGTGTCATAAGATCATATGCAAAACCGTAGCACTGTGTGACAACTTTCAGTGTAATCATGTTTTACTTGTTATTTTGTTCCAACACTTCCTCTTTTTAGTGAATATAAAGGTCCTGAACTTTTGGCTCTGCATTTTCAAAAAAAAAGAATACGTCTGTTTAATATGTGTAAATAAGACTGAAAGGGACATCCTTTCTTGTACACCTTAAAGGGGGATTCCACTTTCCAATTTCTACATAACTAAAAGGTTAAGATAGGAATGAAGAACAATGTCTTTCAGAGTGACTTGGTGTGAAACACTAGTTTTAGAGAAACCTAAACCACTTTTTCACAGTGGTGGTGAAGTCTTAAGTGTAAATGCCACTACAAGCATCAACATCACATAAAGTTGCTTGACCTCTTAACACATTACAGTAGTTTAGAGAATGTTTTGGCTATAAATGTATACATTATGTATTTTTTTAATACAATTAAATTCATTTATACAGTCATGTGAAGAAGTTAGGACTCCGTGTGAAAAATGTACGACACTTCATCAAGACCTTTGTCTTTTTTGACATTTAAACATATTACATTTTATTTACCTTTTAACAATATGACACATGTATTACCATTTAAAATGTATAACATTAGAATCAGGTGCAAAATCAAGGATTTTGGAGGAGCCTGTCTTATTAAACCGCTGACATTTAGTTTGATTTGCTTTTGATTGCTAAAACTGAATGGTTTCCCTATTATAAGATCTAAAGATGGAGGTGGAAACGTCATAGTTTGGGGCTGCTTTGCTGCACCATCGTGAATCCACTTTGAGTTTTTATAGTACCAAAGGTCACAAGCTGAAAGCTGTGGGGGAAAAACTCACTCACAATTGATGATAAAGACTGGTAGAGGGTTATGAGAAACATCTAACTGAGGAATTACCAGCTATTAGGGCATGCCCACCTGGTGTCCATTAGATGAAAACTGCATTTCTAGTAAGTACATTTTACAAATTCTTTTTTAAAATAAATAAAGTTTTATTGGTTTAGTTATACTACCCCCATCTCTCAATATTGCTTAAATGAAGATGAAATATATACATATATATAAATATATTACAAAAAGACGAGGGAATTCCAAGGGAATTCCCCTTTGAGCTTCTAAATCTTCTAAATCAGCCACATTGCTTCTAAGCAACTTATTAAATCTTCAAACCTTGAAAAGATCTTACAGAAACGCTCGAACAGTATCTTAGTTTCAGATTTGTAATGGTTGAACATCATTGGTCACTGGTTGAAGAAAACCAGCAAAGTCCACGATAGTCCAGACCCTTGTTTTTTTTTTTTTTTTTAAGTTTTTTTTTAGAGCTTGCAGCCAATCTTCATACCTTTCCACCCACAGGTGGCACACTTCTCCAGTGACTGCACTGTCTCCACTGAACGGCTTTATATTTAATGGAAATGTGTTCTCCTCCTCAAAGCTTTACCACTGAGTTGTCTTCCATTTCCAGTTGTCTTCCTATTACATCACATCACCTATTACACCTGAAACTTCTGCTCACTGGCTGCTTGATAAGATTTATCTTGTAGGTCAAAAATATAGGTCATCAGTTTCAGACGGCAGACTATCTGCTGTCCTGCACAAATTGTCATCCACCCTCTACACCATCCATCACTGGTCGGTCAACACCGCAGTGATACTGGCATGGTAGTGGTATGTGAGTGTGTGCGTGGCTCTGGCACAAATCTATCAGGCAGAGCAGAGTTGCTAAGGTTTTTACACAGTGTCAGGGCTGCCAGTGTTATCCAGCGTTCAGTCAAAAACGGACTGTTTCTAAAGGCTAGAAGAAGACTTTAGAAACATGATGGGTGAAGGAAGACAAGCTATAGTTTCTGAGTACCAGCAACTTAGACCTCCAAAATAGGTGTTTCTTATAAAGTGTCCAAAAAACACAGTTTCAGGCTGTTCTTCATTCTCATTCTGTTTCAATCTACGTTTCTTTGTGTTATTTGCAGTCTTCGAGAAGTAAATACACAGTCTGAAGCAAAGCTTGGGGATCTGTAAGCAAATTTACCAACTCTTTAATCCTTCTTTCAGGTAAAGTGTTATATAACTGTTCTGCTGCAAGCTGTTACCTGTTAACCCAATCCATGTTTCAAAATGTGCTGTTCATGTTATCATTACACAATGCCCATGCTTGCTGACTTTTCATGAGACACTCACCGTCAATGGCAATAAGACCATAGATCTGGTCTTTGTGATAGACAGCTATGTTCCATATACCCACTACACCCACTAGGAAGCTATAACCATTCGAATATAAGACTTTTAGCAAGCAGGGTTCTCAAGTGCTCAAAAGGGTTCTTTGGATACATATAAAATATTTAGTTATAATTTAATTAATTAATTATTGAGTTATTGAAAATAATTATTGAAAATATTGAGTTATAAATAATTTTATATCAGTCTTTATAGAACAATATGCAAAAAGGTATCCATCACTGTGAAGAGGACTTTCACCAGGCAGAGAACCAAAGGGTTCTTTGAGGTGCCTTTACTAAAGAACCTTGAAGAACTAACAGAGAAAGGAACGTAATAAATTAACACAAACACCTGACTCTTCCTCAGTCTTCATCACATGGTCTTCATAACCAATTACTGCTAGGAAGGCCTCCACCGACAAAAGGTGTTGGTTGCTTGGGGCAAAAAAAGTAAACGCCCCTTTGAATACTGATGTCCACCATAGCAGTGGCTGCCAGCCGGGCTTCTGGAGTGTTCCTGCACTCTCTACACTCTCTACACTATATGCCCAAAGGTGTGTAGTCCCCTGCTTGTCCAGTGCTTCTTCTGAAATCAAGGGTACTAATAGAGGCCTTGTTCCCCATTTGCTGCAGTAACAGCTTCTACTCTTCTAGGACGTATGTATGCTAGATGTTGGAACACTGCTATGAGAATTGGATTGCATTCAGCCAAAAGAGCATTAGTGATGTCAAGTATTTCTGTTGGATGATTAGTTCTGGAAGGATCACGAACACCACTGCTACTCATCGCAAAGGTATTGGATGGAGCGTCATGAATTAATGCTGTTCTACTGTTCCACAATTCAATGCTGGAGGCGCTTTACACCACTCGAGGACAGTCATTCCCAATCCTGGTCCTGGACAACCCCTGTCCTTCACATGATCCAGCTATTTAGCTAATTAACAAGCCCCTTCTGAGCTGAATTTGGTGTGTTACGCAGGAAACCACTTAAATGTGCAGGGCTCCCTGCGCAGAGGGTCATAGTTATGCATATGTGCATAAATGTCCCTTTCTACAATTAAAGGAAAGATGTCTGGATACTTTTGGACAGACTTAACACTCAAGTCTGAGCACCACATTTAATTCCTGACCCCATAGTCTGAAAACCCCAGACTCACCACCAGCGGGATGGAGCAGATGAGCACGACGGCCGAGGTGGCGATGAGAACGATGACCATCTGGATCTCGGCACCGGCCAGGCGTGCGAAGCTGCGCCGTCGCCGCAGCTCGGCGTGAGCGCGCGCGCCGTCCGTGCCAAGCGACGTGCGTCGCACGAAGCGCCGGTGCATCATGATGAGCGCGCCGCACACGAGCACGTTGCAGGCCACGGTGACGAGCACGAGCGCCGAGCTCACGCCCGCGTACATGTAAGAGAAGGCGGCGTGCGCGCTCGTGTTCGTGCGCCAGTCGATGAAGCACCAGCTGTCGGGGAACTGAAGCACCACGCGGCCCAGGCCCAGGCTGGGCAGCGCGCAGAACAGTACGTTGGTCACGTAGATGCCGGCGATGACGAGCGCCGCGAGCCGCTGGTCCACGTAGCGGCTGTACAGGAAAGCGTGGTTGATGGCCAGGTAGCGCTCCACGGACATGGCGCAGATGAAGCTGAGGCCGGCCAGCGAGAAGAAGAGCAGCACGAAGCCCGAGTACTGGCACAGTGGATCTCCGCCGGGCCAGCGGCCGTACACGTAGGTGGTGATGGTCACGGGGCTGGCCAGCAGGGTGCCCAGCAGGTCCGTGACGGCCAGGCCGCACACCAGCGTGTAGAAGGTGGTCTCCTTCTGCTCCTTGCGCGACTTGCGCAACACCACCACCGCGATCACGTTACCCACCACGCCGAAGATGAACATGATGGCCGGGATGGTGGGGTCCCTGGGCTTGCCCGTGAACGTCGTGGCGCTCATCTTCCCTCGCGAGGCTCCAGAAAACGGCAGCTGCACACGGACCTCCGCTTTAACCGCAAGCGCATCTTACGCTAGCGTCGCACATGCATCCTCAGACCCACTCCAGAACTTCAGAACCGGCCGAGTTTACCTTCTTAGTCCTCGGAAAGTCACTTTACGCGCGTCCACGTCGCATTCCTTCCCGGGTCACGTCTCTCTCTCTCTCTCTCTCTCTCTCTCTCTCTTTCTAACTCAGTCTATCCGCGTCCCAAACGCTGCGTCTCGTGAACAGTTCTTCTGGCCATTGCTGGAGTGTTTAGCCCCTTTCACGCGCGCGCGCTCCGCGGTGCTTCCTCGCACAGTGAGACTGAAGCTGAAGTTTTGCGCTCGAGAGATATTTTTCCACGTCAGCTCCGCCCTCCCCGAGCCACATGGTTGGTGGAGTGCAGCTAGTGCAAAGCTCGGAACACCCTCTAACACCCTCACGTAGAAGATGCAGCTGGCCACAGGCCGCGGTGAACTTCACATCCACACTTCTCTGTAGGGTGTTTCCGTTGCTTTTTGCGCAGTAGTGGGAGCATTGCTGTGACAATTTGATTGCATTTAGCGACGTTAGCGTTAGTACCCCGGATGTTTGATGATCACACCAACAACTCCCTGACTCATCCCAAAAGGATTGGTTGGAGCACCATCCATCATTCCAGAGAGCACAGTTCCACAGCTCCATGCTGGGGGGCTTTTTACACCTCTAGCCCACGTCTGGCATTAGTCATGGTGTCAATGGGTTTATGTTGATCTGCTCGAGAGAGTCCTATTCTATTGGCAACACTTCTTTACATTGACTAGAAAAGCTGTGTGTGTGTGTGTGTGCATTTGTAAATATGTGGCAGAAATGGGTGCAACTTAAATTAGCTAAATGCATTCAATAGAAGGGGTGTCCGCAAACATTTAGACGCATAGTGGATCCCGTATTGAGCTAAACTAAGAACAAATATGACTGTAAAAGAGAAGGAGAGAGAGAGAGAGAGAGAGAGAGAGAGAGAGAGAGAGAGACTGACTGACATAACAGCCTTGTTGTGTTTCCATGGCAAAGTGTTTGCGCAGGATCTCTTACATCTGCTCTTTGTTCGTGCTGCCATTAACTTTAATGACCAGCCACCAAATTTGCTCACTTTCATGAAGGTTCCACACTTTAAATTAGACTGTTATCTTCCAGTTAAAGCCAGTGTTTGGGCCTGAGGATGAGCAGGCTATGTATACTCATTATCAAGGCCCAGAGCACAGTCATTATGTTGTGCAAACTATTTCCATCTAATGAGGACGTGTTATTTGTTTCAATAAGAAGCTCAATGTAATGCATGTCCAGATCATTTCCTCCTTTTAATTTCTCAATATTTCAATCATTTAGATGTGAAGAAATGTGCCGTTCGGACCGGGGACACTTCCGTAATAATAGGAACATTAATATGCACCATATGTCCAAACGTTTGTAGACACCTGCTCCTCCAGAGTTGCTTTTGAACTCAAGGGTAATAATAGTAACAGCCTCAACTCCTCTGCAATGGCCTTACATTGGATTTTTTGGAAACATTGCTGTGAGGATTTGATGGCATTTTGTCATGAGTCCATTGGTGAGGTCAGGCACTGATAATGAATGATTAGTTAAAGATCAAAAATGCCACTAAAACATGTGTGGCTGCTCCAGAGCATCTTGTTATATTGGCATTGCTTTCCTATGGCAATTAAACAAGCTGTGCATGTGCAACTAAATGCCTGTGTCAGTAATGGATAAATAGACCAATAGAAATGCTCTAAAAGAAAATAAACTCTTATTTTATAAGCCAAACCAAAATACTTTATACATGTAGTTGGCATTTTGTCCCACTGAGTAAAGGGACAGTGAGCTAAATATGTGATTATTATATTTTGGTTTAACACTGAATACACATTTTTGTCAAAATTTCCATTTGCTATAAATACACCATATTTTTGATCCGAGTTCTCTTCAAAAGTTTAACTCACAACTAAAGACTTCCTTAATGCTAGGGTTTTTTGTTTCATCACATTATTGTCACAATAATATAAAAGTTGAAGTGTTTACATTTCTTTAATTCTAAACCAAAACCTGAACATGACCATATCTTCATCTATGACTCATGGCCATAAGCTTACAAAGTCAAGAAAAATACATTAGGACTTTTTAACCATATGTTTAGTTCTTAAAAGAAGAACAACAATTTTTTTTCTTTCTTACACGTTTGAGGTAATCTCTGGTAAATCTCGGTCTCAACAACAGATCTAATTCACCCTAACACCTTTCTTATGAAGTGTGCACTGTCCAGAACTGTGATCTTCCCCACTTTGCTAGTTGATGAATGGCCATCAGCATCAGAAGTAAGTGTCCAATCTATTCTTGGCTGTTCCTAATGTTCTTACAATGCTCCCACTATAGTCCTTGTACATACTGAGCTTCACTGTTTCTTTCAGGGAGATGTTTTGGCCCTGGAACAACTATCAATCATCAGACATGTTTCCTCTTTCGTCTTGTACAGAACTTCACTACACAGGACTGGACTTTTTGTTGTGCAGAACAGGAAGATGAAACACGAGCACTGCCCGGTAGGTCACTATAGCACTATGTGCTTAGTGCTTGGATGACTTTCAATGCTGTTCCATAAGTGTTCATTGTGCTGATTGGTGCTTGGACCCCACAATTGCCGCTCACAGCTACATTTTGTGTTATTAGTATTAGTATATAACTATTTTACCAAGTTACCAAGGACATAAAAGAGTGCGAAGACGCTGTAGGCTTTTTTTTTTTTGTATAAATCACCATGACAACCTAATCCAAAATCTAACCCATATCGAAACCTCAGTTACCAATAGGAAATGTTTTGGTCTATCAGAGTTTCTAATAATAAACATATCTCACGTAAGAAGAGTGCATTGTTTTCCAAATGGAGATTTACCTCACGGCACATTGCTTTCCGGTGATCATGGCAATGTTTAAAACCCACAAAGAAAATAAAACCAATCACACACACATATGATGAAGTCTACTTTTTTAGGTGTTTCAAAAAAGGAAAGACTTGAACTATTTGTTTTCCTTTACTTGTCATATTTCAACATTCTGATTCAGTATTTCAATGACTACTTCCTTTTAAACATTAATACTGCACATTGCATAATGTCTGACAGTGCAAAAATGAAATTTATTCATCTAATACCATTGGCCTACCATTGGCCAGATAAAAATGACTTGGGAATATGTTGTCAACGTAAACAAGATAGAGGTGTTTCTTTAGTGCTGGCATTAGCATTGGCTTCTATTGTGTGTTGTGTGCAGGACTGTTAAATGAATGGGTTTCATAATACAGGGTGGGCCATTTATATGGATACACCTAAATAAAATGGGAATGGTTGGTGATATTAACTTCCTGTTTGTGGCACATTAGTATATGGGAGGGGGAAAACTTTTCAAGATGGGTGGTGACCATGGTGGCCATTTTGAAGTCAGCCATTTTGGATCCAACTTTAGTTTTTTCAATGGGAAGAGGGTCATGTGACACATCAAACTTATTGAGAATTTCACAAGAAAAACAATGGTGTCTGAAGGCAATTGTCTATGCTGTGAAGATACGAGATGTGCAGCATCTGAAACTACGGATACTGGAAGCCTGTGCTAGCATTTCTTCTGCGGTGTTGCTATCAGTGTGTGAAGAGTGGGAGAAGAGGGTTGCATTGACAATCTAACACAATGGGCAGCACTTTGAACACATATTATAAGTGGTCAGAAACTTGTAAATAACTCATGAAAGAATATGTTACGTTAAAAAACACACCATTGTTTTTCTTGTGAAATTCTCAATAAGTTTGATGTGTCACATGACCCTCTTCCCATGGGAACAAAAAACTAAAGTTGGATCCAAAATGGCCGACTTCAAAATGGCCACCATGGTCACAACCCATCTTGAAAAGTTTTCCCCCTCCCATATACTAATTTACATTTACGGCATTTAGCTGACGCTCTTATCCAGAGCAACTTACAAGGTGACTCCTATTACACAGGTGGGCCAATGTAGTGTTAGGAGTTTTGCCTAGGGACTCTTACTGGTGTAGTGCAGCATACAATCACCCAGACTGGGAATCGAACATGATCTCCCACATGGTGTAATAGCTCACTGGCAGCTAGTGGTTTTATCTGTCGCGCCACACCAACCACCATGTATTAATGTGCCACAAACAGGAAGTTAATATCACCAACCATTCCCATTTTATTTAGGTGTATCCATATAAATGGCAATCACTAATTTTCAAACTGCAACAGCTACGGTTTTAATTACAGCCCAGTTGTTGATAATACAACTTTATCATTTGTACATGGGAAGAATTAGCCTAATGACAGAGCATGTGGCCTGCCTGTAGATGAGAAAGCAGACTAACACACATGTGTTCTGTTTGTCACAATACAACCACAACTAACAGTTACTCCACATTAGGCGCTCACGCCTCAAGTCAGAAAGACAGTCACAACATTAGTCAGAAAAACTGTCTGACTGACTCACGACTTAACCTAGACTCAAGACTTGAGACTTGTGTAATTCTAACCTGAAAAACAAGAGTCACTCATTAAATTAGGTAATATAAGTAATAAGTAACTAATATGAAACTATATATTGTTACTGTCTTGCAAAAACCTTGTATCTTAATTTTTGCTGTTTTTCACTCATTCATGTAAATTGAATCTCGTAGTTGTTTTTTACATTGTATCAAAATTACATGATAACCAATATAAATGCTCCACAATGACCTGGAATAAAATCTTTTTACCTTGACTTCTATCGAAGGTTCTATTGAAGTGTTATTTCCTTCTCCTGTAAAGTTTCATCATTTTGTCATTTTGGAGAGGTTTTTGTGTGACAGTGACAAGTAATGTAAGTATTGAGTCTCGAACTAGACTCAAAACTCAACTTATGGTTGCCTTACATCAACCCCCCCCCCCTTTTTTTTTTAAGTGAATTCACTGTAGGAATAAGATCATGTGAATCTTGCTAGATATGCAGCTTAATCCTTTTGGTGTAGGGTTTTGAACATATTTCAATTCAATTCATATGAGTCTTTTTAAAGTTTTCTGGTATATAGTTAGCATTAGACTTTCATTCCCATGGACTCAAGACTTGGCAAGAGTTAGGATTTGGAACCAAGAAACCTAACTCCAGACTCCAGACTCAAGACTCTGTTTGGCTTTGCACCTGGACACTGCACACTCCAGGGACTCAAAACTCAAAACAGAGACTCAAGACTCAACTTAGACTCAAACATTAGACTCTTGATGTTTGACTTGGACACACACCTCTAAGTCTCAAGATTCTACTTGGACTTGAACCCCAGACACTTGAGACTTGACCTGGACCCAAACCCCAAAGACTCAAGACTCTACTTGAACTTGTGCCCCAGATACTGGAGACTTGACTTTGACACACACCTCAAAGACTCGAGATTCTCCTTGGATTTGAACCCTAGACACTTGAGGCTTGACTTGGAAACAAACCCAAACAAGCCCAAAGCTGTAGAATCAACTCGGATTCTATTCCCAGAGACTGGAGACATGACTCTGACTTTAACCCTAGATACTCGAGACTTAACTCAAACTCATACCCCAAAGACTTTTGAAAAGACTTGCACCTCAGAAACTTGGGACTTGGCAGGGGGGCACACTCTGAAGTTGAAGACTTGACTTGATTCTGTTCTCAGGAACTTAACTCTAATTTAACTTAAGGGTAAGCAACTACACAATATACACAAGATAAGTCAACTGGAAAGATCCTGTTACTAGGTATCAGTTTGATCAGACTTGTGTTTTTTTTTTGTTGTGTGTTGTGTGTTCTGGGGAAGTGATGTATGACGTATATTAAAATGATCACACTCAAAACACTCTTCATGGTTCAACCACAAAACATCTAGCAACAAGTGTGAGTACAGGTGAAGCAGAGTTTCTTCTGAGGGCTCTTTGTAAGAACTGTAGCACACGAACACAGGAAGTTTGAGGTTGTCCCCAGTGTCACAAGCACATTCTGCTGATCAGCATAATACACAAATAGAATCACTAACTGTGTCGCAGAAGGCGGAACTTGAACACCACCTCCACATGAACAGCAACCAATCATTAGTCTGTAAATCTCATGACTGTCTTGTGTTTCTATGTATGTGTAAAAGTACAATACAACCATTATTGTAGTCACTTTCACACAGAAAATGTGTTGACAGATCTTGCAAATTTCTCACGTTACTTGATCTTTAGCTATGTTGTTGTTTCATTCCAGATGTTTGAGAATATACTGCAAAAAATAAACTGCATATATATTTTAGCTGGCTAGTTTACCCTTTCAGTCCCTAGAGGACAATGTGATTTGTGTCCAACTACAGAAATAGTAAAACACATAAATAGTTACAACATAGCATGAAAAATGGTAAATGAAACAGAACATGGGGACAAACATTACATAATATTATGGACATGAGGACAGTAAGGAGAGTGTTTTAGGTACACCCACCTTGACAATTTAAAGAAGAAGAAGAAGAAGAGGAAGAAGATATAAGGATATTGCTGTTGTTACAAGATACCACTCCCACACTAAATGTTCAATTATTTGTGGACATCCCTACTCTCCTCTGGCTGGTCTTCCTTTGTGCACCATCAGGCCCCTGCAACTTATCCAAAATGCAGCGGCCAGGGTCGTCTTCAACGTTTATAAGTTCAGCCATGTCACTCCACTGCTGCGTTCTCGTCACTGGCTTTCTATAGCAGCAGCCCGCATCAGATTCAAAACCCTGACCCTGGCCAAGAACGGACCAACCCCTCCATACTTGATGACAATGGTCAAAAGCCGATCTGCACCAAAAGCCGGCTTGACCCACCATCCCTTACGATCCAAGGAAGACAGGCCCTCCAAGCTTTTTTCTGTCCTGGCACCAAAGTGGTGGAACGAACTTCCCCTGGGTGTCCGAACAGCAGAGTCACTTACTGTTTTCAAACGCAGACTGAAGACCCATCTCTTCCAAAAGTACTTAGGCGAAGAGTAGAGTACTACGGTCTCCATATTCACTTGTGTTTAGTAATGTCTAAACTTAGAGGTATCTTTGACTTTTTAGTGTATTCCAACTAGCTAAAGTTATTCTTGAGTCTAGTTCCTGTATTATTGTCAATAGTATAGGACTCTTTGGAGCAGATAAACATGAACCTATTGGCACCATGCCTAATGCCAGGTGTGGGCTAGAGAAGTTTAAAGCCCCCCAGCATTGAGCTGTCGAGCAGTGGAACTGTTTTCTTTGGAATGATGGTAGGGATGAATTGGGGAGTTGGGAGGTTGGGATGAGGCAGGGTGGTAATCATCCAACATCCTGACCTCACTAACGCTCTTGTTACTTAATGCAATCAAACCCCCTCACTACCACACATACTACTATCATGTTGGTGTCAATGTTGTTCTAAGAATGGCCCACTCCCCAAATAATCTTGAGTCAGTGGTCCTACTGTGGCACCTTTTTACTGATGGATGGATTGGGGGGGGGGGGGGGGGGTCTAGGAAGTCGCCCCCCCCCCCTTTCTGCAGTCATAGCCCCTTATGCTTTAGACTAGATGTTGGAACATTGTTGTGAAGATTGAATTGCATTTAGCTACAAGAGGATCTTAAGTGCCACTCCATTCCAACATCCCAAATGTACTGAATGGAGCTCCATCATGCCAGAGTGATGCTCCACAGCAGGGCCACTGCCAGGGATTTTGGGCCCCATGGAAAGGTATTACACTGGGTGCCACACCTCTTTGCCAAAATACTCCATAGTACAGGGCTAGTGGGCTTGATACCCTAGGCCTATGTGTGGCTGCCACACAGCATCCTATTCTATTGGCAGTGCTTTTCTATGGAGATTATAGATTGAGTTGGAGATTAAGTTGTGTGTGCAGTTACTATTGTCACCCATAGCTGTACCTCAAAGTAGATCAATTTAATAATTAGAAGGGTTTAGATGTCTAGATACTTTTGTATGTATAAAATGAATGTACATAATAACCTGGCCACTCAGTGTATAGACTTCACAAACTGTGGCCTAAAGCAGCAGACTATTTCCAAGGCTAATTCTCCAGTTCATGCAATAAGCCTCTTTCACACATTGGCTGGCTCTCTCCATTCTGCTCATTGACGTGAATGCCAAATCCGTCCGCTTGAAAACTGAATTAAAGCTCTCTAATTGACAGTGGCTGAAACATGAAACCTCTGCAGCCCATTGAGTCCTTTGTGATGACTAACTCACTAAATGAAATCTTCAATGCTTCCATGACCAAAGCAAATAAGGGATAATTAAACAATATTCAAACGAAAGCCGAGAAAGTCAAGCTGAGTTTATTTGAAGACAGGGAAGCACCACCTGGCAATCTTGTAAAGTAAGCTGAAGAAAGAACTCACATGAGTTCATGTCTGCAAAAACAAAGCATTCATAGATACACAGAAATATACACCATTAGCAAGCATAGATTATGACATCACATCTCTAATGTGGAGTTATTAAAGCAGTTAATCATATTATGGTGATATTAAAAACAAATATTATGTGTTATAGGATAGCATCATTTCCTGTAAGAATGCAATTTTGGATTTGTAGTCATATTATATGAAAGTAAGTGCGTCGCCTGTTGATTTGATAAAACCCTCATGATTTAACCTCTAAAACGGACATCCTAAGAAGTATAATTCAGTCATTACATGCAAAACATGGCAAACGAAAATCAAGTTTGGAACTACTGGTAGATCAATGCACCTTTAAAAAATAAAGGTCCTAGCAATTCCATAGAACCACTTTTGATTTCATAGAAAACCATTTTTGCAAAATACATTTGAGGTTGAAGAACTATTAAATTATTAAATAACTCAAGCATTGATTTCTTTAATGTTTTTTTACCCAGGTCTTCAAATCTGCACCTTAAATCCAATTTCCAGTCCTGGACTTATGTTCGTGTGGGAAGTTAAGGGAACAGTTAATGTAATTGATTGGCCACGTAGAGTCACACCTACCAAGGATTACAAAGTTCAGGACTGGAAACAAGATTCAAGGTCCAGACTTGAAGACCTCTGCTTTAGAAGGTTCTTTACACATACATCTGTTTTACAAAACAATTTTTTATGGAACCAGAAATGGTTCTCCTGAGGCATCAGTTCTGTTTAGTTCAATACAGCTCATACCATACATCAAATCCAGCACTATAAAAACTACATCTGCACAAATTTAATAGCCCTATAGCCATCCCTCAGAGAACCCTTAAAAACAATTAAACTAGTTAGGTGTTATTAATATTTGCATGTTTGCCACATTTTACAACGGTATTTTACAGCTCTATCACTATTCATGTGTTTTTATTTAATAGGGATGCAACTTAATATGAATGTATCATTCCGAGTAAACAGGTAATATGCTGTAAACATGGCAAGTACACCACACTTACTCCACACCAAACATGGTATGCATGGTATACAGAATATTTTACTGAGAACTTCTTTCCTGCCTGTTTTCCTTAATTCTGCCTGATCTGTATCTCATGGCCATAGTAGATATACTGGCAGAGCTGACTAGCAAATGGATCTACATGGCTACCAGATCAAGCAATTTCTAGGAAAGGATGTTTTAGTAAAGTGCAGTACCTGAACACTGCCAGTCATCAGTGGTTAGTTCCAGTAGAATAGGCAAATGTTAAATGTCCCTGTCAAAAGAGCATCATGCAGACCTAAACTGACTTCAAGATGGCTGATACTACTGTTAGCCGTTGATGTGATGTGCTTTTTTAAAATAGCAGTATGCCACACAGAGTCAGAAATCACATAAGCGAGTTTAATGTGGCTATGTGATTATTAAGGTGTTAAGGACTTTGGACAATGCTAACAAGCAGTCAGAAGCATCCACTAAGTCTACATACAAAACTAAAGAAGCAAATGTCAGACGTGAAACATGTCCTGACTGATCAATTACATTTGAGGTAAGTGAGAAACTGGGTACATTTGATTTTTTTGCTGAAATCTTGTTTTAAGTGCACTGATCTGCAATAATGTCTGAGCAGTTTGTGGTTCAAAGGGCAAAGTCAAAAATCTGGCCTGAGCTTGACCCACAACAACATGGAAGAATTTTTTTTAATTCTTTTATAGAAAGTATTTCACATCATTCACTAAACAATCAGCATCCAGTTATTGTAACAGAAGCTCTTATATTGACTTATAGTAGACATGGGCTGATTTTCTTCAGGGGCTAAAGTTCTTTGCCCCTGTGCTTCCTGATCCAGCTTAAATCTCTAAAATATAGAACAGCAAACATGGCTGTGAGCAGAATGGCCTTTGACAGCCATTCATATCATGATCAGACTTCTGACACTAGATTATGGATTGCAGTATTTAGCTGTTTTTGTTTTCTGTGAATGCTCTATGTACACCACATGTCCAAATGTTTGTGGACACCCCTTCTAATGAATACTTCCAGCTACTTTAAGTTGCACCCATTGCTGACACAGATGTGTAAATGTACATACACACAGCTGGTCTAGTTAATGTAAAGAAGTATTGGCAATAGAACAGATTCTCTGGAGCAGATAAACATATACCATCAGCCTTAACATTAGTGAAGTAAAAAACATTGATTTTCATCGACAGTGGGGTGGGATATATCACGCAGCAAGTGAGCAGGCAGTTCTTTAAGATGATGTTCTAAAAGCAATAAGAATCTAAAACACTGAAGACACAAGAGACCAAATTGGAATGGCTAGACAACTAGTATCTTCAAAACATCAGTTTTTTTGGTTTGCAGTGGTCAGTACCTACCAAAAAGTACCTACCAATGACACGGTCATGGGCACATAAGGCTCACTGACAATCTATGGAGGCCCCACTTCACAACTTACTGTTAATGTCTTGGTGCCAGATACCAGACAGCACACCTTCAGAGGTCTTGTGGAGTTTATACTTCAAATGGTTAGATCTGTTGTGGCATAACAGGGGGATCTACTCAGTATTAAGCCCTAATATTCAATATTAGGTCCTAATGTTATGGCTAATCATTGTAAAGCCCCAGAGCATTGAATTGTGGAGCAGTGGAACTATGTTCTCTGGAATGATGGTACTCTATCCAGTACGTTTGGAATGAGCTGGGGATGAGGTGGGGTGTGATCATCCAACATCCTGACCTCAGTGATGCTCTTGTCACTTATTGCAATCAAATCCTTACAGAAATGCTCCAAAATCGAGTAGTAGAAAGCCTTCCCTGGACAGTAGAGACAGTGATTCAAACAAAATATTTTTAATTTCCTTGATTTCAGTGACAATGAATGAGCAGGTATCCCAATTCTTTTGTCCATATAGTGTATTTGACCATATATTATACCCAATTATTGATAAATACATGAATACAGTACATTTAGTTTGAAGAAAGATTGAACTAAAATGATTTATTTTCTCCAGATGCAGCTGATTGAAGATTTGCTTATTTAGTTTAAAACAGAAGAGTAGGCTAATGTTGCTAGCAAACAATGGACATGTTTTAATTGATATCTGATAATAATACATTTTGTTTGACCACACCTGTATGACTCTCCCCTCCTCTATGTAACAATGAAATAAGTAGACTTGAACCACTTTTTTCCACACAAGAAATTGCTAGTGCAAAGATGTACTTTATTTTCAGGTCGGTTATTATTTCACTCGTACTTTCACACAAAACAGAAGCAAGTTCCCTTTCTTTGATTATGGACCATGCCACATGTTACATATAAGAACACCACAAATATACCACATACCGTAATTACACACAAAAAACACAGCATGTATTCATGAATGCCTTCAAATGTGGCAAAAAAGTATTCATCCCATGCTTCCCAAAACATTGTGGTGGCTTATTGATTCCTGCTTTAAAGGGAGGGATCCCTGGAAACATTTGCTCATGAACACAGAACAGTATGTACACTGAAAAATGAATACATTGAGTTTACATGACTCAAAGTACTGTATTTTGCGTAAGTTTGCCTATGTGTGTCTTTGGTTGCACAAATGAGACAGAGGCTGCGCCGTACACCACATCCTATATCACATATGTATTTAATATGTACTAAACAAGGACTGCTTAAACTGTGGACTGCAGTCCGAAGTTGAGCCATGAGGAGGTTTGATTCAGCCTGCCAGAAGGGTGCCCTGATACCACCCCCTCACCCAATGAGAGACCTGACATATTTGCATGCTTATTAAATTCTTATTTTGCTTTTACAATTGTAATTTTTATGTTTTTTTTAATAACAACATACACAAGAACTGGATTTATGTACTGAGAATACAGATCTGTGTTCATTTAACATTACATTTCCAAAATCTGTGGAAGTAAACACACACACTCACAATAGTAAATTTGGGCAGTAAAAGCACAAACCCAGAGTGTTCGGCTGCCATCTCAATGCCCAGGAAGCAATTGGGAGGGTGCCATCCTCAATGAGGAGAAAGAACTGTTCATCTCAGTATCACTAACTCTGTTAATGATGATAAATCTGCTAATCTGCTAATGCTGATAAGACTGATATATTATTGTGCTGATCAGTTATTTATCTCAGTATTACAGAGCTCTACTAAAGCCTGAGTAGACTGACAAATCACTGTGCTGATCAGTTATTTATCTCAGTATTACAGAGCTCTACTAAAGCCTGAGTAGACTGATAAATCACTGTGCTGATCAGTTATTTATCTCAGTATTACAGAGCTCTACTAAAGCCTGAGTAGACTTATAAATAAATCACTGTGCTGATCAGTTATTTATCTCAGTGTTACTGAGCTCTACTAAAGCCTGAGTAGACTGATAAATCACTGTGCTGATCAGTTATTTATCTCAGTGTTACTGAGCTCTACTAAAGCCTGAGTAGACTGATAAATCACTGTGCTGATCAGTTATTTATCTCAGTATTACTGACCTCTGTTAAAGCATGAGTAGACTGATAAATCACTGTGTTGATCAGTTATTTATCTCAGTATTACTGACCTCTGTTAAAGCATGAGTAGACTGATAAATCACTGTGTTGATCAGTTATTTATCTCAGTGTTACTGAGCTCTACTAAAGCATGAGTAGACTGATAATTCACTGTGCTGATCAGTTATTTATCTCAGTGTTACTGAGCTCTACTAAAGCATGAGTAGACTAATAAATCACTTTGCTGATCAGTTATTTATCTCAGTATTACTGAGCTCTGCTAAAGCATGAGTAGACTGATAAATCACTGTGCTGATCAGTTATTTATTTGTGTTACTGAGCTCTACTAAAGCATGAGTAGACTGATAAATCACTGTGCTGATCAGTTATTTATCTCAGTGTTACTGAGCTCTACTAAAGCATGAGTAGACTGATAAATCACTGTGCTGATCAGTTATTTATCTCAGTGTTACTGAGCTCTACTAAAGCCTGAGTAGACTGATAAATCACTGTGCTGATCAGTTATTTATCTCAGTGTTACTGAGCTCTACTAAAGCCTGAGTAGACTGATAAATCACTGTGCTGATCAGTTATTTATCTCAGTATTACTGACCTCTGTTAAAGCATGAGTAGACTGATAAATCACTGTGTTGATCAGTTATTTATCTCAGTGTTACTGAGCTCTACTAAAGCATGAGTAGACTGATAATTCACTGTGCTGATCAGTTATTTATCTCAGTGTTACTGAGCTCTACTAAAGCATGAGTAGACTAATAAATCACTTTGCTGATCAGTTATTTATCTCAGTATTACTGAGCTCTGCTAAAGCATGAGTAGACTGATAAATCACTGTGCTGATCAGTTATTTATTTGTGTTACTGAGCTCTACTAAAGCATGAGTAGACTGATAAATCACTGTGCTGATCAGTTATTTATCTCAGTGTTACTGAGCTCTACTAAAGCCTGAGTAGACTGATAAATCACTGTGCTGATCAGTTATTTATCTCAGTGTTACTGAGCTCTACTAAAGCATGAGTAGACTGATAAATCACTGTGCTGATCAGTTATTTATCAGTGTTACTGAGTTCTGCTCTTTTTACATGCTTTATGGTAGTGAAATGTGTTTCTCACATTTTTAATACAGTGAGTAATACAGTATTACTCCTTAACTACTTTTTCCACTAGTGACAGTACTACTTGATTTATTGTACTGTGCATACCTTTTACTGCTAACACATCAAGGCTTATTACACATTAAGGTGTATTACTACAGGGACTTCTGTACAAACTGTCAGGGCTATTCCTTGGCAATAGATTTGTAATAACACTTTTGGCCTGCCGGTGGGCCATGTGCTGTAAAAGAGAAAGAAACAAATGGTGTTACATAAACATTTCTAAACCTAATACTGACTTTAATGGTAAGTTCTTGATTGTGGTCCCTCTCAAAGGAACAGGCCCTGGAAAATGCTAATATCTCTCTCTCTCTCTCTCTCTCTCTCTCTCTCTCTCTCTCTCTCTCTCTTTTTTCTAGTGAAACAAATAGAAAACACTAGCCAGGCAACAGCCCACCAGTCTTTCATAACAGAAACAGACATATCTCTCTATCTCTCTCTCTCTCTCTCTCTCTCTATATATATATATATATATATATATATATATGGAGACATATGTCTGTTGCCTGGCTAGTGTATACTGTATTCTTTGACATTTTTGAGCAGTCAACGCAAACCCCTACCCCTGAAAATATTACAGTACTGTTAAGACAGTAGTGGTCTTACAAATGAGCAGGAGACGTTCCACTCCAAATCAAGTGTGAGCTTGCAGCTTCGAGTGCAAAGTTACCACTTCCTCCCACTGTCACCTGCAGTGGCTAAAACAGTGTATGTCCTAGGCTTTCTGAGAAATTGCACAGAACTCTCTTAGGTGGGGCAAGATGCAACTCACAGTAAACAACATGCTCTGTGTTCAACTGATCTGACTACATTTGTTTACTTTTTGTTATTTATTTTGTTCAAGCACTATGATTTTAATGTATGTATTTAAATGTTGATTTATTACAGACTTTGATCAAAAAGCAGCTTCTGGTTGCAGTTGCATTTACAACATTTGGCTGATGCTCTTATGCAAAGCGACTTACATCTGAATGATGTTACACAAGTAGCATTAGGAGTGCAGTGTGGTGCACTTGCCCAACCCAGAAATCAAACTCATAGGGAAGGCAGTGTTGTTTCCACTACACTGCACTGATCGACCACCAGACACACAGTAGCAACGATCAACTCCACAAGAGCATGAGAAAGAAACACTGAGAATTTCAGGACAGTGTTTATGTTGGTGTGCCGCAACAGATAACACCACTACCTGCCACTGTGTTACAACACCTTGTGGGAGACCAGGGTTCAATTCCTAGTCTGGGTGACTATGCTGCGCTACACCAATAAGAGTCCTTGGGCAATGGATGAGAGCGTCAGCTAAGTGCCATAAATGTAAATGTAAATGTTTAACATGAACTCATCAGCTTGTGCTCACCATTTCCGCCTTGGGGCATAATATTCGAAGTCATCATAAGATCCTTTACATAACTGTTTTAGCACAAGTGAAGCTTTTTAGGTGACCATTTGGATCATAAATCTAGACTTACACTACATAACTTGGCTAGAAGTCATTGCATCATGATGCAATATACTGCAAAAATGAATTATTGACATAGTTGTTTGTAAACTAGAGCACTTTGAAATACTTAATACTTTGTTTAGTTAACCAAGCAATCTGTTACATTACTGCTGAAGTATCTTCATGAATTTACTTTTGGATATACAGCAGCAACAATGTAGCTCTCAAACATGAAGCTTTAACCTGTTCCCTGGGTCTTTTTAGTATAAAATATTTTCCCTTCTGATGTGTGTTGGGCTACACTTTGGTAGTGAGCTGAGTTGGTCCAGTTTGTTTTTGAGTTAGCGGAGGTTGGACAGAGGAGAGATAAAAGCTAGCTTTAGCATTTAGCCTGGTGTGCATCCCCCAGCTTTTATCTAGAGTTTGAACCCCTTTCCTGCCAAGTAACTGTTCTAGCATCATAAAATGCTTTTAAATTAGTCTAACCTAGCTGCAGCCAAAAATGTAATTCTATTGAAAAAAGTTCTACTCTATCCTTTTTTTCTATTTTTTGTCATTTTTAATGTATTTGAGTAAAAAACATTTGTACCAGTACTTCTATTGTTTGAAACATGTGAAGGCACACAGGAAAACTCACATTAGACTTTTTTATCCATGTATCTGGAATTTATTTAATGGAAAACATATGATACGTTTGAGTGATGATTCTACAATCTTGAAAAGTAGTGCATGTAAGCCTAGATCTAGGCAACTCATATAGATGTGGACATGGTGGGTTAAGAGGTCAGTTAGGAGTTTCAGAAACAGGTTGTGCAGGGGGTGACAATCCTGAGTAAAAACAAGTCAGGTCAGGAATGGGATAAGATGTTCTTTGTTCTATTCTCAACAGCCCAATTCATTTTCTCCATATAATGTGACTCATTCTGTTGACTCAATATGACATTAAGTGGACACATGGCACATATAACCAGTCCTTAGCCAGGGGAGAAGTAAAATGTGTTATTAAAGTGACAACAGAAGAAAACCAGAAACAAAAGCATGAGGTTGAACAGAAGCTTTTTCTCATCTTGCAAGGATGAGGTGCTGTTATCCAGAGATGGATAGAGTCTTAAACCTATACTGAAATGAGAGTGTTGTTATTTTAGGAAGTACTTTGCATGTCAGATGTTAGATTTTACAATTTACAATCAAAGATTTACAACCAAAAGTTATAAAACTAATTATTTCAAGTTTTTACTTCTCTTTTATTTTTGTTTATTTTCCTTTATCTACATACGTGTGTAGGGTTATAAATCTAAGCAGGTTGTAATTCATTTCTATAGAACCTTAATCCTGAATAATTCAACAGAGGGGTTAGTGCCTTAGCTTAGTACTGTATTTTAGACTAAGAGTGCAACAAAAAAGAACTATAGAGCTAATTGAATCCTACTTTCTTTTCTCATACAGTATATTCTGGATATTGGATTTTATGTGAATTCTGCTACTGTTCTACATCATAGCTGTTGAAATATATCCACATATATCCAAAATGTTACTTCACAGGAGAAGATAATGCCTTCTTAAGTTTCAATAGACACCAATGTGAAAATGTTTTTAAGTGGCCCTGGTTTTCTATTGGCCCATTCATCATGAAGTTTTGACACAATGCAAACTGCATCTGTATTTTAATAGTATGTTTAAAAAAAACACACATACATACTAGCTTTATTATTGAACTGTCTCAGAACACCTGCTGAACTTTGAGTAATTGAATTTTTGACCGTATTTAATGCATAAGATATCATTTTGATACTCAGGGGCAACATTTTGGGGGAAACTGATGTTTCTAATAGCCTTTGACTAACAGGGGCCCTAAAAACTATTAGAGTTGTGTTTTTGGGGACCAATGAAACATCATTCCATGGGACCCAAAACCCCTGGCAGCATCCTTGCTGATATTCAAAATGCACAAAATGACAATGAAAGTGTAAACAGGATCCTTCTTGTTACTTGTTATTTAGTAAAGTAGCACATTTAACCAAAGTATGTTTTTAGGATACTGTGATACAAAATAATGAGTCATAGAGGTAGAAATAAAACTAGCCTAGTAAATACAACGTTAGTAAGAGTCGTTTCAAGCCAAAAATACTTGTGTACATACTAGTACTCCTGTACTGAGTTACAGAACTGCAGTGGAACTTCATATTACATTTAGTATCTAACCGCATAGGACCTAAAGTATGTTATACTTAATCTTTCTTTTTTGGATCAAAATGAAATTAAAGACCAAAAAATATTTGCAATTCAATGTGAATGTGGCTTGAAGTGGTAAAAGAAAATCTCAATTATCACAATTGTCTTGGAAATCCGGAAAACCTGGACATTTTAGACTATTTTTCCAGTCATGGCAACTTTGGAAAAATGTCCTAAAAAATAAACAAATTGAGCTATTACACACAAAGGTTGCATATTTTAGGTACTAATGCTGTAATTATTGAAGTTTGTATTGCTGCACCATCATGCTCAGATACATCAACATCATGACTTACAGTATTATTAAATGTTAAATATTAGAAATAAATAAGTATGTCATTACTCAAACAAATATTAATTGTTGCTGAATAGGAATCTGCTGAACACACATGTACCTCTCAGATAAGCATTCTTTGCTAATCACCAGTTGTTTAACTATGTTTAGCTAGCTTGCATCAGTCAACTACATTGAGTCTAGCTGCATTTCATTTATTTCCAATTAGGTGAAATTTGTACAAATTGATTTGCAAAATAAAAAAAATCTAAGGAACTTTTTATAATCATGTTCATCACTAATGAAAAGATTTTATAACTTTACACACATGCGCAAGTGTCATGATTAACTCGAACCAAGCGAGGAGAGTTCCGCGCACTCCCATGAACAAGCCCCTGATACTCCTTACGGTGCTCTATGACCGAAGGTGAGCAGGCAGTAGCGGTTTGGCAGCCACACTTGTATCCCTCGACCGAGGAGGTTTAGCTGACATTAGCAGAGGCCGTTGGAGAGCCCAACGAATAATGCCAGCACTACAAGACACCAGATCCAACCCAGTGTTGACCTGAGATAACCAGAGCTACTGAAAGTTAACAGAAGTCAACTAAAGTAAAATTCTCGGCCCTGGCTGCTTGTGCTAGCCCTCCTTAAATGCACCAGCCCACAGGTGTAACACCTCAACAGAACGTGAAGTCAAAAACAGTGACTCAAACTGAACAGTGAAGCAAGAACAAAACATGACTGTCAACATAAAAGTCCTCTTCAACATTGGAGTCCATGACATGACCGTGATAGGGAGTTCTAGATCGCCTGTGAGCCGTGGCCCGAGACCGCCCCTGGGGCAGGCACGGCGGCGCAGGCGTGACAGCAAGCTTTTACCGTGTTCATTCACTAGACTGTCTTTCTCCAGGGGCAGCTCTGAAACCAACAAGCCTCACTTAAAAAAACACACAAAAGAATTTCTTACAGAAAAGCTGCATATAGTTAATTTAAGTTTAAGTTTAAGTGAAATTGTCCTGGAAAAAATCTGGAGAGTAGAAAAAAGAGTAGGAGCCATGCAATTGTTTGTGCTCCCCCCTGCTGTTGGGCAACAATTGCCAGAACAAGTTACAAGTTACTGTGATTCATATGTACATGTGTTGTGAATTCTTTTTGAATCAGTCACAGAAATAATTTTTTCACGTCAAATCTTTTCTTCACAAATGATGCTTGTACACAGAAAGCAGATGTTTGTTTATTATGTGTTTGAACTAACTGAATGTTTTCATGAGGCAGTTTTTACATGAGCAGTGCTTTTTCCTAGACCACAGCCTGAGCTTTAGGCAATGGAAATCGATTTCGAGGAATATACTATGTAACTAACTGCTTTTGCATGTGCTTCATGAAGAAAGAAATATGTATTGCTAAACTCAGTTCACAGTCACTGGGAGTTTTAAGTCATTTTGCAACTTTAGTTGCCCCCCATAGTTTCTTTTATATTATGTGTTTAAAGTAACTAAATATTTTCATAAGGAATGTCTTGTAATGTGGAGATGGACTGTTTGAGCTCTATCTTAAACCCTGTGTAAGGTGTGTCGCAATGCTCATCAGTCTATTTTCAAGCTTGTGAATATATCTACGCCGATGGGCGTGGTGGTCTCAAAATGAGGTGTGTTCAAGTAAATTTCTGGCCTGTGAAAGGGAATTTGAAAAGTGATTCGTAATCTCAGTACTCATTAATTTGCTGCTTAGTAGTGGGGAAGAGCAAGAGTGTTAAATCGTTTTTCCAGTTAAACGCTGAATTTTCAGATTCTAGAAACTCATCAATGAGTCCATTGGTATTTGCATGCAAAAAACACTCTAATGATCACAATTCATTAGGATCTACATTCGTTCCAAAGCATATGTTCTTACTCATCAGCAAAGACCCGGAAACTGAAACAAGGCCGAAGACTAATATTTGTCCTGAGAGGATTTCTGATGGATGAGTGCTGACTGTTTGTGTTAGTGTATGAGTGAGTGTTTGCGTTTCTTACTGTGTGTCTTTCACTGAAGTGTATCATTTCATGGAAACCATGAGCCACATTGAGTTGATTACTGAAATCTACAGCTACGGTGCTATAAACATTCTTCGATGGAATTGTCACCTGTTTACCACCATCATCAACATAGGGATAGTCATAGTCTGCATTAGGGGAGTAACGCAATGGTGTATCTGTATTGTGTTTAACGATTCTATGTGCAAAAAGCATGATGAATTTGCATCTTTTTAATGTATACTGTACGACACTGTCAAACAAAAACCTTGTGTCTTAATTTTTGCTGATCTTGACTTTTTTGACATAATATGAAACTGGCTGTTGTTCTTTACGTTGTGTCAAAACTTCATGATGAATGGACTAGAAATATTCTGTCACACAAAAACTTTCAATGTAATGTAAGTCAATGTAAAATATTTTATTCCAAGTCATTGTGGAGAATGTTTTATGTATTTTTATTTTTGTGGATATAGTACTCACTATATATGTATATACTATATTTTTTACATTTGCATTTTGTTTCTGTTTGTGGAAAAAAAATTCCAATTAATGTAAAAGTCTAATGAAAAGTGGTGCATCACATTTTTGTAATTCAATTAGTTGATTATCATCATACTGCTTTAATAATACCTTTCTGTGCGGTGTTTGTAACAATGCAGCCAGTACAAATTAGCCATATTTTTTTCATTCTGTCATGAAAGTCTACTATACTTAAAGCTGCTAGTGTGTTGTGTGAGCATATGGACCCACATGCTTTCTGATCTTTACACAAGGGAAGGATTTATGTATGCTGTCCAAAATAAACAGTTGTGTTCACCAAAGAACGCTGTTTTGATTCATTCGAAAAGAGCAAAAAAAATGGAAAAACTGGATAAGATACAGCCCACATCTTGTGTGTTGGAATCTATATATTTGGGAAAATGCTAAAATATTCCATTTCAGAAAGCTATTATAGGGCAAAGCCAATTAAATTACACCTTTTTTGAAGGTACCACTCCGGTATCACCTTTTTTCCTGAAAGTGCATCCCCCAGTTAGCATATTCAAACCTTAAAACAATATAATTCTGACATATACCGTATATTTCTTTATTTCTACTATCCTACATTTCTGTATAGTAAACTCACTGCTCATTCTTTTACTTTTACAGTTACATATAAATCTGTAGCAGCAAATCTAGCACTCCTTTCAGTACTTAATTCAGAAATAAATAACCACATGAAACATCATTTAAAAGGCCTGAAAGGCCTTTCCCTTTCATCTGAACAATCAATTATGCTGATTAAAATGATAAATGGCTCATTTTTACCCAAAAGCTAGACATCAGAAACAGCATTTTAAAAAAGGAGCTGTCGTTTAAAGTTTCATTAACTCTTCATACTTTGTACTTATTGTTTTTTTAAACTCTATATGGTTTAATTCTACATAGCAGTAGACAGTAGACTAGTAAACAATAATGTTACTAGCCATCCTGATGACCGAACATTATCATTTGTCACAAATAAAATGATATATCGTGTCAGTATAATATAATATACATATAATGATAGTATAGTGTCTACATGAGCAAATCTTGTTGAGATTATTCAACTTAGACTGTAATCACATCAGACAAGTGTAAAGGTGAGTGAAAAACATAGGTGCATTGTTGCTCACAGTTCCAAAAAAACCCAAAAACCACACATTTACAAAATAAAAATTACTTATATTCTATAATATATACATATTACTTATACTATACATATACACACATTTACACACACTATACACACAAACTAAACATACTCTCAATTTACATTATTGCACTGAGTTTAAAGCCGTTTTTATGCAGTTTCTTGTAATGGAAATTACGAGGAATACACTACCTAACAAACTGCTTTTGTATGTGAAGAAAAAAATATGTGGAGCTAAACTCAGTTCACAGTTTTAAAGTCATTTTACAACATTAGTCCCCTTAGTTTATTTTATAGCTTGGTGAGTTGACAGACGCTTTATTAATTTGCACCATGCAATACATGTACTCTATGTAATGCATAGATATCTGCAAGGCTTAGACAAAGATATTAAGAAGAAAATCCACTGATTTCGCACAGTCATTCAGAGGGGTTGGATGTGAATTGTGGCATTCTGGAGAAACTTACAGAGTTACAGTTGTTTACCATAGTGTCGAAGGGTACCAGATCTTCAACACATTTAATGCCTCTGCATTGTTTTAGAAGAGCTTTGAAGTAAGATGTTGACCTACAAAATACATAAAGTACATACAGTACAAATGATCTTTCCCTTTAAATGCCTAGAATGAGGAGAAGCAACAGCATCTGATAAGGAATTTGGATCAAAATGTTATCTTGGTATCTCCAGCAGTTGGTATGGTGTGACACCATGATTGTGTAACATAACTATGAACCGGTAACTGTACTGCATGTTAAGATCTCATAAGCTGAGACACACTGTGCCAGAACACTTTCTTTGTGGGGTATAATTCAAGAGTAAAGCTACAGGGAGTGCTAGGTCAGCTTGTAATCAACCGTCAGAAGATGTATTGCTTCCATGTTAGTATAATATGCAAATGTAAGTTAATAAATACATATTTAAGTTTGTCTGTTTAAGTTCTGACATGTTCTGTTTTCAAATGAAAAAAATTAGGCAAATCAAAAAATGAGGCAAAGCAAGACTATACACACATATAGCCATAAATTGAATAGGCAGATGTGACATAATGTACCTGGAAGACATACCAGTCTATGTACCCTTTTTGCTAAATAAATAAAACATATATGAACTGTCTGATTTGGTATATTATCTTTATTTGGCTCAGTGGTAAGGGTGCTGGGTTGCTGATCACAGGGTTATGGGTTTGATGCCAAGGCTGCTGCCACTGTCTAACTACCGAAACACTACCCCTGGTTAACGTCTTAGGCCCACCAGTGGTAGCCATTTCTACAGTTTAATTTACTGTATTAATTGTTACTGTATTAACTGTTATTATTGGTTGCCACTGGTGGGCCTCAGAATTTAACCAGGGGTAGTGTTTCCTTAATTGTGAAATGGCCTCATTTGTCGTTGTTAAGGATCATATGGTTACAATCAACTTAGTTCTATGTAAAAGAAAATAATCAGAGAAGTTGTTCTCATGGGTGAAAACTGGAAAGGTGTTCAATTTCTGAGAATTGAAGAGATGCAGCAATGCCAGGAATTGAACATATGAGCCTATTCTCCTGAAGGAGTTTATCAGTCATGTCACAATTGAGCTCCAAGAAAATGTATGAGGGAATGAAAAAGAACATTTACTCAGAGCAGTTCAAATAGTTTCTCATGCTTAGAAAGCACTTGTCTGTGCTAAGACACAAACTAGTGCAATGGTCTAACTGCCTGCTGGTCAAGAGACAGAAGCACTGTAAAAAAAAAAAAGTCAAGGCAGGTCAACGTAAAATGATTATTTTATATACTATTATAACTTATTACAGAGTGTTTCTTGAGTTAACTCAACTTAGTTTAGCCAAAAATTCTCTTAACTCGGATTTCACCAATTCATAATGAGTTAAACCTCAAACACATTAGTAAATGAGCTAATTTTGTAGGATTTTTAGTCTGCACCCCCCCCCCCCCCCCCGCACACACACACATCTTAAAAGATAGAACTTTCCCATCAAATCATATTCCTAGACCGAGAGGCATTTCACAATGAAGCACTGAGATATTGCTTCCTTCTTTTTTCTTGAACACAGATATGTACATGATCAAAACTCTGGAGTGGCACAACCATCTAACTGCTCTCAGCTACCACACATTTACTAATATTTTGAGTCAGCTAAACCTAAAATGTAATTATTGACCAAACTGAGATGTTCTGTATTCAGATATTATTCAGGGATTACTTTGAGCCTTAAATGGCAAGGAGTCTCTATTATGAGGAGATTGTGTGATAGGGTGTGTCCTAGGCTGCAGGAGAGAATTATTACATTGAATTATGAATTATTAAGAGGGAGAGGAAAAATCAATGTAGAAAGATTTTTTGAGTTGACTCAGTAAATCAGTGATGCTGAATTTATCTTAGAAAAACGTTTGACTAAAATTAGTTGAGTTCACAGTCAGCAATGTCAACAGAATTTATAATAATAGTAATAATAATAATAATAATAATAATAATACGTTTATAATAATTTTGCTATTGATACCAGTTGCCAGCAGTAATGCACAGCACATTGTGTCTATATGGACAATTTAAGGTATTTTAGGTACGATCTCATAAACCACCTCACACTCACACATCTGTCTGGTGGTTTAAATGGGAGTTCATTTGTATCTCATGCTTTTGAGCTCTTTTATTCGCAGGCTTATACAGACCCTCTCCTCCGCATGCTTCCCATGTTATCAGATCTGGAAGGGAATTCACTGGAGGGTCAGCGTCAGAGTGCGAGCATGCCGGAGGCCGAGGGCTCGACCGCGTTCATGACCCCAAGCCTACATATCTGACTTCACAGAGATCACAGCGTCCTAAAGAAAACAGCTAACAGAAACCACAGAGACAAGAAAGATTTCGGCTGTTTCCCAAAGCTAGGGAGTGTTTCCTGAAGTTAATCTTGGTGTTTGGCATGGGATGGAAAGCCACCTGTTTAACTGCCTTTAACACGACTTTGTCTGATTAATTTCACATTAGGCTTTGAAGAATTAGGCCAGTAATAATGAAATATTAAAATAGATATTGATTTTTGATTTTTAGATTAAGTAATTGTTCTTTCTGTCTTTTCTTTAATATTCTGCCAAATGGTTCATTAATGCAAGGATACTGATCTTAGGTGAGTGTCCAGAACACTTTGTAATAAATAGGACTCTCTGGAGCAGATACATAAATGCCAGTTGTGGACTAAAGGGCTAGAAAGCCCCCAAGCATTGAGCTGTGGAGCAGCATCATTCTCTGGAATGTTGGTCTATCTATTTTTTTGGAAATGTGTTTGAATTGAAGTTGAGGTGGGGTTGTGATCATCCAACATCCTTAACTTCACTAATGCTCTTATCACGTAATGCAATCAAATCCTCATAGCAGTGCTCCACAATCTAATAGAAAGCCTTCTCTGGACATTAGAGACAGTTACTCCAACAAAAGCAGGATCAACTCTTTTTAATACAATGCATGAGCAGGTGCCCCAAAACGTCTGTCCATATACATACAACCATTGTAACTGTGTCTGCTCTCAGCTGCTTGTTATTTCACCCTGAGACTTAAACAGGGAACATATTTATTTCTGAAGAAGCTGCTTCAACATAAAGATAAATACACTTCCAGATATCTCCACTGATTAGAGAACTGTTGGACTTATGCTAGAGTACATTTAGACTTCTCAAAAAACACGTTTTGACTAAAAACAAGATAAGGAGGACGATAAGATTGTATAAATGTTGGGCCTTTTTGGCACAGTTTATTCTGAAAAGAGTCATTAGGAAAATATAGGCATGAGGATAAGGCTGATTACTTTATTTTGCCTGTACAGCTGAATAAATCTGCTTAGATATATAAGAGCTATAAAAACAGGCCTTATGTTTTTGCTTTCTTCAGTACCTTCCAGCTTCCAGCAAATTCTTCACCCACAAACACAGTCTGTACAAACCAGCAGTGTCTTTCAGTGTCATTATTTTGATGTACACAAACTATGGCCCTTGGGTGTCATATCTATCTGCATGCTGCACGTATATGTATTTAATGAAGGAGCTGTTAGGTTGGTCAAAAAGTGAGCACTGCTAATAATGCACTTAGCTTATTAGAAGTATCATATATACAGATATATAAAAATACAGAGCAATCCAGGTGGTCCAGATGCACTGAACAGATGAGTTGCATCCTATTATCAGGATTCAGGATCAGATCCTGACAATGTCTAAGGGAGCACAATGAACCATGGTTCTCTGTTGGGAAAGGATGCTTCTTTTCATTGTTTGTCTACATGTGTGCTGACGGTTAATGAGCATCTGGCATCTCTCATGCACATAACTAGTCAGTTAGCACTGAATTGATATAAAGAACAGATGATCAGTACTTTCTTACTGGCAGTTCAAAAATGCTGATCAATCAACAGTGATGCTTAGATTGAGTCTGGGAAAGCAGTGAGTAGTGTTTTATCTATTAAATAATTAAACTTTAAAAGCATTTGCGTTATACCTATAGGGTCTCCTAAGTTCTCATTCACATAACATATCCCTCTGACACAATACTTGTCAGGGATACGCTGTTCTTTTGCCCTAAATGAACCACAACAAACAACAAAGTTATTTTGTTGTGTTATTGATTTATTTATGATCAATCTTAAATGCCTTAAAGTTCCAATAATACAAAAAATTTTTGGGAAAAAAAAGTTTTGGGAGTGTAGAAACATTGGAAAGAAAGTAGGTTTAATTTAATTAAAACTGAGAAGTAATTTTAACTTTTGAATTGAACAACGCAGTTGAGTTTAAACTTTAGCATGGAAAATGTCACTGGCAGCCTTGTGCTGTGCACATGACCCGTATAAAGCCAAGAAGCAAGAAGCAAAGATTGTTGTTGACGCCTTCCAGCCAGGCCATGACCTGTTTCACAACCTCAGTCACCCTGTTCAACAGATCCTCCTCCATGGCTAGCAAAACTAGAACAGTGAGTTAAAGCCTTGTGCTTCTTCACATTAAAAGTGCACATTTGCAGAAAAACAGTAGTAGTTAAGGAAATATAATATGGGGATATTAGCATTCCAAGCTTGAGATCTGGTCCTCCATACATTCCACTTGTTTTCACTTCATTGTTTTTGTTAGCAATGTAGACAGTCTGAATGATCATGATTATATGGCTCTGGAAATTCTCTGGAGAGAATATCACTCTGACCATCAACATAAGATTCACTCAATGAAAGCTATTCAGTGTACTGGATGACTGATCATCTACGTAACTGATCAGCCCAATCAGTCTCAAGTCGATCCGTCTAGACATGATTTTCATGAAAATCAAATTAGGTCAAGCATCACCACAACATGTAGAATAGCATAGTCTGGTGGTGCAGTCAATCTATGCATTAGAATAGCCAAGAAATTGAAATTGAAAAGCATAAGCCAGGCTGACAGTATCAGCCTTTTGTGTAAAAATATTATCTGACATAAGCACTCATAGAACAATCAAGTGATTAACATTGGGTTGACCTATATTGGCATGACCCCTCACTTCCACATATCTACTTTTTTTTTCTTTAATCCCATACCACTAAGACAAGACAACCATATTTGCCATTTGTGTTGGACCTCCGCCTTTAACCCATCCATGCAGTGAACACGCACATACACACTTGCGAGCAAACACACACCCTGCCCAGGGAGCAGAGCGGTTTAAGGGCCTTGCTCAATGGCCCAACAGTGGCAGCTTGCCTAGTCTGTCATCAATAGCCCTAACCTCTGGACCACCGCTGTTAAGAGGCATAGCAAATGGTCATTCAACCCTTTCTTCAAAGTGAACCTTACCTCAAAAGTGGCTGACTGGACATAGTTTCTGACTGTTACTTGGTGATGCAGTACACAATCAATAAATGATCTATATGTATTTAAATCAGTTCAGGGTTGTTATTCATTAAGCCACTGGACTACTGCAAGTATGTTTAAAGTTAAAAGAGCAGTCTCAGTAAACAACAAGCTTTAGTTTTTACAAAGCTTCTAATGACAAAAACACACAATCAAATGGAATGGCAGATGTAGGCTTGCAGTAATATCAGTTGTTCACTAGTTGTATTATCATATCATCGCTGTCCTACAAAAACCTTGTTCTCTGTTTTTGTCTGGCAGCTGTTCTTTACATTGCATCAAACATTCATGATGAATGGGTCAAAAGAAATGCACCAAAATGACTTTGAATAAGGCTAGCTGTAATTTCAAATGTGCAAGCTGCAAGATCAGATGTAGCTTAGCTGCGGGGTAGCTGCAATATCAAATGTAGTTTAGCTGTAATGTCTAATGTAGCCTAGCTGTAATATGAAATGCAGCCTAGCTGTAATGCCAGATGCAGCCCAGCTGTAATGTCTGATGTAGGCAAGCTGCAAGATCAGATGTAGTCTAGCTGTAATGTCTGATGTAGGCAAGCTGCAAAATCAGATCTAGCTTAGCTGTGGGGTAGCTGCAAGATCAAATGTAGTCTAGCTGTAATATGAAATGCAGCCTAGCTGTAATGCCAGATGCAGCCCAGCTGTAATGTCTGATGTTCCCTAGCTGTAATATCAAATGCAGCCTAGCTGTAATGTCTGATGTAGGCAAGCTGTAATGTCTGATGTAGGCAAGCTGCAAGATCAGATGTAGTCTAGCTGTAATGTCTGATGTAGGCAAGCTGCAAAATCAGATCTAGCTTAGCTGTGGGGTAGCTGCAAGATCAAATGTAGTCTAGCTGTAATGCCAGATGCAGCCCAGCTGTAATGTCTGATTGTTCCTAGCTGTAATATCAAATGCAGCCTAGCTGTAATGTCTGATGTAGGCAAGCTGTAATGTATGATGTAGGCAAGCTGCAAGATCAGATCTAGCTTAGCTGTGGGGTAGCTGCAAGATCAAATGTAGTCTAGCTGTAATATCAAATGCAGCCCAGCTGTAATGCCAGATGCAGCCCAGCTGTAATGTCTGATGTAGGCAAGCTGCAAGATCAGATGTAGTCTAGCTGTAATGTCTGATGTAGGCAAGCTGCAAAATCAGATATAGCCTAGCTGTGGGGTAGCTGCAATATCTGATGTAGCTCAGCTGTAATGTCAGATGTAGGCTAGCTCTATTGTCAGATGTGGGCTATTTGTTATGTCAAATTCAGGCAAGCTGTATTATCAGATGTAGGCTAGTGATGTAGACTTTCCATTTAATCACTGTAAAATCTGAATGTCAGTGGTGCTAAATTAGGTCTTAAATGCATCTTCAGAAAAGAGTAGTTGTGCCTGTGGCAATGGGAGCACCTTAAGGAACCCATTATTCAGAAGGTGTCTACAAACATTTGGACATGTGTTACTAATATGTCTTAGTTAATGTCTTATTTTCCAGTTGAATATTTGCTCATAGCCTGTGGACTGTGGTCTGGTCTGGTTAGTGTGTTACAAGTCAAATGTGTGTAGTCACCAGTGCAAACTCTTCATATAGAACATGGGTGGGGGGGGCTGCCTTTGAAAACATGCTAGCCTAGTTCCCAGGCTTTAACAGTTTGTCCTTTGAGGAGAGAACAGTCATAAAAAAAGAAGACTGCAATTCGTCATCCCTGTACTTTGTTTTGTGTCTTTAACATAAGCTTTAGGAGAGCAAGTCTCAACAGTTGCCAAGTATTCTCCCTCTGGCATTCTGAAGAGCAAGCAACGATGCAGACATTGCTCGTCTTGCTCGTCTCTGTAATGTGTGTGTGTGTGTGTGTGCCTCCTACACATCTCAAAATCAGGTATCTTTTTTTCACCTTCCGAGCCATTTTTGTCCAAATTGACTATTCTTGAGTAATTCCAATCAGATTCTTACCACAAAATGAAGCCAGGGCAAAGCTCTGAACTTCCTCTTCCATGTAATCAACTTTTTATTTTGAAGTTTTATAAAATATAAAAATGGCAATCAACCCACACCCTCCCAACCCATCCCATCCAACCACCACACCTACCCAAATATATACGTGAACACACATTGTACAATACTTTATATTTATAATACTTTACAAAACATTATTAGTATTGTCAGTACTTTTAGAACAACTGCATGCTCTACTCATGTCTGAAGAGCCAGTGACCAACAACTGTATAGTAACTGGATACACTGTATCAGATTGGATGTCCGTCTGTTATACCATTATCTTGTCTTCTTAATGGATGACCTCTTGACTGAGAGAACTGAAAATACAGCTGGTCTGGGGCTGGTTGACCACTAACCTAGTGTTCATCCAGCACAGTTGTAATACAACATATTGTAGCATATTATACATTATATATGTAACATATTGTCAAAACCCCAAATCTCCAAAATGGCAGCTCTACAGGAGAGAGACTGTTTAACTTCAGTAAAAGTCAATGTAAATAATAAAATGTAAACTTCTATTGGTCCATTTATCATGAAATTGTGGCACAATGTAAAGAACAACAGACACTTTCACTTTCAGTTTTTTTCAAAAATGTATTCATCCTGACAGTGATGATATGCTGATCCCTGCTGGTAACTATCTATGCTAAGAATTGTTGGATATTTATTCAATTCTTAAATGTATTTTGGCATCCAGAATTTTTTAATCAGCGTATTCCAGTGGTGAACCATACATATTAGCATCAGCTCTTTAACCCTAGGGCTAGAAGTGTCAATATTCAGTAAAATAGGAAATAATACACAACTGATGCTAATATGCGCTAGCCTCCTATAGTAGTAGTGGTAGTTCTACTACTAGTATGTTAGTGATTACAGTAGTGCACTTGAGCATGACTGTACTAGATTAAAAAAGGACATCCGAAGCTTTTAAAAGACATTGCGTAAAATAGCTATACTCATGTCACCTAGCATCTTCCAGAAAATGTTTTTCTCATGATATTGGTCCCACCCACTGGAAACCAAAATATTTGTTGATTCCACTGCTTTAGGTTATCTAATGCAATAGACTTTCAGTTCAGCTCCTGAAGGCCTAACCAATGGGAGAGCTTGCTTTGCTATATTCACCTAGACACCATGGGAAACAAGAACCTGATTGGACAATTTACCATCTGGCTAAATATAACCCTTTTAGTTCTAACCAAAACTAAACATCATACTATAATGTGATATTGTAATACAACACGTATTGTAATACTTACAGAGTTAAAATACAATAATCACTCTGTTAAATAAAACAGAGAGAGCTACTACTGAAAGCCCTGACAGTTCCTCTGTTTGGAGACATCTCACCCACAGTCACATGCAAAGTGCTCCTCCCTGATTAAGGAACACCTGAAAGGAATCTGGGAGGACCGTGGTATTTAAAAAGAGTCTCTCCAAGCCATGTGGAGAGGGTGGAGTTCAGCTGGAAGAGCCATTCAAGAAAAAATAAAAGCTCTGCATTTTACACAGGCTGGTGTGTGTGTGTGTGTGTGTGTGTGTGTGTTTCTGAGCTCTTGTTTAGTCCCTCAGTTATCTGCTAGGTAAAAAAAAAAACTTTAATTACTAAAAGGAAACTAGAATTCCTATTTTTCTAAAGTCACATAAAACATTGGACTTTTGTTTGAAGAGGATAAACATTTTTGCTATTAAAGTGGATAAAACAGCTGTTTTTCAATATTGCAATATGCCATTTTATACATATATGGTGTACCTACTTAGTAGTTAGTAGAGGCAATGTGTGTGTGTGTGAATGTGTTTGTGTGTGTGTGTGTGTGTGTGTGTGTGTGTGTGTGTGTGTATGCACACACCTGTACAAGTATGAGCTTGTTATGATGTATGCTGTTTGGCAAGCCCGTTGTGTGCAGAGTTTCCTAAGTCAGCAAAACGCATTCACTGAAACTTCCACCTGAACCTCAAACAACATCTCACATACTTCACATCCTCTCTCCATCCTCCTCTACTCCCTCTTTCTCTCTGTCTCTCTCTCTTCTAACTTGAAATTCTCGCTTGTGGACGTAGCATAAACATAATTTATTTAATATCATACACTTGCATGTAAACGCATGAAAACATTAAAAATATATGTCATTAAGATGAAAAAAATATGTAAAAACAATATTTGAGAGACTTCCTGTCTTGAATGGCTGCAAGTAATGTGGCATGAGTTTCTGCATAGGGGTTCAATTGGTCTCAAAAGATGAATGGCATCTTCTCATCAGGTCCGTGAATTATGAATGAGTATTGGGGAATGCAGTATTTAACATAATATAACTTAAGGAACTTCCTGTAATATCACTCTTCAGACTTCAGACTAGTTCCTGATTTATCGCCTATACTTTCTTTCAGTTCTACACTTTATTTTTGTCAGTGTTGTAATTCATTTTTAAGATTTTAAAGATTGATCTTTTTTGGAATGTTTACCCCAAGTAGAACATAGCAAGTGTTAATACAACAATAATACAACAAACTACCAGAGTAATACACACATGCTCTTCTCTCTATGAGCTACTGACAGGCCATAGGTTTAGCAGACAGTCTAAAAGAAACACTTGGCCAGTTGCAGTTTCACTGTTTTTACAGATACTCAAAGATGCAGCATTTGGAATAACATGCTACTGTCTGACCTGCTTGAAAGGATACATGGATTGCCTGAAATGTTCACATGCTAACGTTAAATTTGCACAGGCTATGTCAATGTGGATATGTCTGCTTATGGTATGCAGCGGAGGTTAAACACGGCACTATGGGACACCTATTGAACCACAAAGTAGCTGCATCAACTGCCAGCAATGCAGATCATTCCTTATTTCTGTTTGTATACAGCTGAATGAATGAACCAAAGGATACGATGATAAACCAAAACATTATGATTAAACACAGATGAAGCAAAAAAACATCTGTGCTAATCACAAAACAATGGCACATGCCAGGGTCTGGGATCTACTGTCTACAAAAGTATCTTTTCATTTATTCTGCATTATATTCTATCATGTTGATTTATGTGAGCATACAAAGTATTTCACTTGTAGGTGTACTGTGTATAACTCTACTCTAAATATTGCTATGTTTTACAAAATAAAGTATAAATAATTTAGATATTTAGGTATTTTATCACTTTATTACTTTAAGAGTTATAAACTCTTAATCTCTGTTTTTCTGCCTTTTTTTTTACATTATTTAAAAATGTTAGCTGTTCTTTACATTGTCAATAAATCCATGATGTATAGACAAATAGTAGTCCAAAATTACTAATTAAATAACTTTAACTTTAACAAAAAAGTAATTTTTTCTACTGCTCCTATTTCAGAGATGCAGTAGTTTTGTAGGACAGATCGATTGTTCTAAATGTAGCAATCTATACTAAATATTTAGTTACATAGTGGCTTTGCAATGGCTACACAGGAACAGTTTTGCTTAATACAAACAGTGAACCTAAATTTGGATCCCTGAACCTGCTTTAATAATTGAGGGTTAGACAGTTGTGCGGGAACAGAATGGGCTGCCACTGTTAGTTTTTTTCCACAAGTCGACTCAGTAGATTTCCATTCCATCTATCTGGTGCCGCCCTTCATGCTGATCAAGTTACCTTTTATGTAACATACAACATCTCCAGTGTTGTGTGGGTGTATGTGTGTGTGTGTGTGTGTGTGTGTGTGTGTGTGTGTGTGTGTGTGTGTGTGTGTATTGCATGTGCACAAATGATTCATGCTTTTAAAATGCTTTAAACAACTGAAGCTCTGCATAGCTCTGCATAAAGCCCAGAGAAAAGAACACTTATTGAAAGTTTTCCCGCCGAAGAAATGTGCTATAGATCAGGTATGGGAATGTTCCCCGAGGAATAAATGCTTTATTCTTAATATGGAAAGAAAGACAGAACAGATAGAAAAATGTGAATGTAAATTAAAACCTATGTCCATTTTTCTAATACATTCACTTTGAATATGCTAACAAGCCAATGTATGCCTGTGTGTGTACATGTGTGTGTGTTTATATTTTTTTGTATATTTTTTTAGCTCAAAGGTTCAGGCTTTATAGGAAGACAAAAAAACAAAACAAAACAAAAAAAAACTGCTTTATAAAACCTTTTTTTAAGTCAATAGACCAGTACATTAAAATGATCATGTCACTTCAGTTTTTATGGCCTCATCAGCTGAAGATCAAAAAATGAAGACATTGGTAGACTTTTAAAAGTGCTTTTAAAGAGCCAGCATTAATCACAGGTAAAAACACCTTTTTACAATCATCTTTCCATTCATCCTGAAAGTATTAGAACAGAGAGTTGGGGAAGCTTTTCAAACCTACAGCTGTACAAAGACTTCAACTAGCCGACAGACTAAATAATAAAAAAAAAAACTTTCATAGGAATAAAAAATGGTCCTAATTCTGCTTACAGCTGTTTACAAGTACAAATACAACTACAAGCTTTAGTGCAATTTTATTCTTCGTAAATTCATGTTTAAATTAAAAACCTCAGTAAGACTCAGTAAAACACCAACACTAGAAACATAACAATTAACAATTTCTAGCATTGATTATAGTTATCATACAACTCCTGTTTGGTGTTTAATGATGTTAAATCGGGTGAGCTGGTGATGGAATTTAACCCATACATTTGCTGGTTGGGAGCATCCAGGAGCTAACTGGAAGGAGAATAGATTTTTATTTTTTTATTACACTTAACTTTATTTATGTTTACTTGCATCTGTTGTAAATAATATGCCTAGGCTATATAATATTTAAATCATTTTAAGTTATATGGTGCAGTAAGTAAGTAAGTAAGTGTGTCAAGCCAGTACTAGCAACAATAGAGGTGCTATTCTCCCTATTACACATCAGTGGAGCTTGAGCATGATTTTGAAACAGTTATTTAAAAATAAAAAGGCTACATAATGTTGCTTTAATTGTTTTATTGTATACAATTGGTCCAAAATCCGTTTTTACTTCTCTTGTAAAGTTTTCTCTAATCCCAACTAAAAGTAATATATTGACATGTTCATGTGGGTATATGTGTGTATATGAATTACCTTATGTTATGTTGTTGAATAAGTGTGTCTGTGCACACTATCAGCAGTACAGGACTGGTGTCCCCTGCTTTAAAGACCCTGTGCATATCAGAGGAAAGTGGAGGTCCTCTTTATCCATGACATCATTTCCCATTGAACACAGGTGAGCTTCCTGCTCTCCAGGCTGGTGCTGAAACTCTTTTCCTCTTCTCCAATTTCTGATCTCACTCACTGTGCCCTGCTTTTTAGCAGAGGAAGCACAACTGTAAAAACAATGAGCGAACATGTAATTCTCTTCACAAAACCACAACAAACGCCAAGGACACTAACCCCCAGAGACCCATCAGTTCAAACTTTCCAAGCTTGGCATCCTCTTGTTGAAGTGTATGTTTACTGCTCGCTGTTTGTTACTGAACCCTGACTGGAGAGAAACAGAGATCAAGGCATGGAATGAAAATGATACTGAGTAAAATGAGGTTCCTCTAAATGTCAATGCAGAATAAAACAGACCATAGTTTAGATGTACTCTGACCTGCCAGTTCTTTTCATCTACTTATAGTCACTGGACATTTGATCAGAAACACATAACATGTAGATGCACTTTGTAGGTTTACAGTTAGTGACCATCTGTTGCTGCACTGTTTATCACCCATCACTGGGTGGATTGGCTGGATTCTTTGATTGCTGGGCCATTCTGGTAAGTAGTTAGTAACGCTCCTTTTGGCAAGTACCACAAGTAAACATTTGTACACATATTTGTTGACAGTCTTTCAGTTCTTGTTTGGGGGATTTTTGCCTATTGCTCTTTGCAAAAAGCTTCTAGTCGTATAAGATTATTGGACTGTCTTGAATCCACTACTCTAATCCATCTACTTATCTATCCACAGATCATCTATGATGGCAAAACCCTCAGCTTGTGCCTCTTGAAGTAGTCCAGTGTAGATTTTGAGCTGTGTTTAGGATCATTATCCTGCCAAAAAAGCCAACCTCTGTTTTACCCATGGTGCAAAATTTAAATGAATCCATTCCTCCCTCTACCAGTTAAATCTCCCCTGTGCCACTGGCTGCAACAAAAGCCCAAAGCATACCATTGCTCACTGCGGCCAAAAAGTTCCATTTTGACTTAATCAGTCCACAGAACATGTTTACAAAATGTGTCAGGCTTGTTTAGCTGTTCATTTGAACATCTGACACTGAATTTTGTGATGAGGATGCAGGTTTTCTTCTGAAGACTCTTCAACGAAGGTCTTCGTATTTCCAGACCTTATGTTGACCTGACCCGTTCCTGTTAACTGCCATTACTGAATTACATTATAAATGGTGGAAATCTGAAAATGCTTTGCTGTCTTTTTTTTTTTTTGTGTCTCCTGCTGTGCATGCATTCACTACTCTGGCTGCTTCTTGTTGGGACACACTTATTTATAGGAGGTCTGCTACCCTGTGCAACACATTAAATCTGTGTGAGATTTATGCACAGTCACTGCTGAGAATTGCTTTATTAAACAAATGTTAAAATAAAAATATAAAAGCATTTTTGATTTAATGCATTCAGATTAGTCACGTTATACAGAAATATGTTTTTTATTTTAGAGGTCAGTAAGGAAAACTCCATGAATCCATTCCTAGATTGCACCTGTTTCTGTGCCAATCTGACATTTCAAAACTGAGAATTAAGGTCTGGAGTCTTTTCAGGTCAGTCAAAGTGTCCCAGTGTTTCATCATATCAGTGTTTCATTCAACCAGCCACACACAGACACCCTACATATGTCACCCTGGAATGTGGGAGTGTCAGTGTTGTGTTCTGCTTGGACATGAAGAACACAGTTTGCGGAAGAGTGGGCTGAAATGGAGATCAGCTATCTCAGAAGACTGGTGTAGTCATTAACTGGATACTTTAGCAGGATTTAAGGCTGTTATTTAAGGCAATGTGACTCATACTCAAGTATTACAAAATAACTTTTTACAGCAGGTGATCATCTTCCAAACGGCTGCTGGTTTTACATATGACCAGGACCACATTAAGGCGTTCTGGGGCTCTAGACTAATTTTACATTAGACCCTATCAAACCACCATCAACTCATTTACAGGATGTATATATCAGACATTTGCCACAGCAGTTGACAGACATCATAATAAAACACCATAAATAAACAGTCATTACCTTTTTATAATGCTTCTAATGTTAAAGCTTAGTAAAAATGAACATAAGCTAAATGTATCTAATGGCTATGTGTGGTTGTATAGAAGGTAAAATTTAAGATTTGAGCATCACTTCTTTCATCTGGGTTAACTATGTGGTCTGTGTTTGAAAAATTAACACAACTAATATAGTATATATCATAAATATGCTTGTGTGTTTCATGACAATTTAAACCATACAATATAAAGCAAAACTATTTATGAAACAATGGATCGTTTCAGAGGACACAAATTAATCTCAAAATAAAAATAGTTTCCAATTGCAGTTGTTCTCGCAGGGCCCCCTAGTGGCTGGGATGCAGCCTATAAAGCTATAAAGTATCATTTTGAATGTGCTGTTTCTGCTAACAGCAATTCAGGCCAGTTTCGGTTATTGGACCACAAAGGGTTCTTTTATGGTATCGCTAAAAGATCCCTTGGTAGCATCTTTAATCAGCCCTGTCACTGCTGTGCTGAGAATGATCTACTACTCAGATAATCAATAGTGGTCCTATGATTGCTTCATCTTATGTATGGACATTGTACATTGAGGCTGCTAAATCGTGCAGATGGGCTACATTCATTGATTACAAACCTCCAGAGTGCACCTCTATAGTAGAGGTTTCTGATAAAATGACAATGACTATAGGTATAAGGTACATGGAGTTCCAGGTAGACTAGACTAGATCTCCTCAAGGGGAAAATGTGCACATCCAGTTTTGAAGTGTCTTATTCTGGAAATTAACCAAAACCCTGGCCCTTACAAACTGGTTCCTAATCAGATATGATTTTATTCTTAAGGAATGAAGTAATAACATCCATATCAGTCATGTTACTACATTATAATGTAGAAAATGTTCATCTTTTAACATTAATGGGAACAAATGTCTTATATATAGATATAAAGAGATGCATAAAGTGTCCTTTGGGGTCACTTTAGACCTGATTTTGTAACCCCCCTATGTGTTCCTCTTTCAATCACCAGTTTCAGTTCATGTTCAGTTCAGTTTCAGTTAATTCTCAGGAAGGATTGTGTGTGTGTATATGCGAAGTACTGGATCATGTTTGAGGAAATTCCTACTCCTGCATGGACTAAAAACAAGCTACGAATATCCAAATCTTGTTCAATGTTGTGTATTGTGCTTCTAGTGTAATCAGAAGTAGGATGTAACCAAAAGTATTGTTACTTTGTTGAAATAATGAGTCAAGCAAAAGTAAAAATAGCCTAGAAAAAGATATTGGGACAGAAAACAACTAGGCTCACAGTAAGCGCTGATAAATGTACTAGTTTTCATTTTTCATTCATGTTTCATACACACTTGGAGTAAGGTATGTTGACGTTTAGACCTGGATCAATCAGTTACTTACAAAGTTTAGTTCACCTTAATTGACACTAGACTAAAATGTTGAGTGAACTTCTGCAACCTTGAACCTTGTTGAGTAAAATCTTTTCAATTGGCTCCTGGCACTATCTACTTGCATGCTGGACATGTCTTCTGCTATTACTTACCATCACCTTTCCAAGGGTATTCATCTATATATCTGTTGGTACTGCCAAGCCTTAGTGTTAGGTCTGCAAGTTACTATTTTCCCTGCTGTTGAGTTGGTACCCCAGCGACCACTCATGTTCTAATGCAGAATATTTTTATAATTCTCATAATATCTCAGTGTAGATTTGAGAACTTAAACCTCAAAAACAACAAAGTTCGAACACAGAATCTTTAATAGAAAAAATGCTTCAACAACCTTTTAAAAAATAAATAAATGGATGATCAGTCATTGGGCTGGATTAAGCAAGCTAAGAGAAGAGCAGCTATGTGTGAGACAGAGAGATGAGGGAGAGAATGAGAGTTAGTTATGAGATTTAATTCATATTTCATTATAAATAAAGTGTAATCTAGCCTCTGAGCTCAATAGTTGTAACGTGTTTACATTGCTAAATAAAACCCTTTATACGTCACTAAGCTCTGTAAAGAGGCCAAACTTGGTAAGACTATTAACATGTTAAAGTTTGTAGATTAATCCTGTGCGTTAACGCGTTGAAATTGACAACACTGATTTAAACTAATTGCACATTTAGCAAGTAAATGATATTAATGTAAATGATGTACATTAATCTTGGGAGGTTGTTTTTAGCATTACTAAAACATTAAGAAGCAATTAAGTAGTAATACAGAATTAAACTTCATATCTTTTAGTTTAATCTTCATATGTTTTAGCACCTTATGTATGTTCAACTTTAACTTTTTCAAGTTAATTGTATAGGTTACTAGTTTCCGTAAGTAAAGTGAACGTTTAGGGTTAGAAAAGGCTTCTCAGAAAAAGCTCAAATTTAAAAAGCTCAATTTAAATTGAAATTCTTAGCCTGTTTGAGTTAAATGTACTCGCTAATAACTCAAATCTTCCTTTATCACATTTAACTAAGCCAATGGAATTAGTTTCCACCCACCCCTGAATTTAATGTGTATTTGCATTAAATTCAGTTTCATATATGATGTATTGGTTTGTTTTGTATTTTGCCCACAAATATATAAGGCTTGGTTTGTTTTGGGGCTGTTTCTGTACTTCAAATACTCACACAAATAAATCTCTTCATTCCACATCATCATGGCAAATGTGTTAAACATGGCTTAGTAATTTAAGATAGCACCTAGTTTACACATTTTTCCAAGTCACTGGTAGTCACAGAAACGCATTTTAAACTGCTTATCAAGACTGATACTTTATGTATATATTGCCATTGCATTCTTTACATATTTCTAACTGTTTTATTATTTCTGTATGTATTTTAGTATCATATTTTTTGTTTATCTGACATATTTACTTTACTTTTATATATTAGATATATATCTTTTTATTAGATCTTATTGTCTCATGAGAGCAGCCAGTCATCAAGTTGTATCATGTATTTGATATTCTGAGTGCTAGGGTTAAATTTAACTTTATATTTTACCCTTAGACATAAACTTCCTTCATATTCCAGAATTGAGTCTTAGACAGTACGTCAGAACTAAAATGACCATTTCCTGATTTTGTCTCACACATCTGCCAATTGTGAAATCCAACTTTCTCAGTGACAAAGTATGAAAAACAAGCAAACCGAATGCGTTCAGGGTTTTGTGCCACCGACATATCTAAGCAGAGCTTACCACATTTCAATAACAGCTTGCTGGAAGTTCATTACATTGATTGGTAGAAATAAAGAGTTTGCATTTCAGTGAAATATGGCATTTTATCAGCAGCTCAGCATTGTGCTGTGGGGAAATGTCTCAAATAAGACAAAGCGCTTCCTGTTAACTCTGTTATTTCCTGTGTGTCAGTCATGGATGTTTTGGCGAGGCCAATGTGTTTAGGCAAAGGGCATACAAAAGCCTTCACTGCTCATATACACCAAGCTGTCACTGATTTTATTCCTCTTGAGTGGCGCTGGACAAGCAAGGATACTAGCTCTGTTTAAACAAACCAGAACTTCGGAACAAATGTGGTAAATGGTGTAAATATTGCACCATAAACACTTTAGTAATGGCATTACTAAAGTGGCCAGTGTTCATGCAATGTATAAAAAGAGGACAACATGCGGTGTGGCAACAACAAAGGGGTGAAAATGTATGTAAATAAAAAAACTAGCAAGTGAAGAGTCAGCTCACAGGTGAATTTACAAAAGTGATAATAATTCAAATTATTAGGTATTATTATAAAGCATGCTTAGAATGATGTTTCTGCTGAATAGCTATATAATGACATAGCTCCAAATGCATTCAACTACTTTAAGTTGCACCCATGTGCAGATGCACACACACAGCTTCTAGTCTAGTCCCTGCAGAGAACTATTGCCAACAGAAAAGGACTCTCTGAAGCAGACAAAAATGAACCTAATGGCACCATACCTAATGCCAGAGGTGGGCTAGAGGGGTATAAAGCTCCTTAGCCTTGAGCTGTGGAGCAGTGGAAATGTGTTCTCTGGAATGATGGTGCTCCAACCAATACTTTGGGGATGTGTTGGGGATGAGGTGGGGTGTTGCCACTGAATACAATCTAGAGCAACTTACAAAAGTGCTTCACTGTTTACTCAGAAAAATACTAGTTTGTATAGACTAGAATTCAAACAATACCTCTGAGCTTAGACACTACTAAACACAAGTCAGTATGGAGACCATAATACTTGACACTATACTTCACCCAAGTACTCTCGGAAGAGGTAGGGCTTAGCACCTTATAGAAAGCATTTGGCTTTGGGCATAGTGACTTTAGGCTCATCCCATTCCATTGCCAATGTTTCTCTATGCAACTTAACTTTAAGTATCTTCGTACTTTGATACAGATAACTATATAATGATGATTTCTTAACCATGTAACACAGGAATGTCCAATCATGGTCCTGGAGATCTACCATCCTGCACAGTTTAGATCCAACACATTCCCTTGAAGTATCTCTTTTCTTGGATCTTGTGTGTTAGATTAGGTTTGGGGCTTAACTCTGTAATGTGCTAGATCTTCAGGGCTAGGTTTGGGCACTGCTGGTGTAGCTTGATTCTTTGCTCCTTGTTCCCTAAAGCACTGTATACCAATAAAGTATTTCATAGACAGGTACATCCAATCAAATAACAATTTAGAACCTTTATTATTAAGAGCAACAACACAATTTTTGCTACAGCCCTCTCTGGTAAGTCACTCTGTGTGACTTGAGCCTTCAAACATCACTAATGCAAAATACACAAACCCTATTGTGGAGCCGCTCCAGGAGATCCTTTAAACGGGCCTGTGTATGTCAAGCTAAGTCAACAGGAACAAACAGTAATATGTGTTTATGTCGACTGGCATGCCTCTCCTCAGCAGCTGTTGCTGTGTGAGCTTGTCCTCTTGGCCACTGTGTTATCAGCCTCGTCGCTTTTGGGGAAGAGTCTGTTTGTCACAAGGTCAAAAATGTGAGCTATGGTAGCTGTTACACAACACATTGAATTCACATTAAATTCTCCAGACACATGCAGGCAGAATTGCCGTTAGGTTAACTTGCATTAACTGGTGGAGCTGGTGGCCCCAAGATGTCTGTTATTTAAAGGTGTCACCCATTTTGTGGTGAGAGGAAACCACAGTTATATTCCCAGTAAAAAAAACCCTGCCATTTGATATTTAGGCCTCAGAGGTTTAGAGTTCTGCTTTACTATTTTAACTGCATTGATATTTTGTCATTAATTATATAGTTAGTTTCATAGTTCATTACATTTATATTTGATTTCTATTCTGGCTCAAAAGCTTTAAATATGCATTTTTGACACTTTTACAATGTGTAATTTTTTACAAAGCTGTACAACAATACTTTTAATCAAATTCAAATATAAAATATCTGCTTCTACTCACAAACATAAAGGTGGTATCGTTTGAACGTTAGGACGCTCTTTCACTTACTATACTCTAGTGTAAACTGAAACTGTTGCTATTTGCACCCACTGATTTAGTGGTGGTGCATACAGTGGCACATAGGCTACTAGGGTTTTCTTCTTTCAGTATTGTGCACACTTTTACTTAGTCTCAACAGTTTGACAGAATTCATGATTTCCTATTATGTTCATGATTAATTCATCATTGTCCTCACACTATTATATCCTTATGCCAGTCAGATAGCCTAAGGGTGCTCTACCAATCCTGACCACTAGCCTAGCCAGTTTTCTAGGTTTCTAAACACAACCAAGCTTGTATTAGAAGTCTTACTTTGGCCCTTTTCAAAGATAATTAAATTAAGCATGTCTGCACAGTGTAGTAGTGTGGAGTAAAGAGGCCATTCTGAGGACAACCAAGTACAGCCCCCAAAATCTATTCAATATGAATTAAATCTAGAGCCATGTTATGTAACAAATACACTATGAATAACAGTATTGGGACAGACCTCTTAATTATTGAATTCAGTAGTTTCATTTAGTCAAGAACCCAGCCATGTAGTCTGCCTTTGCAAACACTAAAAGAATGAGTGGTTATATGGAATGGGGATGGTATGTTTTTCAGGGTACACTTAAATGTGCACTAGAATGGAAAACTGTATTTACTTAAATTCAGTTAAATAGTTCAGTACATGGATGTGGCATGTAAAGAACCTCAAATACTGTTATGTTCTTTTTCAAAAGCAAAACCCATCAAGTAAAACATGACAGTAAAACAGGTCAATTCCAAATACCACAAACTATTGCGTTACAGTCTTGGCTCATTATATTAACACCCCCCAAAATGTAGATACGCCCATCCCACTAGGAAAAGCCTGTCGAAGTGAAACACAATGGCTAAAAAGCTAAAAAGACTTAAGGGGTGAAGCACATGGCCGTGAGGATCATGAGGGCCACACACAACACACAAAGACCAGCTAGCTAATTGCCCATCGTGCTGACTGGACACCAAGAGGACCAACAGAGGAGTAACAATATTTAGTAAGATTCTGGAAAAATTACTTTGTTACATACATTGTTGAAAACTATGTTAGATTAGGCTGGGCTATGCTATGTTATGTGGCTACTGTGAACCAGTATGGTGTCGTAAACCAGCCAATAAGAGCAGAGCTTATCATTTTTTTTATAAGCCCGCCAGAAAAGATCAGTGTTTTATTCTGAAGCAAATTCCCAGTCATGTTTCCTATTTCCATTCTGTCAATTTGAATCATTTTGACAAACAAGCTTCAACTGCTTTAGCTCATTCAACAGTTCTAACACATTTATCCTGTCAATTTTTATAATGAAGCAGAAAATCAAGAACGTCACAAAATAGCTTCTTACAGCAATAAAGACTGAATGTGCAATCTAAACCATATTATGATGAGAAATAGGAAAGATGTGTTTCAAAGAATTCATCTCTCCTACATTCGGATGACACTTCTAGTAAGCTTCTAAAATGACTTCTTGGAAAACCACTGGAGACTTATTTTTCCCATCTGCTTTGGTCCACTGACCACAGGTTAGGTTCGCAAGGTTAGAGGTTATGGACTTAAACTGAATGGTGACTTATGTACTACTTGGGTCAAATGTGAGGATATGGACACACAGTAGGGGTTCATTTCCACGAATGCTTCCTTTCTGATCGAGATTAAATCATTACGCTTAAGAATCAAAGTTTAGTGCAATATTCAGTGTATGTTAACCCTTTCACTGACATACTATGTTTGGACATTTGTTTTATCTTCATGTAAAAGATTTTAGTAAACAACATTATGATATTGTCACTATAACACTATATAACATCGGTTTAAAGAATACCATTAGAAAAACACAGGTTTGGTCATCTTCTCACCTTCATTGGTTAGATCAGTTTTTATTTAGTGTTCCTCTCTGGCCATTTCAGCTAAGAATAAAGTGCTGACTGAAACCTGAGCCATATTAGTGCATTTTTCAGGTCTGCTCAGTGCAATTCCCACAAAAGCTATTTGTTCTCTGGAAAAGTTCAAGATTGAACATTATATCATATGCTTTTATTAGATAAGTCAGGAGAGGAGCAACTGCGCCAGCATGGCAAATCAGTTACAGTGTGTGTCCAATAACCACGCAGCTCAGCCTTAAGTTCATACAGTACATAATTCAGTCTAACTATGTTGTTCCCTATAGATAAGAATAAAAATGCAATTGACTTTTGCAATTGATAATTGACATATTTGTCTGCTAGATACTGATAGTCCCTAGAGTTGTGACATACTGCTTTTGTTTAATGCTATTGTGAAATGTTATATAACTACATAATTAGCCAAATCATTACTTAATGAATTATATTACATTTATATTTTGTACACTGTAAAAAAGATAACTTACATTTGTTTTTGAGCTTTTGTTGAGATCTTTTGGTGCCTATATTTCTTTTTTTTTATAACTTACATTAGTTGAGTTTTTGAGTTTTGACTAGTTTATTTCTACCTGAATAAAGAATATGAAAAAAATAGTGTTACATTTTATTTTATGTAAACACAATCTTCTTCAAATACAATACTTCTTAAATTTTTATTATTATATTATTATTATTATTTTATTATTTTTTATTTTTTGTGGTTAAACATTTGTGTTAATTGAACATCAAATATGTCTTACATTCTGTTATCTAAACATGTTATATTAAGTTCATTAAAACTTACAATGTCAGGTCAGCCCTGTTACAAATCCATTTTAATTGAATTCTTCTTTATTGTCATTTCTAAAACAGGGTTGTACAGTATAAAAAAAAACTAGGTCTCTGGTACAGTATGAGATAAAGGGCAAGAACAATAGATAAAAGACAAGGTGCACAGACAAATTACAATAAACAATCAACCAGAAATACTGTACAATAAATACAAGTTTGTGCATGTGCAAATATGTGCACGGAGAGGTGCATTTAAGGTGTGTAACTATGTAACTATAGTAAAAGGAAAACTGTAATGAACATGTAGTCCAGCGATTGCAATTGGGTGTTTGTGTGCATTAATGGAAGAGTACAGAGCTACAGTAGGCTGAGGCAGGCCAGGTCTGGTGCATGTAAACATGGTCACTTATGCCATGTTAACAAAAGTGTACAGTGCCAGCAGTGTGTTTAGCAGCCTGATGTTCATGTATCACAGTACACAGCTTAGGTACAGTAGAGGGCTAGAGGAGCTCAGTGTAGATATGTTAAGTGAAATGGGAGGGTCAGAGTGATCAGTAGCAGTCTGTATGTGTGTGTTCAAGTTGAGGTTGCTGTTGCTGTTGCTGGTGAGACCTGTTCAACATCACCTGGGAAAAAACTGTTCATGAATCTGGTGGCTCTGGCTCTGATGTTCTTGTACCTCTTTCTGGATGACAGGGGTTGGAACAGGGAGTGGCAGAGCAGATGTTACTGGCTTTTCTCTGACATCTCTTGTTGTAGAGGTCCTGTATGGATGGAAGGGCAGCTTTGGTGTTCAGCAGCAGTGGTGCTGAAGTACCATACAGTGATGCAGATGCATCTCTACAAAGCATCCTGCCGCATTTTCTATTTATATATATATCATTTCAAAAGAATTCTATTCTTAAGCAGCAGAGGCTTAAAGATTAGAGAAGTAAGCTAGGGTCCACCAAAATGCAGCTGTTTTAATCCCCTGGACAGGCAGGAATTGTGTGGGTGTGGGTGTAAAGTTGCTGTATTGCTGTGAAATGGCTGTACAGTGTGTCTCTCATAAAAAAAAATGTGAATATTAATGTTTATTAAATCATTTACATAATGGAAGACCTAGCAGTGTGAAACATGTAAGAGCCTATAAATGCATTGCAACATTTGAGAAAATAGTATAATTAGTGCCTTCTAGCAGTGCTGAATCCATTCAATTTCATATAATTGCTCTGTTGCCTCATTCTTGGGCTGATGAGTAATTTATATGACTTGGTCCAGTTTATCACAATGTTTAGATCTTTAGAGCTGCTACAACAGCATTCCTATAGATGTTAGCTGAACTAATCTTCATTCTGTAGCTGTAAATGTTTGGTTAATAATTTTTAATGCTTAAAAAATACACATGCATATGAGAAAGAAAACTGATGTAACTTGTGTACATCATTTCTACTTGAATAAAATACTGTATATTACCAGTGTGGACAATTGACCATCACATCCATGTGAACCTGTTGGACATCTGATGTTAAAACCATGCACATTAATATAGGTGAGATCCAATCCATTCGAAAGGTGTTGAGGTCAAAGCTCAGAATACTGAAGTCTTTATGGCCCTTGCTCTGTGCACACTGGTGCAGTCATGCTGAATCAGGAAAGGGCCTCCACCAAACTGTTAATGCAACATTGAAAGCCTATAACTATCTAACATGTTTCTGTATGCTCTTGCATTGCCCTTCACTGGAACTATAAGGGCCAAATCCAAACACCATCCATCCTCCTCAAATTTTTGTAGGATAGTTTCTTCCTAGAATCTGCCAATCCTAGATTAATCTGTCAGATTGCCAGATAGTGAGGAAGATGACTAGATCTAGAGAACCAGTTTCCACTGCTACAGAGTCATTAGGCTTGTGAAGCCTACAGCTGCTCAGCCATGGAAACTCATTTGGTGAAGCTCCCTGTGAAGCTCCTATTAAACTGTGCTGATGTTGCTTCTGGTGGGAGTTCAGGGCACTCTGCAGTTTGTTTGGTCTTCCATTTTGTGGCTGTCATAGAAGCTTTCATTTCACAATAATAACACTTACAGTTGACTGGGGCAGATCTAGCAGGGCATAAATTTCATAACCTGGTGCAGGTGCCATCCTTACTGAGCTCTTCAGTATTAGCCATTCTATAAATGGGTTTTACTGTTTGCCAACATTATTGGTACTTTTGATTATAGTGTTATTGCCAAATGAAATAAACAAAAAGACACAATTGTCCTAATGCAATTAAGACCACCCTACATTATTACAGTTATTAATTTTAAACAACTTTAAAACAAATTTGAACAAAACAGCACTTTGTGAGCATTCAAAAATCACTATGGTGAAATAACCTTGACTGTCAAATACAACTTTCATGTCTTGGCAGGCTCTCCGCTAGTCTTTCACATTGCTGTTTGGTGACTTTATGCCATTCATAGTCTGCAAATTCAGGTAACTTAGCTTTCTTTGATGAAATGTTTTCATTAAGGCACATTTAAATCACAGAATATAATATAATAGAATAATAGAATATAATGTCCAATTGATGCAGCTGTGTCAACTGCAGCTCATGTTGACCAAATCAAAAATAAACCTTATCAAAATGTAGAAGTTAATCTTTTCTAATAATCAAAGAATGTTCTACAGTGAAACGTCTATCAAACATAATCGATAGTCAAAATCCAGGCCTTGCCTACAGTTATGTATAGCATATGTTTGAAAAAGCATATGGAAAATGAGAACAGAAGGACTGACAGAAAGAACAGACAGATGTGATTGATTTAACAGTCTAAACCGTTTATTGCTCTTCTTCCAGATAAAGAGCCAACACTGCTACTTAGCCTTAGCCTGCTAGTATGCACAGATTTACCATTTTAACACAGCCTAAATATAGCTAACAACTACTGACTTTAGCCCATCTGTTGCTGCACTATTTATCTGCCTCCCTTTACCCTAACCATCCATGGAATAGAAATGCCATATGATCACTATTGATCAGGTGGAGCATTCTCAGCACAACAGAGACAAGGTACGGTAATCTTTGATAAGCGCACTTAGCAATGACACCAAGGCTTTTACAAACCTTAGCAATGCTACACTTTTATCTGTGCCAAACACTAACATTGTACTATTATACTTCTCCTACAGTCAGGAAGTGTACTTCTCACTTTAAGCTACAACCAAAGGACACACTTTACACATGCATTTCTGGACAAGCTGAGAGATAAATAAAAAAACATCACTGAAAGTGAGAGAAGCTACATTAGAGCTGCTATTTTCCCTGTTACAGGTGAGTGGAGCATCAACGTGATTTTGAAGCTGTTATTGTAAGGTAAAAATAATGCTACATAATGTTGACATTAACCCATCAATGGCAGTGAGAACACAAACCTGGAGCAGTGAGCAGCCACCTCAGCACCCAGGGGACTTTTGATAGAGGGGAAAGTGTTGCTCCTTCACTGGAGGGGACTGAACCAGCAACGTTACGGTCCCAAGTCTGCTCCCATGGCTGCCCTAATTGTCACACAGCTCTGCTAAGAAAGTCAGGGTCACAGTGTATGGTCAGTTATGCAACAGTATCCCTGGAGCAGAATGAGTTAAGAACCTTCCTCAAAGGCCCAACAGTGGCAACTTAGCTTCCTTAGGTATCAAACTCAGGTAAGATTTTGGATTGAACTGCTTTTAACAAAATGTTCCAGACACGTTTTTTTTTCTCACTAAAGAACACAAGAACAGGAATACACTCACACTGCATTAATATTAACAAGAGAGGGTAGGCAATTAATGACCACTCGTTCAGGAAATGTCTTGCCAGTTAAATATTAAACATAGAATGTGCTTCTCTCCCTAAATGAGCCTCTAAGAAAACTGTGGACATTGTGTGCTGGTACTGTGTTTACACATTAACCCAAAAATGCAAAGAACTTCTGCCATTGCTCTTTTTCAGGCTTTATCAGGCGAGAGGGAAATGCTGCCAGTGTAAAGCAAATTTATTAGCCCCTTTTGGACGAAGTCTGATAACTCACTGCCTAATCAGCAGTTGTTCCAAAAATCTGCACAAACCCATGAAGTTATATGCCTCAACATTTGATCAGAAACTTTTAAATATTATTATGACTTTATTCTTGGGTTATTCTGGAATGGTCTACAGCTCTGTTTAGCAATTTGGATGCATCAAACATATCCTAACATCATAGTGGAGCTTTTAGTCTACACCAAAAGTGGTTTTATATGACTGAAAACAGTGATCCTGGTTTTTGAATAATAGTCCTAAAGTATATATAGCATCTTACTGTGGTAAAGGCACATACAATGTATATTCAGTGGTGTGAAAAAGTGTTTTGCCACCTTCCTGATATCTTATTTTTTCATGTTTGTCACACTTAAATGTTTCAGATAATCAAACACATTTAAATATTACACAAAGATAACACAAGTAAACACAAAATACAGTGTTTAAATAAAAGTTTTGTATTATTATGGGGGGGGGGATCCAAACACCCTCACCCCCAATCCAGGCCTGGTTGCTGCCACACCTGTTCTCAATCAGGAAACCACTTAAATTAAAGGACCTGCTTGACAAAGTGAAGTAGACCAAAAGTTGGACATCATGGTGCGATTCAAAGAAAGTCAGGAAAAAATGAGATCTATCAGGCTTATATCTATATCTGGCATAAACAGATATGCCAGATATACACAGCATTTTAGAAAAGGAACATCATATCAACAGTAAAATATTTTGGTCGTAGTGTGATGATCTGGAGCTGTTTTGTTTCTTCAGGACCTGGAAGACTTGCTGTGGTAAATGAACCAAGAATTCTGCTGTCTTCCAAAAAATCCTGAAGGAGAATGTCCAGCCATCTGTTCAAGACCTTTAGCTGAAGCGCACTTGGGTTCTGCAGCAGGACAATGATCCAAAACACACCAACAAACAAAATGAAAGAGAAACAAATAAAGACTTTGGAGTGGCCTGTCCTAAATCTGTTTAAGATGCTGTGGTAGGACCTTAAAAAGCCAGTTCATGCTCGAAAACCCTCAGATGTGGCTGAATTACAAAAAATCTGCAAAGATGAGGGGGCCAAAATTCATCCAAAGTGGTTTAAAAGACTCATTGCCAGTTATGCAAATACTTGATTGCAGTGTTTGCTGCTAAGGGTGGCCCAAGCAGTTATTAGGTTAAGAGGTCAATCACTTTTTTCACACAGGGCCATCATTTAAACATTTAAGTATGCCAAACACGCAAAAAAATAAGGAAGGGGGCAAACACTTTTCACACCACTTTATCTGTCTATCTGTCTGTCTTTCAATTTGTCCGTCTGTCTGTCTATCTATCGCTATCTATCTATGTATAATAATTTACTGTTCGTTATTTTATGTATTTCAGTATATTGAAGCTTATTCATAGCACTACTATCAATCATCATTTTTACATGGAAGTACTAAAGTTTCTGTTATCAGTGAAAAATATATATGACCCATGTATTATCCTTTAGAATGACCCGTAAGCTTTATTATTGTTAGCACTTGTTTATGTTCAACTCATTTAGGACTTAATGGGTCAGTAGGTCTGTGGCTTCATAAAGTGAAACATTATCTTGTCAACCACAACTTTAGAACTAAGTGTGCTAATGCATATCACAGGAAGTGTAGATATTGTAATGAATATTTTTAGTGCAAGTGTTGTTTCTAAATAAAAATGTTAAAATTTTGCTGCCTTCTGCAGCAGTTCCTGTTTGCAGCTTCAAGATAAGCAGGGGGCTGGTTTCAGTTCAGTTATTCTGAGCAAAAACTGTAAAAATAAGCACACATTTTGGTACATTTAATGTGTGCATAGGCACTTAACCCACTCTCTCTCTGTAAAAAGATGAAGATTGTAAAATGGTGTAAAATTAATCACATGACAAGTGCACTTTTATTAGAGTTTATCACTGTAATTGCAAATTGATGCATTATTCATCAACTCCCTCATCAGACACATTTAATAAAATGGAAAATGCCAAAAAAGAAAGAAATGGGCAGAAATTAGATTAACAAGCACATGGCATTAGTCTCAATGGTAGAAATCCAATCAGTATGGTAGAGATCCATCGAAGTTGGCTTTGAAATGGTATACTTTAAACTGCACCTGTGGGTTAGGTTTGTTGTTATTTTGGTAATTCTTAGCTTTTTAATGTTAATGTTTTGTAATTGATTTTTTTAGAGGGAAGAAGACGAGCAAACATTTTTATTTAAATCAAACCATTTTTCTGCATAAAGCTACTCAGAAACACAATTAATCAATTAATAACAAATTGCTAGAAACTAGAAAAAGTCAGATTTCTAAATATATTAAAGATACCTTATACTCTCTCTCTCTCTATATATATATATATATATATATATATATATATATATATAACACAACAAAACTGACATACCTAGGACAAAACTGACATACCTAAGGCCCAGAGAGACTTTTTTTTCTCTAGTGAAATTGGTCCTGCCCATTTAAAACGATTGACTTTCACCTGGGTTAGGCCTTCACTTCTGCTCATGAAGTCTTATAAAAAGAGGAGATCTTTGTGTCTTGTCTGCGTCTGTCAAAACATAAACCTGATTGGGCAAATTTCCACTTAGCTCTTTTGCTGCCAACCAAAACTTATTAGGTTATATATACTAAGTAATAGTATAGGCTTACTCCAAGTACAGAAAACCATCCATTTCCATAGAGTAGAAAACTGTAATTTCAGTTAATATTGCAGTTCTCAGGAGTGTTTCATCTTTGATTGCTTTTTGATTTTGTCTATTAAAAATCTGTGCTAGTTGGTACCCCCTTTGTGGCAGCATTGTTTATAAGAGTTGTCATATTTTCCCACTTTCATGTTCTGATCTAAAGTATTTTTAATATTTAGAATGACAGTAATATCTCCACTGATATGTCCAAATGTATTATGAGTTTGTCAGTTGTCAAGGAGAGGAAGCACCAGTGGGAAATGATTCCAGTTATACATTGACCGAACACTCATAATGATATAGTGAGATTTATTTGCCCCATGGAAAATGAACCCTAGTCTGCCTAATTGGGGACAGGTATTTTTTACTGCACTGTGTCATCTACATGGTCGAGAAGCAGTTTAAACTTGTTATGAGGTAAACTGTTATCTTTAACCAGCTTCAACATCTCCAGACATCTTCTTCAAATGGGAAATATGTATTATCTATTATATTTTTGAAATTAGTATGTTTTATCTACACAATATCAGTCACATACAACAGATTACAACCTGAGACATTCAGATAGTTTTGTGATTTTTGCTCATTTTTGTTCATATTAATAACGTTGTTAATATAATTTAGAAATGGTATATTTGCTGGTTTAGGCTATGTTAGGCTAATTTTTATGTAAATTATTGTATAAAATTGTATATATATATATATATATATATATATATATATATATAGTAAATATGCTGTTTTTACTCTGATTTACAGATACTAATGCAGCTTAGCTAGCTATGTTCTTAACTTTAATAATAAAACAAAAATAAGGAGGTTCTAACATTTGAATGTTCTAAGGTTTCAGAAACCAGCAGTGGTCAGCTTTGTATGAATTTTTCTTTAATTATTTCAATCTCTGACATAATTTGCAGTAGTTTCCCAAAAGCATGTAAGTCTTCTTTTAACATGGATAGGAAACCCACTATGTACAATGTAATGTTTTTACACTAGTTAACAGAATAAACACTTTTAAACTGTTTCAAAAGAATGAGATAATCCACACAGTCAAATTGCAATTTGACTGAAGAGAGACAGCAGAGATTGAAGCTCAGGGACAGAACCAATCAAAATGTTAATTTCTGGGATGGTTAGGACTTGCACTGAACACTGGACACTGACTCTGTTTGAGAGTAGTTTTTTTGAGTTTCAGGTCAGAGAAAGTTACTATTTGTTGGTCAGTCAGTCGCTGTTCCACTTGCATACATAGCCAAAGTTTACAAATGATTTACATTTATTTACATTTACATTTACATTTATGGCATTTAGCAGACGCTCTTATCCAGAGCGACTTACAAAGTGCTTTGCTATTTACCCAAGAAAACCTTAGCTAGTTAGAATAGACTAATAGTTCAAAGATACCTCTAAGCTTTACACATTACTAGACACAAGACAATAAGGTGACCATAGTACTCTATTCGTCCAAGTATTCTCTGAAGAGGTGGGTCTTCAGTCTGCGTTTGAAGACAGCGAGCGACTTGGCCGTTTGGACAGCCAGGGGAAGCTCGTTCCACCACTTTGGTGCCAGGACAGAAAAAAGCCTGGACGCTTGTCTTCCACGGATTTTGAGGGACGGCGGGTCGAGCCGAGCCGTACTTGAAGCTGGAAGGGCTCTAGGTGCGGATCGGCTTGTGACCAATGCCATCAAGTACGGAGGGGCTGGTCCGTTCTTGGCTTTGTAGGCCAGCGTCAGGGTTTTGAATCTGATGCGGGCAGCTACTGGAAGCCAGTGAAGAGAACGCAGCAGTGGAGAGACATGGCTGAATTTAGGGACATTGAAGACGACCCGTGCCGCTGCATTAGTCAAGTCTGGAAGTGACGAGAGACTGAACAAGCACCTGGGTGGCCTCTCTAGAGAGGAAGGGTCGAATTCTCCGGATGTTGTACAGGAGAAAACTGCAGGACCGAGTTACATTTGCAACATGACTTGAGAACAATAACTGATCATCCATGACTACACCAAGGCTTCGAGCTTCTGTAGAAGGAGTGACCAGTGAGTTCTCAAAGGTGATGGCAAGATTGTTTTTAGATCCAGCAGTTCCCGGGATGTACAGCAGCTCCATCTTGCTGGGGTTGAGTTTGAGGTGGTGAGCCGCCATCCAAGAAGAGGCGTCGGCGAGGCATGCTGAGATGCGGGCAGAAACCTGTGTGTCAGACGGTGGGAAAGAGAGCATGAGTTGAGTGTCATCGGCATAACAGTGGTAAGAGAATCCAAAAGAGCTGGTGTAGAGTGAGAAAAGAAGAGGACCAAGAACCGAGCCTTGTGGAACGTCAGTGGAGAGACTACAAGGAGCGGACGTGTCGCCCTGCCACGTTACTTGGTATGAGCGTCCCTGCAGGTATGATGCAAACCATCGCCATGCAGAGCTGGTAATTCCAAGGCCGGCAAGGATAGACAGGAGGATCTTGTGGTCCACTGTGTCAAAGCTGCGGAGAGGTCAAGAAGGATTCACTATTGGAAAACTAAGAACTTCATGCCTCTTTTCAGAAGAAATGGACACAGTGTTTTAATATTATTTTCAATAATAATCAATATGCCCCACCTGGACACTGTACTGTGTGTTACCTCCAAAACACACACACACACACAAGCGAGTAGACTGTGCTGAGTAAAGAAGAAGGTACACTACATGGACAAAACTATTGGGACACCTCTATATTGCACCTACAGGAGCTTTTATGACATTCCATTCTAAATCCATAGACATTAATGTGGAGTTGGTCCTCCCTTTGCAGCTCTCCAAACAACAGGTTTGGAGTCAGTAGGGAGTTGGTGACGTTTATGCACTAAGCAGCTCAGCACTTAGCGACACTACTCTGAACTTTACGAGTTGCTGTGGTTCCTAAACACTTATAATTTTCAATAATACCACCCACAGTTTATTGTGGAATATCTAGAAAGAAAAAGATTTCACAAAATCACATGCAACCATGGAATCCTATTGCAGTACCACACTGGAATTCAGTGTTTGTAAAGGCAGGCTGTATGGCAAAGGGCTTGATTTTATATATCTGTGGCAATGGGGCTTAATGAAACACCTGAATTCAATGATTGTATGTCCCAATACTTGGATGTGTCCCAATACTTTTGTCCATATAGCATATTTAGTGAGATATGAAAGATGTAACTTTAATATCACTGAATGTATGACTTCTCTTGTGTTCCAAAGATCCCTTTTACATCCTGTGAGTCACAATGACTAGGCAGACCTATGCTTCCTATTTGCATTTAGCATGATTAGTGGCATCTTTAATAAACTGAATGACACATTTTGAGTATATTTTGCAGTCGCATCATGGCACGTTTTATTTGTGCGCACATCTGCCCCCTTTATGAGCACTCTTATTTTCTGTCAATTAGGACATTTCAAAAGGAAGTATAATTTAGTAAATCGAAAGACAGCTGTTTAAAAGGTCTAGAGACCCACTCAGAGCTTTGCAATCAGTCCACTTCAACTTCATAGACGATTTCAGTCAATTTGCCATTACATTTAGCCCTGATATGTACTGCAGTTTTGAATAAAGGGACTGATGTTCTTTAAAGGGATGAAAGCACCATTTCTGTTCTGCAGTTTTCCTGAGGGCTGTTAAAATGATTTTTCTTAGGAAAAGAAAGTTCATCTGATTTCTAGAGTGGAAGCTTGTTTAAAACAAAAAAAATCTCTCTCTACTATGTACATTAATACTTCATATATTTTGATCAGAAAAAATTTGAATGAATGATGATCTAAACAGAATATAGCAACTATTAACTATAAGTGACATTGAATCTTTAAGCAAATGTCTATTTTAAATGAATACATATTAAATAAAATAAAAAAGAAACAATAAAATAAATGTGTGTGCTTATGTGAGTTTTGCTTTTGTACTCTGTTGGAAGTAAATTCATAAGAAAAAAATGATATATTGTAATTTGTCATATTTTCATGAATTTATCTTAAAATGTTGCTTTTTTCCCATATGTACTATTTTTCTTATCCACACATTTCTCTCTCTAAAACACATCTAAATTTGCTAGACATTGTATGCCACTCATGTCCAACCACACAGACAAGTCTTGAGAATGCAATATTAATATTTGTAGTATAGCACAACACTGGTTATTGGCGGCCCATGTGGTATAGTTGATAACAATACTGCAACAATACTCCAGCATCAAGCCAGGTAAGCACACCATACTACACCAGTAAGTGATAAGATTCATTGGGTAAGACTACATTTGCCTACCTGTTACAATATTGCAAAATGGCCCTGGGTAGTAGTGACAGTCAGCAGAGCCAGAAGATGAGTTATCAGGTTAGCTGTTAGCAAGAGACAGTTTGCACTCTTGCTCGAGATGTAAGTAAATAAGATTCAGCAAACAGTGTCTGGTAGATTGTAGCTAGCTTCCTCTGAGTAAAAATGTTCATTTCCCACCAATGATTAGTGTATTAGTTAATTAGTGCTCAGACTATAATATCACTTCAAATTTATTTAGCCCACTTCTGTAGCTTCCAACCACATACTGAAAGGATTTCCACTGCAACTGATGCACACCTGAGCAAAACATTAAAACAGCTACATCCTAGAGAGACCTAAGCACCTGCATATACTTGTAGCAAGAGCTAATCGTTTTTTGGGTTATTTTGTGGCTCAAAAGTCAGTTGAGCAGGCAAAATAATACTGCAATACTTGGGCAAAGCATAATTAACACAAATAAGTAATGTTTAATGTTTAATGTTAAACATGCACGTTTTCAGTTGAAATGCAGGGAAATGATTTTAACAGAGCAGTGGAAACCATTGCAGCTTACGCTTGAGTGTCTAATATTTATTATAATAATAACACAATTCATTTTAACATACATTCTATAACACCTACTGTCATTTAACAAGGCCTGCTATTATTTAGATCTGCCAAACTGTAGTAGTAGTAGTAGTATCATTATATTTTATATTTAAGTGCACCACCCTTTCGTAGATCAAAATAGCATAAATGTCTAAACACCCCAATTCCTGAAACATAATTGTTATGATTGTCAAAGGAAGGAAAAAAACATTTACAAATGTACTAAAGCAGCTGTGAGGAAGTCCAGGTACACAGAGGTAAAACAAACAGGACTGAAAAAAGTATCATTCCAGTTACAGGATTCAAGCATGTACATCATGTCCACATGAAAACAACACAGTGTTTTTAGTGTGCGTACTTTTAGTTATTCTTGTGGTGATGTAATTGTGGGGATGTTAACATTATTGTAACAACAAAACAATACGATTTTGACAGAGGAGCACCAGAAAGTCAAACTGTATTTACCTTGGCATGATTGAATTAACAAGAGTTCTGTACATGGAAGTGACACACCGTGAACCTCATACACTGCTAACTGATAACGTCTACTTCGGGTACCTACTATCCAGTAAGACTCTAAGCTAGGCTAGGCAAGGCTAGGCAATGTTATGGTTCTATGGGCCATTACGGTCACAAACCTGCCAATTTAAGCTTTTTTTTCCCCCACGTGCCCACCATTAAAGGAAAATCAGAGTGTTTCATTCCGAGGCAAAATAACAGGGTTGTAAATAGGTTGAACAAAAAAAAAGAGTATTTTTCATCACAACCAAAGTTGCTATTTATACACCAAAGTAACCAATTTCAAATACTGATACAATGATTTTATGGCACCTTTAAAGTGACAAAACAAACAAGCTTCATTTTTTTTAATGTAGTACATAAACTAGGTGTCCTGATCCAGTTATTTTGTCCCACATTCTGGTCTGAGTGTCAGACTGCTGAATATCAGTCAGTATCAGTAGTTTCTTATAAACATTGACGTACACAAATTAGTTTAACTATTTATTACACTGTTCTTTTTGTAAATGCAGCCTCACTGGTCTTAACAGAAATTCCAATAGAACAGTAACAGTAATATTTTGATATCTTAATATCTTAATATCTTTTTATTTGAGGAGCTATTCAGATGCTCACAGATGTAAAACGGTAAAAGAGGTTTAATACAGGGAAGTGCATTGCTGTTCATAAAGCATGGTATTAACCAGAGCACAAATACAGAAGCAATCAAAGCATTACAAGGGCGAATACCAAACACAAGCCAGGTTCATAACCTAACTAAGACTTAGAATAACCAGGCAGCCAAGACAAAGGGGATGATCCAAAAGAGAACCATCAGGACACAAAACCAGAATGACCGCTCTGTACAGAAGAAGAGGTGTTGGCAATATTTCATAAAGTGACAAACAAACTGAACAGGTCTATAGACAAACAGATATGATGGAAAACATGTGAGTGTGGTTAGTATTAAGGTGAGGAGGAGGGGGTGCAGGATTGATTGAGATATATGTTGGGACAGTGATGTTTCATCATGTTTTTACATTCAGAACTGAAGTACATATAGTAGCACACAGTTATTTTTTTACTTTAAAATGTAAATAGCCGGGTGAAATTCTACTTTTACTGGAGTAGTATACAAACAATGGTATTTTATTGATCTGGAAATAATGTAAACATATAAAAACAATGTACCAGGAAAGAGCACAGACGGCAAATGACAAGTAGCAGTGTTGCTGTACATTATCATTTTTACAGCAGATGGTGTCACATGTTAAGTGTGAAACAAAGGCCAGTGCCAAGGAAAGCAGACACAGCAGGAACAGTGTAAATTCTAGAAAATACATAGTGACAAGGGCAGGAAGGGCAACAGGAATAGGAGCAGAAGCAGGTGGGGTTCAGTTGGGGGGGGGGGGGGGGGGTAGTGCTGGGAATTGTTTTAATGGCCTTGGAAAAGCAGAGATTCAAAGTATAGCAGGTAATTTATCTGAATATTCCTGAAGATATAAGTAATAATTACATGTATCTGCATAGATTTAGGGGTAGCAGAAAAGACTTGTCCTCTTTAATGTTTATGGCGGGGGGCCTTGCCAACCCTGCAATAAAACAACAAATGGGATATGACAATAAGTTCCAGGATAATATCAGTGAGCAGTTTAATGGGTGTAATGTAGTGAAAAGGAGCTTCCCCTTTCAGTGCTGTTGCTAAATTGTGTTGCGCAAAATGCATGTTACCATTTCAGGAAATAGCAACGGTTAAGCTACTGTTCATTTTTGACGCCAACTATTTCAACAGTGTAAAATGTCCCCGATTTAAAGAAGATTCCAGATTCCAAGTCCCTGCTAAAATGTAGTAATTAATAATTACCAGCTACACCTGTAATAATGAGCCAATCTGAAGCCTGTGGCCCTGATACACTTCTGTGCAAGCAATAACGGAGGTGTAAATAGACCCAGGTAGGTAACCTTCAAAGGAACATGACAGAGCTAAAGCAGTTCTGCCAGGAAGAACGGGCAACAATTCCTCCTGAACGATGTGCAGGTCTGATCCACAGCTACAGGAAACGCTTGCCATTGTAGTTACAAAAGCCTGTATAAAACACAGTATAAAATCATACAGTATACCATTTTTGTTTACAACTCGACACACTTTAGGTTTCAGCTTGAATCAGGCTGTGTATTTGTCTGCCATTAAACTCATTTACACTTTTGAGAGCGGGCAGTATGTCAAAGCCCAATAATACTGTGAATGTGTGTGCATTATTCCACTGGTGTTGACAGTGAAAATAACTAAATATCAAGAGACCGACAGAACATTAGCTGCCTGTCAGTTAAGTTTCATTCGCCAAGTTGCATTTATTTCCTAGATTTTGGATTTTTTGGATTGTTTTTGTGACCATATTTGCTCCATTTTTCTGCAGCACCCTCCACAATTATTGGCACCCCTGGTTAAGATGTGTTAAAAACCTTAAAATAAGAAAAATGTTTCACAGAAGCATAATCTCACACTTCAAATGGTAAAAAATGTAACCTTTAACTGACGTAAATAAAAAAAATCCCTGCCTAAGAAATAATTATTTTCCTAGAAAATAAATGTAATTGAAGCATTTCTGTCAATTCTACTGTAGTTTATAAAGTTGATTAGTAATTCATCACTTCCTGTTTCTCTGGGGTATAAATATGACGTGACACAGAGACCTTTTTTTCTTATCCACTCTCCAACATGGGAAAGACAAGAGAACACACCATTCAAGTAAGGCAAATGTGTGTCACCCCTTATTAAGTCATGCAATGGCTACAAAAACAAAACAGCCACTCGCCTACACCTGCCCATATCTACAGTCAGAGAAATTATCAAGAAGTTTAAACAACTGGCAAACAAGCCTGGACGAGGTGTTTGACGCATGTTTATCTTGCCACCACGCACAGTGAAAAGGATGGTAAAAGAAGTAAAAGGTTCTCCAAAGCTCACTGTTAGGGAAATCCATAAAACAGTGGCATTGGGGTCACAAAGTCTCCATAACAACCATAAGGCACTATCTGTATGCCAACAGTATGCCAAAGTATTAACGGAACTGTCTGGAGTTCGTTAAGGGGTACTGGGACTTCAACTGGGACCCTGTGCTTTGAAGTCCAGGAGTCCAAAAGCTTTTTGGCAACAAACACTCTAAATGAGTCTGGCATAACAATAGATGAGTATACAGAAAAGCACCCCATGCCCACTGTGAAGTATTGGGGAGAATCAGTGATTGTGAGCCTGTTTCTCTTCCAAAGGCCCCGGGAACTTTGTTAGGGTACCTGGCATCATGATCTCCAGGAATACCAGGACATTTTAAATCACAATCTGCTGGCCTCTGTCCGAAAGCTGAAGACGGGTCATCACTAGATCTTTCAGCAAGATAATGACCCTAAACATGAGGAGAAATTTACACAAAAATGGTTCGACACAAAATTAAGCTCCTCCCATGGCCATCTCAGTCCCCAGACCTCAAACCAATTGAAAACCTGTGGGGTGAGCTGAATAAGAGTTCATAGGAGAGGACCCAGGACTCTGGACGATTTAGAGAGATGTCCAAACAGGAATGGTCTCTCTGTATTCCCCCATCTTGTGAAATGTTATAGGAGAAGATTAAGTTTTGTTGGCCAAAGGAAGTTGTACAAAGTTTTAACATCAGCAGTGCCAATAATTGTGGCACACATGATTTCTTAAAATGGGATTTATTTTCTCAGTGAATAAAGGCACTTGAATTGAAGGTTGGATTTTATTTATTTATTTATTTTGCATTGTTGTTTTATATTACATAAAAAAATATTTTAGAAGCCTAAGAACACCACTAAGAGTAACCAATCATTCATGATCTAGCAGTAATTTATGTTTAACCTCCTAATCTGGCTCACACATTTTTGCCTTGCTTAACTACATAACTTACATCCTAGTTTCGTTGAAGATGCGACATAATACATCTTAAGATTAATGACTGGATAATAATATCCCCTAGGACCTTTCTCTGGTTTGCTCTTTAAAGATGTATCACATTGCACAACTGCAAGGTATTGATTTGACACCACAGCTTCAATGTTAACAGCTTAATTCCAATAATACATGGTATGATTATATCTTTAGAAAACACATCAGTTTTATTATTTGTGGTATACATTTGTCGAAAAAGCATTAAGCAGCATGGGATTTGCCATACCCTTGCCGTTTTAAATTCACCCAGTACCCCCCAGAGGAGCCAGCTAAATTCCAGCGTGTTTCTTAGGAAGGGCCAGCATATTTGGGGAGGCAGATAAGATGGCCAATTTAAGAAGTTGCTGAACAAAAATGCCTGATGGGCACGTAAAGGTCAAGTTCAACAACTAGGCCATAAAACCCTTTAATAAGCCCAAATATTTGAACTGGAAACTATGAGGAAACCAGCAAAGTGTAACTTCAGCTCTTGCCATGGACATGAAATAGACATTTCAAAAGACTGCAAACAAACCTTCTCTCTTCTCTCTCTTAAATTATACTTTTTCTTGTGTGTATGGTTGTAGTAAAATCCTTTCATTGGTATAAGCCTTTACATTTGATTACCCTAACCAACCCATTAACGTTCTCGCATAATTTCCAAATTAGTTGAGTTACAGTTGAGTAACAGTTGAGTAAGTAAAACAAATGCAATTAATCATGATTAAATGCACACAATAATGTGAATAATTAGCCATTTACAGTCCTAAAGTTAGACAAGAAAATGAAGTAACTTTAAGTTGTTACTTCTTTTAAAACCCTTTCCTTAAAGGCTCCTTAAAGTACCTTAAAAGATTCCTCTACAGTTTAAAATTCTCTTAACTGTGTATGTTTAAACCGTGTACACAGGATACATAGTTTTTGAGTAGTTTCAACACGTTCATCATTGGTAATTCAGTTAAAATTGACTCCTTTTAAAGCTTAGAAGCTTTTAACGAAAACAAATATTGCATGTATTGGCTGATGCTCAAGATTTCAACCTTGTTATCGGTATCATAAAGACAAATCAAGCCTCTCTTGTCTCTATTTGCCTGTCAATGTTTGCAATGATTGCAACAGCTAACATGTTCTTCCTTGCAGGAAATAGCTTTTTATTCATACTGAAGTTACAAAGACTGTTTTAGCCAGGGCTGCTGTGTGAATGAGTTACAATACAGTACAGCCAAACAGAAAAGAGATCGTTTACATACAATTGTCATACTTTTCTCATGATTATACTCCTGTTTCTTTCCTTTTGTTTTGGTTTCCCCATGTGCTCTATAGGACATGGCTCTGTTTGTGTTTGTTCCTTGTCTCTGACTTAGTGCTGCCTTTCATTAGTGTTCCAGCCTGTGCCTCTTATGTAGCCCTGCCCTCTTGTTAGCCTTGGTTTTACTTGGTAGTCTGTGGGTGGCAGTTCAAGGTTTGTTTGCTTGGCCTGTTTATTCTCTGTCTGTTTCTGTTTGGTTCCTGTTTGTTTGTTGGTTTTGTTGTTTAGTTTGTGTTTAGTTGTTTTTGTGTTGTTTTTTCTAATAAATATCTCCTGCATTTATGCCAGCCTCCGTCTCCAAGCTCCACAAACTGTGACAACATTATACCAGTTCTAAAGGCACAGTAACAAAAACAGCCGGCCTCATTCTAAATGTTAAACAGGGGTTAGAAAGAAATTCATTAAACATACATTTCAACTATCATTGGTGGAATCTTTTCAAATAGTGAAACCCAAGTTACCTTGCAGGGCTGATGGGGGACAATTACTGAAGCAGCCCCCCCTCCCCACCTTACAGTCACTCGCTAAGATCACTCACAATTCGATAAAAAGAATAGTACCACTGATTTATCAAAGGATCATAGTAAAGTAGCTTTCTAGACAATGGCATTGTCAGTGTCAATGGAAAACATTACAATCAAAGTACAGCAATGGAAAAACAGTGCTAAAAACCTTTCCTGGAATGGGCTTTCTCTTGTGTCTGCATGAAATTTTGTTTGTGTGTGTGTTTATTAGTAATGAGAGGATTTAGAGCATAAACCTATTCGATGTCAGATGCCTGAAGAGTTGGCTTTGATTCAGTTGTCTGATCTGAGGGTCTGGGAGATGTCAGTTCTGCAGTGAAATGTTAGGGAAGAGAATGTGTGAGTGTGTGATGGATAGAGCCAATTCAGTGTAGATAAAGATTGTTTTCATTCTGTTATACTTTGAGCCCCTAACAAAAAACATCCCTGGGACAGTTTGAAGGAACTTTGTAGGGAACACTATACTAAGACAGGGTCCTGGGCCTCCCTTAGCTCTCAAAATTGCTTCCATTCTTTATGACATGGATTCCATAAGACATTGGAAACATTCCTTAGAGACTCAGATGCACAGTCATGCTGTAAATCTGTTCTGCCACATCCTAGAGTTGATATATTGGATTCAAATCCAGTGATTGGGAAGGACACTGAAGGACATTAAACTCATTTCCATGTTTGAGCTTACTTCTGCTTCATGACATGGTGAAATCATGTTGAAATGAGCCTTTAGGAGATGGCTAAATTGTGGCCATGAAGGGATGCACATGGTTAGCAACAATACATAAATACTGTGGCACTGAAGCAATGATTTGTTGGTATTTACAAACCCAAAGTATGCCAAGAGAACGTTCCCAACAACAATACACCACCTCCACCCACCTGGACTGTTGACACAAAGCAGGTTGGGTCCATGGATTCAAATGGTGGGTTGATAATTCAGCATGAGACAAGCTTAAGTAAGTCAATTTAAAGATATATACTGTATTTAAAAGCCACACCTTGTGCATTTTTGTGATAATGGCATTTGCTTCCATCAGAAGCAAGAGGCCTTTAGGTCAGCGGATCTGATTCCAATATAACATCTTGGCTGGCTTCTTCTTTTTATTGTGTCACTAATTCAGCCATCGCACTATACAAATGTCACCCAAAAACTGTTAAAATAACCCATTAAAATAGCCCAACAGGCTCAACACAGCATTTGAGTAGAAAAAAGATCCCAGCAGTATCCCAGCAGTATGGCACATGCTGTGTTGAAAAAAGTTGGTTTGAAAAATCATCATGAGTCAAGGATAATCATTAGCACAATGTATAGGGCTGTACTGTACTTGACAGAGGGACCATATTGATTTTTGTAGTAAAATCATTTGCCTGCATGACCAGACAAAATATGTTCATTAGGGTGATTTACAGAGATTTATAGAGATTTCATAATATTGGAATTGTAAAAACTGTCTGATGTGGGTCTGTTTAGTGCTCCTGTGAAAATAAGCACATGTAATTGAGCAAACAAATTACCTAAAAGCTACACTTACAACTAAATGCTCTAAAATTCATCAGGATTTCAGATAAGTTCCCTTTCCACAGCACTCCAGATTTCATCACTTCTTGTGAAATAATGAGGGATCATTTCCAACCGTTCTCATGAGATGACTTTTTCAAGGAAACAAATGTGTTCTCCAAATGCTACAAGTTTACATCTCACATCAGATGATCAGATAACTTGTTTCTTTAGTTTCTTTGGGGTCACTTTGCTGTACAGGCGATTTCACAACCAATCATAAGAGTTGTGTTTTAAGGTCATGTATAATTATAAGGGGTTCTTTACTTCACGTTATCATGACAACATGCAGTTACTGTTCCTTTCCATTAGGTTATCACATGGTTTGCATCCATAGTTATTATAGTTTTATATTAAATATGAGGTTGGTCTACACTGCTTAAGCTTGTGCAATCAACATGTGTATGGAACAACCCAGTATCAGTCATTAGCTGGAAGGTCTACACTGCACGCTACGAAATGCTTAAATCTGTCGTCAGGGACCCCCAGATGGTCCACATTCTCCCTCTATCCTTCGTTTGCTTAGAGAAAAACTCTGAGCCAATTGGAGGCCTTGAGGTTTGAAGGCACATCTATTGAAAAGTTCTTTAGAGTTTCTTTAGAACATTAAGGTGTTCTAGCCAAGACAGCATGTACGGATATGTTTTGTGTGAACAGCTTTAAATGAGCAGCAGCTAGTGTCAGCCACCTTCCATCAAAACCGATTACCCACTTTCCAGGACAAAACAAAAAAACAACGGGCCTCCATTAGCTCCATGGCTAAGAAAAATTTCTTCTTTCTTTGAAATGGCCTTTTTCTGTCAACAGCACTATCCAAATGTCATATGAGGATACTGCCTAGTTCAGGTTGAGGTCACTGTCAGCACAGGGTTTGGATGACTTCAGTTGTTATTTCACTTTCTTGATTGCTGCTTCCTAGGAAGTATCCCTCTTCCCATCCATGGCCCTGGCAATGGCAGTGTGCAGGTCTAGGCCAGGTGGCAACTTTCATATTTTGCTTCTTTTTTTTTTACCAGAAAAACATGACAAGTAAAAAAAAAACGTAATGTAGTAAAACCTTAAAGACAACCTTATCCCAAACAGAAATAGACATACATTCTGACAAAGCCAAATTACGCATTACAGTATTAATGGCAGTATTAAATTAAGGAAAGTGTTAGTAATTCAATTTACATTTTCCCAGTAACAACCGTTCTGTCATCTGGCAGTATATAGAACAAAAAAGTAAGAGGCCACATCAAGAAATTTAAGGCCATTAAAAGAATTTGTGTAAAATGGTAAACAATTTACAAACCGGATTCCAAAAAAGTTGGGACACTAAACAAATTGTGAATAAAAACTGAATGCAATGATCTGGAGGTGGCAAATGTCAATATTTTATTCGTAATAGAACATAAATGACAGATCAAAAGTTTAATCTGAGTAAATGTAACATTTTAAAGGAGAAATATGTTGATTAAAATTTCATGGCGTCAACAAATCCCAAAAAAGTTGGGACAAGTAGCAATAAGTGGCTGGAAAAAGGAAATTGAGCATATAACAAACAGCTGGAAGACCAATTAACACTAATTAGGTCAATTGACAACATGATTGGGTATAAAAAGAGCTTCTCAGAGTGTCAGTGTCTCTCTGAAGCCAAGACGGTAAGAGGATCACCAATTCCACCATTGTTGCGCAGAAAGATACTGCAGCAATACCAGAATGGTGTTACCCAGCGTAAAATAGCAAAGACTTTTTAAGTTATCATCATCAACCGTGCTTAACATCATCAAAAGATTCAGAGAATCTGGAACAATCGCTGTGCGTAAGGGTCAAGGCCGTAAAACCTCTACTGGATGCTCGTGATCTCCGGGCCCTTAAACGTCACTGCACCTCAAACAGGAATGCCACTGTCAAGGAAATAACAGAATGGGCTCAGGAATACTTCCAGAAATCATTGTCAGTGAACACAATCCACCGTGCCATCCGCCGTTGCCAGCTGAAACTCTACAGTGCAAAGAGGAAGCCATTTCTAAGCAAGCTTCACAAGCTCAGATGTTTGCACTGGGCCAGGGGTCTTTTAAAATGGAATGTGGCAAAATGGAAGACTGTTCTGTGGTCAGATGAGTCACGATTTGAAGTTCTTTATGGAACACTGGGACGCCATGTCATCCGGACCAGAGAGGACAAGGATAACCCAAGTTGTTATCAACGCTCCGTTCAGAAGCCTGCATCACTGATGGTATGGGGTTGCATGAGTGCTTGTGGCATGGGCAGCTTGCATGTCTGGAAAGGCACCATTAATGCAGAGAACTATGTTCAGGTTCTAGAACAACATATGCTCCCATCTAGTCATGTCTTTCAGGGAAGACCCTGCATCAGATAATGCCAGACCACATTCTGCAGCAATCACAACATCATGGCTACGTAGGAAAAGGATCCGGGTACTGAAATGGCCAGCCTGCAGTCCAGATCTTTCACCTATAGAGAACATTTGGCGCATCATAAAGAGGAAGGTGCGACAAAGAAGGCCCAAGACGATTGAACAGTTAGAGGCCTGTATCAGACATGAATGGCAGAGCATTCCTATTTCTAAACTGGAGAAACTGGTCTCCTCTGTACCCAGACGTCTGTTGAGTGTTGTAAGAAGAAGGGGGGATGCCACACAGTGGTAAAAATGCCTTGTCCCAACTTTTTTGGGATTTGTTGACGCCATGAAATTTTGAATCAACATATTTCTCCTTTAAAATGTTACATTTACTCAGATTAAACATTTGTTCTGTCATCTATGTTCTATTACGAATAAAATATTGACATTTGCCACCTCCACATCATTGCATTCAGTTTTTATTCACAATTTGTTTAGTGTCCCAACTTTTTTGGAATCCGGTTTGTAAAACAGTTCCAGAAAGAGCTTCTCTGCAAGCCTTTGCATTAAAGGATTTGCATTAGCCTTGTTCTTATGTTGATCTTGCTGGATCTTACTGGGTCTGGAGCCACACATAAGCATTGGGCATAAGCCTGGCATACTCACTCGACAAGGCAATAGCACCCTCGTTCAACCAGCGCAGCCCAACAGATTGTGCTTCTAGAACAATCTCATGTGGTTGGTGCAGTAAATGTACAACATCAACTCATGTTTATGTGTTAGAATATTAATGTTTTGCTAAAAACTGCTATGGTAACTCACCAGACACAGTCCTAAAAACACCAGCCATGGCTCTTTGTCTATTTTGCGCATGTGTCAGCATGGAACAGAGTCAGCCAACATCTGAATAAGCAATCAGCATGAAGAGGAAAGTAAGAAAAAGGAAAAGTACAACAGTATGGGAATGATATGTGAGTCATTCTCAACTTCTTAAAAGTTACTGTTCTCTTTCATGTCTTTGTTCCCGATGGTGCCATGCAGTCTAACAGGAGTAAGATACATACTGTGTGTGTGTGTGTGTGTGTGTGTTTGGTTTGAGATCATATTCCACTGCTGAGACCTTAATTCTTGGAAATCTCTTATTGAATTAGGTTAATCACAAACATTTCTCTATGGTTACCAGCATATCGCCATGGTTACAAAAAGCTCACAATGAGTGACTTGGGGACTGTGCACTTAGCTGACTAATATGCATGTTTTTAAGGAAAGGTCTCACATGTAGTGTGCCATGTATGATAAATTGTACTGGGCCTGCTAATGGAAATCAAATGGCATGCAACCTTGAATCAAATAAAGCAAATGGGACACCATTATCATTCATTTCCAGATGAGGTACAAGCCAAAAGAACATCTTTCAGAAGGGACACACCGAGAGGTCAATATAAATTCATCAAATGAAGTACTCTGCTTAATTATAATGTACTGTGCAGCACTGGTTAGAAAATGTTACTTGGAGAGTGATGTCATTTGCCTTTCCGCACACATCTTAAAATCTGTACCTTGAATATAAAGTTTGTACAGTTGTTTTTAAAATATATAAATGAAGCACTTAAAGCATTAAACAAAACATCTGAGCTGGCCAATATTATGGAAACGCAAATTTTTTAAAATGTTTGTGGAGTTATGAAATAACCAAAAGGAGAAGCATACCTGAAGCCCCTCCTCCTCCCAAACTAACATCCTAGAAATTCCATTCCAAAGTTTTCACAACCCGCCACCACCCCGTCACCTCTCTTGAACTCTGCCATATCTCTCATTCTTAGATCCACTTATCAAAGAGGTGGTCTGGCTTCCTACCACAAGCAGAGGCCACCTGAAATGTACCATGGACCTAAAACAGAGTTTTAAAAAAGCACCATTCATTTCCCAGTCCATATATGTTCCATATGAGGCAAAGGAACTACAAAAACAGTCCATTTTGCTTTGTCCACTGTTTTGGTGATATTTTATGTGGACTACAAAATTCAAAATAGCCAGTCTGGACTCATTTACATATATGAGTGCTAAAATCACAGTGACAAAAAACAGCCTGAAAGAAGAAGGTGTAGAAGAAGAAGAAGTTTAACATGACCATGTAAGAATGAGCTAAGACTGTTGTTGGTAAATAAACCCATTCAAATGTTACAAGTGAACCTAAAGTGAAAACAATGAGATACAAAAAATAAATAAATTGTACGTCTCACAGTAAAGTTGAAGGCAGAAAATTGGTAAACAACAGTTCATTTGTGTAAATGTGACTAAAATCAATAAGCTTAGCTTTGGAAACCATTAAATTTTTGAATATTTTTATAGCTATCAAGAGGAGGCCAAACACTCCATTAATTCTACATTACTTTAATATATTTAACATTACTCTGTCCATTTGGATTTGACATGCCCTGATATAATCATGGTATTGGGATCTGTAACAGGCAGAGTTTTCACTTTCACCATATTCATATTCACCAAGATTTTAACTGCAAGTTGCCATGGATTTACTAGGGTTACAAACCCATTACACGCCTCATTGTTTAGATCCAATCTGACTGACTTGATGGTTCAAGTCAGATTTCTATTTGTGTGGATGAGTGGTTCATATCTATCTTTGGTCTGAACGTACCTGTGCTTTGAAATGAGCCCACATAATTGTGAAGATAATTTGATGCAAACAGCTCTCAGATGTTCATAATTAGACCAATATGACACAGAATTACACAGTGAATGTGCAGTGGAAACAACACATGATTGTTCTCATTTAGGTCACAGGGTAAAGAATTGGATATTGTCAGTTTTCACTTTTTGACATAATTGATAGTTGTTTTTTACGTAGTGTCAGAAAATTCATGGAGAATGGACCAATAGAAATCTCCAAAGCTACTTGGAATAAAAATGCTTTTTACAATGACATCTATTAAAAGTTAAGGTTTTTGCCTTCAGGTGGCATTTTGGAGATATTTTTTTTTACATGACAGCAACAATCTGATCTAAGACCACATGTGCCAAACAAACAAGGTACAATTGGGAAAAAAGTTGAGCTTATCACACATTAAAACCCTCCTGTTAGAAACAGCAATGTTAAATAACATCCCAATACGTCAATACAGTTGGCTTGATGCTCACAGTATTATTAATATATTACTGTCTCTTATATGAGTTACCAAAAGGGCTACAAACAACACTAGGAGCAGCAAATGCCCTGACGTGTTATTTATGAAAATATTATACAACACAATATATTATACAGAATATACACTGCATATATTATATTTATACCACCAGGTATAAGTCATAGTTGCTGGATCCTCAGGGGCATCCAAGTGTTTAACCTATAGTGCAAATATTTGGAACTTGTATTATTTTATATTATATTATATTGTAGCTCTGAAAGGTAGTTTTCATCAGTCAGTGGCCCAGTTGTCATCTGTCATCAGTAACTCCCCCTCTACCCTGTTCTGACCATATTTTTATTCCTAAGAACCATCATCATTCATCAAATAATTTTTTCCCTAATAATTGCTCCACTGGAGTTGTGGTGTCACCACCATGTTTTTAACACTGTTGAGTGCCATATTACACTGACAGCATAACTCCACAAACTGTATGTTTTTGCTCTCTGTCTAGAGGGACCACATACAGTATATTTGCTTCTATAGTGTTAAAAGGAGCAAATAAAATTGCTTTTGTAGACTGCATGTTTTTAACTGGACAATAATCTATGACTGCTTAATTATTATGCAATAAGGAGCTTACAATGATTCAACATAAATATAGACTATAGAATATTATTGTAATATGCTTGTAGAAGGAACAGCTGAACAAGTCTGATGTGTTTTGGAAATATGTGGACTGATGAAGTTTGAGGAAATGAGTTTCGGGTTTGTGTCACAGCTAGTGGCACTAGTAGAGGGACGGATGGATTCAATTTAATACCAGTCATTCTGGAAGGAAAAGTCACACCATCTGTGTGAAAAAGCTGCTGAAAAGATGGCTTCAATCAAGGATGGCTTCTACAGGATAGTGATTCTAAACACACCTCAAAATCTACAATGGAGTCAATTCAGGAGACACAAGATAGAGGTTTTGCCATGGTTCTCGCAGTTCCCCTCAACATAAACATCATCAGAACTCTGTCCAGCCTTCAAAAGAGCAGTGCAGCAAAGCGTCACAAAAATCTCAACATAACTAGACTCCTTTTGCAAGGAAAAATGGGTGCAAAACCCCCCAAACAAGAACTGAAAGACTTTTAGCTGCTACTAAGTACTGATTAAACGTTTGCATGCCACTGTATATGTGATATATAAACAAACAGACAGTATTAGAATATTATCTGTAAAGGTCTTTTCATATTTGCCTCAGTATAGTTCATAACCAGTAAGCACTCCAATACCCAAGACTTGAACCCTCCTGATTTCTGGCTTTCAATCACTGCCTTTAACCCACTGATTTTATTCAGCTGGACATAATTAATTTACATTAGCCTGTGATTAAACGCTAAACACAGTTTTGACTGTTCAGAACCGGAAGAATTTTTCTGAGATTATTTTGGAAGTAGTTCTTCATGTTTCCGTGGGAACAAGAAAATGTGGCCTGCAGATGACCTGCTCCTCAGCTTGTCATCTGTTTAACCCATGTCAGACTGGTATCAGCCAGCTTTAGTCACAAACGCAGTCACAGCTTTCTGTGACTGTAGGGGTCAGTTATATGCCTATTGTGTGTGTATATATATATATATAGATATAGATATTCATGAGCATGCGTAGGGGCTTGTGTTTGTGCTAATGCATGTCTGCTACCCTATTTAGCATTAGCTGGCAATATTTTGGGGCAGTTCTAAAGAAGGCAAATGCCAGTCCCAGCCCTCGTAACTGGCAAACATCACTGAGATGTTTCTAAACACATCTTAAAAGGTGCACGTATTTGGCTACTTAGGAATAGAGCAAGAAAATAGAACACTTAAACGGATGCATCCCTCACGTGCATTTAAGACCTTCAGAATTTCCACTCCACTGCATTGTCCTTACCTTTTAAATAGTCGTAAATTGTTGGGAAGTGTTTGCCATACAGCATACAAGTCCGTTGCTGTCGCAAGGTATTAGACATCAGTATTTTTAAAATGCCATTAGTTATTAAAAAAAAACACAGAGCCTGGAAGACAGTTGCTTTGCATCTGTAGAAATTTTGCTTAGGCTCTTTAAGTCGATGGCACACTGACGCAGAATTCCCTAATCTGGCATCATTGAAATAGGATGGATAGAATAGCAAATTTGCTACACATTTTCTCTTAAAATAACAGTTTCACTTGCACCATTTGACTTGTAAAAGGTTGAATAGTGTCTTTAACATTGTTACTTCAGGCTCAACACACTGCTAACTGCACTATGGTACTTAGGTGAAGCGCGCAGGATAATATTCATAAGAACTGCATAACGCTGCATAAATTATATTTATGTAAAATCTTTTAATCCTTTAATATTACTCTGCCCCCTCAGTCCACATGCTTCATTCACTTTCAGTGACAGCTCTACATCTCTCGGCTTGTCCAGAGATGCATGTGTAAAGCATGTCCTTTAGTGATGGTTCAAGGTGTGAATTACACTTTACCAGGTGCAAGAAATACTAATTATCCATAATGAGCTATTAAATGAACATTAATTAACATTAATTAATTACCTGTGGATGGAAAACTGTGGCAACTAACCAGCAATACTGGTCCTCACAAAATCAACTTAGTGTAGTTGTGGACAGTATCTGTTAGCAATGATAATTTAATAATAATCACAACACATTACACCAAAGCAGCTCACTCTGGCCTTTAGTATCAGGCACCAAAACATTAGCAGTTGCAAGGTGGAGAAACCACTGCGGATTGGAGTTCTTGATCCAGTACATTCCACAGTCAATGGTGCACATGTACCTGGCCATCCATGCCCAAAAATGCAGGACTCAGTGGGGGCCTGACCCTTTTCCATTGCTCCAAGGTCCAGAAAAATATGGCATCTTCAAGAATCATTCCTGGGGTCTTGGGATTGGCCTAGTATTCTTAGCTGACTGCACCACTCTGGAGCCTAGATAGAACGGTATTTAGATTTCATTAAAGCACAGGTTACTAGGCCTGGTTGCCCTGATCTGCACATTTTAGTGTTTTCCCTACTCTAACACACCACACTTCATCTCAAGCCAGTATGGCATCTTTCACTGTATTATTAGTACATCATTGTTTTGTAATTATTTTATTTTTGCTCTAAAAAAACACACCCAAGACTTTAAAAACCTATACTATATACACAGAACAAGAAACCAGTTCAAATAGAAAGGAAAACCAAAATAAACAGATAAAAAAAGACTGTATCCAGTGAAATTGTCTTCTAGATTTAGGCTGCATTAAGTGACTCAAACATGAAACAATCCGAGGTTGTATATGGACACCTCAAAACAAATCTACAAAAAGAATTAAATACCACATTAGGAGGCCTTAAGTAAATGTCAGAGGTCTGTGGTCACAAAACCAGTTTTGGACCAGGTTAAACTGGGTTACTGGGTAACTGGATAAACAGGGTTAGGGTTAGGGGTTTTGTAAGAAATCAGAATTAGGGGTATAAATAACAGCATCTTCAGCATAAAGATAAACAGAACACTTTTGCATATTTGAGGCATATTTGAGGCATATTTGAAGTCATTAATAAATATATATAGAAAAAGAAAGTGGTGACAACAATACGGATTACGATAATACTAATTAATAATAAACTTCAATTCTAATGTAGAAATATTTTCTAGAAATTGTAAGCCATAGTAATCACCAACTGATGCTTTTGACCTCTGCCCTGATGAAGGCAATCAGGCAATCAAAATGCCACCATTCAGATTTTTACTGACATGGCTCAATAAGTAGTGACTAGTGGTGCTTTTTGAGGTATGATCTATTCCTGACTTTATATTGTGCTCCCCTTTTCTGTTGTTTGTAGTTGCTTTCTATGAGCGAACTGTGCAGAAAAAACATCAGTGGAAATTTTGAGCCTGGTCTGTATCACAGTCCTCTTGCCAGGCTGTTGCCTTATCTGTTTGCAATTTCTGTCACCTTCTTATAAAAGCTTTAGTAAGCACAGCAATCCTGCCACGGATGACATTCAAACTCATAGACAGACAAATAGACAGACAGATAGACAGACATAGATAGATAGATAGATAGATAGATAGATAGATAGATAGATCCTGTAATGGATGACATTCAAACTCTTCTCTCCGTTATAAAACCAAATCCTGGCCCTGGAATGCAATTGCATACTCTATGTAAAAAATGAACAGCAATTAAGCAACAGGAGGACTCAAAGATGAAAATGCAAATCAGGCTTCTGTAAAACTAAAAATAAAGCCTACGGAAGTGAAGTATTTCCAGGCACTGCACTGCATTTTTGAAGTTGGCTACGCCTTGGGGCTGTTTAAATAGTCTCAACTCTCCTAATCAAAAGAAAAACATGTAAAATAAGGGATAAACAGATAAGATTAGTTTGAGAAGTGGATATAAGACTTCAAGAGAGACAGTTTTGAGTGCAGCTTTTACAGGATTAAATACAGTGTGAATTCCAAGAAATGATTTAACGATGATAAGCCCCTGATTAAAAAAAAAAAAAAAAGAAAGAAAAGCAACAACGAACAGTGAGTTTCTCAGTTGGTATTTGTGCTTACAGACTTTTAGAAGCGGTTTACAAGCATTCCCGTCGGAATATCTGTCCCATGGAATGGGTACTTGGCCCCCGTGTCATGTAAAAGTGGCTGCCTAAAAATGCAGTGGTTTCAGCAGGCATGCCAGCCACACAGGCCTGACCTGGCATCTGCCTAGCAAAGAGACAGGCACTCGAAGGAATACATTAGCCAGATGTTGGTCACAACTCCAAAGAGCACTTAAGACTACTCTGCCTCTAATAAAAGTTGATTTCTCAAAAGCAAACTGCTGATGCAAGACACCTGCCGTTTGCCTCAGATTCAAACACATCTACGTTACTTCTGTGGCTACAAAATGTTTATGCTGCTAGTAAAATGAATACTAATATAGTAAGAATTATGCACAGAGGATTGTGCTAAATGGTCTTTACAACTTTATAATTCACTGTTAGCCATATTTAATACCATCTGAAACAGTGGCTAGAAGAGTGCTACAAAATAATGCATTTGTAAGCTGGCTTACTCCAAAACAAAACTCCAAACATTGGCTGACGCACTCCCTATATTTCACAGTTGGCAAGGCGTTCTTTTCATAAAATGTAGTTCTTTTTTTCTCTAAGTGTACTTTTGCTAACTGTGGCCAAAGAGTGGTATTTTGACTTCATCAGCCGACTGACTAACTCATCTGGCTTGTATCGATGTTCTATTGCATGATTTAAACATTTAAAATCAGGAGTTTTGTGATTAAGCTGCAGGTGAGGTTTCCTTCTTATGACTCATTAGTGATGACATGCAATCTGTTTCTGCAAGCAATGCTGCACACAGGTACAGTACGCTTCCTTGTTGACTCAGCTAAATGTTCATGCAGGTTCTTGGCAGTCATAAGGGGGGGGGGGTTCTGAGCATTACCAGCATTTGAGCACTTAACTCTTAGAGAGTTTTCATAGTTCTCATCATGACCTCCACAGTACCTCAGAAACGCCATTTCATTTCTTCAAAACCTCTTAGAACCCTTACCTGCCTTGTGGGCATTAATTACTTAGACAGTTGCTTTGAGGAGCCTTTGTTTGAAGAGTGTGAGTACCAGGTTTCAATAGTCAGAAAATGTAGAAAATGTAGAAATGTAGCTTGATAATTTGCTTCAGCAAAAGCCACCTAAATACAGTTGGTGAGATGCATCAGGTCTGATTTCCTAATTAGATTTTGAAACATTGTCCAAGAAAACTTTGAGTGTTTTCTACTGCCAAATGAGACACTAGCTACCTTAATACTAAATAAGCTGAATGTCTCTTTACTATATTACTTATTTCAATATAAACCTTATAAATGTGCCTGATTCTTCCATTGATATTTGTGTTAGAGACTATTCTCTATTCCACATGGCCAGTCTGCCCTTGGAGAACAGCAGCTGTAAATATCTCAAAGCTGCACATATGTTACTGTTATTGCCGCAAAGCATAACAAGAGTGAAGGCCATGGGACAATTCTAGAGCTAACACATGCAGACGCTTTAGCTGTACAGTCTAGTGTTCTCAGAATGGTCTGCGTGGCTGTGTATGAGGCTGCCAGTAACAATGGATCATGATAACAGTGATAAAAGACTGGAATTCTTCCACACCAGCAGAGTAAGTATGTAGCATACCATCTGATGTCTCAAACGCTGATTAAAAAAAGGGCTTACTTTGGCAACATCAGGCAAGAGCCAGACTCCTTGCTGATATGTGAAGATACTACTGCACATAAAAGAGGCCTGCTGACTGAAATGCTGTAGCTTAGAGAGGAGGCCTCCAACAGATCATTGATGTATGTAAACCCGTAGATGTCATAGTAATTAAAGCATTGTGTAATGCAATTTTTTTATGGCAGGGGTTAAATTGGGTTGTTGCTCCACTACCATTGGTTCATGTGCTCACAATTAGAGCCCAGGCATAAACCACTCACACAGATCAAGTCACAATCAGGAAAATATGAGTTGAATCCTTGATGCTGTTTTATTTTCCTTTTCTAATTTAGTCACTGTCCATTTCCACCCACTAGCTAAGACTTTCCTATTAGCTTAGACAGTTGTGGCACCCTGGAGCCTCATGTCATAATGTTTCTAATATAAGGATATGCCCTGATGTATTCTGATACATGAAACAGATTTCTTCTATTTTAACATAATAATTTCAGATCATCTACAGTTGTCTAAAAAAAATTGCGAAATGAAGTTTATTAGCAGAATATACAAACTTTCAAGTGTTTGCAATAAACCATTCAACCTATGACAGTTTAAATAACTAAACACAACGAATAGAACATGTGCAATCTCCACATTCATCACCAAATTCTCCCTGAATAGAATCCACCAAAAAATAGTTGTTGTTTTTTCAGCCACACCAGAGCTGCTCAGTTTACCTGGAGGAATCAGGAATTAAATGTATCCAAGTGAGCTGATTATTTAACTCCACCCATGTAATCAGGAAATAGGCAGTGCCCCATTTACAGGTACTCCAGTTCTGCCTAGCAACAATACCAGAGTGTTTTTTCTACAGACATGATGAGGTGTCACTGGTATGTATTCAGTCTTGTTTTGAGGACTGAAAAATATTGTTTACATTTCTGTCATTTCAAAACTTGAAGAATGTAAATCCGTGCAAATGTTATGAATTGCAGTGTTATCTCACAGTGCAATTAAGCATGTCATTACATAATTATGTTTAAACAGTAAATTCAAATGAAAGTAATAACTCAACTATAGAAAAGAGTTCTGCTTTATGGGACAGGAATTAAGCATCCAAAACATGGATTAAGCCTAGTTCTGGAATTTGGAACAGAATGCTGTGTAGTCCATGACTATGCTTAATCTCTGTCCAGGAAACTAACCCTAGGTCTTAGTAATATATTTGAAAAGGAAATGTGGATGTCAACAGAGATTCATTTATGCAATTTAGTACTGATTGATGTTGGAGATGAAGATGTTGGATTGAAATTGACCATTGCCTGCCCTTTTTATGTCTCTATGGGTCAGACCATGCTCTCTTTAATATCTTTTTGTTTACCTTTAGCCATAAAAGCTCCATTTACAAAAGTATTGTTATTGTTGTGAATCAGTTTTTTTACATGATTTATGTAATACCTTTATGTTGTATGCAGAAAGATGGGTTATGAATATCATCGTAAAAAGAGGTCAGCTTAAAATCAACATGTGGCTGATTACAGCCTAAAATCTCAGTTTAGTCAAAAGTTGTCCTAGCTAACATTTGCACAGTTGAGATCAGAAGTTCACATACATTTATCATTGACATGAATGCAAAAGCAATAATAATAATAATAATAATAATAATAATAATAATAATTGAGCTTTCAATTATTTCTTAGATAAAGTGACAACACACACCTGTAATAGAACAAAAATATTTAAATTGTTGTTGTTGTTGTATATACAGGGTCATAGATAGAGAAATAGATTACAGATTGCCTTAGGAAGTTGTCTCTTAACCAGACAATTTTGGTGGCCATCAACAAGCTTTTGCCAGAATTCTGGTTGGATATTTGACCACTGTTCTTGGAAGAATTGATCAAGTCTTATTATATTAGTTTATTTTATTATATTATATTAGTTATTATAATAGTTGGAGTCTTCACACAGACCAAACCTTTAATCACAGCCCACATGTTTTCGACAGGCTTGGGGTCAAAACATTAGGATAGCTGTTTTAAAAGCTAAATGTCAGCCTGCTTCACCCCTTCCACAATCACCTTTGGTGCATGTTTGGTGTCACTGTACTGTTGTAACACCCAATTGTCTCCCCGTCTGGTTGATGGTTTGAGGTTATGATGAAGAATTCTGAAGTAGTAATTTTTCATTACTCCATCAACTTTTTTATGCACCAGGCTTCATCTGCACCACCGTGCATAGCAGTTGGTCTAGTGTTCTTGGGGTTGAGTATACCAACTCTACTCAGTCTCAATCCTGGGTAGTTCCTGACCATATGAACCTAATTTCCTGACTTTGGCAAAATGGCAACACCTCCCAAAAACCTTCATACAACTGTTTGAATGGATGATCCAAGAGACATTTCTGACTTGTGTAAAACCTTGTCCGTCCTACTCAGATCTGGACCGAGCTCTGGTATTTCCCATTGTACTGTGTGTTGGTCAATCCAGTGAGTGCTGTCAAACAAATCATTTTAATGTGGGCTCAGAGAAGCTACCAGCTGTAGTCCATCATGATCACTAACAGGAAATTAATAAGCCTTAATATTGGATCAGTAACCGTAACATCAGTAGCCTAAAGGAAAAGGAGCTTGGTTTTCAGTATAATCTGCTTTTTATGTGTGTGTGTACGGGAATGTGTTCCTCTGCTCTGTCCAGACTTGCCTCTGTTCCCTTCACTGACCTCAGATTATACAGCAGACTTAGTAATAAATGATAACAGAACTGAGATGTTTTCCAGAACAACAGGTTTGGATGGATGGAAGATCTTTTCTGAGTACTACTTTCATTTACTGCTTACTTTGTAAAAATGCTACAGGCGGGACTTTGAATGAAGCCATGAGTAGGCGCATTAGTCATAGACAGCATTTACTGACAGATATTCTACTCTGGATCTTCCTATGTTTAAACGAGACTTATGAAAGACCCAACCCTCATATATTTGCTCTTATGTCCAAGCATGTATGGAGTATATAATACAGTCTGCCTCAGTCTCTGATTTATTTATTGTACTCTGCCTGTACACTTTCTCGTCTGTACTGTCTGCATTGTATTGTAATGTCTGTATGCACTTGTTCTGTGTTGCACTTATGTTCTGTCTGCAGTGTGTTGTGTGTTGCACCATGATCCTGGAGGAACATTGTTTCATTTCACTGTGTACACTGTGTATATAGCTGAAATGACAATAAAGCCTCTTAACATGACTTCACTTGACTTGACTTGAATATTCTGTAATGTTGGTAATAATCAGACCATAATACTTTTACTTTTAGCTAAAAAATTGGATACAAACACATGACAATAACAAATACACATTCCTAATAGCAACTCGTTGCAGCTTTGTTATTTTAATTTTTATTTTAACATTGTGAATGCTCGCAAATCTCAATAAAGGACTATAGCATTTTCCAACATAACCTCTGTATGCTGCATTTACTACAGACAGTACAAACAGTACAAACTGCTCTTTATTAACAAAATAATAAAAACTCTATGCTGCTCTATGTTTATTTAAAACACTGCATTGTTAGTATATGAGGCCTGAACCACATATACTTACACTTGGTAGTCAAATGCGTCTCCAGTTAGACTAAAGACGTAGCTGATAGAAGTCTTTTTCCCCACATTGGAAATGAATTGAGACTCACTGAATTGAGACCTGACTTAAGACTCACTTTTTGGGGACAGATCTCACAGCCGATGGGACTGACTTAACTATAGGTGGCATGGTGGCACTGCATGTAGGACATGTGTTTTACACAGCTGCAGGGGGCTTGCTCTGGTCTCAGGCTCAGGAACACTTGCTCTAAGAGTTCGGTATGTTTAGTCAAGTGTGGAAGCTGTTTTCGAGCCTGGGTGCAGCCCAGAGAACAAATCTTTAGTCCTCCTGAAATTGGTGGTCTAAGGTTTGCTATGTGTGTGGAAGCAATCCGCTCCCAGCACTATGTGTGGGGTAGTGTGATTGGTTCATTTTGTCACATCACTGTTTTGACTCATTGAATGGCTTAAAACCTCCTCTGAGAAGTGAGTTCATGCACAGTGAAATGCCATTAAAGCACTGTTCTTCACTGCATAAACAGTGCTACGTGTTTGGAACCAAGAAAAATCATGAATACCTCCCAGAATAAATGGCGTGTTTTGTGCATTAAGGCCTAGATATTGTGTATTGTGATCAGTCAATAATGAGGGTATGTCTACATAATGGTATCTGTCTAAAAATGTGAGTAATAAATAATGTCATACATTTTCTGTTTTGTATGTCAGTAAATTACATGCCATGTAAACCAACTGTATGATTCACTGGAAGTCCTTAAAAGCTTGTTATACTTGCCAATGTGGATGGCTGTAATGCATCAGTCATTTGAAAATTGCCAGAGCCTAATTGTTTCAAAGTAAAATGAACAAATGACTTTTCATCAGTAAAAATGATTCAGCATTCCCAGACAACAAAGTGTTTTTGTTGGCTAACTGCTTCTTGGCTTGGACAGCCTTGTTGATTTACAGGAAGGGCTCACCAGGTACCATAAGGGCATTGTGGAGGGGAATCAGAGATCCCCCTGATTATACCTGTTGGATGTTGTACCTGTGTACCTGTGTATGTTGTCTGTACCTTGGGGAACAGTACCATTCAGTCCCATTTTTCTCACAACCTTCTGTAGCTCAATTTGGTGATTCACTTGCTTAGGGAAATGTGTGAAATGGAGCACAGGTGTATATAATATTAAAAGGGTGAAGCCGGACCTGGAGCCGGAGCTGGAGTCAGAGCAGGCCAGAGAGGTGACACTGTATTCCATCATTATTCCATTCTACAGTGTCCCTAATCAGTCTACTTTCACTGGGAACTTCCTCGTGAAATCCTGGCCATATTTGGCTGTGGCATCAGATGTGGAATGTCCTAATGATGGGGTCAGTGCTGCCAAACTGCACTTTGAAAGAGCTTGCACCCTCATTCTGGAAGACAAACAAAAAATGTGTAACCTACGGACATGTATCTTTTATCCAGCAATAAAAACATAGTAGCAAACAAAAAGCCCTGATTCTGCACACTGATGCATTTTGCTGCATGTGCTATAAGGTCATTTCCATCGCAATGGCCTTTAGGGGGCTTGCAGAAGGACAATGCATAAGAGTTCAATGTGATACCACTCATTTCTTGTAATAATCATTTCCAAAATGAAGAGAATATTGCAGATGTCTGTTGCAGTTACTTGCGGGTCTTTTGCTGCAGTCGAAACATTTGCGGGTGTCCTGGCTAAAGCTTTAAGTGTTGTAATAATAAAGCTAGGTCAGTGGCGTTCCAAATAGAGTTGTTGTTTACTTCCTTAACTGCCTTAACTTGAGCAATAAATTTTAAAACAGAGTGGTTTGACTTTCAAAACTGGAATAACTTCATGATGACAAAGCATTTCCTGATAAAGCATTGCTTAATAGTGTAGGGGGGCTGAGTTTGTGGAGCATCTCCAGAAACATGCTAGGTAGGAAGGAATGCAGGGCTGAGGCAGCATTATATGAAAATCAGCATTTCTGCTCCTGTACTTCTACAGTTCCAGTTCCTGAGTGTAATTCACTTTTACACCTCTACCATGTTGACAAACCAATAAAAGAAACATTACAGGATTTGACACAAATATGAGTTATGCAGTGTTCTGCAGGTCTCATGAGAGGTCTCGGCCAACTCTACCATGTGCAGTACCAGAGTGGCCTGATCTTTAGGTAACGATCAGAATAGATTAGAGTTTGATAAGAAAAAAAAATATTGGCAAACTATGCTGAACTCTGGCCCTCGAAGATCTGAAGAGATGACGCTAACACAGTTGAGCTACAGGTTAAAGTGACACTCTGGAACAAGAGTCAGCTGTTTTCTGGGTTGTTGTTCTTTTATTATTGCACTAACTTTGCCAAAGAAGATCCAGGAACATTAACGTTTGATTTCATAGCAGTTTTTCAAAGGGCCCATACACAACACAGAGCAGCTAAACACAACCACAGCTGTTTAGGTGATGGAAAACAGCTTTAAAACAACTACATTTTCAGTGTTTTTATGTAGCAAAATGCTGCTAACATGCACGCAGTTGTGGTTGACAAGCAACTGGGTTTACGTTTTCATAGCACTAATCTAAGTCTTTCTTAGATTTGAAAATAGCTATAGAATACCTTACAGAATAGCTTCTCTGTCTGATAAGGAGCATCTGGGTGATTTAAACATTTAAAATAATAATTAAAAAACTATTACTAGCATGTAGTAATATGTTTTCCAAAATGTCCGGATACATGTGGACATGACCTAAACATGGCCTAAATGACACAGTAACATAAACAGCTGTTTAATTCCAATATAAATAATTAAACAGCTGGTTAAAAGGTCACACACAAAGGTCATAACTCGACCACAGGGGATAAAGTAAAATGCAAGATATTTCCCCTCAATTTAATTAAAGCCTCTAAAAACCTCAGACATTGACTTTTTGTCATTCCAGAAGGCCCAATTCCTGGTGTCTTAAATCCAGTCCCTGAGGGTTGTATGTAGTATGTAGCTGTAGTAGGGCTGAATGGCAGCTTAATGTTCTAATCCTTAATGACAAGGCACTTCAAACAGATTAGTTGGCTCCTGTCAGGGCCTTCTGTTCATCATCACAGTAACAAATAAAAGCACTTTTACAGCAGCTCAACTAACAACATTATCGGTTATTAGCACTGACACTGTCATCTCGATCATTAAACAGCTTTTCATCTCCCTCTTTATTGTGAGGCCTACCATCCTTCGCTTTTCAGTAGTTCTTCTCATCAGCTGTCCTCATCCTCCCTCTCATATTTTTCACTTAATTCGTGGTTATTTTCTCATCCATCACTTTTGTTTTGCTCACTGGGGTTTGAAATGATCAGTTGACTCAAATCAAAAATAAGCATTTCTTGCTGGTTTGCCATACAATCATGTGTTTGTAAAATATCTCAGATCTGCTCGGATTGTATAGCTTGTTCTGTTCTGTCATTTATATTAAAGAAGTCTATCAGAATATGATGTATTTTATTGCTTATGTATTTGATTACTTTATTTATTTATTTATTTCTCTGGTTCCCATTTAGCGACCACACCCATGTCCACCACACACACACCCACCTAGGCCTGTCTGTAACATGGTTCAATAGCTTGTTCTGTTCTGTAATTTATATTAAAGCAGCCCATCAGAATATGACATATTTCCTCATTCATGTATTTCATTACTTTATTCATTTATTTTAAAAAATGAATCTGGGTCCCATTTATGGTCTAGAGCGACATCCAAAACACTTACCCCCACCTAGTCCTGTCTGTAACATGGTTCAATTGAGAGTCTGAATAGGAGTAACGGCCAAAAGCCATAAATATATAACATATTTTGATCAGATTTTTCATGTAATTCGATTTTTTTTAAGCCAAAATTAATGAATAATCAAACATTCACAAAAAAATACAGTACTGGACAATCCACTATAAAAACATTTGAAAATGAGAATTTGAAATGTTTAAATTTATCAAACTATTGTAAACTAACCGCTGCTGATTTATTAGGAATGAAAATTCAAGTTCTCTTATTGTTTTCTAGTCAAATAGCCATGACAGTTTCAGTCAACCCTCTTTATTTTCGCATGCTGACACTTACTGGCAACTTTCCAACAATGTACTTCCCTGCTTCAACTGTCAGTTTCGGTCTCTGTTTAATCCCCTCTCCCACAGTATGATACACCAAGGAGAGAACACTGAGAAGTTACCACAGCAGATAGAGCTGAGGCTTGCACTGACATTCAGTAACTTAACTTCCTTCATGACATCACTGTTGTCTGTCTTCCTTTTCTTGTGTCCTATTAAGAGCAGCCATGAAACCTGCTATATGCTTACCAAAAAAAATAATATAGTGCTGAGAAAACATAACAGTGAATCCTTTTTGGTGATACACTGATCAGCAATAACATTAAAACCATTAAAAGACTGGTGATGTGATGGCATCTGTCAAAGGTGTAAGATATACATATTAGGCAGCAGGTAAACAGGCAGTTCTTAAGGTTTAATGGTCAAGTAAAGATCTGCGCCACTTTGACAAAAAGCAAATTGTGATGGCTAGACGTCTGGGTCAGATCAAAGTCACAGGTTTTGTGGTTGTTTATGGTATGCACTGGTCAATACCTACCAAAAGTGGTCCAAGGAAGGAACAGGGTTATGGATACCCAAGGCTCGGTGGTTGCATGGGGAGTGAAGGCTAGCCTGTCTGGTCCAATCCCACAGAAGAGCTACTGTAGCATTGACTGCTGCCTTGTCAGGCAGCACATAGGGGACCTACATGATGATAGGCAGGTAGTTTAATGTTACGTCTGATCAGTGTATAAAGAAATATATTTTAAAAACGAAAGGTTTCCTTCTATCTGAAGAACAAGGCAAAGAACCATTTAAACATTCAGATGGTTTTTGGAATTGGAATAGTTCTACACCAAAATGCTGCCTAAGGAGCCTTCCCCATATCTAAGGGTATAGATAATTAAATAGGACCCATCTACAGACAGCTTTCATGGCAAAGAGACATTCATTAGGACACTGGTCATGTAACAGTGTGACTATCTTCTGTTTTGATAAGTGTGTTTGTGACTAATAGATACTTTGGGTGATTGCCAAGAAGCAATAAAGGAGTTTATATGTGTATTAGTCCTAAGTCACCAGCCCTTTTTTATACTCATGTTTCAACATGTGGTTGCATCACCCACTCAGCCAGGCAAGTCCTAGATAAGACCTGTATTCACAAGCTAAACAGCAAGTGTAACGGTTTTCAGGATGTGCTTTCTACTTTGGCTTCGACAATGTTTGTGGTGACCAAATCTCAAAACATTCACTCAAACGTCCATACATCTGCTTTCACCATTTTGTGGAAGTGAAACTTGGTAATAAAGCTCAAGTGAAGCCGACCACCACCTGCCGAGTCCACTTTACCAGAGCTGCATGACGAGCCACTTCTTTGGATATGGCATGTTCTGGTATTGGGTTCTTCTCCCCAGAATGGTAAGAGCAGATGTATGGATGTTTGGATGGCTGTTTTAGATTTAGCGCCTTCAACCACAGACGCAGGTCCTCTTTTTTTAGAAGCCATTGGATAGTTTTCCATCTTTGTTTCTTGGAAAAGAAGGTGGATAGTAGGTTATCGTTTGGGAAATACAGGGTTTTACGAGATAATGTTGCTGTCCTCTCTGGGTCCTCTCAGCATGGTGTGCTATTAGCTAGCTTAAGATATTGTTCCCAGTCGGCCCTTCTCCTGGCTAGCTTTGTTGGCTTTCCTGCGTTGCTCAGCTTGCCTTAGAGCAGTGCTACACCTGGGAGGCTGGAATTAACCTTTAGCTTTTTTTTGCCTTGCTTACATATCTTCGCTGTCCAATGAAAAACATGCATCTCCAAAATGATGACTTTACAGGAGAGGGCAAAGATGTTCTTAACTCTGACTGGAAGTCAATGTAAATAACAGTTTATTCCATCTAATCATCCAGAGTTATTTACACAGTGTACAGAACAGCTACAGGCTTCAAACCATGGAGAACACTAAAAATGGACAAAAATGGACATTAATGGTTTTCTCAAGCGATATTCTCCTTGAGCCTCAAAAGGCTTTTGCTAGTCGTCTGGATGTATATATGAGCAACGACAGTCTTTTAACAGTTTGGGGGGTTTGGAATTGGCCCATTTCACAGCTGTTTTACTGGCATGCGTTTTGTATGAGGTGCACGGTGTGTCACTTCCATGTACCGAACTCTCATTATTTAACTATGCCAAGGTAAATACAGTTTGACATTCTAGTGCTCCTTTCAGATTTCATTTGACATGATGGTACTTTATGCTTTCTCGGTTCATAAATCACAAACAGCCAGCCAAAGAGGTGCTTGTTTATCCCCAACAAAGTCTTTTATTAAGGTTGACTAACCATAAACTATGGCTGAATTAAAGGTGACTCATAGCACACCCCCTCTGTACAAACACAGTTTGTTCAGACATGCTCAGCAGTTCCTCACAGAACAGAATAATCTGTAAGAACTGTAATTACTGTGGCAGAATTGCTATCAACTACTACCTAGACCTGGAATCAGTTCATTTTTATATCTATATCAGTGTTTACTACCATGGAAGCTGCAGCAAACCTGCTCTCAGATCAGTACGTGAGGTCTAGGGTTGGAGAGTGAAGTGTGGGAAGCGGTGTCACAGTGCCTCCTGCTGGAGAATACTGCTCTGAATCGCTCCAACAGATGCCTAATAGATGTCTCTTTTTTAACATGGGAGGCATGGGTCCAGTTCCAGAGCAACAGGGCATTAAATTACTGAAGAAACATATTTAAGTAACTTTAACATAAAAACCGAAGAAGCAAGAAAAGAACAACTGAGTCATGGACCGTTTCCTGTAATGTTAAGAGATGACTGTGCCCCTTTGTGTTTTTGGAAAGATGGACAAAAGGTTGTAAAAACAGTACTTAAGTGGGTAGTCGTAAAAGTAAGTGCTTTGAACTTTAGGAATGGTCAGCATTAGTGGCTGGAGCATCATCATTTGCTGCTGCTGATGCAATGTGCAAAGATATTTCGGAGATAGCAAAGTAGTCATCAGCAAGTGGGTGGCTATGGAATGCTCTTGAAGGTGAACAGTAGCATGAGCTAAGTGAAGTGAATCATAGACCCTGTGTGTGCCAGTCAGTGTAAATGTTGGGGTATGTGTGTGTGTGTGTGTGTGTGTGTGTGTGTGTGTGTGTGTGTGTGTGTGTGTGTGTTGAGTATTGACCAATACAGACAGAAATATGATATTTGTAAGCTATTAATATATATATATATATATATATATATATATATATATATATATATATATATATATATAGACAGACAGAGAGAGAGAGAGAGAGAGAGAGAGATAGGTTAATAATAGATAGATGGTATAAAGATGATATAGACAGATAGATAGTAGATAGATAGATAGATAGATAGATAGATAGATAGATAGATAGATAGATAGATAGAAGGTATACAGATGGTATAAAGATGATATAGACAGATAGATGTAGATAGATAGATAGATAGATAGATAGATAGATAGATAGATAGATAGATAGATAGATAGATAGATGTCACTTGCACATAGAATGTGAAATAATACAGCTATATTATATATATCTAAATCTGAGCATCCCATCCAGCCAGGAAACACACAGCTTGTCTGCCTCAACCCTTTTTAAAAGTTAGCTTCTCTGAGCTAGCAGCTCAAGGCAGAATTATCGCTATACATCCAAATTTCATCTAATTTTATCTTTCATATAGTCTTACACTTCATTGTATAAAGTATAACTTTCCATCTATATAAAGTGGCCAGTTGCATTTGTGTGTAATCCTAGATTGTAATGTTGTCTACTATTGGACCAACTGCAGTATCTTTTTACACACCATAGACATTAGATCAAGACAGGATCCAGGATATAAGGAACCACTCCAGAGAATAGCTCTTACCTGTAATCAGATTCCCTCCATTATCAAGCTTTTTCAGTGTAATGTGGAAATATTGCATTCCACTGAGCACTAGAGGGCAGCAGACCACCGATTACAGACAAACCCATGTAATTTACCTGGACAAAAGAGCTCCTACACTAAATGTGGTCGATTGGCCAACACATGCCTGTTTTCTGAAGGGCTGTCTTTAGCTTTGCTCTGAAACCATAAGGCTAGAATTGTTAAAAAGAAAGCAAATCTGTATCACACAAAAAAAACCTTAAGGGTCACAGTGTTGTATTATATACACAGATCAGCTGTAACATTAGTAAAACACTGATTATCTTCATCTACAGCGGCGTCTGTCAAAGGAGTGGATATATTAGACAGCAAGTGAACAGTCAGTTCTAGAAGATGTGATGTTTTAAAAACACAAAAATGGGCAATCCTAAAAATCTGGGCCACTTTGACAAGAGCCACAGTGTGATGGCTAGATGACTGGTCCAAGAAAGTACAACCAGTGAATTGGTCACAGGGTTATGGACCTAGACCCCATTTACAATCTACAGTACTTAAAGGATCTGATCTTAAAGGATCTGATCACTGTATATGTTTGGTCATGTAGCCTTTTTTCTTATTTTTCGTATTAATTGTTATGGTTTGTGCTTTTGCCCCATGTTCTCAGATGTACCCGTGTTTCTGTACCTTGTTTGCTATTTATGTTATATTTTGTTTATTGCGTTTGTGGTTCTTCCTTGGTTCACCCATGATATGTGATAAAAAAAACAGACATGCACTTGCATCTTTCCTGGTCAAAAACAAAAATGGCCCTTTTTAAACTGACTATTCTGAATATGCTGTTCCTTTCTGCATGTACTCCAATTTCACATTGCTAACGGTGTAACAGTAGACAAAGAAGTGGTCAGCACCACTGACTATGATTAAGCTTCCTAGATAGTAGCTGTACACGCTGTACACGGTGGCCGCCAGAAATCATGACATCATTGTGGGAAATGAACGTTACGTTTGGAAAAAGCTCCCAAAATACTGATATCGCCAACGTTTATAAGTGATGTCTCGGCTGCAGGATATTGGCATGGTAATTGGAATGTCTGGGGATGATACCCTAGGGAGAGACAAGCCTCTAATGATACGAAAACCATAGCAACAAATGCCACTGGCCATTCCTCACTCCCCTTAACACTATTACTGTTGGTGTGTCTTCCTTCCTTCTTCCATTGTCTTCTACTCCTGTTAACAATAATACAGATAGACAGACACCCAGTCAAACAGATAAATAAATATATAGATGCACATGATAAATATACATATGTACACACAATAGAAGACATTAGTGTACAAACAAAACAAAGTGCAAAGACTGGGATATGAAAGTGTGTATCAAAAGGGTATAGTTTGTGTGCAAAAAGATATTTCCTTATACGATATATATATATATATATATATATATATATATATATATATATATATATATATATATATATACATGCAAATTAACAGTGACATGTTTTGTCTCATAATCAATATTAAATACATGGCTTGCTTATAAAATGGCTTTTTTATAACATATTTTATATGATATATTATATATTTTATATATATATATTATATATTTTATATTATATATATCAAACCACCTGCAAACTAAACATCCCTCCCCCTTTCACCACATTGGCTGATTGGCTGACAGACTGACAGCTCATTAAATATTTATCAGCTCATTTCCCATTTCCCCAGCTGTGGTATGAATGTTTGATATGCTGGACCATCCAGTCCTCTAGTGAGTTTAAGGCATTGTGCTTTTGTCCTCGACAGCTCGAGAAGTCAGGAAAATTGTCGGCACCAAATTGCCATTACTTGTTGTTTGTGTACAAATAAGCAGTCTATAAGGAAGGCATGGGCCAAATATGGATATCATCTGTTCAAAAAATTGTACACAAGCACAGTTCATTGTAAGGCCAAACAATAGACTCAAACTGTCAGCCTCAGTCTGATAAACATCAGATCAGACCTTGACAAAAATATTACAAAAATAGTCTTTGGCCATACTGGTTTAAAGATCAGATGTTATTACACTGCAATAAATATCTCTCATAAACTGGAGATATTAAATGGACAGAAGAAAAATGTACACTATTATTACATTCCCCATTGCAAGCATCATGCACCAGAAAGTACCTACAGCTGAAACCGCAACAGTGTTTTTATTAGTGGTTTTTAGTGTGTAATATTCCTAGGTGAATAACCAGGATCTTAAGGACCCCAGTGCAAAAGAAAAATGATAACCACTTCCAACCCACAATAAATGTACCTGTATGAATAATAAATGGCAGTCATTTTTCAAGTAGGATGTCTAACGCGAGATAAATATATCATCTTTGTTTCAACATAAGCCTTTAGTTAAATTACAGCCAAAGTGTTTCATAGGCCTGCCCCTAGAGTTACCTCACCCAATGCCAGACACCAAAATGGCAATGCTAGTTAACTGGTCATTATATAATGATTTACACCAAAAAAGTCTCATCTTTACTTTTTCCAGCTTAGAAATCCAGCATTAGAGATGATTCTTGCTGGCAGTTTAGCAGGCCTAAGTATCAAACGCACAACCCTGTTATCAATAACCCACTGCTCTGATTTAGTAAAAATAAATAAATAAATAATGTTGTTGTTATGACAACTATAATAATAATAATAATAATAATAATGTTATTTCTATTGTTGCTGTTGTTGTTGTTATAACAACTATAATAAAGAAATAAATAAACAAATAAATAATGATAATGGTATGATATTTAAATTAAAAAAAGAACATTAAACTGGTCCCAGAAATGTAAATAGTTTGGACCAGTGGAGACATTACTAACCAGCAGAGGACCTCTAACTCTAACCTCTCATTCTACTGCATTACTGCTCATTCTCTTCAGTCCTCCTGCCCCTCTCCCCTCTCCTCTCCTCTCCTTTCCTCTCCTCCCCTCCCCTACCCTCTCCTCTTCTCCCCTCTCCTCCCCTCTCCTCTCCTCCCCTCTCCTCTCCTCTCCTCTCCTCTCCTCTCCTACTGCCGCACTCTAATCAGCTAATTAACTCAAAGGCCTTTAAATGGTCTCTCAGTCTAGTTCTGTTGGCTACACAATCATGGGGAAGACTGCTGACTTGACAGTTGTCCAAAAGACAACCATTTACACCTTGCACAAGGAGGACATAAGGAGGACACAAGTAAGTAAGTCATCTTTATTTATATAGCACTTTCCAGAGCATTTCACAAACACCATCACAGTTCAGACACTACTGAAAGCAAGAGAATAAAAATCTTGTTTCTTTTTTAAGCATTTGACCTTATTTTACAGGTATTAGGGAGGCCTAGGGATGTAATAGTACTTTACATTGCCTGCTATTTTGGATATTTCTTATCTCCTCTAGTGCTGCCTAAATTCTCAGCATCAGCTTCTCGATGAATGGGTCACTCCAGACCGGTTGGACATGAAAAAGCTGCAGTTTCCAAAGACCGAAGCGAAAACGCCCATGAAGAATGGCTTGCCTGGGTCTCAGCCCAGTTCACCAAATTTCCTCTGTTTGATTGGTTTATTGCAATTATTTGCAGTTAATTTTCAATGGGAATTGAATCATTTTGATTGAAATAAAAAAGGAAAAAAAACAGGAAAAAATATAGATCTTGTATCATTTTAATAATTGTACGACCCAGTATTTGTTGTCGAATATGTAGTTATTTATTTTAGTTATTACTGCAATTATATACCTATAGTAACTTGTCATCACTGTGTAGACACAAGGTAACTGAATTGTCTGCTTAAAATCTCTTAATTGTGAATAGACAAAGTGCTACCTCCGGCATCCTCCCAGAAACGAAATCTACCGCAATCGGGCCATCTCCTTCTTCGAAATTGCGGCCGGAAAAACAAGGTAATTACATTGATTCCTAGTAATGTATTGCTCTGCATAGTTCTAGTACCAGTTTTATCCACCTTTATATAAAATAAGTGAGTACCTTATATCAGTAATCAGCTTTACTGGGAATCTAACTTGATGTCAGTTTGCAGCAGAAGCCTGTCAAAGACTAAAATTAGCAATACCCACCTCTGTTGCTTGCTTTGCAGACATACTCCAGAACTAGTGTTTATTGGCAAAATGCATCCTGGACCATACTTCTCTAAGGTACAGAATTTCTCCAAAAAAAGAACATAGTCTTGTCTCATGGACCACATTCTTGCCCGAATTACAGCACAAAGCTGGATGTGCTGAATAGTTAGATTTCACACAATTGCTAAAGTCTTTGTCAAACCTAACTCTGCTCAGCCTTACTCAAGCATTAACACTGTGAATTACCTTTTAATGGAAAAAGAGTTAACAGAAGATTATGTGGCCTGTATTCTGACATTACCACCATATCAGAGGAGAGGCTTTGACAAACTGCTAATTGAGTTCAGTAAGTTTCTCAACTCAGATTAAAGCGGTGTTATTTCAGGCTTGAATTAATTAAAGGAGCAAAAAGTGCTAAATACTTTCTTGACGTCCTAATTAAGGATGCAGGTGTCTATAATGCAGTCAACTCACGTATCCTGCCTGGTTTTCTAAAGTGTTGTCTAAAGCTGAGGGCTAGACGGTTACCCCGGAGAAGCGTCTGTCAGATCTGGGCCTGCAGTCTTATTGCTCCTACTGGTCTTAAACCATTCTGAAAATCCTCATGGATCTCAAATCAGACACCGGAGAACGACTGCAAATCACCATCAAATACTCCCTACTTGCCTCCATACTCTATAACCATAGATACCTGTGAATATGTACAGATTATATTAAATATGCGGTATTAGATATTGATATGTTCTACAATCAAACACTGACTATTGTGGGATTATTTAAAGACTATTATTGCAGCTTTGTTTGTCTTGTTTGCAGTGAAATAAGCGAGATAACCAGAGTAAAGAAAGAGGACGTAATTTCGACCTTACAGTACCTCAACCTCATCAACTACTACAAGGTAACTATCAATGGTCATTAAACCCATTTGACAATGTTTGACAGTCGATTATCGTTTTCTGTTCTGATGAATAAGCATCCTAAATATAGTGCACCTCATTTCCAGGGTGTAATTCAGAGATGCAGGGAGTGGACTCAACATTTAATAGTAGGAACTAGAACAGCTCAGTCCGAGCTAAGTTAATAAAGCCAGTCTTCTCTACTCTCTTCTTCAGGGTCAATATATCCTCACTCTCTCTGAGGACATTGTAGAAGGTCATGAACGTGCCATGCAGAACCGCTACCCTCGCATCAACCCCAAATGTCTGCATTTTACCCCAAAAGTCTGGAGCAAAAGGAGCAAGTGGTAGAGAACATGTTGCACTGTTGAACTTCTAGCTTGGAGATCTGCTGAAAACCTGGAAGCTGACCACGCAGCACTTGTAACGGACACAACCTTGCTCTCTATAATCTAGATTAAACCACTCACAAACAGTCAGGCAAGGCTTTTTCTACTGTATTGGTGACTGTAAATAATGTAAAGACTAATATAAAGACTTCTTTCTTTTATGAAAGAGGTTTATACATGTATTATTGCATCTCTGAAAGTGGGGAATAAAACATGCATGAGGATGCTCATAAAATGGGGATGTTCAGTAAAATAAGCTGTGCTTAGCTGTTACTGTTGGGAGTACTTTTTGGTAAGTAGGCCACGCTGATGCAGTATCTGTTATAGCGCCCTCCCTTTGATCCTTATGCACCACTTTTTTGCAGAATGTTTGAGCATGATACAGGGAGTAAGTATTTTAAATTTGATAAGACAACAAAAAACTAAACTGTGCTTTGTAGAAGAAAATAATTTGTGGATGCTTTATGATAAACAGAAATCACTCAGCACATGACCATATGCCATCACCACATAATAATTGTATTTATATCGGTCCATCATAGTTTTTGTTTTGTACAGTAGTATTATAAAAAATCTAAAAAAGGAATTAAATAAGTTGTAATCACCTTCATTTGTTTGATATTATTAAATATGTACTGTGGTTGCCTGTTTTAAGTGGTAAATTGTATGGTACATAAAAACATTACAGCATCTATGCGAAGGGGGCATTGGGGAACCTTATAGTGGAACCCCCACCCCTGAGCCCAGTACGCCCACCACTACACGCCAACTACATTTACATATAATATTTGCAATAGACTCACTCAGGATGTTTATACGTGATATGCTTAGCAAGTACTGACCCCTTTTACACAAAACCATGCAGTGTAGCGCCTCCTGCAGTGGACAATGACTCAAAGTGTCTTAAATTTTAAAGGCAGTCGAACAGGATGACGGGAAATCCTGCCCTTTAGGTAAATAGACAACCAAGAAAAACACGACTATTAAGAGAAAATCACTGCTGTCATGCCAAAATCTCCAAAAAGGTCAATATCACAAGAGAAGAAAAAATCCCATGTAAAAAAAAAGATTTTTACTGGACCATTCACTGAGAAATTCTGAGGCGATGTAGCTAAAGAATAACTGCCAGATTCAAATTATGTCAAAAAGTAAAAAAACTGCAAAATATTTTTGACAAAATCATTAATATTACGTGATCACATTAGTAAAAAATGTTCTACACACCACAGTCGTGAATTCTCCACTAACCTCCGACGGCATCTGTCAGTATCCCAGCAACAGTGCAGCTCCGCCGCCATATATTAAAGTAATAGGGCACAAGAGGGAGTGTGTATCGTGAAATTACAGCATGGCTGTGATGAAGCAGACACAAAGGTGAAAATGAATAAAATATAAATATAGAAATTAAAAATGAATAATAAATTGAGCCACCAACGACTCATTTAACATGTTTTAATGATAGCATTTCCTTCCACCCAAATATACGTCCTTAACAAGCAGCCTGTTGCTACATCCTAGAAACGAACTCCACTCACTGCACAGCCTGCTGCTCCTCCTCCAGCTCCTTTACAGTAACAGACCAACAAATTAAACTCAGTTTCCCTCTCACTTGGTTTCTTCTTGTCTGTTTGTTTGTTTATTTTTTGTTATTGTGTATTCTTGTCTTAATTATTTTAGTGTCATTTTAGGTCGTTCGTGTTTTCTTTTGATCAGGGCAGTTATGCTACTTCTTAGTTGAACAGCGTTCAGCTCGCATGGCCCGAACTAACTGTTGTATGAAAAGGTTTACCAGCCTAGCTGATCTGGTCAGGTCTCTTTTTTATCACCAAATAAAATCACGTTTGCATTTTTTTCCCCATTAATGGATGTGAATTTGAAAATACCAAATTGGGGGCCACATTAGAAAACAATCAATTCAAAAACAACATGTAAAAATCAGTAAATTGTGAACTGAAGCATAACCTTATTCCCCGCCATCGACAGAATTGGGCTGTTTTCAAACTTTTAAAGCATTCGTTTATGTGTTTTCATTTGGTGGGGTAGTGGTGGCTCAGTAATTAGAGCTCCGGTTGTGGGTTTGATACCCGGGCTCGGCAAGCTGCCACTGTTGGGCCCTCGAGCAAGGTCCTTCACCCTCTCTGCTCCCCGGGCACCACAGCATTGGCTGCCCACCGCTCCAGGCATGTGTGTGTGTGTGTGTGTTCACTGCATGAATGGGTTAAAGGTGGAAGCCAAATTCCATACATGTCCAACACAAATGGCTAATATGGTTGTCATGTCTTGCCCTGATGATAGAGCCAAAATTTAGACAGCTTTTCAGCTCTGAATGTTTATTTTCAACAGTGTGCTGCTCGGATGTTCTACTAAATAGTGCCATAGTGGCTTATGTCAGTATCACTAATCCACTAAGCTTTAATTCTACACTCTTAGATATTTAAAGGGTTCTTTGAGGGGTGCCATACCAGGACCATTTTTGGTTCCTTAAAGAATATGATTAATCTTTTTGATTGGTAAAGAAAAAAACATCTTCTATGGCCTTTATTTTAATAGTGGAATCAATATTTTTGACAAAACCTTTAATAAAATAAAACCATGGTACTTCAGTACATCACTCCATACTTTTCATCCAGGAACCGCTGTGCTGGAACTGCTGCGCTGAGCTCATCGCATTTCACATCGCAAGGTTGCAATGAATAAGGTACAATGAACAGTGTCATTTATTTAATAAGAAAACTGTCTATAATAAACTCTGTAGTCTCAAATCAACACTGCAAAGATAGCCGCTGATCTTTCACAATTATATTGACAATCTGACTAAACATGCGTGTCATTTTTAGCATCAGAGCACACTTAACATCTGATATTCTGTTCCATCATTTTCACCCAGCAAACAGTACTGTGCCACTGCGCTGTACACTGCTAATGAAAAGACTCTGACTGTGTCCAGAATAACAGTTTATCCAATAAAAAAGAAGTTTAACTCTTTAACATTAATTCCATTTGATGTTGGCTTGGCTAAAATGTCAGTTATTCCCGTGCCTGCCATGCAATAGTGACATTTCATCTAAACAATTATGACAAGTGCTACAGTACTGTGTACCAGTCACATAGCACTAGTCATGTAGCACCATAGTCACAGTCTTAGAAGGATAGTATCTTTCGGGAGTGGTATTTGCCACTACGGATCAGAACTGGGATATGTGCCAGTAGAAAGTGTTACCAACCATAGCATCTGCCAAACTTGTACATTTGTTCCATTACTGGTCACCACCCTCTACACTAATGCTAACCTCTACTGCATCCATCAGAGGATGAGAGCACCACTTTTACTTATTTGGGTGCAGGGTGATTCTGGGAACACCAGCAGCTGTAGCAGTTTGATCTGCATGTTCTTCTTTTTATGTCTGTCTGCTTTTCTCAGTAAGAGCTTCTTGATCAGCTCCACATGGCAGACTCAGGCTTTTTGAAGGGCGGGGGAGGGGGAGCGGGGGGTAAGAATAAAAAGGGTACCTACTCCACAACATGGGGCCCCACCAGCATGCAAAAAGCTATGATTGACTATATGTGATAATCTTTGATCCTTGCTTAAAACAACGTTATGTGCAAACTGGCATTTCTCGCTTCAGGACTTCCCCTACAGTCTTCAAGTATAAATTGTAGGACTGTGGTAACGTGTGAGGGTAGAGAGGCGTTAATATGGCTAAAATCATACAATGTGAATTAGTACATAAATGTTTACTTATTTACCAATACTAATAAATGTTGCTAAATCATTTCCTTTTAGTTCAGAGTTTTGAAATAATAGTTCAAATTTAATTGAAAAAATATTTAAGAATTAAAAAAATGTCAAACTGGTTAAACTGCTTTGTGTTTATTCATAATTTCATTTAGGCATTTTAGACTGTGGTCTATAGACTGTAGTGTGAAGCAGTTTGACCAATTATTGGTGATGATGCAGGTACATGTAGACCAATAGTGTTGGTGAGAAGGCGGTGCTTAAAAATAAAATTAAATGATCTTAGTCTAATCTCCTGAACCTGACTGGAAATTGGATAAATAACATGGCTCTGATTTTGCACAGTCATCATATTCATCTTTGAATGAAATAACAACACCGTAAGGTTCTCATCTCTCAGTAAGTCATGAGTCATCTTCTCACAGAGCAAGGATGGACAGATACACCTGTGGATTTTTTTAAAGACCTAGGCAACTGTTTATCTTTGGTGGTCTACCAGGATTATCCTCTACCTCCCCAGAAACGTCTCCTGAACGTGTCTGGAAATCAGATAAATAAGGGTGGGCTTTGCTTTTTGCACAGTCATGTACACTTGCATCTATACTACAGGCCCTTATTCATATAATGTAAGTTAATTTGAATAAAACAGCAAAAACACTCAAATAGGAACCTTCTGCCTGGTCATCCAGCAGCATGAGAAGGTTCTCGTCTTTTGCTTGGACTTGACGAGCTGGGGGCTTTTGGAGGATGACATCAGCTGAGCAGGCTCCCCCATCCTCGCCACTGTGACACACTGTGTGTGTGTGTGTGTGTCAGTGTGTATCTGTCTGTCTGCGTGTGTGTGTGTGTAGTGGTATAAAAGCGCAGACCCCTCCTAAAGCTCCCCGCTGTTCGCCCGGTCACCAGCAGATTTCCGCGTGCTGTGGGTGGGGCGAGGGAGTGAGAGCAAAGTGCGCGTGCGAGAGTGTATGAGTGTATGTGAGAGGGTGTGTGTGTGCGCGCGCGAGAATGGCAACGCTCGTGGCATCGGCGGACACCGCGGAGTCCTTTTGCGGGGACAGCGGCACCAGAACCGGCAACATGGCATCGCCCACCACGGCCTCAGCGCACCACTTCGACGACGGCAGGTTTTACTTGTTGGTGGTCGTTGGGGAGCTGGTCACGGCCGAGCATCTCAAGTGTGCCATTGCGGACATAGAAAAAGGTAAGGGCTGCTCTGTTTAGTCGCCCTGGATGCTTTTGGCTAAGACGAGCTCACAGCGAGAGTCTTAGCGCAGTTTCAACTCACTTCGTAGCCGAACTCTCCGGTCCACCTTAAATACTGCAGTAGCTCCACTCTAGCGCGTCTGACGCGCTCATATAGAACTACTGGCGCATTTAAGGTGGACCGGCGAATTCAAATACGAAGTGAGTTTCAGCCGAGGACATTCATCCCAGTTCCAGTTTACGGGCTACAGCAGTCTAACCTTGAGCCCAGACAGCACCAGAACCACAGTTCTGCTCATTTAAGCACATGCAGGTGGGCAAAACACACTTGTTTTGTGCTTCTGTAAAGTGCGACCCATCCGCAGCCCCTCCCTGATTTACATCAGCGACGCTGTTGGACCTCTAATCACTGCCATAGCCATCACAGCCATCACGCCACCTACCCCAAACCCAGCCTCCCCCCCCCCCCTCCTTTTTTTGCCTATGCATCTCAACAACGATGAAATGATCCAGGTGTGACGCAGTGCTTTATCTGCTGGCACGGAGCCCCCAACAGTTAGCATGATTCAGCAGGCTTATTTATAGGGGGCGGTGGTATAGACCACAGGCGCTGGGACTGGGACAAAGCCATAGCTTAGTCGCAGGTTAGTGTTTATGACAATAAACAAGAGCTTAAAGACGTGACAGGTAGCATAGGGGGTCTTTTACGCGTGCGCAGGCATTGTTAAAGCGTCTGTGCGCCCATATAGGTGGTTAAAGTGCTTATTTGAGCCCTCAAACCCAGGTGTTGGGGACGTATGTATACAGAAGCAGCCATCTCTCCTCTCCTCCTGTGCTCTCCTCCAGCACCGGCATGTAGGCGTGGCGCGGTCCGCACTGCGGTCCCTACGGAAAGTCAGGAGGGCCTTTTCCACCACAGGAAAAAAGGGCGTTTCGCTTTTCTCACCTCACTGACAACTACGATGAGGGGTTATCGATCAGGCCTCACTGACAATGAACCAGCAAAACACAAACGCTGTGGAATAAAAGGATGTTAAACATCTGCTTCACTGACTTTACAGCTCAATTGATTTATAGTAATATGAGTTCATAAAGTTTCAGCCTTCATCTTTTCCAAGAAGGCCAATCCTCTCCTTCTTTGTTGTTGTCGTATGAATGAGTCAGGATGAGCCTAGCTGTTGTTGTTTTTGTCGAGGTCAAGGGTTATGATGCTTGGTTTAGACCCTCCTGGCTCCGATTTATGTTTCGCTTAGCTTTCAGATCGTGTGTTTTCATGATTTTCTGACAGAATCATCACCGACCCCACCTAGAGATCCGAGTGGTGGTGTGATGCTAGATTTAGATTTACTTGGTTTGATGACTTGGAGTGTGATATGTGAGAGTGTGAAGGATGGCACAGTTCTTGTGCCTTGGCATTGGGTGTGGCTTTTAAGGTCATAGAAACAGAAAGACATCTTCCATAATAATAATAATAATAATAATAACATTAACTAATCAGAAAGCATAGCCATTACTCTAAAAACAGACAATGGTATTATACAGATGATCGCTGAAGACAATAGTTATAATAGTTTCAGTGTTGTATTTGGGGCATGCCCTACATTTAGGTTGTATGCTTTTAATAGGAGATCATAACTTAAAGCAGTAAGCTGTAATATTTTGTTTAATGTAGCAATGTGGCTTCTACTTGTGATTTATTTCCATAAATGATATTAAGCCTAATTATATAATGCAGGCCTAACAACGTTGTAAAACAAATGCACAGTTAAATATAATCGATTTATTCAAATTTAAAGTGAGTTCAGTCCTCTTCAGTTTTTTTTTAAAGTGAGCTACTTTCTTTTTTATATGTGCCCTTTCATTTTTGTGTACATGATGTGTATTTGATGTAATAGACATTTACATGTTTGTTTAATGTTGTGAACATTTAAAGCAGGATCTTTTCTTGCTATAAGAAGTATTATTGATCACCCAGAAACCTCAGGCCTCAGATATGTAGTTTTATTATTATTTTTGTATTATTTTTATTAATATTATTATTATTGTTGTTGTTGTTGCATTATGCATTAAAAGGCCTAATTATTGTTCTATTTGGTTAAAATTAGCAAATGAATGAAGTATTTATTCTTATATATTCTGGCACAAAATAATGTCATTTTATTGTAAGAGAGTGAGTGGTGAGTTGGCACAAATTATAACAGATTATTTTCAAGGATAAGTCTTATGTAGCTGGCAAGCAGCAGAAATGCAAAAAGTTATTGATTATGACTTGGCAGAAAAGCGCCAGGGAGAGAACGTTATATAGATATTTCCAAATATTGATTTGTTCTTGAATGAAATGCACAGTGTTTTTTCTTCCCGTGATTAAACGATTAAATGAAGTAGTGCAGTCTTCATATTCTCTGATGAAATTACATTAAGATTCAACTTATTGAATAAATGGACACAGTCGTATTGGCTCTGAAGGAATTAAGATTTCTCATGTTCTCATTTGCTTTTCACAGGAATTCGTTCATGGGACACAAATCTCATTGACTGTAACCTGGACCAGGAACTGAAGCTTTTCGTTTCTCGACACTCTGCCAGGTTTTCTGCTGATGTGCGAGGTAAGCTGAATATGAGTGCTAGACATTGTATCTCCTGTCTAAGTCTCCAGGGCGATTTATGATGACTGGTTATCAAATATTTAATGCTTTAGAGATGCTAGCTGATTCAAGATATTGAACTGGACAGCTGGCATTAATGTAGTTAATGTAGGCCTTAGCTTACTTCTCTGTGACAAGAAGCCAATGTCCAAACAGCATCCCACCAAAACCAGGTTTCCTAAATATACAACTTCCAGCAAACCAGGATGAGCCATCTGGATGTTACACCCGTAACAGAAGCACATTCTGCAGAACCCTGTACAAATGTCATTGCTTACCCACAAATGTCTTTTCTCAAACAATGTTGCCCATTCATACAGTGCCTGGTACTTGTACTACCTTGAGGCGTCAAGTCTTGATTGTTTTATGTGTTGATGACAAAGCATAATACTGGCTAAGGGTAACCAAATTCTGCATATTTTGTAGAATTCAGAATTCAGTTAGAGGACATAGTGAGGTCTCTCGATTCCAAATCTACTCAGTTTAGCTGTAAAATAGTCAAGTCTTTTTTTAGTTTTTGTACTTTTGGTCAAGTTTAGTAGATAATCATAACATCAGCTAGCAAATGCAGACCTTTGGACCAGTCATAATCGTTGCTGGAAGTTCTTAGTAGCCTTTTCTTTTCTGAGAGGTATGATGCCGTTTGGAGCTGAAGTGTTTTTCTACCTAATCTCTACCTGCTATCTGCATTGCATGGTCAGATATCACAGACATCAGTTTTTATGTGTTGTAAGTAGTGCAGCCTCTTGATTTGAAGTTATATATTATAATAGATACCATTGCTGGCAAGTGCTGATTTCCATGTATAAACCTTTGAACAATGTAAGTTTTAGAGGGAGATAAAATGTCCATATGAAGTTGTATTAACTTTCCAACATCAGAACAACACAGAAACACAGAAACTACAGAAAACATGTAGTTCCAGTTGGTCCTTTTGTTAGTTCAGTCAAAGCCCTTATAGGCAAGTCTGATACCACAACGCCACTGGGCAGTTATTTCCAGCCATGCAAGACCAGATTCAAATATCTAAGGGGTAAAGACCAAAATACTCAAAACTAACAATAATTACAGCTTCAATGTTAAGTGAACAGCCTCATGAATAGTTTGTAGCATTCAGCTTAATAATGCTCAAAAAAATGTTTTTCTAGTTGGTTCTGGCTACTGCACTTGCGTGGATCTCCACCCTCCAACCGTTGACCCTCCAACCAGCAAGCTGATTTTTGTTGAAAGGCGAGACTTTAACTGTACAGATAAACAGATGCCATGTTGAGTGTGGCGAGAACTTCATATTTGCGTTCATATTCCAACCAGTGGCCAGCCTCCTTATTTATAACTTTAATATAATAATAATCTCTGGTGTAGTCAGGATCCTGTGAAAACTTACTATGCTAATAAAATATCCCCACAAATTAGCCCCATCATTATTTTACAAAAGCAGTTTACATGAATATATATATTATACACAAACCATTACTTATGCAATTCAGCAACTGCCCAATGGCTTTTATTGCTTTGGTTTGGTGAACTATTTGCTATGGAAATATAGCAGAATTATGATCTGTGGTAATCGACCGCACCACCCAGATCTAGCAGACAGGGATTAGGTCGGAAAATGCTGGAGTATTCCTTTAAATGAACATATTCAACAGAGCAGACACAGGAGCTGTTTGAGTGTGGCTGCCTGGAGCCGTGTCTGGCTCTGCTCTGTGATTACGTCCCTGTTTCCTCTCTTGTCCTCCTCTAACCCCCACCCCAGTCCCCGTTCCCCGCTGTCTCTCTGTCAGGGATGCGCAGAGAAACCTCCGGATAATTAGCTCAAAAAAAAAAAAAAAAAAATCCCCACTGACTTTAGTCGGCGGCTCAACCTGAGGTTGCTTGGTTACGCCCAAAATGTTAACCCATGGATTGCCAGACTGCAGAGGCTGCTACATAATTTTTAAATTTAAATGACTCTGATTAAAGAGAGGCTAATTAAAAAGAAATGATTCGTGTAGAAGAATTGTGCTCCCTTTGTGGAACAGTCATTGTTCCCCACTGACACCATTGTTCTGACACCCGTCTTCTGCTTTTGTGGCTGTATCTGCAAAATGGCAGTTTTACAGGAGGAGGAAAACCTCTTCTTAACCATCTTAACTTTCAATTGAAGTCAGAGTTAAAAGATGTTATTTCGAAGTCATTTTGAAGAATTTCTATTGGTCCATTGATCATGAGGTTTTGACATGATGTAAAAAAAAACTAGCACAATTACATTATGTCAAAATGGCCAAAAATGGAGTTGCAAGGTTTCTGCACAGCAGCAGTGATTGCCGTAGCTCTCTGCAGTTATCTCTTTTTCTGTCTCTAAGAGCAGAGACAGTGTGTCTGCTCATGTAACCTCAACAAAGATGACTCAGCACTCACTGACAGTCAATCAGAGAAATTCAATCTCCCTAATAAACACACACATATAGATAGACATAGACACACATACACACTCTCATTGTTGTGTGTTTGGTTCATCGTTTTTATGACCTTGGCTGCATCAGTTAGTTTAGGAAGCAGTCTAGACCTAATTGACTTTCCACAAGCCATGCTTATTAATTTAGTGATTACCCTTAAGCAGAATGAATGCACTACTGATCCCTCATAATTCTATTTAACATTTTACTAGTTTCTTTGGACATCCAATAGGGCTGTCTGATAATGTCAGTGCTCAGTTGCACAAATAGCCCTTTCTAAAGATGGAAAGTGTTGGTCCTATTTGGTGAACAAGGCAACATCTCTCGTTTGCATTCTGTTTTTGTTGGGTATTAAACTTAAATTTGAAATGCAACATTGAAATCAATGACAAAATAGACATGCTCTTACCAAATGTATCACCTTAGTATTTTCATGTCAAATAACACTGAGACGTCCAAACCTATCCGACTGTAAGCTGTGATGGTGAAGGGCATGATGAGATGGAATATTTCAGGCTAAACTTGTGCTCCCTGTCATCGAGATGTTCAAATGACCTGTGATGTACATAATATGTGCAAAAGTATTGGGACACCTGCTCATTCATTGTTTTGTCAATGAAACCAGAGGTACTACAAAGAGTCGATTCTGCTTTTGTTGGAGTAAGTGTTGCAAGTAAGCTGAATGCATTTATTAGAAGTAGAGTCCACAAACATTTGGACATATAGTGTATGATCCATGCAAATAATGAAATAATTTCAGTGAATGCAGCAAAACAAAAAATGCATACTTGGATGTTTTAGCTCCAAGCTGCTAAACATGATGCTGAACTCATCAGTCATGGTATGGTACCCCATTTGATCATTGGCACGCCCAAAATGACCACCCAAATGTTCTTTCAACACTAACATGACTGACATAACCCCCCTATAGGCATTTATATGACTTATTGTAGCAAGCATCAATTAGAAAAGCTAGTTTGCAAAGTCTGATGCCATTTTTACTGAGCCAGTGTTATGACAGACACTGACACTGGGAATAAGCCTTAATAAACGCTTCGTATAGGTCCATTTCAGTTGTTATGAAATGCTTATGTGGGTGTTCTGTAGCCTTATGAATGCTGTCCCTCAGTGAAGTGTTATCTTTTCTTCTATTATAAGCTCCAGGTTTTGTGTCTTGTAGTCGACTAGCAAGCTGGTGCTTAATGCTTTTAATTTAAAATGATGCTTAGTGAACTTGGCCCCACGTCTTTGCTAAAGAATACAGTCCGTCTTCAAATTAGCCAAAGAGCATCGGTGAAAACTCAAGCACTTAGCATCCTCCTCTGAGAACATGCTAGTCAGGGTATTTGTGAGCGCTACAGACGGTAGTCTGAAGAGATCCATCAGCAGACTGCATCAAAGGGAAATACAAAGAGAAATGGACAAAGGGTTTTATTGCTTCTCTCAGTTAAAGCTTTTTTAATCTGAACCAATCAGGTTGTCTCCTGTCTTTTTGATATGCATCAAAGGAAAAATAAACAAGGAGCTTACAGTGTTATGCAAAGTACTTTATTATTTTGTGTAGTGTTAAGTAGGAGCCCAGTGCTATGATCATTTAGTAATTGATACTAATACTGCTTTTACAGAGCTAATCCCAGCTGTACACAACACTAAGGGCTGGTTTACAGGACAGGTATAAGCAGAGTTCCACATTTTTTTGAATGGAGATTCTCCATTGAAATTGTATAGTCTCTGTGTATACTATATACTCTGCGATGCCTGTAGGTATGGTGAAGCTGTGCTTTAGTGGCTCATGTGACTTTAATTAGCTGTGAATTTTAGAATTGTGAGGTTCAATACATTTCAGATTTTGCTCATGTAAGTAGTGTCTCTTCTTTCTAATATGAATCAAGTGACTATTAGGCTGCACTGATGCTTCACTGGTGGTATTTTTTTGCAAACACTGATGAACATCACTATTGAACATTTGGCTTTTAGTGTTATACACTCTATACTCTGAAAGCCTCTTCCTCCAAATGTCTGTGCTTGTACCAATTTCCTCATTTGAAAAGCAGTTTGATGACCTTACCTAAATTGGGTAATAGATTTCTATAGATCGCTCACGTTATTGTTACAAATTTTAGATTTAGCTGAAACTCTTTTAGGTTAAGGTTAGGATTGGTGCCAGGGTTAGGATCAGGTTTTTTAGTTGATGGTAAATTTGAATTAGACAAGGTTTAGGGTTAGGCTTTAGGTTTAAGTTTAAGTTTTTCACTCACCCCAAATGCAAAGTTTTGAGTAACCAGAACCCACAATATGTGGCGTCTTTCCCTGCAAGATGACCAAATGTCCTCATTTTCGTAGGTTTATCATTTTTCGTAGGTTTAATTTCTAGCTGACTGACGTACTGTTATACAGCCATAGCTGTGCTAGCAAACAAACATGATAGCTACCTGCATAGTCTCATTTTGAGGCCCCTTGAATTTTGCAGGTGTGGATTCTTTTCTTATATCTTTCTTATATTTTGATGCAAATTAATGAATATTGCCATTCTTTTACAGAGATGAAATGGTCACAGCCTAAGTGAAGTGTTTTTTAGCATCTTTAGCCAAAACTATCTTGTGTTCTAAACTACAGAAGAATATGTCAGATATGTTATATCACCAGATTACTCCTTTAACATTAAATGAAGATGAATACCCACTAGTTAGCATTATCCAAACAATATTAAGCTAATGGCTGGTTCCATTCCCTGTCAGCCAAGTTAGTGTGATTTGTTGAGCTATTCCTTTTAAGTGTATGAAAAGTTTAAAATAGCATGTAACAACATACAGCTCTGGAAAAAATTAAGAGGACGCTTAATTTTTTTCTTAAATTAGCATCTCTACGTGTATGGCAGCCATTTTATTCCAGGCATGTAATCAAATAAAGCTGAGTTATCTGAATTTGCAGACTATGAATGGCATAAAGTCACCTAAGAGCAATGTTAAAGACTAGGGGAGAGAAGGCCAAGACATGAACACTGTGATTGGCAGTCAAGGTTATTTAACCATAGTGATTGTTGAATGCTCTTGAAGTTCAAATATTAGTATTAGTGTTGTTTAAATGTGAATAAAAATTTCTTTGCATTATAATTATTATAATCATTTCTTCATTATGTGAGCAGATGTTTTGAGCAGTTGTCATTTCTGCAAATAAATGCTCTAAATAACAATATTTTTATTTGGAAATGTTGTCCATGGTTTATGAATTACAATGCAAATGTTAATTTCCCTAAACACATAATCTATAAATAGTAAAACCAGAGAAACTGATAATGTAGGGTGGTCTCTTTATTTTTTGTCAGAGTTGTAAGATATAGCATTAAGTATGCATACATAATATACAATAATAGGGCGGATGTAAGAAGAATAAAACAATAATGGAACATGTAAATCAGTCAAACAGCGAAATGAAGCAAAACAAAATAGTTGAATTAGCAGGAGAGAAAGTGGAGGAAGCATCTTCAGGAGGTCATGGAGAAAGAAGATAAACGATTAAGCAAGCAGTGGAGGCAAGGCGAGCGACAGAAATAAACATAAATGAGGGAGCGCCGTGAGAACAAAGAAGAGGGAAGGAGGAGCATGGAGCTGGGAAATATTGAAAGCAAAACAATAGGAGAGGGGGAGACAAAGAAATGAGGTGGTAAAGAAGAAAAATGATGACATTCTGGCATTGCAATTCTTCATAACCTCATAAAGTGGTCCCACATGGTAGTTTTCAAATGGATTGTATGTCATCGTAATTGCACAATGCTAACTGAGCCTTAAAGGAAGTCTCGCATGCAGCCATCTGCCACCTCTCTGTGTATGGCCAGTTACCACAAAGAGTAATTTCCCTGTATTCAAGACTGTGCAGCAAATTAGTTGACTTGAAACACCTATGTAATAGAAGTCATTGGGCACTTGCTTCACCACCTGCCCATTGAACTGTATTGTAAGGGTGGTTCAGCTTTTTTACTAAGTCCAGGAAGACGGGTCAAATTTTTTCCCCGCAGTAATCAACTGTATTCCACAGCGATGAGGTGGAAAATCTTTGGAGTACTCCCTTAAAGAGCATCAGGAGATTGTTTGATGATATTTGCAATGGCAGCACACCCATTCAGCACAAAGGCAGGGCAGACAGAGAGACCATACAGAATCAATAAAGGGCAGCAGCTTCCGTAATGGAATCAATAGTGCTTAAGCAGGATTGCACATCGCTGCGCACCATGCGCAATTAAAGTAACTCTAATCACCTGAAATGATGCAGAGTAATATGTGATGAAGTAATAATTATGATATGATGTAACTCAATGTGTTTCAAATTACATGCCTGTGTCCTTTTGACTCCTTCACAGTGTGGCATAAAAGGAAGAGACCCAGATGCTAAAGCCAGTATTAGAAAACAAGTAGATTTGAGGGCCGTCAGCAGTACTGAATTTATTTTCTCATTTTGAGGCAAACATTTTTATGATTTTTTATGATTTTTTATGAACCAAACATTTTGTTTGTTACGCCTATGTCTCTCAAGCACATGGCTCTGTTTGTCAGTCCTAGCCCCACCTGTTCGTCAGTGTTCCCACCTGTGCCTCCTCACTAGCAACTCCCCCTTGTCAGTCCCAGGTGTTGCTTTTGTGTTTAAGTACCCCTTTGCGAGTGCGGACCACGCTAGCTGAGGCAAGGAAGGAGAACTCGAGAAATCTGGGCTGGAGTTCTGGGGGGCTTTGAGCGGATGGAACCCGAAGCCAGACCCCCCCTTGCCAAGTAGAGGTTGAGTATAATTGGATCAGAAGGAGCAGGGGTGTAGGTGGGGTGCAAGTTTTCGTCACGAGAATGAGAAGGGAGAGGAATGGTTTTATAGAGTGTAGTAATGAAGTTTTTTTTTAAGAGATCAGATTAAAAATAAAGTATGTGCTCCTAGATCAGATTTTTTTTCTGCCCTGTATGCATACTTTCAGTGCTGTCGCCATAAGCCAGAACTGGCGGTGCGGCAAAACAGCAATGGAGGAGAGGAGCATTTATTATTTGTTGTTGGTGACGGAGGCGATGTGCATAAATGTATCAGTGTGCACATGTGTGCTGTTTTAGGGACAGATTTAGTCACATTTCAGACAATCATGAATGTGAACCGTCAAAATAGCCAAATCTGATCTAAGCAAAAAAATTGAGGCTTGTAATGTGAATATTTGCCCTTGACATCGGCTTAAAGAAATGCTTATTAGGCTCATTTTCAGTTTGGCAAAAATGTAAGAGACACATTTAACATTTTACGATCCAAAAATTCAAGCTTTTTTATTGTTACTGTGCCTTTAAGACTGTACGTAAATTGGCTGCCCTGTATTGTAATCTAATTCAAAAAGCAGTCCAGGTTTTGAAAATGTCTTATAACTGAATTTTATATAATTCTAGTTGAATATTAATGATAAGTTATTATCCTGAATGCATGGGGCTATGCTGCTGCTGTAGGCTGAATCAGCAGAAATATGTAAATGCTTTGATTGTTGTGATCAGGGAATTCAGTACTGTGTGATATCAGCCCATTAAAAGCCAGACATAGTTTTTTTGGCTTCTATTAAAGGGTTAAGCAGGATGCGGGCCGTTGTGAGTTTCCCTCATTCTAAACCAATATGCTCATGAGAATTAAAAGACAGGGGAGATGGGATCAGGAGAATTTCTGTCATGTTTAATTTGTACATACAAGCGTGTTTCAATGTGGATGAGTTGACGTCAGGATAATCCGGACACGGTCAGCTGTATAAAGTGACTTTATGGGCTTTACTTTAGCCAGTCATGTGGATAATAGTCAGCGACAGCTATCCCACTCAGTCTCTCGTAGAGCTCAGGAAAAGGTCCAGCTATTGAGCAGGAGTAATTGTGGGGAACGAAGTCTCGCACCACTGACTCTGATCTTCCCCTTTCCCCCTTTTTTTCCTCCGGGGAATCCAACTGCAGCTGTTTTTCTTTCTGAAATGGAGGCTCCCTCATTTCTAAGGCCACTCGGTAATGATGCTGCTTCTCAGCTGCCGTGGATGATGGAAGGTCACTTTGAAACAGACGTCATGCAGAGATATAATACAAGGGTCTAGGTGCACTCTAACAAAAAGGGGGTTATTTAGAAAAACGGTAGTGGGTGTATATACAGAACCGGGAGAGCTTAACCCTTTAAAATCAGCACAAAAATGTTTATTACATTTAATGTAGATATTGTATTTATTTAATAATGTGATTTCTGTTAGTGCCTTTATTTTTTATATGTGAAAAAGGAAGAAACTCACACTCCCGCTATGACAGTGCATCCAACAGTACAGGCAGCCTTGGGCTTCTATTAGACAGTAATAGAAAACATAGTACATAGTATCACATGTCCCAGCTTAGAAAGCCAGGAGCACAGCGAAAGTTTAGAAAAGAGGTTAAGGGCTTTGCAAAAGGGCAAAGCCGGGTATCGAACTCATAATCCTGTAATCAATGACTCTCTGTTCTAACCACTATGCTGCCACTGCCCTTAGAAAGCTACTATTCCACATACTTTAACTATCCTTGAGTCCACCCCAGTTCAAAAACTAAGGGACAGTCAATTCCAAGAGTTGATTCAGTACAATTTTCTTAATTCTACCAATCCAAAATTAACAAAATAAAGAGAACTCTACTGTCACAATTTGCATCCATTTCCTATGTCCTAAAGTAGAACGCTGTGGGACCCCAATAACATGCTAAACTGAACAGGTACCAAGTAAAGCACAAAAATGCATTAGAGACTTATATACAATCTAAACAAAAATGGTTCTATGTAGAACCATCTACAAACCATCCACATATTTATTTTTGAGTTACTGTGGTTCTATGTAGTGACAAAAAGGGTTCCAGTATTGTGAAAGAACTTTACACCAGTGACCCACTGATGTGGGGTTCTACCAAAAGTGGTCCAAGAATGGACAGTGGGTAAACCGGCGACAGGGTCATGGACACCCAAGGCTCATTGATGCGACCCATTGAGGCCCTGTCTCACAACTTACAAGACTCCATGCCTTGAGTGGTCAGATCTCTTATGGCGGCACAAGGGCGACCTATTCAATATTAGGCTGGTGGTATTAATGTTATGGCTGATTGGTGTATTTCAGTACTGTATAGAAGAATTGTTGCTGCTAGAGTGCTGCTAAACCATGCCCGATTCTCCCCTGTCAGCTTCCTCAGGTGGTTAGATGTTGTTCAGTGGTGATGCTGTTTGACAGTGAGACAATCTTTTGTCACAAGATTTCCATTTTACTCCTGTTCTCCACAGCCAATCCAAAGGTATGTGTGATGTGATGTGGAGAGATGCATTTTTCAGACAGGCTGTCTAGACAGTGACAGTATAATATCTCACGTTGGGTTTGCGTGAGTACAAGTAAACTGGAACATAAATTTTTGTGCAGTCAAATCCAAAGCCTCAGTGTTAAATCTCGAGTGCCAGTCCCCCTCTCTAAAAGGGAGGGGACGGGGTGGTGGAGGGTTGCGAAGACTTGCCGTAGACCCGTGAACAAGGTAGAGATGGTATTAATAGGACGTTACATTGTTCCTCCTCCCAAATTGTTGTTATTTCATAGAATCGCATACTGGTAAAAAATATATATATTGCAATTTTTGGGGGGTGATCAAACATGTGATCTCCTGATGAAAGGGGGCAGAGACCAGGGGCCAGGGGCCAGTGCTGCTCAGAGGGACATTTGTAACCATTTGTGTAATAACTTTGTAATGTTTGCGTACGTGCCAGTAACCTGGAACATCTCTTTGTGCAATCAAATCCAAAGCCTTGGTGTTGAATCTCGAGTGCCAAAGGACTTAAATCAGAGAATCGACTCTTTTTGTAATTGACTCCCAGCTCTACCACATGGCGACACATTGTACTGTCCACTATGGACTACTCTGGACAGATTTTTAGGCAGTTATAAGAACCAAAGCCAAAGTATCTGAGTGTATTGCCAATGCGATGCTAGCTTTCATAGGGTTAAAAAAAAGATTCATCCTCATGCTTAAATGGTTGTTTTTGTTTTTGTCATTCCAGTTATGCTATAGTTTCCTCCTTAAGATTCAGATGATCACTTTTTTAGATTTCTGATGAAAGTTTCAGATTTGTTGTTTTTGTGATGTCACAAAATGTTATATGGAGTAATTTTTTCAGCATAGACTGTTTTTTACAGGCACAATACAGGAAGCCCAATCAGAACAGGACTCATTTACATACATCAGTTATAAAGGCACAGTAATGAAACGGACTGATTGATTCTAAGGGATGAAATAAGGTTGGAAAAATAAGTGTGTTTTTGTACATAAACCCATAAACACATCATCAGTGGACCATAAGAGTTACTCCTATGAGTTAGGAGTACAGATGATGGATGGTGGAGAAGGAGCATCTTCACTCTCTGCAGAACTGCAGAGGTTTTACGTTGTGCTGCAGTCATCTCTCCTCTCTCTTGCTTCCTGTAGATCCTCATGAAGTAGCAGGGTGTCCCCAAAGGAGCTGTGCCTTTGGCAGATTCTGATCAAAGGGAACAAGGGCAGGAAAACGCACTGGTGCAGTTACGCGATAGCGGTGGGGATCACAAATGAAGTATATTAAATAAGAAACAAAAGGAACTTGTGGAGCGCTAAGCAAGAACAAAGAGGCCTAGCAGAACACCGATCAGACTGTTAAGTGACATGCTAGATGCTCAAGAGCCTACATTACCATTTCAGAGGGGATACTGCTGACAGATTTTGCTTTCAGAAATCAGCTTCACATGTTAAGTACAGCAGACAGTGCAACCATGTTAGTACGTCATCTTGAACACAAGTCATAAGACTAATGATTCCAAAATGGCTCTTAACCATAGAAGCTCTTTCATTACATTGAGATTTGTGTATGGCAGCACTTTTTAGCTTCTTTTTAGTGGTGGGGAAAGGAGCCAGGCATCTGTTACACAAATGGAGCCATCTTGTTTACTGTCCGAAATGACAAGTCAACCTGCACATTCCTTCTCAGTTTTCCGAAGGTAATATTGGTAATTGTAAATTTGCTATTTCGGACCATACCATCAGCATTTGATTATTTGGGAAAAGAGGGGTCATAACTCGGAGAACTTTGGGCTGGAGTTCAGGCGGCTTCTGCTTGTGGTAGGAAAACCAGTCCCCCCTCTCGAAAAGGGGGGGTGGTGGAGGCTTGCAAAGACTTGTTGTAGACATGTGAAGAAGGCATGTTCCTCCTCCCAAATTTTAGTTATTTCATAACATCACATAGTGGAAATATTTTGAAAATTTTGCCTTTTTTGGGGGGTGATCAAACCTGTGATCTCCTAATGATATGGCCAGCTCTACTCAGGAGGACATCGGTAACCATTCTGTGTAATAACTTTGTAATGTAGTTTTCACAGGCACTAATTAAGTGCTTATTGAATGGTGGCTGGAGAATAACGTAGGTGTAGGTAACAGTTTTCTTATTAATAAACATAAGCATAGACAAAAAAGTCATACTCACAAGAAATCTGACACTGTAAAATAATAGTGCTTTAGATAAAACATTTTTGGTTTCATATAGAATAATTTTTAAAAGATGTATGCGTGAAGTATCTTTTAAATGTCTACAGAAATCGATGTATTGATTCTTCACATTCACACTTTTCACATGTCTTTAACAAAAATGGTTCTTTCATGCCATCATGGAAAAAAGCCCTTTGTAACTATATTTTCTACTGCATTTAGAACATTTAATGAGAGAATTTAATTTAATAAGAGGGGAACAGAAGGCAGAAAGAAGGCTGTGTTGCAAGAGTGGGAGAAGTGAAAAAAATGTGCATGATTAATGATGACTCAGCAGGTGTGAAATGACACTGTAATTACCTGCACTGTGTGATGGACCCCCCTGGACGCACACACACCTGGTCTTGAACAGGGCATAATTATGAATCCTACGGATTAATTGAGACAAATGAGATTTTGTTTGATATTATTAGCTATTTCTAAGCAGTATCTGTGCAAAAAATCCCCTTAGTTATTTAGAGAAAAATCAGTACCTTTTCAGCACTGTAAGTTAGAAAACAATTTATTACTCTGGTTTCTATACTCTCAATGGTGTATACAGGCTCTCTTTTTTGAATAATAATTCAAATAAGTGAGCATTGTGATATTATGTTACTGTGGTGTCACTAGGACTCAAAAATGAACACTCCTAAATGTTCAGATGGGCAAAAATAAATACTGTAGGATAAAGCCGAACGATATAAGCTCAATAAAAACTTATAATTATTTTCCAAAGACATTGTTATGTTATATTACTAAACACTAATGTACAATATTGTGTAATATAAGTTTGGGCTTATATTATTGTCATTAGTAGTAGTAGTAGTAGTAGTAATTACTTGTATTATAATACATTTCCTGTTGCAAAGTAATAATCTTTTCTGGCAACAGTTCAGGTGTTAACAATGTTGGATCAGTGTTGTTTCCTATTGAAATGAATATTAATATATTCGAAACTTTTCTATATTCTAAAATGTCATACGAGATTACCATATTCATAATATCACACCTGCTACGCAGGTTACCATCTGTGTGTGATTTAATTTCAAAAAAGATTGTGGATGACCTGTATGTGTGGAAGTAGTTTGGTACAGTCTTATGCAAATTATGCTGTTGAAATAAAACAGCATGACTTTATTATGTCAAATTCAGTGCAGTTTGCTGAGTCCAAATATTACAAAAACTATAATTGTCTTATGTGTATTATATATAAAGATAGATTACTTACTTAGATATTTACTATTTAAATATACAGCAAGCTGTGTTTTTGGTGTTGCACATAAATATTAATATTGTAACATTATATTTTGTTTAGGTTTTCAGTATATCATACCGTATATAGCCTTTGCTATTAAGCACATTCAGATGTGAGACATATCACCCAGCCTTAAGATATCTGTGGTTTTGTGTTTTTGGGCTTATCAAAATATTCACAAAATGAATATCCACAATTTAATATCATGAAACAAAGCTATTTATTTGCAAAACAAGCCATTCACTTTCCAAGCCTTTACTTCCCAAACCATTTCTTAACCTCTCCACATAAGCAGCTCATTATTATTTTTATTTCTGAAGAACGAATACCAGGTTTGGTGATTCAGTGCTTCATTTAGTTAACAGAGCAATGCAATGGCTGGGAACTTTGAGAAAAACAAGACGGTGTTCTTTTAAGTATCTGACAACAAGCAAAACAGCACACATATGGCCCAGGTAAATAGCTTTAAACTGATTGCTTTGCAAGATTTTTGCAAAGTACCACCAAAAGTTTTAATTCACTGGTGGTCATTTTGCAGTCAGGCTCATTTTCTACAGAAAGTGACTCCAAAACCATTAGATCATGAAAAACATGTATTGGAAACACAGAGCACCTGCTGTGATTTCTACTTTGGGTGGGGGAAAGACCCTGACCTGGCAGTGCTGGGGGCACGGGGTGTTTCTGAACCTCCAAGGCTAATTTTCTGTGTCAGTGACAGAGTAGACAGTTGCTTGCGGTTGATTAAAATTTATGTCAGTTGACAGCCCCCTTCCATTACTGGTCAGCTTGATAAGTTTGCAGTTAGATGGATTTATTTATCCACATAAAATTGGGAAAATGGGACATTTCACTGAAATCCATTATAAGCTGTAAATGAGGCTTGTCCCTGCTCTAATTGAGCAGAGAAGACATGTTGTTGCAGCCAAAAAAGGGGGTTAATAAGATGAAAATGGAATATAGAAACAAAGATGAGAGATAAGAAATTTGAGTGCAGACAAACATTTGTGTACACAGGGCCAAATAAGACAGATCTATTTACATTCACATTTATTTTAAAGGCATTTCGCAGAAGCTCTTTTCCAGAGCGACTTACAAAAGAGCTTCATTGTTTACTCAGAAGATATCCTTAGCTAGTTTGTATAGACTAGGATCCAAAAGATACCTCTAGGCTTAGATTATACTAAATACAAAAGTCAGTATGGGTACCACAATACAATACACTACACTTTGCTCAAGTACTTGCAAGAAATGGGTCTTCGGTCTGCGTTTGAAGACAGACACTGGAACGGAACATGCCTTTTTCTGTTAAAGGAATGGTTGAGCTATTGATCTGGACAATGCATATTTATTTATTTAGAAAAACAATGATATTGTAGGAAATACAAATAACACTAATATAATAAGTAGGGATGTTACATATGTGACTGCTTTCACTTTCTAAACCATTTCCAAACCTCTCCTCAGAGCAACCCAGTTTTTTTTGTGATCAAGAATTTTTATTTCACAAAACAACAAACAACAAGGGGATGGGGGGGGGGGGCAACAGACAGCAAAAACAGCACACATAAGCGACATGGACAGTTACAATGATCATAGGTACAACATCACAAAATTAAATAAGGGATGAAATGTCCATATTCAACATATACCTTGCAGGAAATGTAAAATAAGTAACACCAAAATTGACCCTGTTTCAACAGTAATATGCTTAGCATGGTTACAGCCGTACATTCTACCCAGTATTTTTTTTTTGGTTTGGTAAGTTTGGTTAATGTGTGAGTTAAACCAGATGAGCTGCTGCTACTGGTGGATTTATTAGGTGGTGTTCTGTGTTCTCCTTCTGTGTAGCTCAAAAGAAATCATAGCATATTCTGAAAACAAATGCAATCATCTAGGTTCATTATAACATGATCAGTCACTACAACTGGACATTCAGACCTCGTTCACACCTGATCTATTCATACATCTTGAGTGTGAGGATTTTATCTGGAGAAGGTCGAGCCACATAAAAATACAGGTTTCAAACACACCCAAGACGCATTTAAAACAGATACAAATCTGATTACTCAAATAACTTCAGGAGTTGGTCTGAGATGCATGTGAGGCATATGTTCTAGCTGTGTGAACGCATCCACCTCTTCAAGATGCATTCGACAACCAAAACCATTTAATTGCCACACAATGAGCGAATTCACATATTCTGTCTAACACAGCGGATTTTAGTCTGACTTACCTGAGACACGTTTGACTGTAAATATCCTCACCCCTTTTATGGTTAGGTTTAGGGTTAGATTTAAGGTTTAGATCAAGGATTTAGGGTTGATTCAAAAGTAAGGTTAGAGTTAAGGTTAGGTGTAGGGTTAGATTTCACAGAGAATCATTTACACTACATTGCATTTGGGGCAGTGGTGGCCCAGCGGTTAGAGCTCCAGGCTATTGATAACAGGGTTGTGGGTTCAATAGCAATGCTCTGCGAGCTGCCACTGTTGGGCCCTTGAGCAAGGCCCTTCACCCTCTCTGCTCCCTGTGTGCTGGAGTTGGCTGCCCACCACTCTGGGTGGGTATGTGCTCGCTGCCCCTAGTTCACTAGTGTACCACGGATGGGTTAAATGCAGAGGACACATTTTGCTGTACATAGTACGGTTACAAATACATGCACCAATATTTTATTTATTTATGTACCTAATACATAATCAGTTAAATGTTAGTTGAATGTCAGCTATGAATCTAGTATCTATAATGAACCATTCAAGTAAAGTGATACCAAAATTTGATCAGGATACCATCCAGATACTAGTTACATAGAGTGACGAGATGTACACAGGGTGTCAGTTAAAGGCATGGTTGACTGCCAAACACACACAAGTTCCTCGGTACATGAAATGCTGTTAATCTATAAGGGCATTTGCAGTTCACTTATTTGTTTTTTCATTGGAGCTGTGAAACCAAAAATCTTAGACATTGACTTCCATTATTCAAGATTAGCCTTGCAGCTCCAGTGCAAAAGTAAACAAGCAAGCTTTATCTTGCCGATCTATTCCTCAAACATATCTTGCTGATTTATTTATGGCATAATTGGGTGAACTTGTTTTGTAGTGAACCATTTCTTCAACAATCACATTTCCTAGTTCTGTAAAATGTACATCTTCACAAGCGCATTTCTGTTGACTGCTGACTATCTGTTAACCTTGTCCTGTCTTTTTTTGGATGCAGGACAGAAGATTCTGCACCACAAAAGCACTGTCCTGGAGACTGTAGTGCTGATCAACCCCTCAGATGAGGCTGTTAGCACTGAGGTAATTTTCTGTCATTCACACATCACAGTTGACAAAATTTGCAACATTAGTTTTTTGTCATGATAGATCTGAAAGCATCAAATTCTTTATGACCAGAACAAAGTTCATTTCCATCATAATTTTTTAAAGAACTTGCTTCAGTAGTAGTACTGCTCTGGTTCACCTAATGTCATAAAGTGGATAACAGTGCAAGTGCATAGGGTGCTTTTGTGGCAACCCTTCTGTCTCTATTGTTCTGGTATGCCTGTCTTCCAGACTTCATTCATTGGAACTACGTAAATGGGTAATGTGTCAGTGGCCTGTGCCCCTAAAGCCTTTGCCCTTAGCACATCAGTCATTACTTTGACAAAAAGAGTGCCCCATCTTTTTCAACCTCTGAACGTACACATGACCAGCACCCTGCCTTTACAGGCCATCTGCAGTCCAGCTCTGCATTAATAATATGGCACAGAACTGCAGGTTTGATCCTGGCTAGCTGCCCAGAACAGTCTATGGCAGTGAAGTGGAAACCAGTGAGAGAGAGCTAGAGAGGGGGAGCCAGAGAGGGCTAATTAACTAATGCATTTTATCCAGAAGAAATTGATTACATTTTCATTAGCTTATGTCAAGCCTGGCAAGCCTGCATACCAAAGTAAAGTAGACTCAGACATATTGTCTTGTTGCAGAGAAGAAATCCGCCTGTGGAAGTTTTTCGTATATCAGGAAAAACGAAAAGAAACAGATCCCATTAGCGTCACCTCATTTTCTTTGATGTTTTTGAATTTATAACTTGGCTTGAAGACATGCTGTTTATTAGGTTTGCCTTGGGCAGACATCAGGTAATTCTATCCATGCTTGGATTGTGACGTTTACCGTCCGAATGAGCCTTCTATATTCTTTTCAGGTTCGCCTGTTGATTTCAGACACAGCCCGCCACAAGCTGCTCGTTCTGGCGGGCCAGTGTTTTGAGAACACCGGTGAACTCATTCTTCAGTCTGGTTCCTTCTCCTTTTTCAACTTCATTGACATTTTCACAGACCAGGAGGTGAGTATATGTAATGGTAACATACACTTTATCTTCAGATGTTTGTGGACAGCCCTTCTAATAAATGCATTGAGCTGCTTTAAGTTGCACTTGTTGCTGACACAGATGTGCACATGCACAGCTTGTCTAGTCCCTGTAGAGAAGTATTGCCAATAGAATAAGAGAATCTCTGGAACAGATAACATAAACCTATTGGCACCATGCCTAGTGCCAGGCATGGGCTAGATGGGTATAAAGTCCCCAAGCACTGAGCTGTGGAGCAGTGGAACTGTGTTCTCTGAAATGATGATGGGTGCTCCATCCAATTCTATTGGGATGAGCTGGGGAGTTGGGGCTAATGTTCTTGTCACTTTGTAATGTAATTGTATATGTAAATGTAATGTATTCTTGTCACACAATGTAATCAACTCCTTACATCAGTGCTCCAAAATCTATTAGTAAGCCTTCTCTGGGCAGAGACGATTACAACCAACAAAAACAGGATACATTCCTTGATTCCTTCATTCCCTAATATCCTTGATTTCAGAAGAAACAATGAATGAGCAGGTGTCCCTATACTTTTGTCTATGTAGTATGTTCTCATAGTCAGCTTATGGCATTGTTTTTGTCCAGTGATTTGTAAAACATACCTATTGAATTTATGATTTATTCTTTTCTGTGTCCTTCTACCATAACAATGTTTAGGTAATAGAGGTTGTGTGAGGTAAAAACTTCCTGATCAAGCTGGAGCATATTGTCTGATTAATTTTAAAGCAGTGCACATCTATTTGCTGAATGCTAACATCGTTCAACTTTATCATGCAGATTGGAGAGCTTTTAAGCACCATTCATCCAGCCAACAAAGCCAGCCTAACCCTTTTCTGTCCTGAACATGGTGACTGGAAAAATTCTAACCTTGACAAACACAGCCTACAGGACTTCATTAATATTAAGCTAAACTCTGCATCGATCTTGCCAGAAATGGAGGGCCTCTCAGAGTTCACTGAATACCTCTCAGAATCAGTGGAAATCCAATCTCCCTTTGACATGCTTGAACCTCCCACCTCAGGGGGATTCTTAAAATTATCAAAACCATGCTGCTACATTTTCCCAGGAGGCAGAGGTGATTCAGCACTATTTGCTGTTAATGGCTTCAACATGCTTGTCAACGGTGGATCTAACAGAAAGGCCTGTTTTTGGAAATTGGTACGTCATCTGGACAGAGTAGATTCCATCCTCTTGACACACATTGGAGATGACAACCTTCCAGGGATCAACAGCATGCTGCAAAGAAAGATTGCAGAATTGGAGGAGGAGCAATCCCAGGGATCCACAGCCAATAGTGACTGGATGAAGAACATGATCTCACCTGACATTGGTGTCGTATTCCTTAACCTTCCTGAGACTCTTGAGAACCCAGAACCAAACCACAGGGTACGGAGAAACATTGAGGAAGCTGCACTAACCCAGCAGTATCTCAGCAAGCTGTCTTTGAAACCAGAACCTCTGCAAAAGAATGTAGGAAATACCATTGAACCTATCATACTTTTCCAGAAAATGGGTGTTGGTAAGCTTGAGATGTATGTTCTCAATCCTGCAAAGAACAGTAAGGAGTTGCAGTACTTCATGAAGCAGTGGACTGGTAGTGAGAAGGACAAAGCTTCAGTTCTGTTACCAAATGGAAATGAGTCAGAGCTCCCAATCTCATATTTGTCCTCAATCTCTTCCCTGATCGTATGGCATCCCTCCAACCCATCCGAGAAAATAGTACGTGTTCTGTTCCCAGGTAATGCCACCCAGTATAACATTCTTGAAGGCCTAGAGAAACTAAAACATCTAGATTTTCTCAAGCACTCTGTAGTCACAGAGAAAGAGCTGTCTTCAAACACGGTCTCAGCTCTTAAGCAAGCAAAGCTGAAGCATAAGACAGATAGCAAGGAAAGTCTGAAGTCACTCCCAAAGGCATCACCAATCAAAGGCATCAGGAAGGAATCTAAAGAAGAAACCCCTGAAAAGGAAAAAACTGATGCTGAAGGAACACAGGAGACGCCAGTAAAAGCAGAGAAGAAAGAAAAACCGCTTGTGAGACGAAAGCAAACAGTAGAAAAAGAAGTAAAAGCTAAAACCGAACCAGCATCTAAAACTGACACTCCAGAAAAAAAGAAAGCTGATATAAAACCAAAAGTTACACCCAAAGAAAAACTGATAAAGAAAGAGGTAAGGAAAGCTGTGGAGAAGAATGAAGTGAATAAAAAGGAGGAAAAAGCTGATAAAAAAGAGGGTAAGAAAGAGGACAAACCAACACCCAAAAAAGAGGAAAAGTTGAAGAAAGACGATGTTAAGAAGGAGATCAAAAAACGTGACATTAGGAAAGACTCACCTTTGAAGGACAGCAGAAAAGAGGAAAAGAAAGAAATTAAAAGAGACGAAAAAGACCTTAAAAAAGACACAAAGAAACCTGCAAGTTTAAAGAAGAATATTACCAGCTCCAGTGAAGTGAAAAAGCCTGCACCAAAACCAAAAGTGGCATCACAAGGAAAAATTTCCAGCAGCCCTGCAAAATCTAAAGAAAAGACTAAGCCCACCAAAAAAGACGCTGGAAAATCTGTGGCAGCGGCTGCATCTGTAGCTGCTCCCATTAAGGCAGCCACTGTGGCCAGCACCAAAGCCTTGGAGGCTGAAAGATCTCTGATGTCCTCTCCAGAAGACCTTACCAAAGACTTTGAGGCTCTAAAAGCCGAGGAGATTTTTGAAGACGCCGAAACTTTACCTCAGACCGAAATAGGAGATTCTGAACAAGGAGTGATAATACAGCGTGAAGAAATTACCATATGCAAAGACTCTTCAGAAACTGCAGAATCTGTGGATGAGGGAATAACAACTACAGAAGTTGAGGAAGAATGTGAAGGTACCCCAGAGGAGTCAGAACCTAAACAAAAAACGAGTGGTACTAATGGTACAGAGAAGTTTGAAGACGAGGGCACAGGACTTGAAGAATCATCAGAGGCTGGAGATTATGAAGAAAAAGGAGATACAGAGGAAGTGGATGAACAGGAACAAGGAATGGACATTAGATTTAAAGCAAAGGAAGAAGTCGAGGAAGAAACTGTGGTAGAACTTGGGGATGTGTGCGCTGGGCTGGAAGACAACAAAATACCTGCCAAAGAAACTGAAAGACCGATTTTGGCTATGACCACTCCTCCGAAGCTTTCAGCTCCTGTCTCACCAGCAGCTTCCATTCATGATGAAACTCTACCAGCTGGCTCAGAGAGTGAGGTGGCTTCAGATGACGAGAATCGAGATGAGCCTCCAGAGGAATACACTACATCTGGGCATACACAGTCTACGATTGAAATCTCAAGTGTACCAACTCCCATGGACGAAATGTCAACTCCGAGGGATATAATGAGTGATGAGACTACAAATGATGAAACTGAGTCTCCCTCTCAAGACTTTGTCAGGTATGTGATCTCAGGAGACAATGATCGAAAGAAGCTTTCACCCCTGCAAGATGTTCCAGAGTTAGATCATTCAAAGAGTGATGCAACAGAGGGTCATGATTATCATGTATCTGCATCTACAATTTCACCACCATCTTCACTGGAGGAAGACAAATCTTGTAAGGAATTCTACGGTAAACCTGGTGACACGTTCACTTTGCAATCAGAGAGGTTTGCTGCTGCATCTACCACATTGCCTCTTGTGCGATCTCCCTCTGTAGACCAGAATATAAGCATTGAACATCTTCATATGGGTATTTCATCACCAATTGAGCTGGGAACTACGCTTACACTGTCATCGAAAGGAGTCATTGACTCTTCAAATAGTCCAGATGATAAAACATTGGAGGGCACTTCTCCTCAGTCCACGGGACATACACCTTACTATCAGTCTCCAGTGGATGAGAAAGCCGGAGCCATACCACTTGAACAGGTCAGTAACAACCAAGGCCCCATTATTGTTGAAGTAACAAGTGACAAGGAGTATTCTTCCAGAGAGGCTAGTCCTACTGAAGAAGCTGTCCCAAAAGTATCAAGTGACAAGGAGTATTCTCCCAAAGAGGCTAGTCCTATTGCTGAAGCTGTCTTAAATATAACATGTGACAAGGAGTATTCTCCTAAAGAGGCTAGCCCTGTTGATGAAACCATCCCAAAAGTAGGAAGTGACAAGGAGTATTCTCCCAGAGAGGCAAGTCCAGTTGCTGAAGCTGTCCCAAAAGTAGGAAGTGACAAGGAGTATTCTCCCAGAGAGGCAAGTCCAATTGCTGAAGCTGTCCCAAAAGTAGGAAGTGACAAGGAGTATTCTCCCAGAGAGGCAAGTCCAATTGCTGAAGCTGTCCCAAAAGTAGGAAGTGACAAGGAATATTCTCCCAGAGAGGCAAGTCCAATTGCTGAAACTGTCCCAAAAGTAGGAAGTGAGAAGCAGTATTCTCCCAGAGAGGCGAGTCCAATTGCTGAAGCTGTCCCAAAAGTAGGAAGTGACAAGGAGTATTCTCCCAGAGAGGCGAGTCCCATCGATGAAACTGTCCCAAAAGTAGGAAGTGAGAAGGAGTATTCTCCCAGAGAGGCGAGTCCCATCGATGAAACTGTCCCAAAAGTAGGAAGTGAGAAGGAGTATTCTCCCAGAGAGGCGAGTCCCATCGATGAAACTGTCCCAAAAGTAGGAAGTGACAAGGAGTATTCTCCCAGAGAGGCGAGTCCCATCGATGAAACTGTCCCAAAAGTAGGAAGTGAGAAGGAGTATTCTCCCAGAGAGGCGAGTCCCATCGATGAAACTGTCCCAAAAGTAGGAAGTGAGAAAGAGTATTCTCCCAGAGAGGCAAGTCCAATTGCTGAAGCTGTCCCAAAAGTAGGAAGTGACAAGGAGTATTCTCCCAGAGAGACGAGTCCCATCGATGAAACTGTCCCAAAAGTAGGAAGTGACAAGGAGTATTCTCCCAGAGAGACGAGTCCCATCGATGAAACTGTCCCAAAAGTAGGAAGTGACAAGGAGTATTCTCCCAGAGAGACGAGTCCCATCGATGAAACTGTCCCAAAAGTAGGAAGTGAGAAGGAGTATTCTTCCAGAGAGGCTAGTCCCATCGATGAAGCTGTCCCAAAAGTAGGAAGTGAGAAGGAGTATTCTCCCAGAGAGGCTAGTCCCATCGATGAAGCTGTCCCAAAAGTAGGAAGTGAGAAAGAGTATTCTCCCAGAGAGGCAAGTCCTGTTGATGAAGCTGTCCCAAAAGTAGGAAGTGAGAAAGAGTATTCTCCCAGAGAGGCAAGTCCTGTTGATGAAGCTGTCCCAAAAGTAGCAAGTGGTGAGGAGTATTCTCCTGGAGAGGCTAGTCCTATTGATGGAGACTTCCCAAAAGTACCAAGTGACAAGGAATATTCTCCCAGAGAGGCTAGTCCTATTGATGGAGACTTCCCAAAAGTAATACGTAACAAGGACGATTCTCCCAAAAGGGCTAGTCCTATTGATGAAGCTGTCCTAAAGCTAACAATTGACAAGGAGTATTCTCCCAGAGAGGCTAGTCCCATTGATGAAGCTGTCCCAGTATCACCAGCAGAAAGAATCCCAACACCAGACTATAGTCCAGCATCCTGTGGCAGTACCTCATCAGTGCTTGAAGGAAAGCCCTACTTTGACAGTCAATCTGAGGGTGAACTTAGCCCCAATGATAAAAAGCCAGCAAGTGGTGACAGTTCTTCTATATCGTCCTCATTACCACAAACTAAAATAGATACTTCCGCGGACACCGTTCTTTTTCCAACATTCAAAGAGGAGAGTAAAATGTCCATATCAGAGGGAACCACATCTGATAAGTCAGGCACACCAGTTGATGAGGTTGTTGCTGAAGATACCTTCTCTCATATTGCTTCAGCCTCAACAGCATCACTTGCAACAAGCTCTTTTCCAGAGCCCACAACAGACGACGTCTCCCCATCATTACACGCTGAAGTGGGCTCCCCTCACTCCACCGAAGTAGACGACTCACTGTCTGTTTCTGTTGTGCAAACTCCAACCACAATGCAAGAAACAGACATTTCCCCATCTAAGGAAGAAAGTCCTCGGCCTATGTCAATCTCTCCAGATGTTTCACCCAAAACAGCCAAATCAAGGACACCTCAGCAGGAGACAAAATCTCCGGAACATTCTACTATGTCAGTGGAATTCGGACAGGAATCCCCAGATCATTCTTTCGCATTGGACTTCAGCAAGCAGTCACCAGAGCATCCAGCTGCAGGAGGGTCCCTGCGTGCAGTCACTGAAAATGGGCCAACAGAGGTTGACTACAGCCCCTCGGATGGAGCTGATTTCAAATCAACAGAACTGCGCCGACCAGGAGAGGATGGTGAGAAACCCATGCTTTTTAAGGAGCCTGACAGAAACCTGGTTGCCTCAGCTTCTCCATCGGATGCTTCTCAGTCCACTCCATCCGTTACAACACCCTCTCAAATCGGTGGTCTTAAGGAAATGTCTCCTAATGCAGGCCCTTGTTCTGAATCTGTCACACCAAAAATATCTCCCCGCAATCAGTCGCCAGTGTCCTCTGACTCCTCTCTGGTACTGGGGGGATCCAGCACCTTGGATTACAAAAAGCCCACCTTATTTTCTAGTGATGATCTTACTTTTAAGACAGAAGACACCAGACCTAGTGAAGTCGGCATCCCACCAAAAACTCCCTCCCCTTTATCCCCTACAGTAACCTCTCATGCACTTAATCTTGGAGAAGAGACAGTTCCCTGTACCTCTGAGTCTAAATCATCTATCAGTCCAAAAATGCCATCTCCTTCATCCCCTAGACTGACAGAATCTCAGTTTCACAGCAGTGGTGTTGAAGAAGCAGCACAAAAGTCCACCAGTGGCTCTAAAGATCCAGACAGCTCCAAACCAAGTGTCTCTCCTCAGTCACGATCAAATGTCGACTTATGTTTGGTGACCTCTTGTGAGTACAGACATCCAAAGACAGAGCTTTCACCTTCATTTATAAACCCCAATCCTCTTGAGTACTTCATGAACGAGGAGAATCCTGTTCAAGATGAAAAGCCACTCACCAAGTCTGGTGGAGGACCACCTCCGCCTGGAGGAAAGCAGCAAAATAAGCAGTGTGAAGAAACTCCTCCAACTTCTGTAAGTGAATCAGCTCCCTCTCAAACAGATTCTGATGTTCCTCCCGGAACTGAAGAGTGTCCTTCCATAACAGCAGATGCAAACATTGATTCAGAGGATGACTCAGAAACTCTACCAACAGACAGGACACTAACGTACAGGCATGCAGACCCTCCTCCAGTTCCATCAAGGGACTCGGCTCCTGCACCACCATATCCTGATGTCTGCATGGTGGATCCAGAGGCCCTTAAGGCTGAAGAGAACAACCAACTGAAAGAGGAAGGAGAGAAACCAAAAAAGAAAAAATCCATCAGCAAAACGAAGTCTTCATCACCAGCTAGAAAGAACGTACTGTCTAAAACAAATGTGACCAAGGAGTCAAAAACGGCCTCTCCCAAGAAGAGTACGGAGGGAAAAGATGCCAAAAATGCAACTAACACATCTGCATCAAGAGGTGTGAAAACTACAGGTAAGCATTATTTTATCCCTTGCTAATTTGCAAAATTACAAACCTAGGTATGGTGGCAATACTGGACTAACCTCACATGACTAAATTACTATGCATTGACCCTTGTGTCAGTTGTTTATGTGCAAATGGTTGCTTCATTACCTGTTTGATGTCTGACATCTCAGGAAACAGCAAGGCCAACAGTGGATCGTCAGTGCCCAACTGCCCTCCAATGTACATGGACCTAGTATATATTCCTAATCACTGTAGTGCCAAAAATGTGGATGCAGAGTTCTTCAAGCGAATCCGGTCTTCATACTACGTGGTCAGTGGCAACGATCAGGCAGCACAGGAGCCCAGTAAGACGGTCCTAGATGCTTTGTTAGAGGGGAAGGCACAGTGGGAAAATAATATGCAGGTAGGACACCACCTCTTTTGTTTTAGACATGTAAATGATGACTGTTAAAAGCAGTAGTAGTAGGAGGGAGTGGGCACACTTGCTATAACTAACTAACACTGGACAAAATGTGATATATTATGTCCTTTTAGTTTTAACACAGTTTTACAACTAAGAAGGACAGTGAGAAGGCCATATTCCCAACTAAACATCACTGGGTGATATTTTTATTTTGAGTGGTCCTTTTAAATAATACTAATAATAATAACAAAAAACACGCAACTGACTTAACTGAAGTAACATATCAACTATATATCAATGTTGTAGCAATGGTGAATCATCTGCGTACATTCAGTAGATTATCAAGAGACTCTAAATGAACTACACCTTAAAACTTAGTTATAATCTGCTGAATTCAGAATTCTTGACGGTTTATTTAGAGTGTGCAAGGTCAAATAGGCCCATGTTAACCTGAGAAATCACTGATTATGTGACAGGTCTAATACATGTTAATGTGATGTAAGTAATGTATCAACAATACATCTTTGAGATATTTTCTTAAAAGCATTTAGATACTTCACTACTGATACCTCAGTAGTGATACCTCATAAAATCTGAAATCCAGTATCTCAAAGGATTAGAATAAACAGAAAAAGATTTACAATACAGGAATGTTCAACGTCTGACAGGTATGTTAATGTACACACTCAGTACTTGGTTGGAGCTCCTTTACCACTAGTTAATGCATCAGTGTGGCGTGACATGGAGTCAATCAGCTTGTGGCCCTGCTAAGATGCTAAGATCCTAAAAAGCCCAGCTCGTCTGTATTGCTGTTTTTTTTTTACAATATTCATTTTTTTTAGATACGCTAGTATGTTTAAGTACTTAGGCTTAACAGCAGAAATAGCAATAATAATAAAAAAACATCCACAGTTTGGAAAACCTGTCCAGTTCAAATAACATAGGAGTGTGTTTGGAAGATTTTACCATTTTTTGTGCATGTTACAAGTAGCTCTTTTATCCATTACAATTAATTTTCTATGTTGTAGACTGCAGTTTGAAGCAGAGATGTGTAGATTGCCTTAGTAAATATACTACTAATATGGCTCAAATTTCTAGTTCTAATCAATAATTTAGCAAAAGCAAAAAAGTGTTAGTTACCCTATTCTCCCCTACTATTAATGCCTTTTTATTTCAGGAACACTATTATCTTCAACCTATATTTAGCAAGGTTCTCATAATGAATATTCTAACAATTGTGGTTTGTGCCCACAAATATATAACACATGTCTGCATTTTGATACTCATAGATTTCTGTTCTGCACTTACAGGTGACCCTAATTCCAACGCATGATTCTGATGTTATGAGGGAGTGGTATCAGGAGACTCATGAGAAACAGCAAAACTTGAATATCATGGTTTTGGCCAGCAGCAGCACTGTGGTTATGCAAGATGAATCTTTCCCAGCATGTAAGATTGAGCTGTGATTGTGAGTGTTGAGCTCACTCCCTCCAGGGAAACAGTTCTGAAACAGTGAATCATTCTCTTGGTCAATAACAGAGCGTATAATGCTGTGTACATGGAATGGCTGAACAAACCTTTTCAGTAGGTAAACGCTTTGGTCTTTACTAAAGAAAATGCTATATGCAATTATTAATATGCTAGAGTTAAAAAAAAGAGCTCCCCAGAAACAAATCTAATTGTCAGATCCCATTTTCACACAAAGAGATCAACAGTCTTTGTCAATCAAGAAGAAAACAAAAGTTAAAAGAAGCACCTCTTCAACACTTAGTGTTTGAAAACTCACCCAATGTAGAAGTCTCAATATTTAGTTTGGAGCAATATATAAACGGCTTATGGTTAAGCGGTTAAGCGACATATGAACATACATGTACATGTCCAGGACATACCTGGACAGTTAGGACATCTACCACAAAAACACAGCACTGAAAAGCAGCTGATGAACACAAACATTAGAAATAATACATACACCAAAGTGTGAGGGATTATTTAACAAATGCCTTAGAATGTTAATTGAATGTACAACACATGTGATGCACTTATAATGAAGACAATTAGCAAGTGTGAATATTTTTTGATCATCAACACAACGGTGAATACACAATACAGCATATTTCAATGTAAAGAAGATAAATAAAGATCTCTGAGCAGCTTTGTGAAGGACTGGCGTAAAGATTAGCAAACAATCGTTAATGGGAGGCCTTCGCCCCCAAAGGTTTTGTCTAAGTCAACTACACTTAACCAGCTGAGAGACCCACTGAGGATTCACTTCAGGTAGTGTTATGTTTTAGTCACACAATAAAAAAAGGCACTTTCTCACATTTCACATTGTCGATGAGCAAATGTTGACCTGACGCAAATGTCTACTTCAGTAGTCCAAGACAGAAACCATGTGAAAGGAATTTTTAAATTATCCACTGCTCATAACTGGATCATAACATTCATAACCACTTATTTATTTATTTATATATTTGTTCTTTAAGCCCCTCCTCAAACACTCTCCAAAAAAACAAGTTTTATGTCATTTTGCACTATTTATTATTTGCACTTCTGTGTATGTGTATCAATCCTTTTTATGGACTGTGTTGTGTTTACTTTTTGACATTCCTCTGTAGTTAATGTTAGGAATAGCCATAACATGCTCAGAGGTGTGCCAAACCTCAAGATGTTATTATTTTTGCTTCATTCCTCTGAAGAACAACAAAATATTTGTGCTTTTCAAATGATAGAAAGAGTTAGAGTTCTTGTCTGTTTATTTTTCCCATGTTTTTACTTAATAGTGTAATATTTGAGCATTGAGATAGTCCTACTCACTTTGAAATTTAACAAAACTTGAGAACGGACATGATTTTGCACCCTTAATTTTATTTATTTATTTATTTATTTTCCATTTTTCCAGCTTGCGCTGCGCTGTAGTTGCAGACTCATAACATGGGGGAGGGATTTGAGGATATTTGCACGGGCTATGTAATATACTGAACAGTTTACAGTATACTGTTTTTTATGAGAGGAAAACATGCTTTTAACTGCCGACCACGCGCTACAATGCTACTTTTAAATAGTATAAAATACAAGATTTTATGTCTGAGCTTTCTCCCATTAGTTTCTGTTCATGAACTGTGTGGTTATCTCACTGACTATGCTGCAAAAGATTATGTTATTGGGGTCCACATAATAGCACTTGGTGTCCACTATCAAACCCATCTTGGCAGACTGTCAAATTGGCTGTGTACAGAGTAAAACAAAACCTGGATCAAATTTCTTCAGAAATCTAGTGATACTGTTATTTTAAGAATATATATGTGCTTGTAATCACGGATCACTTCAACACATTGCCCAAAGCACGTTCTCTGTAACAGAGCTGCTAAACATCATGTACTTTATAAGCTCAGCTGGCTTTCTCTTGCGTTAAACGGCCTCACCAGTTTTTCAGTTGACTACAGTCTACAGTGATGGATGCTTTTATCGCATCTGCTAGGCATGAGGGGGATACTGTCTAGATTATGAGAGCCAATCCAGACACTGCAAAATCTTCAATAACAATAAATGACAATATACAAACAAACATCAACAACATCATGGAAAATCAACTGTGAACTGGATGGAGGCTTTGATCTGCACCTCTTAATGCTTTTCTCCTGTTCCCATCAGTGAGCGTGCACTAATTACATGTCGTTGCCTAGCAACTCTGATTAAAAAACAACAATTCATCAGAATTTCCATGGCAACCACAGATGTAGAGAAACGGGGACCTGTAAACACATGCATGACTAACCAGCATTGTTGTTCAAGTTCAGATCAACTAAACGTCAAACTCCAAATCCCGCTACTGTTTAACTGGATCATGAGACACACACACACACACACACACACACACTCACACTGTCTGTATTCTATGCACTCACGTCTTGCTTTTTCTCTCTCTTTATCACACACTCTCACACCGACAAACAGCTCCCGTCTTTCTCTAACACTTGCCTTCTCCTTCTTCTTTTTCTCTTGCCTCAAACCCCCGCCCCCTTCACTATACGACCCACCGCTCCTCTCCCCAAACCTGCGATTATAATAGAAGTATGTCCGCAGCTCTGTTTGAAATATATATCTTGTGAACTTGCATCTTCCCTTATCACTTTCCCCAAACTCATATCTAATGTAGAGGATTAGTCTCAAGTAAAAGTATTACCTTGTGGTTTTTCTGATGTTTGTGTGTGATATCTCCTTCTGCTCGCTTTAGGGGCGTTCAATGTAAAGGGTACCACTATTAAAAAACAGAAAGCAAAATTTAAAAAAGCATCCACAATAAATGATAATTTTGTGGAAATTATTGCTTGTCTGTGGCTTTCTTTGTTTGGCATTTGAGTATATTGTGATCGTGAGTATATTCATAATAGCGCGTGTCTCAGAAAATCTAAATTGGCCATACTCTGATTCAGGATGTTAATGTTAATGTTAATAAGGTTTCTTTTGTAAAGGAGGTACATGTGTTTTTGCATAACATCAACGTAATAGTCAGATCTACAAATCTACAGCCCTCTCCAAATGACATGTTAATATGTGACAACTTTAGAGCACAGTTTCTAGTTTCTGTGCTATTTTTGTGAGTTTTCGTCCATCAGTAAGTTTAATCCATGTCCAAGAAACTGGCTCCAAATGTCAGAAAAATGCTTATTAATGACTGGCAATGTTTGTTTTTTTGTTTTTTTTTTCTGTGATAGACCAGTAGGAGACTTTAATGTTAAGGTCAGAACAAAACCATTTATCTCCATTTTTTATGAATACATTCCAGCATCCAGCATTCAAACTATTTTGTATAAGGAATTTGTGATCAATGGAAAGATTTTGGCCTTTTAACTTATTTTTTTTTTCTCACAGGAGCAATATCTTTACCAATAATAATTATCATCACCCAACTAAACATATTTATGATTAATAACAATTGTGAAAACCCTAAACCCATTATAGCTGTTCAGTATTGTGATCCCTCAAGACAGAATGCTATATAATGGAATATATGCATTTTTTTACTTGAAATTGTAAATATTGGGTAAATGTCTTGTTTCAGAGACATGGTTAAAAAAGGAGCAAAACCTCACCACTGTAGCAAATACCCTTGCCATGGTGCTAGGCACCCCACGCCAGTGAGGGCATTAACTAATTATGACTCTGGCACTGCAGGCATTTTCCGGACCCAGACAGAACCGTGGCGATAAACCCAAGTGGAAAACTCTTGCGGCAAAGCGCTTGGGAAATAACTTTGGCAGGAGTTCAAAGGGAGGCGTCTGGGTCACAGTGTCCAATTACTTTTATGTATGTACTCATGGCAGTGGCCTAATCAATGGAGGTCTGCGTGGCTAACTTAGTCTACAGTGACCTTAGATGAATTGTGTTCAGGGATTGAGCTCTGAGGACACTGCATATTACAGTACAGAACTGCACAGTATTAATAATAGAACAGTTGGAGTGTCTGAGGGGTCAGATTTAGCAGATGTAAATGGGTAGTTTTGCAAGAAATCTACTCAGTTTTCTGCTTCTGTTCAGTCAGTTAAGACATGCTTGGTGTCCAAATTCTGCTGCTTTAGTTTTACACTGGAGCTTCAAGGCTAACTAATACAAGTAATAAGACGTTTAGACCCCACAAAGCCCAAACCCCAGAATTCTAAATAAATTCTCTATGTGGTTTCTGAAGCGGGATGTTATAATATTATCTATAAAAACTGAAAAGTATCGATTTTCTTAACCTGACACCTGATGCTTACTCTGGGAAGCTAAACTTTTGGTAATTCTTAGCTGCATTGGCCTTGTAGCTCCTGTGCAAAACTAAAGAAGCTACCTTTAAACACTAAATGTGTCTTAGCTGATCATCTACATTTAAGGTAAGGGGTAAATAAATAAATAAATAAATGAATAAAGTAAATTTTAATACATACATTAGTCTAGAAGTCGACTCTTTTAAAAAAGATGGCAATGCATTGTAAGGCATACTACCTTGCTACACAAAAGTAAATAAATAAACATCCAAAAGAAAATTGGAAGCTGTAAGATACCCAACAGAACACCACAAGCTATTTGAATACAGATATCGTTTCTTTGTAGAGTTCAGTCTCATAAACGAGTGCGTGAGTGAGTTTCAAGCCAGGTCCAACTCCCCAACTCATCCTAAAAGTATTGGATGGAGCACCAACACCATCATTCCAGAGAACACAGTTCCACTGCTCCACAGCTCAATGCTGGAAGGGTTTGTACCACTGCACTTTTTTTACCAACTACAACATGAACAGAACAGGACATTACTGTAACCATCAATGTTAGCAATTACATCTCAATGCATATGTCGTACTTATGGGAGTGGGAATCTCTGTTAATGCACCTACCTATAAGGCGCTGCTTCATTTACATAATGCCGTTGTAGGCAATTTTAACACCCTCAACCCTCAACACCCGCAACCTATGATGCTCCTGCGTTTTCTGAGGCAAGGAAGCATTTATGAATTCTGATGAGCTACAACAGCATCTGTCTCCAAGAGCACTTTTCTCAGGAAACACTGCAACCACAGGCATAATCCGTTAAAAAAAAGCCTTACGGTTATGAATCAGTGAGTCAGAATGCCGTGGCCTGCAGCCAGTTGTAAATACGGGAGCTAATGCTAGTGCGCTTTTGTGCACTGTAAGCAGAAAGCAGATGAGTTCCCGTATGACTTCATCTGCCATAGATCCTATGAAGCCAGATGCTTTCCCTACATCCCACAGAGAATGAGAAATATCAGAAACACTGGAAACACTTTGGGGCCTTTGGGGATAAGAAATGCCCCTCAGATTGCAGCATTTTTATGCTTGTACTCATGGAGTACCCAAAAGTGGTTCTTCTGTGGCATCAATCAAAGAACCATTTGTAGCACCTTTTGTTTTTTAAGTGTATGCATGCTCAACTGTTTTTTGGCGGTGCTGGCGTTATTTCACAATCCCTCGTGCATTTTTTTGCTACTACCCATCGAAAAAGAATGGATGCGAAAGTTCAGGTAATGAATGCGCATTCAGTGGACTGGGCACGTACCGTATGTGTTCACTGACATGGATGAGCTAAATGTAAAATCATTCACTCACATTTAGCAAGCCAAAGAGACCACAAGGGGTGCTCCTTGTTTAAAGTTTTACAATGACAGTAATATCATTCACAATATGAGATTCACTATATATACATATATATATATATATAGAGAGAGAGAGAGAGAGAGAGAGACAGAGACATATTACACCACTAAAGCTTACAGTGAATAAGCTTAACACATGCTTTTCTGGACAAGCTGAGACACACTAAAAGTGAAAGAAGCATGTGAACTGAGGTAGTACAGTAATATGACCTGAGTTATGCAGTGTTACAGAGTTCTCACAAGCTTTTGTGTCCAGCCTGTTTCACCAGTGTTACATAGTGCAGTTAGCAAGGTGTTTAGCCCAGAGTAACAACAATAAACACACTATTGTTCTAATTACTGGTCAGTGGGTTAGGTCTAAATGCTACATAGTGAAAGATCATTTGAGAAGGCAGGGAAGGCATTCAAATGGTTCTTTGAGTTGTCATAGAGTCAAAAGGGCCATTGCCTTTGCTGATAAATAAATTCAGGGTGGCTTGATATCAGCACATCGGCACTAACAAGCGGCTAAAAGTACCATAGTAAGCATATTGTAACTCACCATAATTACACTGAATTATACTGCATAATTATGGTGAGTTACAAATAATAACGCATAAGTATACTGCATTTTAGTATTTATGCAGGATATGTAAGTGCTTTATAGTGTGTCTTAGCTTAAGTGTTTTAAAGACCTGATCAATTATTAAGATACTTATTCAAGAATGATAATTCTAACCTCAGTGACATAAAACTGGAAAAAAAGAACAAGAAAAAGAAACATGCCGCTTTTTTGCATGCCGTGTAAAAAGCACTTCATCAATAACCAGGGCTATTTTGGTTAGTTTGGTCCAAGATAGTGCTGTGTTACTACATTTTTGTCCTGGAAATGTATGAAAACCAACATATGCATACACACACACACACCATTCAAAATGCTCTTTCAAGCTGCAGGTGAATGAAGGATTATGGAATTATTCAGTCACTAACTGATTATCCCCCACTGTGAGGAGGAAGGGTGTATTAGCTTCGAGGCTTTGATGGAGTTTTACCTCAACCCAGAACACAAAGTCTTCATACTGGAGGTGTGAATTAGTCGCCAAATGTCAGTTATATATTCACCATCATTCGACATCATTCGACACAGCCTTCTTATCTACTGTTGATGAATTCACAGCAAACACAGCAGCATTGTCTCGATATGAAGTACGTTTATCAGTCTTAATATTCGCTTGATTTAGTGTCTAGTCTAAAAATAATTTTTAAGACTTTCCCTCAAATTATATAATCATTTTATTATTAAATTGTATTTTGGTGGTCATGTGTAGATGCTCTGTAGGTATTCAGCTTATTCACTCATGTTTGTGGACACCCTAAATGCCTAAATGTTTGTGGACACCCTTTCCAAGGAATGCAGCTACTTTCAGTTGCACCCATTGCTGACACACAAAGTTTGTCTAGTCCTTGTAGAGACGTGCTGCAAGTAGAATAGGACTCAGAGCAGACAAACATTGGCACCATGCCTAATGCCAGACATGGGCTGGATAGATATAAAGCATTGAGCTGTCGAGGACTGATTGAGCTGTTTTCTGGAATGATGGTGCTTCATCCAACACTTCTGAGGTGGGACGCTGATCATCCAATACCCTAAAATATTAGTACATAAATAGTTTTGTTGAATATTCGTAAATAATATTGGGCCCTCTCGTACACCCTGTGCACAGCATGTCGCAATGCTCATTGCTATCTTACACCCTGCCCTCGGCCTGCGTCGTTTAAATAGCAACAGTGCTTGCGAATATTTCTACACTGAAGGGGCATGGTGGTCTCGAAATGAAGTGTTTTCAGGTAAATTCCTGACAGGTTGCTATGACAGGTGCGCCACTGACAAAAAAAAAAAACCTAGGCAGACATCAACAGTCAGACGTGAATGGCAGTGAATTGTCAACACAAGTGCGTGCCTGCTTTGCACTATTGGGGTTTATTGCACGTTACGCCCAAAACACACCCATAAATAATTAGGAGACTTGGCCTAATGGCACGTTTCAGGGCATACTTTTCCCGTTGTTGCAATAGCAAAAGCACACTGACACGATTGATCTAAAATAGTGATTTTTATATTTGTATATAACAAAGTGTTTAAACAATGACAGTGGCATTAAACAAGGCAGTCAATGAAGCTGAAAGGTTTCTCACATTAAAAGGTTCTGACCGACAGATTGACTTTCTCCATTTTTTTCATTCAAATCATTTGTAGTTTTAAACTTAGACAATTTAGAAATGATAAAGCAGCTAACATTGCATAATAGTAAAAACTGTACAGTGTGTACACATTTCATAAAAAATCCACAAATCCAAATATTACATATTTCAAAGGAAACGCAATTGTAACTCTAAAACAGGTCACATAACATTAGGAGCACTAACAGGGTTGACCATAACAGGGCTGCTGATGCTAAATGCTAAATCTGTAATTACTGGGAATGTAATGAAAGACACGGGAGGCAGCCCAATATTTACATATATATTCAAATTGTAATAATATTTTATTCCTTACCGCATGATTTAAGTGTAACAGGGTAGATGAGTTCTGTTGTCCCAAAGGGTCAAGTGTACAAAACACGCTTTAAAAATGGTCCGAAAATAAAGTAACTTACTGTCTTTTGAATGATATTCTTCAAAATAAAATCACTTGTCTAAAGTCACACGACTCAAGGCATCAGATTTTCTGCTCTTTTTATCTCATCATAACTGGATTGATTGATTAAAATGATATTTATTTAACAATGTATGCATTGAAATATAAATTTGAATCTTTTTATGATTCAAAAAAAAATATTTTCAGCTTCAGTTTTTTTTTATTTGTTCATAATTCATTTTAAAGTAAAAACTGTTTATGCTTAATTAAGCCCAGGGATGTTTTTAAAAGATTTTTTAATATTAATAAAATTATAAAATAAATATTACATTTATATATTTATATAACACATACATGTTTTATTGCCAAATAATATGCAGCTGGATTAATGTATTTGTAAACTATGTATATTTTATTCATTAAAATGGCAATGGGGCAGAGATTGCCCTCAAATGCTGAAGTGACCCATAGGAAGATATGGGGGGATGAGGCCAATGAGGCTAATGTTTAATTCATTGTACAGCCTGATTGTTAATGTATATTGACTTTTCATGGGTGCAGTTATTCTGTGTGCAGTTCCAGTTGAATCAGATGATGTCAGACACTGATCTCTTCTGGCCTTCTCTTCCGCTTCACACTTGTTCTGCAGCTTGTAAAATATTTACAGAAGCACGTAAATAAGTAAGTGTGCTGAAATTAGAATTCATATAAGTTGGCATTCCACGTGTCAGTGCTTCATCCTTGTGGATTTTCTTGTATTTCTCACAGCTTAGTGGTTTACTTAGCATCATTCCATCATTGGGAGCTTTTCAGGAAATGGTGGGAGGAATTTCATGGTACACTCTTAAAAAAATGATCTTCAATGGTTCCTTAGTAACAGCAATGGTTCTATGTAGCTCAAAATATAGACAACTCAAAGAACCTTGGAAAACCTTGAGGAAAAGCCCTGAGCTTTGCTGACTACCACCTATCATTCCGCAGAAACGCTCATCAAATTTAGGGACCCACTGTGGTTTACTCTACAAGATAACATCTAGATTTGTGGACTATCTAGTCAATTCAGATACTTTTAGGTGCACCCAAAACTGGCACAGGTGTTAATTTGATCCCACACACCTTAAGTAATCTCCATGGAAAATGCATTACAGGATGGGACACTCTTTAGAAGCTGCAGATCAATGAAACTGTGTTCTGTGGCGTAATGGAGCTCCCTCCAATACCTTTGGCATGAGTTGTGTGGAGTGGTGTTTGTGATCCAGAACAAATCATCAAAAATCCGTACCTGACCTCACTAATGCTCTCGTGGCTGAGTGCAATACACAGCAGTGTTCCAAAATCTAATGTAAAGGCTTCCCGGAACAGTCTGGGCTGATACTGCAACAAAAGGGAAAACAGTCTATTAATAGCCTTGATTTCAGAAGAAAATGTAGGATAAGAAGATGTCTACAGATGTTTGGACATACAGGGCTGGTCTGAATCAATAACCTCAGAGCAGATTGAAGAACAGAGCAGCTGTATTCCAAGGTCGTCCTATCTAGACGGTTCGATTGCTAAGCTGTATGTAACAGTGTAGGTGAGACTGAAAGCCTGCTGACAGTTTGTGTCCTTTCTTTATTTAATTGTTTGTTTCAATTGATTGTCTGGTCACTGCCTGTTCCAATCGTTCATTCACATTCAGTGAGGCAAAGGGTGTCCACATATAGGGCTGGCGAATCAATGGCAGCTGTATTGAAAGGTGAGTTAAAACACTGCAAAAGGCTGAAGCAGGGAAAGTTCAGCGAAAAATCTTATTAACACGAGTCACCACGCATCCCAGATGCAGTCGATCAGTCAGGACATGTTTTATATCTGATGTTTGCTTCATTAGTTTAGTTTATTGCTAACAAACCACTGACTTCTACTGTCACCAGTCTCATCTCGGTGAAAACACGTCATAATACTAATGTATAAGCTTTGAAAAATTGAAGCAAAAAGCTACGCAAACAAGCTTTAAACAGTCATGAAACAAAGCGGCTGGCCCAATCTTCCACTATAAGTTTGTATTAGTTTTTATAGACAAAGCAAGTCATACCTTATTCTTATTCAACACCACTCGGATTAGTCTGTGCAATACAAATGAAGGTCTGAGTGTGTTTGACTAGCTTGGGAGACATTTTTGGGCATGTACATTTTTGTCCTCCTCTCAGAATTCCAGGATTTACATGGTTAATAGCATGCACATCAAACACTAAAAAACTTTAGTGTAAATTTTCCTGCCAGACTGCATCTATATACTGCGACAATAAAGTACAGAATCAGAATAAACAACTAAATATAATGTGATAAATGTGCAAAACATCTGAAATGCACGGTTGTTCCTGGTATGCAGCGGTCAGTGGCTGTCAAACGTGGTCCAAGGAAGGACAACTGGTCAACAGACAACAGGGCCATGCACGCCCACGGCTCATTGATACGATCCATGCCCAAACCAACCTAGATAAGATAAGATAGTCCTTTATTAGTCCCGCAGTGGGGAAATTCCCAGTGTAACAGCAGAAAGGGATATCAAGACACTCAGTTACACAATACACAATATAAATGAGAATTAAAAGAGCAATAACAATATTATTTACAGCAAAAGACTCTTAATTGCACATGGCGGGGGGTATTGCACATAGTATTCCCTGAACATGAACATGTGTGTGTAGTTAAGTGTGTGTGTATGTGGTCCGCTGGGAGCAGTGTTGGTTGTGTAGTCTGACGGCAGCAGGAAGGAAGGACCTGCGATACCGCTCCTTCACACACTTGGGGTGATGCAGCCTGTCGCTAAAGGAGCTGCCCAGTGCTGCCAGAGTCTCATGCATGGGGTGGGAACCTACAGCACTTGCAGGACTTACAGGTATTGATGCCAGATGACTCCTTCTTGTGGAGTCCATGTCTCATCTGTTTTGGTTACTGTCAAAATATTAGTCAGGTGGTTTTAATGTGCAATAAAATAATAATAATGACAATAATAATAATAATAATAATAATATTAATAAAATGTCTTCCTTATGGTTTATATAGATTTTCAAATCAATAAAATTTTTTTTTTTTTTATCTCAACGCTGAAAAGACCCTGTATAGTGCAAGGCCAAAACCAGGGAAGAAAAAAAAAAGATATATATTAAATTATTATATTTAATTATTTACGTGGAGCGAAGGCCCCAATATCACCGATAGGGGTGGACACCGGTGCTCTCTGCCTGAGTGTATTCTTCAGACCAGTAGCGCCCCCTGTTGAGTGAATGTGCATATATTGTAACTACAGAGCTAACACTGCTTCCACAGCTGGTGTAAAATATCACAAACGACAATAATACTAAGCCATTTTACTGTGTTTACAAAAGGCAGCTCACTGGCTGCGGAGACTTTTGGACTTCTAGACCAGTATCATGAAGAGAGCCATGTTGGAACAGCTCAAGTAGCCGTGAAAAACAGGGGGGTTCTCTTTCACTGCAGTGCACTACTGTTTCCTCCTGTTGGGTGAGGCTCTTTACTGGGCCTCGGTGAATCCTTGCAGTCTTAGTAGTTTTACTTGTGGACAAGTTTAGTAGTGATAAAGAATCCCACACTGAAACGAGTAAAGGTGTGCAGTGCAGGACTGGTGTCTGTTTGGAAGCTCCGCTTGGTACAGCCAGGGGACAACATGGCGCTGCGAGGGTTGAGCTGCTGTGCCCGCTTTCTACTTCATCGTGAGTGTACGGTACTTCGCAGGGCAGTGGCGTCCGACTGTTTCAGGTGCAGAGTTGGAGGTGAGTACTCGGTGTTTGACAGAGTTAGTCCGACATTAGCTGCTTTCTTCTTTGGGTTTAAACACAGTGCCGAGCACGAGGTTCAGCAGCAGGAGCAGGAGCAGGAGCAGCAGCACACAGTCGACATGTAAACACGCTGCCTGCTGGCTACTGGAAAGCACCTTCACCCTGAATGAACTTGAATAGATGTCTTTGTGAGTTTTGAAGGAAAATGCATGCAAGTCTGCATAGTTAAATAATAAAGCTGTAGATAGTGTCATTCAGGGTGATTAGAAATAAAACGTGGCACCTCGGGGTTGTTTAAAGTGGTGGTGACAGGAGCCATAGCTAGCCATCTGCATCGGGACCAGCACTACTTCACATAACGCTGATTGGCTTTGACCACTGTTCATTATGTCTGATATAACGTAATTAAATGACAGTTTTAACGTATAACATATAAGCTGCACGTTGTGGAGGTGAAATAATATCAGAGGAAACTTTCTCATTCAGATCTGACCCCTGTTTTAGCACCACTGTTTTGGTTCCAGTCAACATTTTCATCAGATGCTTTTAATGGCATGGTCGATCTGTGTAACATAAAGGCTCGGATGCAGCTGCTCAGCCCTGGAAACCCATGCTATGAAGCTCTCTACGCACTGTTCCTGATGCCAGCTAATCTGATGGCCACATGAAGTTTGGAGGTCTATAGCGATTGACTCTGCAGAAAGTTGGTGACCTTTGTGCAGAATACGCCTCAGCATCCGCTGACCCCAATTTGACATTTTGCGTGGCCTACCACTTCATGGCTGAGTTGCTGTCGTTCCCAATCGCTTCCACTTTGTTATAATACCACTGACCGTTGACTGTGGAATAAAGGTAAAGGTAAAGGTGCACGTATTTGTCACTGTACACTGTACAGCGAAATGTGTCCTCCACATTTAACCCATCTGTGGTAGTGAACACACACACACACACACACACACACACACTAGTGAACTAGGGGCAGTGAGTACACACACCCCCAGAGCAGTGGGTAGCCAACTCCAGCACTCGGGGAGCAGAGAGGGTAAAGGGCCTTGCTCAAGGGCCAACTGTGGCAGCTTGCCGAGCCCGGGAATCGAACCCACAACCCTGTTATCAATAGCCCAGTGCTCTAACCGCTGAGACGCCACTGCCCACGAATATTTAGAAGTGAGGGAATTTCACGGCTGGACTTTTGCTGCACAGGTGGCATCACACCTATCACGGTAGCATGCTGGAATTCACTGAGCTCCTGAGAGCGACCCATTCTTTCACAAACGTCTGTAGAAGCAGTCTGCATGCCTAGCTGCTTGGTTTTATACACCTGTTCAGCATAAATGTTAGAAAACCTTTAGTTGCCTTTCAGAATCAGCATTGTTTATAGGACATTATACTACATTATACTCCCACAAATATGGGTCACTGACTGCAAACAAGATGTGCGAATTGACCATGTTGCAAAAATGAGTACACACCAATGAAAGTCTTAGAAGCACAGCTAACATTTAGACTACAAAACTGTAATTAACAAGAATTCAATTACGGGTGAGTTTATTTATTCTTTAATCAGGTGTCCAGCAGGCAGTTGTCAATTAAAGGGCGTTACTTAACAAAGAAAACCCCTTCCCATTTCATGCTGTCATCAGTGGCACCACATGGTGTTACAAGACCATCTTCTAAAGAAGTCCAGGCTGTTTGTGGAAGTTATCACCTAAACAGAAGCATTTTAGGATTAGAAGGCTTGATGAAAATCGGCATGCAAGTTGTCTGGGGTGACTGTTTCCCATGACACAATATGGCGTACACTGCGCAGGAATGGCATGCATGGGTGTTGTTATATTATTACGCTTACTTGCATGGTTATAAGTCAAACAAATGTTTTATGAAAGTCAGTCTTGTCAAAATTTTGGAAATTGTTCTTGTGTTCAGTGAGATATTGATTAAAATCAATCAAATGGCGTGTACTCATTTATGCTGAGCACAGTGTATATGCAGAAAAGATTGTAAGACCACATGTAGCTGGGCACCAATGTCATCAATAGGGGTGAGCACTGATGGGCTCTGCTTAAGTAAATATTTTCGGACCACAGATCAAGGTTCAGTGATCTTACAACACTGAACACTAAATAAAAACGTCTTAGTTTGCATTACAGACATGGTGACCTCTGGTTCTCTGACAAAAAGAGTTCAGAAATATTGGTAGAGTTGGTTAAGTTTATCTAAAATGCATAATTTCACTTCAAATCACTCTGCACAACTTCATTTACTCTTCATTGAATTCTGAAGATGTTTTAACTGTGTGATTTCCCCTTTAAGCTACCCATTGAACTATTAATTGGTAGAACACATGGGTGTATCAGTAGTGGGTAACCAAGTATGTTTAAAGGCCCTGCATCCTACAGTTCTTCTCCAGAGGGACACTTATTGTGTGTTTTTATTGACAGTAAACGACAATAATTATGCATTTAAAATGCACAGGTTTTACTGCTTTCCATGTATGTACTGGGGCATGAACAGGGAGATTTGACAGCACCTTTCACACCATTGAGGCAAATAGATGGTGGGTGCTACCCTGTACAGTGATAAAATTGAACAACTCCAACATCTGGGCAGCAAACAGCCCATTAGACGAACTCAGACAAACATAATCAGCAATCATCAATCTTGTGGTGATGTTTCCATAATACATTGAACTCATTTCACAAAAATGAGGAAAAGTGAGACGGTTCCTTTAATATTGAGTCAGATACAACTATATAGATGCAGATACAATCTGCCTTTGTTCTTTAATATATGGGTGATATGGATTGATAATTTACACCTGACCAAATCTCATTGATTCATTTCAGCCAAACGACATCTCCTGTCAGAGGATGTAATTAGGCTTCAAGATTTCCAGCAGAAGAAAGTCGCCCTCAGAGTTCCTGAGAGATCAAAACGTTGGTGGATTCCTGTTTCTCTGATTACTGAGCTTGCTTGTGTGTGTGTTTTTGAGATTTGAGGAATTCTCAGCTTAACATTTAGCAGTCAGGTCGTTAGCCAGCTAGTGTTCATTGTTCAACTAGTATTGTTCATTTGCTTGTTTTTTTTTTTTTTAATTTTTATAAAGCATTTTCTTGTCTGTACATAACTGCATGAAATCTCTGCACTTCTGAACTGGACTGTATAAATCTCAGAACACATCCTCTTTGCCTTTTAAATTGACAGGTCATTATTTCAACGCATTACTTCAGAAAATGGAAAATAATGAGTTAATACTAGACAATGAACTGAAGCGGCTTCTGCATCTCTGCCAGACACCTGAGGATATGGTTATTGCTAGAAAAGTTATGAATAGGTAAGACATTACTGTTTTTCTCCCCTGATTATTAGCAAAGTGAAAGCATGTCAGCAAGCAAACCAAATATCCAAAAAATATCCAGTTTCTTCTCTTCTGCCCCTTTCAGACTACTTCACCACAACCAAACAGGCAGCAGCCATGCACACTGTAAAATTCTAGCTCATTCTTTTCTCTGGGCCTCATTTCCGATCATCTTGCCTTTTTAAACAATCGAATGGCCATAATTACTTGGCCGAGAATGGCTCAGGAGTGAAGGCACAGCCTAAGAAATATCTATATGTCTTGGTTAGATGTGAACTAAGTTCATGCTGGTCGTACTCTGGTTCCCGTGCCTTACGATCTGTTTATATCCTGTGGTATATGCTTACATGTGTACATGCCAAATCCACTTTGACAGATTTTCTTATGCAGGTACCATGAAGCAAATCGCAATGTAGAGTTCAGGTTTGGGCCTTTGTTTATGCGGCTGTGCTATGAGATGGGCCTAGAGGATATGGCATTCGCTGCAATAACTGATCGGGTATGATTGTACACATACAGACACCTAGATGCCTTATAGAGACTTGTATTCTGTTGTGCTAAAGCAAGAGATTCATGGTGAATTTTTAATGTTTGTGAAACAGAAGAATTTCAGAGGGTCAATGAATATCAGTACAGTAAAGGAGAATTAATGGTTTGCACAAACAACAAAATACTTTTACTGTCCTCTCAGCCAGTCACAAGCATCTTGAATCACCAGTTGAAGAGGGGGAAAAACAAAAAAACAACAACAACAAAAAAAACACACCTCTCTGAGGCCTCTCAGTCCTACAGTTAACAATGCACCATTGTACCCATTCCGGTGTAGACAGTGTAGAGGTCTTTAAATCAGTAGACAACATGAGAAAAAAATGAGTTTGTATTCAACATTAAGGTAAACAAGAGTGTATATTATTGTATGGCATAAAAAAGTGATAAGTATGCAAATAAACAAGAAAAAAAAGATAGGAAAAAGATTACCCACTAGCCAAACGTGAAAATATACCATAAAGGTACCATCACTGTTCTTTTATAGAAACAGTAAAATTGGTCATTTAATTTTATTCAGACTACAAACTGTTTTTGAAAGCACAGTTGAAAGAAACCTAGAGTGAAATAAATAAAGTATAGAAAGAATACTGCTAATACTCTTAGTACTCCCTCTGCAGCCCCCTTAAATGCCTTTCATTTTGTCTCACTGCTTCAGTTCTGTTCAGTTCTCGGTTTCAAAGTAGTCTGCTACTGGATGTCAAGCCAGTTAGCTTAAAAAAAAAAAAACAGTTTTTATTTTATTTAAATATAAACTTTAATTTCAGTTCTTTCATGTATAGTTTGCGTCCATGCTTCATATATAGCTGAAGTCAGCATTGCAGTGAGCAGTGTTTGAATTTCTAAACCGAAAGCGGCAGAAACAAGAGAAACAATAGAAGTCAAAGCTGGGTTAAGGCTTGTTCTGTATTGTGTGTTTCTAGAGCAAATATGATAAAATTGGTGAGAATGGGAGGCTGTGATATAGATACATGGTTTTGTGTTCATCAGAAGAGAATCCATGCTGCAGGTGGGGCCGCAGTGGGACATACTGAGTGATATTTGGCTGTTTTTGAAACAGTATTCTAAACTGCGCCATTACTAAAATTTGTTAAAAAAAATTGTAAAGCGGAGAAATTGTAATAAACATGATTCAGCAGTTTACATGAAATGGGAGTAAGTAGCTGGCTCAACGTCTTGTGATCAATATAAACAGACTACTGGAAAATGTTGCAACCTTAGCCACCTCCCTGTTACAGTCGGCATCAATATATATTGATATGTACATTTTAAGAAAAAAATCAAAAACATTGACATTACATTGGCCAACAGATGTGAGTTGTTTGTGTATAGAAATTATGCTAATTGTCTCAACCCCCCCCTCCCTCAGACGCTTACAGGATTTTTCTCGGACATTACGTCTTTTAGCATCGTCATTGATATGCTTTTCACCAAAGGATGCTATGAGGGTGAGTCTCAGTTTAGCATTGCTGTTTTGCCATTTTCTGTCAAATATGTCAAGTTCTGGTAGAATTAAGATGCTTGTTGTTTAGTGGTTGCTTAGTAATCTGTAAATATCTCTTATTTCAAATAGCCCACCACCAGATTGCTTGGTCTGCGGTGCATTTTATAAATGTTAATTTTATAGTTTGAAACCAATCGTATTTTAGCCATTTCCCTGTCTGCTGAGAAAGTCTGTTGCCATGGTGACAGTTGTGCAAGGAGTGGTCCTAGAGAGTGTGTGTGTGTGTGTGTGTGTGTGTGTGTGTGTGTGTGTGTGTGTGTGTGTGTGTGTGTGTGGTCGGTCACAGATGCACTGAAGGTGGTGGGGGAGATGAAAAGCCAAGGCCTATCTTTCAACAAGGACATCTTCACACTGGCCTTCGCTACCTGCTACAAACTAGTATGAATCCTTACATGTTGTTAAGGCCCTTTTCACATGTCCAGTCTGCCACTTCCGTCAGTCTCTGAAGCAGGAGAAGAATTACATTTCCTAAAAGCTAATACACAATATGTCCAGATGTTTGTGGACACCCTTTTTTGTTTGAGAGTTCAGCTGCATTAAAGTGTACCTCAAATACCAAATACACTCACAGGTTGTATGATCTCATTAGAAAGTCCCCCAGCATTGAGCTATAAGGCAGTGAAACTGTGTTCTCTGGAGTGATGGAGCTCCTATGGAATGAGTTATGGTGGTGAGTGGTTCGTGATCCTAACTAACAATCAGACATTAGTGCTGGACCTCATTAATGCCACTAATGGTTTACAGATCATTATTAGAGCAAAATGGTGACAAACTCTTGATTTTGGAAGAACACAGCTTGCATAACCTCCACAGAGAAGCGTTAGATGAGAGATTTTTCACAAGCGTTTGACCAACTTGCACTGAATACAAGTTGCCCTTAAAATGGAATATCACAGAGCTGACAAAGCTTCGTGGTGTGCTAGACTCGTGACCCTAAGGGACGCAAGGTTGAGTGCCCTCAACCTTACCTGCTTTTAGAAACCAATGGAAATGGCAATCTGATATTTTGAAAAAGGCCAATGACGCAACTTCTACTACTGATGATCTCTAAATAAAGAGGGGGAACATGGATTGTAAGATTGGGGCATGTGTACCAGTCTTTAGATCAATTTATAGCTTATAGTACATTTCTAAGAGAAGCTATGTTTTGTAAGTGTAGCGTTCATGAAAATGTACTTGTGTTGTCATTGTATGTTGATTTTTATTTATTTTATTTTATTTATTTTATTTATTTATTTTTAAACACCCTGTACCTTCATCATTGATAGAACACCCCTAAGTCATATCGTATTTGCTTGAACCTGTTGGAAGAAGCGCAGATCAATAACCAAGTAATCTCCAATCAAGCGTATTGCTGTGCAGTTGCCCTGGCCCTCAAACAAGTAAGTTTTTCACGCCTTTGGAATCAGCTGTCCTGCACCAAGAATCTGACACCCTCACAGGTGTTAGATCACCTGGTACAAATATGCAGCAAATAAGCACTGGTGGCTCAGCGGTTAGAACACTGGGATATTGATTGATTATTATTATTATTTGTTTTTTAATTTTGTAAAAGCTTAGATATTTTGCAGTTAAATTTGAAGTATATTCAGGACAGTTCCTGTTTACACTAGAAGAGGGACAAATCTGCAATGCTTCTTCATATAGAGGAAGACTATATGCTAGAGACTCAATCAGCTGATTGCTGATTAAGTATTTCCTTTGCTTGTTTTAACGACATGCTTGGACGAGAACACTAACATCTGATTTTGATGTCAGCTAAGGAACTTAAAGGGAAACCAGTGGTGTTCTGTAGGACTCCCTGCCACAAATAGCTGTGGCATCAATGAGGATCGAAACCTTGATCTCCCAGTGATTGAGCCACTGCTTAGATTGCTGTGCTACCTGGGTGTCCTTGCAAAATGGGCTGTTGCTCAGGTCGTGTCTGTTTAATTAGGTTGTACTGACTAAAACAACGATAATAATCATATAATAATAATCACGTTACATTAAATGTGTGCATCAGATTTGATGTGAAGGTTTTAAAGCTTTAAATCTGCAGAAGATATTAGACCAAAAGAAGACAACAATCTGTCATCTGCATTTTATTTTTTACATGATAGTGGAAATGTTAGGGCTTAAAAGCCATGCTTTGCCTTGTTTGGGTTTTACACTCGCTGCTGCCATCCATGTGTACTTTAGGTGTGAGACTTTATTTCTCCTTTAATTTATATAAAAGCTGTGATCACTTTGGGGTCCAACATTTCTGACATGAACTGCTTTTCATTTAATGATTTGGGCAGATTTTGTGCTCCTTACCACAACCGCAGGGGTGCCTCACTTATTAACGTCTCTTCGTTGTTTTTGACTGAGCCTGAAGCCTAATCGCATTAAAAAAAACAATAAAAAAATCCTACACCCCTTAACCAAGTAAATGTGTGTAGTCTCCACTTTTAGTCTCCCACTCCGCCGCATTCTCGCTCTCTCCTGTGGGTGGGTGCCTAAGTGGCCAGGCAGAGCCTGCGCAACTACCATCACCTTAATGATGAAGTTGCATGAATCAGCCACAGTGCTTTAGTTCTGTAGTCAGTATTAACAGTGTTTGAATCTTTGTGAGGTTTCAGATTATGGAGGTAAAGTTAAACTCAATTAAAGGTGCTTTAAAAGGTTTCTTTGAGCAATTTAATAGAAGAACCACTTTTGGCTCCATAAAAATGAATAATAGAGACGCGAGTGTGAGCACCCTTCAGCTGATGTAAAGATTCTTTCCCTATTATTGGGTTCGTCACACTCACACATCTCTCTTACAAACATGATTATTCTACGCCATCCCTCAAAGAACCATTTGAAGCACCTTTTCATTTTTGAAGTGTACGTTCAACCAGGAGTTACTATGCTAACCACTGTGCTGCTGTGACTAATGCAAGTAGGAAACAGGCCAATCATCCAAAACCTGACCTTTCATAGAAGAGGGAAAAACTCCTGCTGGGTTGTGTTGCTGTGGCTACACCACTGTTAGTCTTGCGTCATAGTCTAAATTGCCCACACAGTCCCGGTCAGGCAGAGAAGTGTTTTTTCTCTAGCTCCATTCACTCTATTCTAAATATTGTTTAGCATTTCTCATTACTCTTTTCTTTTGTCTTTTACTTCCTGCTTTTTCAAATTGCAGAATGACACAGAGCGAGCACATGGCATCTACTCTCAGATCATAAAACCAGACAGTGGGGTTTGCCGAAACATGAGGGTAAGTTACTCTTTGTGTTTGCATGTGTGTAAACTTTAGACAGACAGGCTGAGGCTGAGCTGTGGTTTTATGCTGTGCTTTTCTAGGTGCTGATGTTGGTCATGGCAGGATCAATCAGAGATGCAGTTACGGTCCTCAAAATGGACCTATTGTCCAAGAGATCGAAGTTTGTTAGAAAAACTGAATTTTCCCAGGAAGTGGTGAGAACCTATATCATCAAAACCACAGTAACTGCACCCAACATCTGCCATTCATTTGAAAGGAAGGAACACATTATGTTGCAAAAACAGTATCTGTTCAATGGCTATACTATCTAGATGCACCAGGGTAATTATTATGTGGTTGATCCAGGAATTTTCTAACATATTGGGGCATCAGCTATTTTAAGTCTGATCCCGGAGCTGACAAACAACAACAGATCTCAGTTCAGAGAGTAAACCACTATGCACACGCAAGCAAAATGATTCCTGTGTAGTGTTTTAAAGGAACTGGGAGCTTTATGGTCAGGGAGGTCAGTCAGACTGGATTATACTTACCCTCTGGAGTCTACAAACATTCCAGCACAGCAAATTAGATATTTCCATTAATATCTTTGTAATGAAACAGCACAAATACGGATCAAACGTCCTGAAAATGTAGAGCCTGCCCTGTTGATTGCATCTCATTGCCAGATCGTACGTGACTCACATCTGGAGTTATGAGACTGTGAAGGGGGGTCAAGATGCGTGTCTCTGCCTCTCGCCCTGTCTAACTGGTAGATTCATGTGTCTGCCATCTGCCTCTCATATGTAGTTGTGGTGGATCTGTGCGTCTGTGTGTGATGCTCCTCTCTGCCTCTGGCCATATATGTACTGTTTAATTCATACAATCCACTACTTTTGTAAAGTCTGGTTAAACTATTTCAAGCGCCAGCATAATCCGTCCACATGAGTAAAGGTATGTTTTTACAAAAAATATATAGAATTTCTATAAAAAAAATCTTCAGTTTTTCAGGTTAAAGGTCAGAGTATCTCTTCACATAGCACTGTAGGTCACGTAATAGAGAGAGCTGAGATTGTTCTGAACATTTTGATATACAACATGGGAGTATTATCATATGCAAGTGCCTTTAAAGGCAAAATGTCCTTAGATTGCAGACACTGTACGTTATGGTCATTAAAAAAAAACCTACTAGACTCTGTTAGTTTTATTTGTTACTTTGGCATATATTCATTTCTGAAGTTGCATTCACTCATCTGCAGTGTCTTAGCTAACCTCATGCTATTGAGATTTTTCAGACGACGTTAAATCCGAGAGGGTTTATTGTAAAAAAAAAAAAATGGCATCCAGTGCTTGGTCTGACACCTGGTCTGTTTAGATCACTGTGAAAGTCTCTATTGTTGTGCATCACCTTTCTTTTTTTTTATAGTGAAAGTACCCCCAAGTGGTCAATCCTAGACCCCCATCTAGAGAAATCCACTCAAAGAGAAGACACACATTCACTAAGCAGCAGCAGTGATCACATTGAAGGACTGACAAATCAATAAAAGGACAATTCAGTTGTAAATAATGTCATGGCTCTGTATTTCCCACAGTTAGATGTGTTAAGAGAGAGAAGTGCAGACGGACCTTGGGAGAAACTGGCAGAGCAGGTGGTGAGACGACTGCAGCAAGCCGGTCAAGTGACTGAGCAGAACATGGACGACTTGTTGTGCTACACACCCTCAGGACAAAAGAGACCTATGAGTGTTGTGGAAGATGACAGGGGGAGGGCCAACAGAAGGATTTGGATCCCTCTGCCGCCCACACTGCCGTCAAAATGAATGCACAGACACAAAGAATGTCCACTATTGAAATTCACTGTCTGTGTCTGGACTTATGATACCAGTTGCTATACACTGGTCAGCTATAACATTAATACTCCCTGTGTCATATTGAGTAAATCCCCCTTGTGCCACTGCAGCAGTTTTGAGCATTTAGGGCAGGAACTTCACAAGACCTGAAGGTGTTCTGTGGCATCTGGCACCAAGATCTGTACATAGTGAGCTAGTGCTCACAATCAGTGAGCCTTAGGTGCCCTTAACCCTGTTGCTGGTTCATCAGATGTCCTGTCTTGGAACACTTTTGGTAGTTACTGACCACTGCATACCAGGAACACCCCACAAGGCCTGTCTGATGTTTTGGAGATGTTCTGACCCAGTCATCTAGCCATCACAGTTTGGTTAGCCAGTTTCAATGCTTTCAACACATCACCTTCAAGAACTGACTGTTTACTCGCTGCCTATTATATCCACTGTTTGACAAATGCCACTGTAGATGAGATATATGTAGTGTTTTTCACTTTACAACGTCCGTAGAGTTAATGTTATGACTGATTGGTGTATGCACATGTGTGTGTGTGTGTCATGTCTTTTCAAGAATCATGAAAAGAAGACCAATTGCTGATCATTCAGATTACATCAATGAGTTCTTGGATTTGGGTTAATTCAGGTTACTTAACTATTAAAGCTTTGTTACCTGTACAAAGTTAAAGCAATCCTCAAATTGAGGGCATGGTTTCCTTACCTCGTGTTTTCAGTTGTGGCCTCATAGGTTGGTATTTCTAACATTTTGAAGATTGCAGCCAGAGTTCAGTGTTGAACTTGGACAAGGCCAGGAAAAGAGGCTTTTCACTCACTGGAAAACAGTTTCATCTTTCTGGTGATGAAGCTCAGTTTAACGACTTATATATTTGAGGGCTGTTGATTCAGATCTTTTGAAAGAGATCATCAGAGATCATCAGAGGTGGAATTATGAACAAAATAAAATAAAATAAAATAGTGCAAGTAAAACCTGTGCTGTCAAAGTGGTCTTTGTTGTGGTGTGCAGTGTCCAGACGAGGAGGACCACCGCTCATGTAACCTGACCAACTAATGAACATCTTCAGGATTATGTGAATACTGGAGCAATGTTTAAAGTTGGAACTAAATCCCCCTCAGAAAAGCTTTCTCACAACCATGCGGTAGCTGGAAAGCCACCATCACAGCACTTAAAACATCATGAATCCATAAGCCAGTTAAGTGACTGTACTTTTGTGGTGACCAAGTCAAAAAGTGTATACTAATATTACAAAAATACAAAAATTAAATCCCTCAGTTTTTTTCTGCAAAACTGTAAACAGGGCTTGTGTTAACTGCACCTTTTGTGATTTAGGTTCTCCCTTGGGTCAACTCACTTTATCTTTGACAAAGGATGGGAATATAATGTTAGTAATTTTACAAAATTATCTTATGTGCTAAATTTAGCTGAATTCTGTATTCAAATCAAATCAATCTTTGTCACATACATAGTCATATACTAGTAATGCAATGCTCTGATGAAACTGATGATGACTAAAATAAAATAATGAGTATAATAAAGATATTGAGATAAGGAATAAAAATACCTGCACAAAAATCATTCAAAAATTATTAAACTTTATTTTGTACTCCGAGAATAAGCATCTCTCTGCCAGTGGATAACGCTGTTAGTGCTGCAACGGTTTAATAGAATTCTGTACCAACCATGATGGCTATTTGAGTTACATTATGAGGACAAAAGTATTGGGACACTTGCTCATTCATCGTTTCTTTTAAAATCAAGACAATTAAAAATAAAAACCTTTATCCTGCTTTAATTGGAATCTGCTGTTCAGGGAAGGCATTTCTGTGCAGGACTTGATTGGGTTCAGCGACAAGAGCCTTAATGAGGTCAGGATGTTGGATAATCACATATTGGATGGAGCACATGGATCATTTTGTAGAACACAGTCCTTCCACTGCTCCACAGCTCAATTCAAGGAGCGTTATACCGCTCTATTTGGACATTGGGCATGGTGCCAATATGTGCATGTTTATTTGTTCCAGAAAGTCCTATTCTATTGGCATTCTAATGCATTCATCAGAAGAGGTGTCCACAAACATTTGGACATACAGTGTATTTACGCAATGTATGTCGACATGAGACACTGTGATTTTTGACACCATGCATGATTTCTACCATTCGGCCACTAGGGCTAGTAGGGCCCATGCGACACGCCAAATCACGCACCCTTGTGACCCCCTTCACCCTCACCGATCCGACAGGCGCTAGGACCCAGGACCCGCGCAGGGGCTTATGACTGTAAATGCGCTCGTCTGACTGGATCCTGTAGCTGAACAGGAATGTTCTGCCCTGCTTGGGCCCGCGTATGAGACTCACCCGAGCCCAGCAGCCGAGAGGACACTTCTCTGAGGTGGATTCGTGAGCTGAACGTAGCAGAAAAAAAAGAAAGAAAAGACCGGACTAATCCAAAAGAACCACAGGCCTTTATTTCACCGCAGATCTCCTGTGACTGACTGTCACTCGGTCACCATCGCAGACAGCGGGGCGAGCCAAGATGGAGTGCCAGTGGAAGCCAGACGAGCAGGGACTTCAGCAAATCTTACAGCTCTTGAAGGAGTCTCAGTCTCCCGACACAAGCACGCAGAGATCCGTCCAACAAGTATCCTTCGCTGCTGCTGTGGACGATTTGTCGTCTTTACAGCAATGCGTAGATCGGCTCGCTGGGGCATGAGTCACGATGCTCCGCGACCGTTAACGTTAGCCAGCTAGCTTACATGGCTGGCTAGCTCGCTAACTAAGCTGAGCAGCGCCGAGTGTGTGTGTGTGTGTGTGTGTGTGTGTGTGTGTGAGTGTGTGTGTGTGTGTGTGTGAGAGAGAGAGCCTGGTTCTGCTTACATGAGCTTCTGTCAGGTAGTTTTACTCGGACTTTAGCTAGCTACCTCACATTTGAACCGACAGTGTGGCAAAGCACAGGGAATTAGCTAGCTAGCAATGTTCAGCTGAACTGATGTGTAGCACTAGCTCACTCCGACTCAGCTAGCAGCTGTTTACCTGTGCCGAGGAGCAACAGCCGTGTCTTATCAGATAAAGCTACTAGCTAATGTCTGATATAACTACATATTTCTGTATCACGCTAGACGATAACTTAATAACGTCGGGTTCTCGTAATGCTTCAGCTTTTTTCCGTCAATAGCGTACTAATGACCCCCAGCAGTCGCTAGCCAGCTAGCTATAACTAGCTATAACGCCTCAATTTCAGCATGTTATTAGCTAGCACTAGCAATATTAGCTCACTATTATTCAAATAAATCTTCAAATTAGTCTTATTCTCACGCCTGTATAAAGGGGATGTGAAGGTGAGGGGATATCTTGGGTGTCTGTTATCCCCTCAGGTCAGTAGAGTATTAGTAGCTGGCACTAGCTGGATACACAGGTTATATGACCTGTACACACTGTCGCACAGAGAAACACAGCATACACAAAGTCATATACTCTAACTGTACACATCATCATATACTCTAACTGTACATATCATCATATACTCTAACTGTACACATCATCATATACTCTAACTATACAGATCATCATATACTCTAACTATACACATCGTCATATACTCTAACTGTACATATCATCATATACTCTAACTATACACATCATCATATACTCTAACTATACACATCGTCATATACTCTAACTGTACATATCATCATATACTCTAACTGTACATATCATCATATACTCTAACTATACACATCGTCATATACTCTAACTGTACATATCATATACTCTAACTATACATATCATATACTCTAACTGTACACATCATCATATACTCTAACTGTACACATCATCATATACTCTAACTATACATATCATATACTCTAACTGTACACATCATCATATACTCTAACTGTACATATCATCATATACTCTAACTGTACACATCATCATATACTCAAACTGTACATATCATCATATACTCTAACTATACATATCATATACTCTAACTATACATATCATATACTCTAACTGTACACATCATCATATACTCTAACTGTACATATCATCATATACTCTAACTGTACACATCATCATATACTCAAACTGTACATATCATCATATACTCTAACTATACATATCATCATATACTCTAACTGTACACATCATCATATACTCTAACTGTACACATCGTCATATACTCTAACTATACACATCATATACTCTAACTGTACATATCATCATATACTCTAACTATACACATCATCATATACTCTAACTATACACATCATCATATACTCTAACTGTACACATCATCATATACTCTAACTGTACACATCATCATATACTCTAACTGTACACATCATCATATACTCTAACTATACACATCGTCATATACTCTAACTGTACACATCATCATATACTCTAACTATACACATTGCTTTACTCACCAAAATCACCCTCTAGGTCCATCTCTGGGGAGCGTCAAGTCTGTGTTATTTAATATGATCAATATTACTATGTTAAAGTACTGTCAATAGTGGACCAATGACCCCGACCAGTAGCTGACTAGCCATATCGGCTCAGATTTGGCATGTTATTAGCTATATTATCTCACTATTATGAAAATAAATAATCAGATTACTATTATTCTTACACCTCGTTTTCACAGGTGTGAAGGTGAGTGGAAATCTTGGGGCCTGCTGTCCCCTCAGATCTGTCGAGCATTAAGATACACAGGGGTGTATGGCCTGTACACCCTGTCATTCAGAATACACAGCATTTAGCTAGCTACAATGTAGCTATACACATCATCATACACACTATACAAGACTATAATTCAGAATACACAGCATACACACAAACTATACACATTGCTTTACCCAACCCAACTGTTATCCACACCGTCTTTCAAAATCACCCTCTAGGTCCATTTTTGGGGAGCATCAAGCCTGTGTTATTTAATATGATCAATATTACTATGTTAAAGTACTGTCAATACTAATGACCCCGACCACTAGCTGACTAGCCATAACGGCTCACATTCAGCAGGTTATTAGCTATATTGTCTCACTATTATGAAAATAAAAAATCTCGTTTTCACAGGTGCTGTTCCCCAGTAGAACATCAGATGCACAATATGTTATATGTGTCATACATCTTATACACACTGTCTTTCAGAACAGTATACAGGATATACACACTATAAACAAAATATACACAGCACTATTATCCACACTACACTACAAAATAAGGCAAAGTGGGCCACAGTGTTTAATTTTGACATACCTATTTGTATGACATTTTTATGACGATTAAATTGAAATATGTGTTTATGTGTATTTGCTCTGCATGTGTTTTTACCTTCTTTCTGTGGGGTTATGAGTTCAGGGGTAAGGAAACATGCTGATGCACTGTGTAGCTGTTGTAGCACTGTGTAGCAGTAACGATGGGCTGGGGATAGAAGCTGTCTTGGAGCCGGCTGGTTCTTGACCTTAAGCTACCGTTTGCCAGACGGCAGCACCAAGAACAGACCGGGGCTTGGGTGGCTGATTTGTCTTGTGATCCTCTGTGTCTTCCTCAGACAGGAGTCAGTATATCAGAGTAGTTAATTAAGAATGTGTTGGACTGGATAAAGCTAAGCCCAGCTCTGATGAAGGTAGAATGGTATATTGCACTGCACAGGTGGAGCACATTGACACATCAGATACATTCATTCGAAGTGGGTGTTTTTTGTCTAAATATAGAGGTATTAGGGTTAGCACTGTGTATTGCTAAGTTGCTAAATTTACAGTACATGCGTGTCTACAACGACCCACACATACAGTATTCCATTAAGTGGCAGCTAACAACTTGCACTAATTCTTCTTCTTGTGCCACCATGAGAAAGTGTTGTCCTTAACGATCTTCACAGAAACTTGAACAGCTCAATCAGTTTCCGGACTTCAACAATTACTTGATATTTGTTCTCACAAAGCTGAAATCAGAAGGTAAAGTGTCCTGTACTTAGATATAGCTGTCAGTTCTGTTATTTATCTGATATTATATAATATTTAATTGAATAATATGGTGGATAATTATTTATGGAAAGTAACAGCATGAATACTTAATTATTTCTAATAGCATATCATGTATTTTAAGTGGTCAGCACTGACATTCTCACTTTATATATGGTTGTAGTAAAAAAAAAAGCCATGTGTAATGTCAATAGGAGAAACTGACCGTATTTATTATAGATGCACTGATATTGTAAGTTGATGCCAATATCTGATAGTGTTCCCAATAGGGCTGGGCCATATCTAGTAATATTTATTTATTCTAAACTATTTTATATAAAATATTATTAAAAATATAATAATAATAATAATAATAATAATAATAATATTTAAAACCTGCTCTGCAGGTTACCATTTGTGTGCGTCTGATGATGTCCATATGTATGGTCCACATATGTATCCCTAATCTCAGGGTTGTGGGTTCGATGCCCAGGTCCACTAAGCCGCAGCTTTTGGACCCTAAAGCAAAGTCCTTAACCCTCTCTGGACAGTGGGGTGCTGTAAGCATAGCTGGCCCTGTGTGCTGAGCCTGGCTTTTTAAACTGGGATCTAAGCAAATTATTAATATGTATTTTAGTCCATCCCTAATATTTGAGCTTCTGTACAGTAGATATCCCTTGAGCCTGTTCAGGAATTGACAGCTTGAGAATATGGGTCACTCTAATTTTAAACCTCTGAAGCCCCTTGCATCTAAAGCTGCTCCCTCTGGAGCGCTGATTCCCTTTGTTTATGAAGAGAACCTGACTGTCGATGACCCATGGCATTGTTCTATTTGTGGCGCACATGCAACTGTGGGGCATCGGATGTGAAATGTAATATCCTCATATTACTGTTTTGTTTGCTGTCTGTGTGTACATGATCAAACATATCTATAGTTTAAAAAGAATAAAATGCATTATAAAATGTAATGTTTAGTAATTCCTTTTCATTTTTAGTATGACCTTCAGAACATGCTGTGTCTCTGTGTTGTGTAACCTAGGGCTTTTTTCCCCCCAATCTGGGGGATGACTGTATTCGTACACATACAGTCTCCCTTACTGAGCTTTAGTGTTGCAAAAGTGCAGTTGAAAGGAGAAGTAGGGATTTCTTACCGTAACAACAGGAATGACAATGAGTGACTTTATTATTATTAGAAATTATTTAAACTGCTCTCTTTACATTCACTCTTCTTCACTTCACCCGCCCCTTGTTTGCAGATGAGCCCACTCGTTCCCTCAGTGGGCTGATCTTGAAGAACAACGTAAAGGCTCATTACCAGAACTTTCCCAACGGAGTCTCTGACTTCATCAAAAATGAGTGCTTGCAGAACATTGGAGATTCTTCACCTCTCATCAGAGCCACTGTGGGTGAGTAGAGTTCTAGTGTCAGTACTGTATAAATTCTTGCTGGTCAGATTAGCAGTATATGATACATTTTCTTTTGCTGATTGATGGACAAAACATGATCAGTCTATAAGGGTTGTAATGCTACAAAAAAGTCACAGTTTGAGAACAACAGGGTGAAAAAAAACAAGACTAAACCAGGGTTTGAACAGACAGTTGTGCAAGTTACATGTTGTTGCATCTAGTGACCCCTTCGGGATAGTTAATAGAGCCTGTAGTTTGTTTAATTAAGCAGTAAAGTGTAAACGTTACCATATTCAATGCGTTTCCACACATACACACCCAAAAACACTGACACATCGTCCTGGACCAGTCCACCCCTACCAGTACATGTACTTTTGCATGTACGGACACAATCCTGTCTAATATCAGAATTACACCTAATAACTACAAACTATATCTACGTAAACAGAGAGGAAGCGGACTGGTAAGCGGCTGAATGGGTTAAAAGAGATCCTAAGTAGTGCTTATAGCCCTTGAGCAGGGCTTGACATTATGTGTGCTGCTTGTGACCTATTGGTATCCATATCGGTCCAACACCCCCCCCCCCCAAATTCATAAATAATAAATGCAATTTTATTGCAGGAGACATCAGTGTTTTTACTCTGAGACAAATAAGCTCTTTCTTTTTGGTCACAAATCATCCATAACATTTAACATCACCTGTCTAATATTGAGTAGATCCCCCTTGTGCCGCCAAAACAAAAATGACCATATGACCACAAGACCTCTGTTGCTGTCCTGTGGTATCTGGCAGCAGTGCCTTAGCGGCAGTCCTGTAAGTTGTGAGGTAGGGCCATAGGTGCCCATAACCCTGTCACCAATTTACCGGTTGACCTTCCTTGGACCATTTTTGTTAGATACTGACCACTGGGTACCAGAAAACCCCCATAAGACCTATCTGATGTTTTGAAGATCCCAAAACAGTTGTCCAGCCATCACAGTCAGACTGTTTACTTGCTGCCTAATATATCCACCCCTTGACAGATGCCACTGTAGATGAAGATGATCAGTGTTTTTCACTTCACCTGTGAACTTCCCACACTCACACATTAACTGTGGTCACTGTGTTCCTCAGGTATACTCATTACCACAATAGCCTCTAAGGGAGAGTTACAGAACTGGCCAGAACTTTTGCCCAAGCTCTGTTTGCTGCTGGATTCAGAGGACTACAACACATGTGAAGTAAGTCACACAGATGCACTTTTCATAGCGATTTCAGGGGCATTTCAAACACCAACCCCTTTGGCTTCTTTATTTTTTGGGGGATTGTGCTGTGATTCTGCGTTGGCTTTACTGAAGGAGATAATGTGAAACAGCCAGATATTTTCCATTGCTTGTGTCTGTTCTTTAGGCTTTTTCTGATGATTTTTCCACCAGTGTGGAACAGGCAGTCTTCTAAAAGCTTAGAAATGGATGTATAACGATTGTGTGGCATTTGTAAAGGGAAATGTGGACCAAATAAGATTTATTTATTTATTTATTTATTTAGTCTTTCACTGCATGTATGGCGAGTTAACCAGGGAAAGCTTTGAATTTAGGGTTAGAGAGGTTACATTACATTATTAGTCATGCATATTAGCAATAACAACTAGCATGATTGTGAATCAGTGATTCATAATTTAAAAAACTGGACATTGAAAAAAACTGAAAAACAAAGTAATCCAGCTAGCAAAGCATCTTCTTTATCTAGTCTGTATGTTCTCAGTGAGTCTCCAGGTAGATTGGACGTAATGGTATATATATATATTTTTTGTTCTAGGCTATACACTATACACTACTTTCCATGACAGGAACACAACTAGCTTTTGGTCAGGTTGCTGTGAAATGGAAATTTGAAAATCAATATTTTTTTACATGACTATATATTAGGGGTGCAATGTTAGTCAGACCATGATTCAAAAGAATTTACTGAACTGGATTCATGATTTAATTTTTAATATGTTGAATGAAACGGTGGTTGTTTGTGAAAGCCCTTTTGTTTGTCAGTTCATCTCACATTAATTGTAAAAGCAGATGTATTCCCTTAATGTAAACACTATTGGCACATAATCTGAATCCTGCATGATTGGAAGTGGCAGATTTTTGCTCCAAAAATGCAGTCTGCAATTAGCTACTTGTTCATTTTTAATCCATGTTGGAATGTTGGGAAGTGGATGTTTGTACACTTGTTTGTATTGAAGAGTATTGTTTCCCCCATCTTCCTTACAAAATGTGAGCCTCAGCTTTTAAAAAAAGATTAATTAAAGCTCTAAACATTGATTAAAATTGTAATTGGCTATAAAAGTTCATGATCAGTGCATCTTCAGTCAGCAGGTTGCTTGTGTATTTTAATCTCTGGGAACTATAAATGCTTCTCTTTCGGAGCCCAAAATATAGAGATATATTCCCGGAATAAGTGTGACCGTGGCTAATCAATGCAGGAAATACTCAACCGGGCTTTTACTGTGGGCCTCTGAAGCTCCAGTGAGCGTAGGTGAAGGCTCCCTTGCAACAAGCACCCAAAAATAGCAGTTCTGTCCCATGATGCTTCGCAGTGTCTGGAGGGGGTCCAACAGGAATAAATACAAGTGGGAGTGTGCATGAATCTGGGGTATGAACTTGACCAATGAGTAATTCTCTGAACAGGGCTGTGGCTTTCTCTTGCTCCACTGCACTCTTTCTTTTATTTTGGGCATCTACATTAACACTAGTGACATTATTTAGCATTTAAAAATGGAAGCTTTCACTTTTGCTTTTAAAATTAAGGTTGTTGACTCATGACTGGTAGTCAGGCGCTCCCAGTGGAACGCACATGCTAAGTCACTCTGACATCCAGAAATACAGGCATATGGCAAACTACAGTGTGAAATACAGGGGTAGAAATGGCCTCTATGTTAACACAGCTTAGTGTTGCCATTGTGTTCCATCGATTCTATATAAAGCCTGAAGCCGGCGCCAGACTCCAGACATTTCTAGAATGCTTCAGATGACATCGTTTTTATGGCCTGTAGTGGCAGGCTGATGTCAAGCAAGTGAGCAATGCTACTACAGTATCTGCTTCGTTGGTATCTGCTTGTTTTTGTTTTAAAATTAGGGCTCTAGTTATATTTACTGATATTGAAATGTGGCAACATGGCTGGTCTTCGGGGCTGCATATTTTAATTCTGAGAACCGCTAATATCTGCCAGTATAATTGTAAATGTTATTATATTTGTATGATATATGTAAACCCTAAATGTATGATAGTAAGTATATCTATATTAACAGATATTGCTTTAATTTTTCTATTTGTTTATATATATTTTTTTATTTATTTATTTATTTATTTTTATTTTTATTTTTTTAACCACGTTTACACCATATCAAAAATGATTTCATCCTCATAAAATGGGCAAACAATATCATTGAATAAAATAATGTATCTTTATGTCAGGGAAAAATGTATGGTGTGCAAGACATCATCAGTCAGACAATAGCTTGAGTGCTCACTGTATGAAAGCCCTTAGTCTGCCCCTTTGTCCAGTCAGGTGGGTATCCTTTTCTAGATGGGAATTCATCTATAAGGATACAATATGTAAAGTTCAAGTGATTACCTGCCCAAGAGTATACATTGACCCCCAGAATAACTACTGTTTTTGTTTGTTTGTTTGTTTTTGTTTTTTATAAACAAAATGTTTATTTAAAAAATATATTTTTTTTTATTTATTTTTTTTTATCTTCCTGCCATGCCATTTTTATTGATGTATGAAAATGTCTTGTTTTGACCTTGAGAGCTTTGTGGCATGCTTGTGTCTTCCCACTGCTCTGCTCTCCACTCACACACACAGTAACTGGTATAGCGCAGGCTGATGGCAGAGACGGTTGCCATAGCGACAGCCAGCCCCAGACATCTCTTGGTTGCCACGGTGCCGAGTGTCTGATGGCCTGACTAGATTCCTCACAGGTGGAAGTGTGTGTGTGTGTGTGTGTGTGTGTGTGTGTGTGTTGAGCTCAAAAGGAAGAATTCCTCTGCTTGCTGTAAGGGAGAGATATGGGCGAATGAGGATGAAACCCTGCAGATAAACCCATGCGGCTTTATAAGCCTGCTTAATGGATTACTGGAAAATTGAATTCCTGCATAAATAGCCTGTGGGATAGCATCCTCATTGTCTCTCTCTTACTCTTCAAGAGGCAAAAGTGCTTCCCTTACACCAACAGAGAGCCGACTCCAGGATGGTTGAGGTTCTTCATTACCATCCTGGTTGGTCATGAACCACTTGTTGTAGATGATCTGCAGGCAGGCAGGCAGCCCGGTCCTGATGATGCGCTCAGCTGATCGTACTACTCTTCGGCGAGGCTGCCTTTCCAGCTTGGTGCTCAAAACCAGGCTGTGATGTCCACAGTGAGAATGCTTTTATTGGTGCTAGTATAACAGTACTAGACATGGACAAGACCTGATGGAAGAGCAGTGATTTCTATTGACTTCTGAGTGTCTGTCTTCAAATGACATTGCAAGTGGTGATCATTGGGGTCCTGGCGTAGAGTGCTATTATGGAGCACATGTGATGGACATGGTTTTTAGATTGGCCTTGGCTGTGATAAATGAGGGATAACAAAGGAAATATATGGGCATGACTTATATCTGTGTAATTGTACTAATAACTTCACAGCAATTGCAGTTACTGTAGTTTAGTCTCAAAATGCAACAGGATACATGTTAACATCACTGACGTTTTGTCCTAGGAATGATCTTGTCATACTTCATTACAGGGGACTGCTTTCACTGATGCTGATGAGTTTTCATGTCTAAGCAATGTAGGTGTGTCTAACGAGTGTACACAGAATGTACCTGATGTACTCATGCAAACACATGGCGGTCTCTTTCTGTCTATGGGGTTGAGAGTGCTTGCTAAAATGTGCCGCCACAAATAGGCTGTGTAACTTAGACTCAACCTGTCTCTCATTTTCTTTAAGGGAGCTTTTGGGGCCCTGCAGAAGATCTGCGAGGATTCGGCTGAGATTCTGGACAGTGATATGCTGGACCGACCCCTGAATGTCATGATACCAAAATTTCTGCAGTTTTTTAAGCACAGCAGTCCCAAGATCAGGTAAGAAACACTTTTATACTCTGTCATTAAAACATGGCATTATATTATTGATTTATAATGTAGGTAGCCAAAAACATAGGTACAGGAGTTTGTGAAAACTGCCGTTCAAATGAAATGGAACAGTAAAATAAGCGGCCATATTCTGGCCCTTTGTTGTAGATCCCATGCCATTGCTTGTGTGAACCAGTTCATCATCAGCAGAACGCAGGCTCTGATGCTGCACATAGATCCTTTCATTGAGGTAAGTGGCTTCCCATGACCGTTTTATCTGACTTAAATATAGTCTGTACATCTCTAGCAGCGTATATTCTCAAATTAAACTAGTCCTAATAAGAGAGATTGCAATGTTGACCACCTAAACATGGTCTACAGTTGATACCTAGAGACAAATATATTCATGATCTAGAGTAGGAGGTTTGCTAGCCGCAGCTGAACCAAAATGAAACTGACCACAAGCCTCTTTTTTGCTGCAGAACCTGTTTGCCCTGGCAGGGGACGAGGAACCAGAGGTTAGGAAGAATGTGTGCAGGGCTCTGGTCATGCTGCTGGAGGTCCGCATGGACCGCCTCCTCCCCCACATGCACAACATTACAGAGGTGAGATCATCACATGCTCGCTAATAATGACCTGTTCACAAAAGGACTTAAATTAAGGTGCATTACAAAACGTCCATGAACATGCAAGTGCTTCCTAAAAGTCAATTAAGCCTCGTATTGGACTAAAGTGCAACGGCAGTGGTGAATCATCACTGTTAACCCATGTTAGTCTGTGCTCAGGCTTCATCTGTGTCTGAGAGGCTGGCGCCAAATGTTGCAAGGTGAAAAATGTTGGTAAAAGAAATAAGTCTGAGTCGCCATCTAGTGGTCAATGTGTGAATGTCTGTTGAAATAATAGAATATTTCTGTTGTTTCTCTTAGTACATGCTGCAGCGGACGCAGGACCAGGATGAGAATGTGGCTTTGGAGGCCTGTGAGTTCTGGCTCACGCTGGCAGAGCAGCCTGTCTGTAAAGAGGTACTTTGTGGACACCTGTCCAAGTGAGTACACACATGAGCCAAACATGGGTCTTACTGAAACTTTTTTTGTGGCATATATTACCTATACCTGTAGAGGCAGCAATATTACTACTAAGATTGGAACCATTCTTTTGCAATGGAAGTAATAATTTGCTGATAGCCTCCATATTATTATCCTTTTTAGATGGGAAGCCTCATGGACTTGTAACCTTTTTACTCAGTTACTCACTTTTAGGAAGTGGGGGGAGCTATTAGTGCTGAAAAAGTTACAAGTTAAATAGCTTTTGTGGAACTCTCTCGCACATCTCCAGCAGAAATGACATTCAATTCAGTTAACAGTTTGAAGGTGCCATAGAACGTATTTATCCAGTATTTTAAGCTGCTGTTAATTTGCCAGGGCAAATCATAGCGTATCTTTGTGTTTAGTCCTGTAACAAGAACATTGTGATATTTAAAAATTATCTATTTTTTATTCCCAAGTCTTATCAGATAATGGTGCTATCATCTCTATGCTATCCTCTCTGTGTGCAGTTAGTTAGCTAAGGGAATTCCAACCTGTTGAGCTTTTAGCCCAGCACCTATTTAGCTCTCTCCAAGCACCTCTTAGTGAGGTTGTTTTTGACATTTATATTTACGGCATTTAGCAGACGCTCTTATCCAGAGCGACTTACGATAGTGCTTCACTATTTACTCAAGAATAACCTCTAGTTTGAATAGACAAAAAATTCTAAGAAACATTTAGGCTTAGACACTACTAAACACACATCAGTAAGGAGGGAGCAGATGTTGGAGAACTTTTAGCCTAAGCAGTTTTGCTTCGGCGCATGTCAAGTTCCCTTTGTGTGGACACTGGCACAGGTTCTGACAACTAATTTTGAGGTGATGTGCTACTCTCCAATATCAACAACACCATATTCTCCTGATGATGTGTCTGTTTTGTTTTGGGGTTTTGGAACTGGACCCTGTTTTGGTTATGCTGTTTTTCTTTTAAAGGAGGACACAGCAGGTTTAAGGTTTACAGTATGTCACTTATGGGACATCACACCCTGATTTACCTAACTCATTACTCAGCTATACTAAAGTATATTGGCATAGGTGTAGCAGCAGCATTCAAATACAGTGTGAATGGACTTACCTGTCTCATGTAATTTAATGTAATGTAAAAGTAATAGAAACGCAACACAGGTTGGTTTAAAACAATCATTTGGCCTGGAGTAAAAATAGTAATTATTTGGCAATTCTATGCATTTCTAGTTTCTTTTCTTTTCAGTGCCTTTGAGATTGTTATATAAATATGAATTAACCGCCTGGTGAAACACATAATGTTAATAATCTACTATTGTCATTTAATCACAGGTTGGTACCGGTTTTGGTGAATGGAATGAAATACTCTGAGATCGACATCATTCTGCTGAAGGTAAGCACTCACAAATCTCTTCATATTCATAGCGAACTGTCTGAACGTGTCTTAATCCAGGTCATGAGTGACGTGTTTGTTTTGAATGTGTCTCCAGGGTGATGTGGAGGAAGATGAAGCAGTTCCAGACAGTGAGCAGGACATTCGGCCTAGATTCCATCGCTCGCGTACAGTTGCTCAGCAACATGAGGGTGGGGACGACATCGAGGATGAAGAAGATAACGACGAGGACGATCTAGATGATGATGACACAATCTCAGACTGGAACTTGAGTAAGAATACATTAATGTGCGAAGGTCACGGCCCCCGGTGCTAACAGAGCAGGGCTAAGTTTGCTTCTTCCTCTCTGTGCAGGGAAATGCTCTGCAGCAGCTTTGGATGTTTTGGCGAATGTTTTCAGAGATGATCTGCTGCTACACCTTCTTCCGTTGTTGAAGGAACTGCTTTTCCACCCAGACTGGGTCATCAAAGAGTCTGGCATACTGGTACTAGGTGCCATTGCTGAAGGTTTGTAAGATAAACACATTGTACACAGGCATTCATCTGAAAATGTACAACTATAGATATTTATATTTTGATTTAGAGCCCTATAGAACATGAATTGTGGTAAGATAACTATTGTTTTCCAGTTAATATTATTTTTCCATTATTTATTTATTTTTGCAGTAAAGTGAGGTGCAAAAGTTTGTGCACCCTTCATATGTCACAATGATAGAAATACACTATAAACACCCAACCAACCAAACTTAGAAAAAACATAAAAACCACCTGGGATACCATAGCAACCACTTAGCACAAACAGTTTCACCCTATTAACCACGTATTAACGGCTTAGCAACTGCAACTGCAACAGTGGGAGTCACTAAAGCAGTGCCACCATTCTGCAGTTCTTTCAGGCAGTGCACTTTTCTAGTTATGTTAATGTTGATTGTGGGGGTTTGTTCATGCCTTTTATCTTACTGACTTTGCTTTAATGTAGCACTCATTTGCTACCACCAAACTTGTAGTTTGTAGTACGTGTAGTACTTTAAATATTTATATATATATATATATTCCCTGTGATTTTTAAAAGGAACACTTTTTAGGAGAGTATTTTTGTTTGGTTTGAATTTCATTTTTTTCAATTTTCATTTTTTTTCTTTTCTCCCTGCAGGGTGTATGCAAGGTATGATCCCTTACCTACCCGAGTTGATTCCCCACCTGGTGCAGTGTCTGTCCGATAAAAAGGCTCTGGTCCGCTCCATCACCTGCTGGACTTTGAGCCGCTACGCTCACTGGGTGGTGAGCCAGCCTGCCGATGCCTACCTCAAGCCCCTTATGACAGAGCTGCTCAAACGCATACTGGACAGCAACAAGCGTGTCCAAGAGGCAGCCTGCAGGTCAGTGGATTTTTATTTACTTACTTATTTTCCTTTCCTTAAATTTTATTTCAATTTTCCTCCCTAATTTTAGATTAGCCAATTACCCAACCCATTTATTAGTACTTCCTCCCCCCATCACATGTAACTCTCTTGACACTGGGAAGATGAGGACTGACATATGCTTCTTTCGACAAACTAGCCACTGCCTCTTTTCAAACTCCCAATGAGGCAATGTCACTGGGCAACCAACTCGCTTGGGGGAAACCATCTGGTACCCAGCTCTAATGCGTCACCTAGTATTGCCCATGCCAGCCAGCATCACACTGAAATTATATAGGGAGACAGGGAGAGCCATCCACCACCTATCAATCCAGAGAGAGCAAGGCCAGTTATGCTATCTTGGGTTTTGGCTGCAGATTGCAGACAGCATGACCCAGGATCCAGTGATCCTCAGGTTACAGTGGCAGCTCTTAGTCCGCTGGACTGCGCAGGAGTTTAAAATTGAAGCTAGTTTGATGTTGCTAGTCCCCATTTGACATTTTCCCAGGTATTAACCAGTAATTAAACTGGAAATGTGAGAAGAGAAATTACACATATTTGTCAAAAACATAGTTAAGCATTTACTTTTAGCTAATAAACTGTCCTGATAATCAACAAGCACAGTAGACTATCATGATAAAAGAAGAAAGCATGTATAGATCTACACCATTATATTATTTTTTTAATTAACAGTTCTGCAACAGATTCACTGCCTTTGTGATTGATTTATTAGCAGTAATTTTTAAATAATGTAACCCTGCTTTTTAAGCTTTTTTTAAAGTGTTTTCCGGGACAGAGGGTGAGGAATGCTTTTTATTTCTAAAGTTTTATGTTGTATCAGTAGTTGAAATGTGTTTTAGTAGACATGGTAGTTTTGCAGCTGGTAACATTCTAAAGGTAATTCCTTTGTAATGCTGCTTATCGGTCAACATAAACTAACTTAATCTCTGTCTCTCCAACGCAGTGCCTTTGCTACCCTGGAGGAGGAGGCATGCACAGAGTTGGTGCCCTATCTGGCCTACATTCTGGACACATTGGTCTTTGCCTTCAGTAAATACCAGCACAAGAACCTGCTTATCCTTTATGATGCCATTGGCACGCTGGCGGATTCTGTAGGCCTCCATCTCAATAAACCGGTAAACAAACACCAAGACGAATATGTGCATATGCACACTCTCCTCTCACTGACATTCAGACACAGTGGAAACATGTTTTAAGCGCCCCCACCCCCTACACTTCTTTATCATTCGTGTGTTTTCAGGAATATATTCAGATGCTGATGCCACCGTTGATTCAGAAGTGGAACCAGCTGAAAGATGAAGATAAAGACCTTTTTCCTCTCTTGGAGGTTGGAAAAATTCTCAGATGCCTCTGATGTATTTTTCACAGATGAACATCGTTTAATTTCGATGGTTTGGATGTTTTCATTTTAACATGGTTTCTTTCACAGTGCCTGTCATCCGTGGCTACAGCCCTGCAAAGCGGCTTCCTGCCCTACTGCGAACCAGTCTACCAGCGATGTGTTAACTTGGTCCAGAAAACCCTTGCACAAGCCATGGTGAGGGAGGCTTTGCACTGACACTGATGCACTGTAGACCTAAAAATGTGACAATTGTATAAGCAGTGAAGTCCAGGCTTTCATCTTCACATACTTTATTTTTCTGTGTCTCGTAGCTTCACCAGTCCCAGCCTGACGTCTATGAAGCTCCTGATAAAGATTTCATGATCGTGGCTCTGGATTTGCTCAGTGGACTAGCTGAGGGTCTTGGGGGCAACATTGAACAGTTGGTGGCTCGTAGCAACATCCTCACCCTCATGTACCAGTGCATGCAGGTAATAATGTGTTTCTGCATGGATGTTTTTAAATAAAAGGGATTTGGGTTTCCTTAAATTCTGCGCCACAACCAAAGCCTTTGTAAAACACTTGATTGATTATATGTCCGAATGTTTGCACCGATTGCTGGCTTGTGTGCAAATGCACAATTATGGTCTCTGGAATAAGAGTGCTCCATTCAGTACTTTAAGACGAGGTGTGGTGGTGATCATACAGAACCTTGACCTCATTAACACTTATCTCGCAGCAATGCTCTAAAATGCCGTAGATAACCATTACCTGGACAGTAGAGACAGTTACTCCAACAAAAGCGGTGTAAACTTTTTTTTAATTTTCTTTTTATACAAATACCCTTGTTTTCATAAGAAACAATAGAGCAGGTGTTCCAGTACTTATTCTGTCTATTCAGTACTGAGTAAAGGTCCGTATGTATTTATTTTCCCTTAGGATAAAATGCCGGAGGTACGACAGAGTTCTTTTGCACTTTTGGGAGATCTAACCAAAGCCTGTTTCCAACATGTCAAACCATGTATTGGTAAGCATTAACTAAGCATTTGGCATGTTTTATTAGTAGGGACCCTGTTCATTACATGAATTTGCCTCTACACCTGGTGTTACACTGCTGAATAAGATTTAGATAATATTTTCATGGAACACTTTTCCATTGAATGTCATCATGTTATAAGGGTTAGCAGTTACTGTTCTCACTTACTCGATGATTACCACTCAATATATGTAAGACTTTTGTAAATCCTCTCTTTTAAAAGAAGAAATCTTAAAACCTTGATACTGGAGGAGTCTTGTTGAATGTACATATGACATATTTGTACAGGGTTCATTTTAACTCTGTATATTTCTAAATAAATTGCTATCTATGCTGAGAAACATTTTCACCACTTAACTAACGTTATGTTTGCCCTTTAGCGGATTTCATGCCTATTTTAGGCACAAACCTGAACCCAGAACTGATATCTGTGTGCAACAATGCTACCTGGGCCATTGGGGAAATCTCAATTCAAATGGGTAAATATCTGGGAACTCACATACTGCTTTATAAAACAATTAGAAAAGGAGTTTTCTTATGTCATTCACTTGACCATGTTTGCATGTCGCATCACAGAGATGCAAATTGTTGATTGTTTTCTGTCCAAGTCGTCGGATTGTTCGACAGTGTTAGACCTTGTTTTGCCAGCAGTGAGCAAGCTGTTGGCGAAGGTTGGTAGATGGAACTTTCACATAATGACTCTGTTGAAGCTGTAATTTCATTCTGCTTAACAAATTTAATTGAGACCAAACAAAATAAGAAAGGGGTTAGAAGTTCCTGCAAAGAAATTGAGTGAAAAATGTTTGCTTTAGGGATAAAGGTAGGGATAAAGCTCGCTAGGAGTTCTGCTTGTTTCCATAATTATATGGTGCTGTATTTCAGCACCGGGAACATAAACATGTTTATATATAAACTTGGACTTACTTATCTGTGCTTGCTGTACTCTCATTTACACTGGCTTTTTACGGTCATATATCCACACTCTTATACACAACCTAAGCAATATCTCAGCTGGATGGTAATATTGGCCGTTATTGGTCTTGTGGAATTATTTCATTGGTATTGGTGCTTTATTTGATATTTACATGTATTTTGATGTGAGAACTAACATATAATATTTGAGTTTTCACAATTAGCAACTAATTAGCTTAGCTTTTTTTGACAGTATTAAATATTAACAGACAATATTATCGGTTGTCACTCTATCGCAAGTCTCTAAAATTGGTGTGATATTAGTTGGGTCCTAACGCACGCGCACACACACATGACTTTCTCTATTTGCAGGCGCTGAGATGCAGCCCTATGTGTCCATGGTCTTACACCAACTGATAGAGATCATTAACAGACCCAACACACCCAAGACTCTGCTGGAGAATACAGGTATCACTGGGAGGTGCTAGAGAAGGCTGCCTCCTACTGAGGGAGCTTCTCAACCCAACCCCATTTTTCAACTCTGCAGTGGCTATCTCCATACGTACTCACAGGGGTGGGCTTTATAAGTTTTGCTAATGTTAAACTTAACCTGATAAGGAACTAAGTAAAATGGGGGTAAAAAAAAAAAAAAAGAGCAAAAATTCAGAGACTTTTATATTTAAGACACATCGGCAATGGTATGAGGGGTTTTTATACGGACATAGCAAACCTTGTATTAGTCCAACCTGTTGTTGACTATATTAGATAAACTGTTTGAAACCACTGATGAGAACTGTTCCTTTTTAGCTAAAGGTAGTTGAGGAAATTCTCAAGGAAGCTGTTTAGTTAGCGTTAGGATTAAAGAATGTGCATTCTTAACAGTATCAAAGTGTAACAGACTTGGAAACAAGCGTTGATATCAGAAATCTGGATATTTGGAAGCAACATATCCTGTTCAGACCTAAATATTTTTATGGTGTTGAGATAAATGTATAGCACCTGCATTTTGCAAATTTGGTCCCATTTATACTTCACTTTAATTAGAAAGTCCTCTGATAAGAAAGCTACAAATCGTTGAGCCACAGTAGCAGTCCCCATTGATTCCTATACCAATTTGGCGTCAGGCTAAAGTGCAACACCCCTAACTAACGTCCCCAGAAACTAGGGTACTTGTAGATGTGTTCCTGTTTGTCAGTTTGTTTCTGTTGTTTTAGTTACTGTTTTTTTCTTCAATGTGAATGCATATCTGCCAATAGATGTTGAATGTTGTTTAGTTAAGGATGGCTTATGTTTGATGCAGGATAGCTAATCTGACCTCCATTTAATTAGTTCAACCCACTGTTCTTTCTTAGATTTCACGGATCAAATTATCCTTTTATAAAAAATACTGTTAGACAGTGACAGTTATTAACAACATCTTAAGGGACAAATGTGGCTTTTTAAAAATAAATAAATAAATAGTGTATATTATATATATATTTTTTTTTCACTCTACTGTGTGGAAGGCTTCACACACACACTGGAGCATGTGTGTATAACTGTTGACTTGCCAAGTTGATGATGCTGCCAAGTTGAAGGTCACAGTATGGTATGGTACAGCATAGTATCAGCCACTTCAACATTTTTTTTCTAAATGTTCAAATGGTTTACAAACAGAAAAAGCTAGACCAATAACTAAATGCAGATAAAGATAATTAATTATGCTGTCTTTGTACTGTATTGTACCAGTTGTACCATATGCTCAGAAAAGCATATTGTGTTGTGATTTCATCACCATCAGTATAAAATACTGTCATATTGGCATATCACCCCCTAATCTCAGCATAGTGAGTCATGGTTCATTCATGTTATCATAGTCATCTGCTGAGAAAATGAGGCCATTAAGCTAGAACAGCTTGTGCGTATTAGGGCTCAACCAATAAATCGGATAGCTGATGTTATCAGCCGTTATTGACGTCCTGTGGGTTGATCAGTAGATTTAGGATAGTTAAAAATTAGGTCAGTTATTGGCTCATGTTATATTGTGATCAACAGAGGAAACAGCCCTGATATACGGAGTCATCAATCTATGAGGGTTTAGTTTTTTGACACCAGTGTTTACAGTAGAATTGTAGAATTGATAAAGTGATGACCATATCAGTCAATAAATCACTCTCATTCATTTCATCAAGCGGTCCCTAGTATATCTGTATGGCAGTTTATGGGCATTTGTAATGACCCATTCATCATGAAATTACCCAATGTAAGGGAAACTGTCAGGTTTGAAGGTTTTTGCATAACAGCAGTGATATGTACATCCGGTTGATTTTCCTTTTTATACCGGCTCTAGCTATAGACAACATGACAGCAGGCAGCAGGTACATGTAAACTGATAGAGAATGTTCTAATCAAAGAAAAAAAAAACAGTGATAAAAGATGGTAAACAGACTTAAGATTCTGCAACAAAAACAGTTATACATGCAAGTGTGTTTTGTCTTTTTGCCATAAAGTTTCAGAAAACAGCAACAAGAATCTGCTTAACATGAAATATTTAAACGTTTAAAAGTGTAAACTCACTTTGCATTCCTCAGAAGTGTTTTCTGAGTGTGGCTGAGAGTTTTATTCACTTGGAATCGGGGGTAACTTATTTCCTGGTTAAATTACATGTTGTTTAGTTTTTTTATATGTGAAGATTAGTTCACATCCACGCCCCCCAAAACCTTCCTTTGTCAAAACTTCGCAAAGCGATGTACTGTGTGTCAGTTGGCCATCCAGACTTGGCAATGCTGCATGGCAGACACACCTCTTAGTTCATGTGTGAAGCTTTTGTCATCACAAGTTTCTGTGCACAAAAAATTTGAATTTTTAGAATTTTTTTTTTTTTTTATTAATTGGATTCAACAAAATTTTAACAAAAGGTTTAGCAGTCTTAACCTACCCCGTTTTTGTTTGTTTGTTTTTTAGTTTTGGATGCCACAGATTAGCCTATCCTGCACTGAACTGTGTTCTCTAATGAGCCAATCATCTGCTTTTTGCATGTCTCATTGGACTGTTCATAAATGCCTGTCTTTTAATGAGAATGTTGCATAGTTTTGTGTCTCTTAAACTCAGGTCCTCCTCCTCTGTGCCTCTTAAAAGATCCTGGTGGAATCTAGTCCTCTCCATGTAGTTTGCTTGGTGTAATGTTTTTTCTTAGAAAAAAAAAGAACACACAGAAAGAAAAGACATTTCTGTTCAATTTTAAAGACTTCTTGTGAGTTTAAGGGAGAAAATCTTAGAAAACAATTTTTAAAGACCAAATGCAATTTTTTTTAAAATCTTTTTTACATATATATATATATATATATACACACAGATATGGAGTTTTAAACACAGCATTAAAAAATACAAGAATAAATAATAATGTAAATTAAAAAGTGATCTCTTTTCAGATCTAAGAAAGCCAAGATTGCATTGTTTTCTAAGACGTCTCCCTTAAATGAGATGTTTCTTTTTAGAGTGTCATATTTTACATTTTTACCCCGTAGTCTGGGGCTGTGAAGAGCACTAGTGAAATCTTGTGTTTATTCTCATACACAGATTCTGTTGAGTTCTGTTTCTGAGTTGTCTGTTTGTTTGTTTGTTTGTTTTTTCTTTTTTGTTTTCTCCTCCTCCCCTCCATTCGCTCATGTCTTGGTTGGCGTTTGGTGCTGTATAACCGTGATTGCGTTACCTTAGCAATAACAATTGGTCGTCTTGGTTACGTTTGTCCTCAAGAGGTGGCACCCATGCTACAGCAGTTTATAAGACCCTGGTGTGTATTATTCAATCTTTTATTTCATTCATTATCTCTCTCACTCTCTCTCTAGCCTCTCTGTACCCTCTCCATTCCCTCTTTCTCTCCCACTCACATGCTCTTTGACCTTGTCCCAGTACTCTTAAAAAGCCTCCTCCTTGCTTCCATGCTCTGCTTAATCACAATTTGAAGAATGGTCCAAAACAAAGCATCTCAGAGCTGCCAAGTGCTTTTATTACCCCTGTCTGCGCAATCCTGCATCTCCAAAAACAAACTGGACTGTAGGAGTCGGTTCAAGAGATTTGGGATGGGGCATCTATCCCTGTCCCCTTCTGTCTCTTTCTCTATCTTTCTCTTCCCTCTGTCACACACTCTCTCTCTCTCGCTCTCCTTTCTGTTCTGTACGATTCAGTCGATACCATTACCTACCATGTGACTAACCCTGTCCTTCTAGGTCTTGTTGTTTAATTTGCCTCAGTAGCACCTTCATGTATTCCGTATTGATTTATTTTAGTTTTTACTTCTGTTGCTGTCTTTTATTGTTGCTAACGAATATCTGAATGCATGGGATAACGTCACATGCTTGCTGACTATTTAAAAAAAATCCCTAAGAAATACAAAGTAGAAAGAAAGAAATCCAGTAGCTGCACCATACTATCCCTAAACAGCCTCTCCAAAAGCCTCTCTTTGTGTAAACGCTTAAAAAGGAAATTGGCAGCATACAAGGTGCTTTTACATTTTTTTCAGATAAACCTATTCTGACTTTGTGAACAGACAGTAAATTTCAGGTGAAAATGCTTTTGAGGGAGATGTAACGCAATGCTAGCTACAGATGTGTGCTCACTCGTAACAGGCCAGATGTGTAACACATGAATGTAGCTGTGTTTTTGCTCAACAAAGTTGAGTCGGTATGGATTCAAACAAATAAACCTTATGAATGAATAAGCAAGAGAACATAGCAAGAAATAAACAATGCACTTTAAGATATTTAGGCTACATACATGTTCTGCTAAATTTGAAGCTGAAGTTAAGGTGCTCTGAGGTGGTAGCCATGGCAATGTACTCAAGTTTGCGTTTTCCAGTTGCAGAGTAACGGCATAGCTTTGTTATTTGAAAACGCACTTCTCTCCTTCGCTAGGTGCACCTCGCTACGCAATATAAGAGACAATGAGGAGAAAGACTCTGCCTTCAGGGGAATCTGCACCATGATCACGGTCAACCCTGGAGGTGTGGTGCAGGTGAGATGCGTTTATATTCTACTTTAAGGATCAAGGACGTTTGGAGCCATTTGGTTTAAATTGGGCAATCACGCTGTTTCCTAAACATTACAAATGAAGACATTACGACTGGGAGAGGGTTGTAAGAAAATGCCTCTCTCAAGAGAGCACACTATTAGCCTATTTGTAGTAGCAGAAGTTTTGTCATTAACAATGGATATTTTATCTGTTGAATAAATCATTCCCAACCAAGCAAATACTACTTCTGAGCTGCTTTGATTAGGGCTGCACAATACTGGAAAAAAATTACATTGCAATATATCTCTATATTTCTCTGTAGTATACAGCTCCGGGAAAAATATTAGAGACCACCCTACATAATCAGTTTCTCTGGTTTTACTATTAATAGGCAATGTGTTTAGGGAAATTAACTGCTCAAAAACAACTGCTCAAAAAAAGCAAAAAAAAAATTTTTTTTTAAATAATTATAATGCAAAGAAGTTATTATTGAAATTTAAACAACACAATACTAATTTTTTAACTTTTGAGCATTCAAAAATCATCACGGTAAAATAACCTTGACTGCCAATCACAGCTTTCATGTCTTGGCAGGCTCTCCACTAGTCTTTAACATTGCTGTTGGGTGACTTTATTTGATTCATGGTCTGCAAATTCAGGGAACTCAGCTTTGTTTGATGAAATGAATGAATAAAATGGCTGCCAAAATATTGCAATATACAGCTCCCCCAGAGCTGTATATTGCGATATTAAGAAATATGGGAATTTTCACCAGATTTCATTCGAAGTCTGTAATCCCACGTGTCATGATATCAATAATGCACTCTGTGTATCCAAGATTGGAGTAAAATAAATGATATTGAGGAAGATATAATCTGTCCCAAAAAAAATGTTTTGTTTAAGCAGCAAAAAAAGTTGTAGCATGACCTGTTCATGACATCACATGTCCCGGGGTGTGGCTATTGCGCATTTTCATGAGTTTAATGTACAACAGTTTTACAGCTCAGACCCCTCCTGACAAACACTGAATTGTGGCTTGTAATATTTGAATTTATAATTTCATCTTTTAACAGCTCTAATTTGCTGAGCTATGATAGAAAACCATTAAAATTGCTTAATTGAATTACCTATCTTTTTATACTTTTTTTTATATACGTTAGGCTCATTCTATGAAGTTGTTCGACACTCGCACAGGGTCATTAAGTACATGTTTGTTGGCTATCGACTGTAGTCTTTGCAGTGTAACAGTCAGCTGAAGGAAAAACAGCAAGAAAATCTATAAAATTGTCTCTTGACTTGTTTTTAGGACTTTATATTTTTCTGTGATGCTGTTGCATCCTGGGTGAACCCTAAAGATGATCTACGAGACATGTTCTATAAGGTAACCTTTGCACTACAAATTATAAAATGTCAACTATAAAGAAAATCAAGGCCCTACAGTGAGATGAAAATAGAATTGGCACTAAGATTGATTAGATGTTTTTTTAATTCAACTTTATCTATCAAAAATATTCACTTCTAAATATGATTGTTGTATTGTTTTGCAGTGTTTCATTTATCAGTGGAACTATTTTGTAAGTGTGTGGGTTGGATGTTTATTTATGTATGCTTTCTGTTAGATCTTACATGGGTTTAAGAACCAGGTTGGAGAAGAGAATTGGAGGCGTTTCTCAGACCAGTTCCCCCTTCCTCTTAAGGAGCGACTTGCAGCCTTCTACGGAGTTTAACCACTCCTAGAGAAACTGGCCCGTTGTAAGTGGTACTGAAAAAGTGTGCAAGAATGTCCCACTTTCAGTAGGCATTTTACTGAATTCCAAGTCCAGGTTAAAATAATTACGTTAAATTACGTAATTAATTAACTTCACTAAACTTCAAAGTAGGGATGGGCGATATGGTAAAAAATATTATGGCATGATATTCGAAAAGACAGATTAACAATACACTGTTTATTGCAATATTTTGACATGCAGACAAAATGCATTAGTAGTGGCAGATTCTTAAAAATAATCTCCCATACTAAGTACAGTCATTACAGTCTGCACTTCATCTAATCAAATACCACTAATCAGTCTATGATAAAATGTACAGTTGGTCCGTGTTCCTTAAGCGCTGGCGACATTCATGATATGCTCACTTGTATCACAATAACTACATTTATTACGTAGTATAATGTGTAATAATCTTTTTAGCATGTTGCCCAGCCCTACTTCACAGCATTTCAGATAAAACCTAATTCTGACTCTCTCTCTCTCTCTTAGGTGATCATGGGAAATAATGGGAGCCTCAAATCCCCAGGGAACATGTTGCCCTTTATGGGGGGAGGGTGGTCTGGCTGGGATGGGGTAAATGGACCCCTAAACCCCTCCAGATGGGGTGGGAGGGTGGAGTTTGCTGTGGCTCAACTCAACAAAAATACAACATCAAGAAAGAAAACCTTTAAAACGCCCAGCCAACTAAACTAGAGAGGAAAACCTTTTCAGAAACAAACTGTACTGTTAGTGCTCTTTTTTTTCTTTCTTTTGTTCATCTTAAACCTAGACAGGATATCAAGGGGATGAAGAACTTTTGTCACTGTAACAGGGCTTGACTGAATTTAGGAAAATGCCAGAAGACGATTCTGTCTGCAGAGGAAGGTGGATCAAATCCTACAATACTGGATCCAACCGTTCAGTACTGGGTCAGGTGGAAGTTAGAAGCTAGGTACAGGACTACGCATGGGATGTTACAAGGTAAAAATTCACTGCATGAAAGTGCAGTGCAGTCAGGTTTTTTATTTTTTACTTTATTAACACTGCACAGCAGTAGATGGAAAAACTGTTGAAGTCGATGCTGAAAACCATCAGAGTTTAAAGGTATGCTGTCTAAAACTTAGATTACTGCTTCATGATGTAACTGTAGAAATGTGAGGGTCCACAAACCATGTGTAACAAGTACATAAGTGCTTTTTGTTTGTGATTTTAAAAAGTGATTTGTCTTAAACCGTTCATTACTTTAAGCATGCAGAAGGGGAAGGTGAAGGAGAAGGACATATAATGAGGTACTGATCACAGCACAGTGACTTGCTGCATTCGAGTAGCGCTTTCAAGTTCATTTCCCCTGTGCAAAGGTATCAGACTCCTCTCCGGTTTCTTTTTTCCCCGCCATGTGACTTTATGATCATTGTCTCTGATATCAGTTATAAGGTTTGTCCCGGACTGATCGATCAACCCAGAACCCGAGAATTGTTCTCCGTTTGGCGTTTTATCAGTGTCTACTCGTTTTGGCTTACTTTACCAAAAGCATGATTTCGCAAATGCTTGTATTGACATTTTTGACTGACTAGAATAAGATGGGTACTTAAGTGTTTGATTCATGCATGTTGGTGGCCCTGTAAGCAATTTCCGTTGCTACTACCCCCCCGATTCCCTCTTACTTGACGAATTACTGCAGTGTCATCAATATTTTTGCTTCGTTGGCTCAATTTTTTTTTAGTTTCTCTCCCATTTGAAGTAGACAAGAAAACTTAAAGTTGTTCTGTATTTAAAAAAAAAACAAAACAAAAAAAAAAAACACTCTTTGTCCGTGTTTCTTGCATACAATGTTGCAAGTCTTAAAATTGCCTGAATGTATCCCGAGGCATTAAGAAGGCATTTGGGAAATTAAGACTAGAGCAGAAGTCTTTAACTCTAGACCTTGAATCCAGTTTCTGGTCCTAAACTTTGCCATCACCAGCCCTTATCAGACGTGCGCCGTAACCCAGAACTTATCCGGATGTTACCCAGAGGAGCTGCATGTGTCCGAATCAGTTGTACCGGACATTACCTGGGCTTTATCCTGCCAGCCCCGTAATACAAAGTCTGGGAAATGTCAGAGTGAGCCCATGTGTAAACAGAGCAGGTCATTCTCCGGAGAATTCCCAGTGGACGTATTGGTGACCTTTCTTGTGTGACTGTTGCGAAACCACAAATCTATGCTATTCCTGCAGTGTACTTTTTGCGTCCCGCTGTGTAGTTCCCTCTCATGCGCTACACAAGCGCCACTCCTTGCCTAAAGGGGCGCAGAACATTTTCTGTAGTGAGAACACGTCTGACACGGAAAATCCTCAGCTGTTCATATGTGAAAACAGCTACTGTTAGGCAACTGTTGAAGTGACTGATTGGGTATCTAGTGTCATACCTAACTCAAGGAATTAAACCTGGATTCAAGGCCCAGATTGAGGGACATCTAGGCTATGGTATCTGAAGATCATTTCAGACAGAGAAATGAATTTAATAGCTCTGCAGGTCAGAGCAGTACTTCTTATTTTGGCAATCTTCAGCTCTTGGCAGTCTGTGTACTGCAAGAATGCTTTACGTTTAGTATTCACTACTAAAAGATCTTTCTACAAACCAAACATTTTTTGTTAAAAATCTGAGCAATGGCTATGTCCGGTTCAGTTAACTAAGTACAGTAGGAATAGGTGTTGTAGAAACACAAACTTTAAAAGATCTGTGTATCTTCAGTAGGTTTTCCGAAAATCATGTTTAAAATCGCTAATGAAGGTGACCTGTTTTATGTGCCATCTAAAAACACCATGGGATATTATCAGGCTTTTTTTGACTTTTGTGATTTAATAGATGATGTTTGTTCGATAGGAGTGTTTAAGATTGTTAAGAGTCTGTCTGTCACATTCCAGCTGTTTCAACCTGTTAAAGCGCCTGAAAGGCTTGGCTTTATTCAGTGCTAGTGCTTCTATCACACTGAAAAACGACAATGTTGAAAAACTGAATGCTGTTAGTGTATTGTCTTAAATATATGAACGCTGCTATGTGATGTTTTCTACTTGAATATTTTATGTTGTAGAATCCTCAGGAGGCATGTTTACCATTTGTATTTTGTTTCAGTTTTGTTTTATTGTTTTTAATAATTGTTTTGTTTGTTTGTTTTTTTACAGCCCATTCCCCCTTAGTGAGTAACACTGCAAACTGCTCTCATTGATTATATATAACGAAATTTCTACCAGCTTGGTTTCGCAATGGCTCATAGATCAGTGGAGATCGTCATAAGATGGTAAATTGAGTATCATTGTAAACACTCCATCTATCAGCTGAGCTTCTCAACACTGCAGTACAAAACCAGGCGCTGACTAATTTCCCAATATTTGCCAATTAAAGGTTTTACACATTTTTTGGGGGGGGGGGGGTTAAAAAACAAGGATATTGCAGACGTTTACAAAAAGCAAATGTGTGTTTTGAAGCTTTGTCCACTTTAACATTAAGCAATTCAGAGCTGTTTTTAGTGAAATAACAGGGTGGGAGAGAAACTGGCACGTTAGTATGTGAATAGTAGCAACTTATGCTAATGAAATTTAAGTGCAGTATTTACTGTGATGCCTTGAAATTAGACTTGATACCTTTGGGGGAATCCGTAATGCTAGGAGACTGCTTAATCGGAGATTGCACAATATTAAATACTTACAATATTATTTTTTTGTTTTGTTTTTATAAGTACTATTTAAAATTTGTCACTTTAGCACTGCACCATCTACTGTATTACGCTCTGTTAGGAGAGATGAATAGTTAATAACCATGTTAATTCTTTTTGCTCATTAGCTCGCATTGCTCTTATAGGAGAACCTTTTTTGTTTTTTGTTTTTTTATTTGGCAAGCTGCTCAATTTCAGAGATGGAAATATTGAAGGTAATAATTTTTTGGGGGCCACCAAATATTTTGGATCATGCAAATAATCTATATTGTAGTAATTTTGTAATGACGTTTGTATGACCTTGTGATGGATGTGAGTTTGTATCACTGCTTGGATCTGTACATTGTTGAAAATAAACCGTTTTCATAAACTGTTACTCTCGTTTCCTTCTTGTTTAGTGTCCTATAAATGTTACTGCACATTAGCAATTCATTTTGCATTAGGGATCAGTAGTAACCTGTTTTTTTTTTTGTTTTTTTTTATTTAAAGAAACATGCAATTTTATTGATTTATTATTTGGATTATAAACACAAATTTAACTAGCAGCTCCTTTGAGATAAATTTAGAAATAAACATTTCATGGATTATTTCCTGGGCGTTTAGAGCATGCATATATATGAATATGTTTTGAGAGGAAAAAACCATTGTGATGTTGTGATTAACATGAATCTATTAAAGAATGTGAAATTGCAGACAATATTAAAGAAAGACCTTTATGAAGGCAAATATTTACCTTGCTTAAATATGCCCGGCCCTGGCATATTGCTTCTTAAGTGATGATCCTGTAAGGTCACTTAACGTGCAAGTATGTGCACAAGGTGAAAGAGGATGTATGCTGTGTATGCGAGTGTGGGCCAGCCAGCAACAAGAAGTGAGCTGAAACCACAGCGGCTATCAACATCTAAAGCAGAGCACACAAATAGGCCTGAGGGTATACGTGCTGTCTCGCCAGCTTCTCCATTCTAGACTTAGTCTGATCCACGCAGAGTTTGTCTAATGCGCCAATAATAACACTTATTTACATTTACGGCATTTAGTAGCATCTAGATGGTCTTTTTAGCACTAAACCAACTACTGATTTATGTTAGGAAATCAAGGTTGTGTTATAACAATGCAACAGTTGTACTATAACCCTGTAACTCCTCTGTGCACATTATCACACAGTAAATCTCAACAGAGAGATCCTTAATAAGAAACAACACCTTTTACAATCATAAGATAAAATAAATTTAAAAATAAATTCTTAATGATGTTACAAGATGAAAAACTCTTATTGCCTCGAAGCAAATCAAAATAAAAAAATGATAAGATAACGGAAATTCAAAAGTAAGAAAATCTTTTTTTACTGTGTCATCAAATTAAGATTTTTTCTTTGTTTACAACTCCCTGTCCTACGAAAAGAACAAAAAAAGGTTTGTCATAAAAGTCCTTTAGGAGAAACAACACTAAAGGGGACGTCTATTTTTGATGTCATAAGATAAAGTGAATGAAAAAGAAAGACAATCCTTCATGATGTCATAACGTAGTAAATAAAAAAAACGTATGTTGTCATAAAACATGATGTCATGAAGGAGCAGAGCTGGCACGTGGGTGAACTATTGCATCATCGCTGCTGTGAGGTCACGGCTGTTTAAATGAGAAGAGCAGTGTCTCGCGTGTCTGTGGTACTTTTCGGACTCGCCGCTGGTGTCGCTGTTTCTCCTTCGGTAATCGACCACACCGACCAGTGAGAGCTGCTCACTGACGGACTCGGGAGAGCAGACGAGTGAAGTCCGCCGGTGGAGGAGGAGCCGTGGGATCAGAAGGAGGAAAAAAAGCGAGCAGACGCGAAAGGGGGAGAGAAAAAAAGAGAAAAAGCCGTAGACATAACAAAACTGGGGGGAGGACGGCGGATTGAGTGCGTCAGTTGTATCTAAAATCCAATTAAAGTCAAAGAGAAGATCGGCTGTAACGAGAAGGGAGAAAACCAAGATGATAACGCCTTATTTCCTGGAAAATTTCTGGGTAAGGTGGTTGTTTTTCATTCGCTGTTTGCTGTGTTTTGGTTCACCGGGTCGAAGGGCAGTTGTTCGCGCGTCGGTAGCTTAAGAGAGGCCAGGGGTGTGTGTTTGGTAGTCAGTCAGTGTGTGTGTGTGTGTGTGCGTGCTGCCGCCTTCTCGGTTCGTCTTGCAGAAAGCTTACCGGTGAAACATGGTCGGGGGGGGAAACGCGGTGAAACTGTTGCCCCATTCCCCCTGCTGCTCATGTCGGCCAGCGGCCGCTCCGCTAGCCCGGGGATTGGGCCTCGGAGAACTAACGACCAACACCAGCAGCCAACTGGAATCCACCTCCGCGCAATCTGATTGGCGGTCGGCGAACGTCCTGGAATGTTGACGGTGCTGTTCTGGAAGCTGATTGGATGTGACCGTTGTCATTCACGTGTCGTGGGTTTTCTTGGTCATTTTCTTCCGTAATAAAGTTCGTGTGAGAGACCAGAAATTATTGTAACGTTAATGAAGCAGTCAGGAATGAGCGAGAAATCACTCCAGTTAAAACAACACATAAAAACGTCTCATTTTTAAAAACGACATTTTACAGACCAATTTCAGATTTTGGGTGACTCGTATGGGTCGTCCCTGTCACATATCACCGGGCCTCAGCTCCCTGAACTCCAGATGTCCAGATGTTTATAGCTAGCTCCTGTTGTGGTACGTAGACATTAGTAGATATCGCCAAAAAACAAACCCTGCATGCCCATTTTTAATGTTTTCCTTTTTTGAAGCTGACAGTTGTTCTTTGTGTCCAGTTTTAATGATAAGGTAATGATTTGGACCATTAGACCATCCATGAGTGGACCATTGGAAGTGCTCCAGGATCACTTGGACTGACACCTCTTTCCATTAAAAGAAGAACCCCTCAACCAGAGCAAGGTCCTGCTGAGGTCCTCCCACTGTTTCTACACACATCATCAGCATTATTTCCCCTTTCCACTCTCTAGGGAAATGATTTCGTAAGCGCCTTGTTTGCCAGAGCTCGATATTGTCACGGTTGGAAGAAAGTAGCCTTGTGGTGGTGGTGTTTTTTCACAGCTGTCTGACAGGTTCTGACTGCTTATTGGAAGTGGTGGCCGGCTGCATCAGCGGCTCCAGTCAGCTGGACAGTGCTGTGCGTGCACTTGCAGTGCAGTTGCATGTTTCATACTAGGTGCTGGTGTTTGTGTTAGTGCAGCAGATGTTGGCCATGTGTTTGAGGAAGTGATGTGCATTAGTGAGCTTCGTGGCTCTAGCTGTCAGTCTAACAGTCTCTTACCAGTTGCTGGATATTTTGTTGTGTATTCAGATCACTGTAGCAGTGCAGATGTGTAGCCAGATCCCAGGGTAGTGAGTACATACGTAAACAAGGCTGGATAAGGACAGGAAAAAATGCTTTTTTGCAGAAATAGAGGAGAACATTCGTGGTGTTTTGGGGAAGCGATGAATGAGGAGGTCGAGTCAAGTCTATGTAAAGGTGAATTACACATAATGGGCAGAAAGGACGTGTTCTAGAGAAGCTGATGGAAAACAGGGGTTGCGATGTCTACAGTGCAAATGAAACCATTTGCCCTACTGTCTAAAATGACTGGTGAACTTTTATGACCTCCGATCTGTTGAGCTGGATGGTAAAACAGTGGTAAATTACTAGCACTGTGTATGCACCACTGCCATGAATGTAATTAATTAAGTGTAATGAATTATAGATCAGAACCTTGTATTATACTAGTGTTATACCGTACTAGTATTGGTGCTGATACTGGCAATAGAGAGCACCGATACCATTTTACCATTTTTTGTTTGCATGCTTTATTATGAAACCAAACATTTCATAATAATTTAAAGCTAAGCAAGACTACTTTCATTTGCTTCTGCATTGTGCCAATGGTTAATTTTTTCTAGCTGAAACTTTTCAAATGCGCAGTTACTCGACCAGTAAATGCTATTCTTTCAAGCTTATTGTATCTTATTTGGGATAAGATAGAAAAAAGTACAACCAATAAAAAGATGAATGCTATAAATATCAGGATTTATTGACATCTATCAAGTATTTAAGTCAGAGCTGGTATCGGTTTCGGCACTCGGTATCGGCAGATACTTGAATATTTGGTATCGGAAAAGAAAAATTGGTATCTGTGCATCCCTAATACAATCCCCTTGTACAACAACGGCTGCAAATGTTTAACCAGTCTTTTGTCATGTGTCACTGCTAATTTTGCCCATCATGATAAATATATAAATATTCATCCTACAGGCAAACAAACCCTTTTGTGTGTTAAAATGTTGCCTTGCAAAACTGAGTCTATATTTAAAAACTTGGGCAAAGTGATACTCAAAGTGTGTCATTTATGTTGTGAAATTCATGCATTTTTTTTTTTTTTAAATATCTCAATATATATTGCAGAAAAAAATATTTAAATGTTAGTTTGCAGCCCTTAGTTGCACCCCTACTCTCCATGGTCAGAATGCCATGCTAGGTCTATTTCGTATAATAGCTTTCTGTGAGGAAGCGTTAAACCCCTTAGACGTTTGGTCCCTTGTGAATGACTTTTGCATCTTAGCCGTGTAACAGTGTGGAAATTTGTACCTTTTACAAATTCACCTTTAAAGGCAGTGATCAGCTGAGCATGGCCGTCTGTGTTTCCATTGTCAAACTAAGCCATAGGATTGTCTCTGTGTTTGGCGAGGCTTTTACTGATGTTTGGATCCAGTGACGGTTGAAGAGTCCAGTCAAGACTGGAAAGGACAATGAGATGGGGAAAGCCAGATATGTGGGGTTTGGAGAGCATGGGGTAATCGTCCTCAATCAGCTCTTTGTGTGGAAAGACTCAGTAGGACAGCGGCGGCTAGGATCAGCTGTGTGCTTGTAATGCAGGACACACACATGAATACGCACACGAGTTCGGTCTTCCCGCTCTTTCACACACACTCGCTTTAATTCTCCCTTTTGGTGGCTTTCACAACTGTGTTTTTTTGTAGGTAGGAAATCACTGAAAGGTTTCCTCATAAGCCATGTATCTAAACACGTACTGCAATATCAAATATCACTTCAGAATAGTACATCTCCAAAAGTGTCACTACTATTTTGTTCATACTGTTACTATACTATTACTACAGTAATATCTTAATTTGACTGTGTCTGTGTCAAACAACGTCGTGCCCAATCTTCATTTGTGTTTATAATTTTTCTCATTTACCTCTTCTTCTAACCGATCTGGAAGACCAAGTACCCAATCCTCTTTCATGTGAACCCCCATAACTAGCATGTCTTCTCCGACACAAGTCAGCCACTGCCTCTCTGTGAACTGCCGTTGATGCAGCATTGAGAGCATTGCTAGGTAAGAAGGCACAGCTCCCCAGCGGATACAACAGGAGTGATGTGGGCAGGATAGGGCAATCAACCCACCCCTGAGAGAGCAAGGCCAGTTGTGCACTGTCGGACTCTGGCTGATGATAGCAAGCAGCATGACCCGGGATTCGAACCAGCAATCCTCGGGTCATAGTGGCAGCATCTTTGTCTACTGGACCACTCTGAGCCCATTTCTTCATTTTTGACACTATCTAAGGCTTGATCTCCTCATTACAAATTCATTAATTGTGAATTGTGAACATTTTGAAAGCTTTTTGAGTATTAGCTAGACCAATAGTTTCCAATCCTGGTCCTGGAGAACCGCCTACTCTGCACATTTTTTACTGTTGAAGCATTCCACTTAGCGGACAAACTGGATATTCATGGGACATGCTCACTTTGCTACTGCGCTGTAAGCTCAGTGAAAAGGGTTTGAGACACGCTTGATCTGAGAGAAGGAAGGCTGGTCTACCAAATGAGTATAACATGGCGAGCAAGTTTGGCTAAATTTCTGTAAAATGGAAGGGAACTGCTAAACTGACCTGCAAGTGCCAAACAACAAAGCTCCACCCAGTACATTTATCTAACACACACAGCTGTCCTTGGTTTTCTCTTTAGGATTAATACACTTCAGAACTTGTTGGTGGACAAACAGAACAAAGCTGTTGGAGAACAGGTCCAGGAACCCCTTTTTCTGTTAGTTTTTCAGAAGGACATCATCTATGCTGCTGTCCACTTGGACTTTGCAGTGGACTGTAGTGCTCATCAGGACAGTATGGCCAGGGTTTGAAGAGCAAGGCCAATTGTGCTCTCTCGGTAGCTGATGGCTAGCAGTATGACCGGGATTCGAACCAGCGATCCTCTGATTCTAGTGACAGCGCCTTAGTTTGCTGGTAGTTGAAGAGCTTGTCTGTTGGTCTGTTGGATATTAGCTTCTTAAAGAAACTGTCTGAAAAATCTGTGTTCAAGTGTGTTTATCATTTTCTCTCATTGGAGCTTGAATTTGCTTAGTCAGGAGCAGTGTTGACAGGAATGACAGGGTGTGTGTGTGTGTATGTGTATTTTGTAGGGGTGTAACAATACACTCAGCGCATGATTAGATATGGGTCGTGACCCTGGGATCACTTGACACTTGACATTTTGACAATTTTTGACTAATTTGAGAAGAAGAAAAGTGAGGCCATGTCCATGTTGCTGTATAATGTACTAATGAGGCTAGAGCTGGGAGGTGGGGTGTGTGTGCTGGAGAGGGTTGTTGATCGGTGCTTGTTGTGTACATACTTCTATATTTAACCAGTGCAGTTGCACCGGATATCATACATGCATTTAGGGGTGCATTGATACCACTTTTTATCACTTACGATACCAATACCTGATCCTCAAGTGACGTCTGAAACCAGTACTGCTTCTGATACCAACTCTAATCTATGAACTGCTTAACATAAGAATAGGTGCCTGTATATGCTGACACCTACACATGGGCGGCCCTTTACAGCTATAAACAGCCCTGCTCTTTTGGGAAGACTTTTGAAGCGTACCTGTGGGAAGTTTTACCCATTCAGCAAGAAGAGCATTTGTGAGGTCAGACACATGTAGTACAATCTCCGTTGTAGTTCATCCAATAATACGACTCGCTCAACGACCCATTCTTTCATTAATGCGTGTAAAGGCCGACTGCATGGCTAGGTGCTTGATTTTATACACCTGTGGCAATGAGACTGAGCGAACCACCTGATATCAGTGATTAAGAAGTGTGTCCCAATACTTCATCCATATGCATCATTTATTAAATTTTTTTGATAAAGGCAGTGAACAAAAATGAATACAAATATTGGGACACCTACACACCGACACACTACAGCTGCCTACAGATTGAGACCTCCCATTCTAAATCCATAGGCATTAATATGGAGTAAATATGGGCATCCCTTTGCAGCTCTAACTGCTTCTGCTCTTCTGGGAAGGCTTTTCTGTCTTTCACTAATGTGTGTAAAGGCAGACTGCATGGCTAAGTGCTAGGGATGCACCGATCCGATATTAGGATTGGATATCAGTCCCGATATTAATAACATTAGCTGGATTGGGCAATCGATAATTAGGCCGATCCGTGGAACCGATCCTTTCACATTAATTTGTTTGGTGTGAGACTGCACTAAATGTGCAAATAAATAAATGACAAATGGCAATTTAGTAGATTTATATCTGTGTTAATTTATTATATTATATAAAGTAATGTGTAAGTCAATCTTGATGCCTTAAGTCTCTCCCACATACCATGGTGAGGTATACGGTTTATTAATTCAGCAATGGTGTCGGAGTGGATCGGGTATCGACCGATATGCAAAGTTTATGTATTGGTATCAGAACTGAAAAAGCTGGATCGGCGCATCTCTACTAAGTGATTGATTTCATACATCTGTGGCAAAGAGACTGCGTGAACCACCTGAACTTAGTGATTAGTGAGGTGTGTCCCAATACTTTTGTCCATTTGATTGTATATGCTTAAAATACATACTTACTCAGCCAATAAACATTGCAAGCATATACACTATATGGACAAAAGTATTGGGACACTCTTCTTAATCACTGAATTCAGGTGCTTCGCTCATTCTTATTGCCAGTACTGCCGTTATGGATTTGGAAGCAGGCGTTTTTGCTACTGCTTGTCTCAAGAGTCAAGCAGATACTGATATTTTACTTAAGTGCCAGTATCGGCATGCTTAGCTCTACAGTGACTGTATTGGTATGACATTTACTTATTTGGTGAGCTCCTCAGTTCAGCAAACAGCCCCGTCTGTGTTTTTGTGCCTGTAGATTTACACTGATAGAAACTGGAGTGTCTTACAAAGCTGTTCATGTAGGATGGAAAATGCTGATTAGTCAAAACTGCTAAGTGTTTATGTTGCATAGGCTTGCCATGACCTAGGTTTGCAAGACTCATCACGTCCACGTGGGTCTGTCTTCCTTTCTTCTTCTCACTTGCACTGACACACTACACTCCCATACCTGGATCACGCTACAGAGATGAGTGAGAGTGTCTCTATAATGTGACCTGCCTTGTTCTCACCACAACAAAAGAACGCATTTAGGAAACCTTATTTCCTCATTCCCCACAGACAAAGGCATGACAACACTGCACCGCAAGCCATTTCCTGCTGTGCTGAAGGCTGTCACCTTCTGCGAGTGTCTCCGTTTCTCTTGTATGTCCTGGTTGGGCCTTCAGCTGGTAGCTGATGTAAATGGTAAAAAGATTCGCACAGGATAAGAAATCTCTGCATAAATGACTGAGATGGGAGTGTCTACCTGATTTGCTCGTTTTTCTTGCACTGCCATCACTTCCAATAAATTGTGCTGATAACCAGTCAGATAACCACTTATAGTAGTAATGACTATTTTGTTTATTAGCGTTTAGAAAATTAGCAGCTACATGTTCATATTGCGTATGTAGGCTATAGGCTACTCTACACAGAAGAAGCGCACCTATGAGAAGGGGTGTTTGAGGTTTTTGAGGAATTTGTGGTCCACGCCTCCTCAAGCGTCTCTATGCTTGAGAGAAAAAAACCTTGGAAAAACTCATTTTCCACAGGATATTACGGAATATTTACCCCAGATGCCGATTCTCATCTGAGTTTGTTGTACAAAAGGGAAAAAGGAGCCATTTTCTGACGTGGGAGTGTGCAAATCACAAAAACATGGCATGACACGGCCCATTTGGATGGGACTAAAAGCACTGAGAAATTCATGTAATAATAGCATTACCCCACCTCGCCATATTAAACTAATCTCATCTGAATAGGGCTTAAGAAAGCATAAAGAGTGAGACTGGTTGAATGTGTGATTTCTATAGTGCCAGCGCCCGTTACTTGCTATAAACACACCTTCAAGAAGCATCACCTGACTTGAAATCCAATGTCTTACAATTTTAAAAAGTTGCTGATAATTGCCAATGCCAATCATCAAGTTTTGTCTTGTTGTCTTGTGTTGTTTTACAGTAAACAACAGAAATAAACATTAGGGATGTACCAATCCGATACTAGGATCGGATATCGGCCCTGTTACTAACAAAATTAGCTGGATCGGGTATTGAATAATTCGTCTGATCCAAGGGGACGATCCATTTTTACGGAACCCGATTCTCGCACTGCCAGTATTCTAGGCTTCATAACTCAGGATAAGAGTAACCTACAGACATCATACATGGATCATAGCAAACAGCAGGTGCGGTGACCTCGACCTGCCATTAACTATCAGCGAGGAATCCAGCTCGTCTTCCATATAAGCTGCTAGCTCCTCTTTAGTCTCACAGGCTTTGAATTTCAGATTGAAAGTCCTGAGCCCAGACAACACTATGCTGAGGTCTTGCACAGTTATACATTTTAGTGACCACTAAACAGAAATTGAGTTAATATATATTCATTTGTTCATTAGTTATAGTTAGTAAAATAATGAGTAAGTCAGTCCTGATGCTAAGTCTCTCCCTGATGGTCAGGTATATGGTTTATTAATTCAGCAATGGTATCGGATCGGTATCTGGTATCAGCCGATATGCTCTCTGTATCGTGATCTGTATCGGAACAGAGAAAGATGGATCGGTGCTTCTCTAATAAACATGTGAAAACCAAAGCATTTGTAATTGCAACACTGTTCTGGGAGTAGTTCACTTTCTGTGCAAGGGTAGAAGTTTTTCTGGCCGTGACTCTAGTTAGTGGGTGGAAATTGGCTGTGACAGTATTGGGTAGAAAATTGGAATACATAGTAAAATTCAATAATGCTTTAATAATGATAATAATAATTATACTAATAATACTACTACTAATAATAAAAACAGTTAAATAAAATGCTCAAGATATAAACTGTCATTTAGAGTGGCTTTATATGAAATGAAACTCAGACACTATTTACACCTGGTCACTTCATGCAGCTTGAGTCTCAGGATTATATGCAAGTGTAAACACACCCAAGACTGATTTAAACCAGATTAGGTCTGGGCGATATGGAAAAAATACTATATCATGATATTTAAACACATTTTCCTCGGTACACAAAATTGATCACAATACATGTAATATATCATAGACTTCCGTACTGAACACAGTGATTTAATTACTCTGGTTGTAATGAAACCTGCAGCTGATCAGTGTTTATTAAACACTAACAGTATCCTATTGTTATCACTATAACAAAATGTATCACAATACAATATAATATCGTCATATTGCCCAGCTCTAAACCACATACAAATCCAGTCACTCAAACCAGGAGGTGGTCTGAGACGCATTTCAGCCACGTTATAGCAGTGTAAACACCTTCGACAACCAAAACCCCTCCCAGTACAACTGAAACCAGTAATAATTGAATTTGCATATTCCATCCCACACAGCACTCCGGATTCAGTCTGACTAACTGGAGACTCATTTGACTGTCAAGTGTAAATGCATGTGGCTTAAATCTTATTAGGATGCAGCCCAGTTACTAGTTACACATAGTGACCAGGCGTTTATATTCTATAAAATGCACTTACGGTGGAAGAGGACATGCAGGGTATATGCAAAATAGTACTCAGAGAAGCCAGATGTCTTAAGATTTACTACAGTTTACCTTCATCAACACTCCAAATGCATGTGTAAATTCACTGAGCATTTTGGGTAGTGAAATAATAATAAAATGACTGTATTTACACTGTAGACGTAGACACTGCAACTCCTGACCACCTCGAATGACCAATCAGTGATTGAATTATGCAGACATTTTGGAAAATTGTCAAATATCCTTGTGAAACACTCTACTGCCCCCAAAAGGAGAGATGCCCAGCTAACGATATGCCCTCACAGTGTGAATACCCACTTCTTGTGGATGCCAACAGATGTTTTGATGAAAATCCTCCACTATAAAGAGAAATGGGGATGTATATTGGGTAGGGCTGGGCAAATATGACTATTCAGCATCATTGTGGTAAATTACATCACAGTATGTCACAATATGCTTTTCCCAGCTTATCGAGGGTATGGTCAGTACTTGGAATACTGACTAACTGCATGTTTCCTTTCAAAGGACGGTTTCATCTGGTTGATTAGATTTAGCACAGTGAAGCGTGGGAAATGTTGAATAAACAAAGACCTCTAATAGCGCCTCCTTGTGGAGCAGCTTGAGGCGAGCGAGTGAGATATTTTCAAGTGTCCCTCCACGCTCATTGAGGCCGTAGGCCGATGTCTTTGTCTTCATGGTGTTGTCAGACAGCTAGGAATCATTAACATTGGAGTCTGTTGCTTCATGGATGCTTTGGCGGCTTTCTTAACTTATTATTGCCTCTAGTTGCATAACGCAATGGAAATCTAGAGCTTAGCAATGTTCTGGGCTGTGACTGACTGGCTTTTTTCAATCTCTCCTTTTTTATTCAATGACGACCTGGTATATAGGATCAGCCTGTAGAAAATGTGAAAGGGCTCTCTTCAAAGATCCTCAGGCCAGACCAAAGACTGTACACTCGTTATGAATACATGTACATATTTAGCAATAACGGTACTTGTTTTGTACTAGACACGCAGAGAGATGGGGGACAGGTGAGCGGGTAATGCAGTTGAGACAGTTGGTTGAACAGGAGAACACTGGGGTCACAGGGGTGTCTGCCGTGGTTAGGAAGTGTTTTAAATAAATAAAGAAAACATAAATACAGTCAGTTGCTGTTCACATTTCATTACTCTCTAGCAGTTTGACCAATGGTTGATGTAGATGCAGGTACATGTAGACCAATGGTGTAGCAGCAGACACTGATGTAAAATCCTGGACGTTTGAGTCACCAGGTTGGCCTGGACGGATTGTTCTTTCTGGTTGTAAACCCAACTACGATGGGCTTGACTAGTTTACCACACAGTTATTCATCATTAATAGAATTTGGGCCAAAGTTGAGGTAAAGCTGAATTTAGGATTGACCTATAAAATCTTTTTTATTTAACTTTGTTAAATAGCTTCAGTAAGAAGTTAAGAAGTTTATTATATCAACTTTATATATACATTTATCTGCTTGAGCATTGAGTTGAGTTTAGTAAGTGATGCTGACACAATGCCTGGCCATTGAGAAGCTGTAATTGAGGCCCATTTTCATTGTTCTGGGCAAAGGTAGGGCATCTGTCTGGCAGATGTCGTGAACAGAGGCAGTCCCCTTCCTTTAAAAGGGGCTTGAGTTCAAAAGGTCATTCAAGTGTCCCTGATTTGCTGTGAATAGGAGTCTGCTGAGTTTTGACTCCTTTTCATTGTTGGTGTTCTTTTTAATCCACAATCGGCAGATGCATTCAGGAACTTGACCTCTCTGCCTAATGTTGAGCCTCTGTGTCTGATTGAGTTGGTTGATTGAACCTTGTTGATCTTAAATTTTACAGGAATCTACGACATATGCAGATTTTGCATTTACCCCACAGATTCCTTTTTCTTAAGTAATAGAATTTGGGTCGGTGTTGAGCTGAGGCCCAGTTTAAACTTAAACAGTTATTTTAGTGTTTTAGTAAGTTTAGTGTTTTAGACTAAAATAGCTTAACTATATTTGTCAACTTAACAGTTTAAAAATGCAACATGTGGTGGTTGTGATGGTGGTGGTTACTGTAGATGCCTCACCATACTTGGGAAAGCACAGAAAATATTTGATGCATAGCTCATTGTATATCGAAGCTAATTAATAATTAATGTGAATAATTTTTTGAAATTAACTTTTTTTCCATTCTTTATCAGCCCTACTGCTTATGTGAGAGTGTTTACAGTTGACCTCAGGGGGACACTAGGGGATGAAAACATTCTGATCAAAATATAAATAAATGAAAAGAAATCTAACTATATATATTTGGTGGATTTTTTTTTCTTGCTATCCTTTGCTGTCCCATTGATGTCCAAACCAGACAACCCAACAAGATCAGTTGTCTAGCCATCACAATCTGGCCCTTGTCAAAAAGGGCTTAGATTCTTATGTTTGCTTGATGTCCAAACTCTGTGTAAGCAGAACCATGACTTCTGTGTACCATTCCAAGCCTAGTAGCTTTTTTATGTTGCTAGCTTTCAACTCCAGTTGATTGTATGTACCATATTGTCATATTATACCATATGTTGTCATATATACAGCTTACATCTGCCATTTATTCATCTTCCTGTCACCACCTGCCTAATTTCAAGTAGGTGCCGCTTGTGCTGCCACAGTAGATCTGAGAATTCGAGACATTGAGCACTGAAGATGTCCTGTGGTATCTGGCACCAAGACGTTCGCAGCAGATCCTTCAAGTCCTGGAAGTTGTGAGGTGGGGCCTTCATGGATCGCGTCAAGGAGCTGTTCACAGCTGTTAACAGCTGTTCACCAGTTCATAGGTTGTCTTTTCTTGGATCACTTTGGGTAGGTACTGACCACTGCATACTAGAAAACCCCACAAGACCGGCCTAATGTTTTGGAGATGCTCTGACTCAGTCAGCCGTCTAGCCAGCACAGTTTTCTTCCTGTCAGAGTGGCTCAGATTCTAATACTTAACCATTTGTCCTGGCTTTTAACACATCACCTTTAAGAACTGACTGTTTGCTTGCTGCCTGATATATCTCCATATTAAGTTGTCAGGGTAATTGGTGGAACAGTTTGGAAGCAGTGATTGGGTTAAAACACTGAAATATTACTTTAATGGCAAATGTAGGCCATAGGCCTGATTGGTTGCCGTTACCAGAGCTAATGTAGTAAGCCACAATGAAGACAAAAGGGTCAGAAAAAAGTTACTATGCATTTAATTAGAAGTGCGTAGTGCTATTACACAATTTTTGAAGCCTCTTCAGGCATCAGCCTGCTTCTGGATTTATTCCTAGCAGATTCACACTGACCACTGACCGACTTGCTGTCTCTGACTGTGAGGGCAAAGCTATGAATTTTGCCAATTTTACAAGCCGTTTCACATTCTCTTTCTCTAGACAGGCACATGGGTTTATGAACACATATCTGATTTGTAGCAGAAAGGAATTTGGGAAGAAGAAATGAGAAGTTTGCCAGTTGAAGCATTACTGCATTTCTTTTTAGAATTAAAAACGTACTGATTTGCACTCTTATATGATGCTGATATGCAAATATTAAAACTTGATGCATTGATTCAGGTGCTGAAGACACTATGTTAGACATTACAGTTTTGGTAACTGTTTTAGTTAACTGTGATACAGTAATATATCATTACTGTTTACACAAATACCTGTTTTTCACTTCACACCTGTGCTAACAGGGATGCTATAACTAGCAAAAGTAGCTTTACTTGTCTTTGATAATCATGATTCAGTAATGTGGATTATCTTGCTATTACTAATTAGGGCACCCATTAAGTGGTTGGATATATTAGACAGCAAGTGAACAGTCAGTTCTTTAAGGTTAATGAAGATGTTGGAAGCAGAAAAAAAGGAGCACGTATGAGGATCTGAGCCACTCTGACATGGGCTCAATTGTGACGGCTAGACCATCGTGGAATGCAGTGGTTGATACCCACAAAGAGTGGTCCAAGGTGTCAGTCGTGGGCCCCCAAGGCTCATCGATGAGATCCCTGGAGGCACCACTTTGCAACCTCCAGGACTTAAAGGATCTGCTGCTAATGTCTTGGTGCCAGACACCACAGGACTTCTTCATAGGCCTTAGAGAGCCCACTGTTGCCCCTGGCTTGCCCAGAAGCTGCTTTGTGACCGTGCCCATTGTTAAAAGCACTACTGGACTCCACTAGGTTCACATCGTAGCTGCAGTGCAAAGCTAAAGAAGCAAACTTCAGAATCCAAACATGTTACAGCTGAATATGTAGGGGGTAAAACTGCACATTAGACATTTCAGTGACTTTTCATTATGTCAATGCAGATGTAAGCAGTAAAATATTACATCCAGAATACTGATATATAGAGTTAGCATATCTGTCCTGATGGGTTTCGGTATCTGGGTGATATCAGCAGAAAATGCTGGCTTGGTCATTTGACTGAAAAAGCAATGCCTTGGATCCAATCCTGCAGATAAGTCCAGCCTGAAATTATACACTGGCACAGCATAGCTTTTCTGTTACTAGCCTCACATTACTAACAAACACAGCAGTCATTTCTGTACATACGTGCCCACACGCTGCCCTCAAACCATATCCTGCTCTACTTCAAGGTGTCACAGACATGTCGATATGGTTCAGGACATGCTATGACTTATTGCAAACCATTAAAACGTAATTTCTCTAAAATGCCCTCCCTGGTATTGAGCTACAGAGGTGAATGAGGGCTGAGCAGGCTGAGAGGAGTGTGTAGGCATGTATTCTGAGAAACATTTTGGGTGACCGTTGATGTTGAGTGTAGTGATTGTTAGCAAGATTAGCTTTCTGACTCTGACTCACTACTGAGGAAGGAAAATTTTGATGGTTTTGCCAAACAATTCCTACAAAGCAGGAGTGGTAAACTGTGGACCTCGAGGGCTGGATTCCTGTACAGTTTTGTTCTTTACTTGCCCGAGCACACTTATTCACCTCCTCTTTTAATTGCCAGGCTTAGGTTGTGTGTTGGAGCTAGGAAATCAGCAAACTGTGCTGGACTACAGCCCTCTGTTACCACACCCTGCTTTAAAGGCACAGTAACAAAAATGGGCTACTTTCAAAGGGGTTCTTTGAATGTTTTTGCTATATAACCTCAGTGAAAAAACACTAGAGATGCACTGAGACCACGCTTTCCTTTCCGATACCGATACCAGAGTTTCAGGTATCTGCCTAAGCAGAGTGCTAATACTGATACCCACTCTGACTTAAATACTCAACAGACGGCTATAAATTCTGATATTTATAGTGTTCCACTTTTTTATAGGTGTTACTTTTTATGTTGTTTATTCCAAATAAGATATAATGCGTTTGAAATAATAGCATTTACTAGTTGAGTAACTGTGCATTTAAAAGTTTTGAAAAGCTGTGAAAAAAAATAAAATGGCCACAATGCAGAAACACGTGAAGGTAGGGAGCCATAATCTTGCTAAGCTTCACCAAATAGCTTTTTAATTTGTGTTTGAAAAAAATTCTTTAACTTTTGTTTGTTTTCTGTGTAAAAACAACAAAAAAAAGCAAGTGTAGGGAGTCAGTAAGCTTCATGGTATTGTTGCTCCCTATTGCCGATAGTGGCCAATAGCAATACAGTAGCCGTGCAACACTAAAATAAACCTCATAATAGACCTTGGGGCAATCAAGGTAATGCTTGGACCTTATAAAGTAGTATTATGGAGAATTGATATTACTTTCTACTGGATTCCCCCTTCAGTTGCAAAGTACAATTTAGCCACCCCTAAAGGACATGCTTTACACATGCATTTCTGGACAAGCTAAGTGATACAGAACAGTCACTGAAAGTAAAAGAATCATATGGCTGGGGGGGGTCTGACATGGTAGAGGTGATATTACAGGATTTCACATGAATATGACTCAGTATTATGCTGTTCCTCCAAGCGTTGTCCTGCCCATTTCACCGAAGTCACGTAGTGCAGTTAGCAGCGTGCCAGGTGGGAATGATGCGGGAGCTTTTCTCCCTATTGCAAGTCAGTGGAGCATCACAATGATTTTGAAGCTGTTATTTTAGGGGGGAAAGGCTTTAAGTTGAATGCTTTCGTTAAATGTACGGATGTCTGTCTGTACTGGGGTGCCCGCTTGAACGTTGAGCAGTACAGAGCACCAGAGGAGATGTGGTCCTCAGTTTGCTCTGGCTTCTTTAATTTAGGTGTAAACGTAAGTGGATAGGCTTAGCCCTGTTAAATTAGGCTGCATCCTGTTTTTCTGCTCCTTAACTTAAGAAAGCACACACACGCGCGCACACACACACACACACACCTTAACAACGCAGGGTAATAGATCCACAAATGACGACTTACCCTCTGCACTGTGTCCACATGATACTATTTGACTTAAGTGAGAACCCAGACAGAATGTAAATACACCATGTTAGCATACCATGTGATGTTCGCTGTAAGGAAGGAGCCCAATTGGTTATTTAAAGCCGAGCGGTGTGCGCTAAACCAAGCGCAAAACCGTGCATTTAGTTCAAGCCTTTCCTCTTTGTTTGTTACCACTATACACACCACACTTTTTTTCCTGCATAAGGCCTCCCTGCCAGTCGAACACAGAGAGAGAGAGAGAAGGCTCTGTAATTGAATTCGGACAGAAAAACCCTTTTTGTGGCAAAAACAAAAAGCAGATGTGTGCATGCATTGTGTGACGTCTGTGCCATAGCAGTCAATCTCTCACAAACACACACACACACACACACACACACACACACACACACACACATCTGGGCCTCCTCTCACGTAATGCTTGTGTTTTGGCATCTGTTTGTCCAAGTCAAAGCAAAGCAAAGTCCTATCACTGGCGAACTGGGAATATCGCACAGCGACCTGCAGCACACCATTATTAGATCCGCTGACCGTTTCCCATGATCAGAATATCCAGCTGCAAACCACAGTTTGCTCCCTGTTCCAGTCCAAGAGGCCTGATTGGCTTTGTTTATGCTGCGTTTCCCATCCATGCAGGCTTTAAGCAGGCTGGTTCTGCCTAAAACCCTATGGCTCCCATCACATGTACTTCAGACTTCAGGTCAGGCCTTCTATTGTAAGCCTCTGACCGTGAGAGTCAGTTGCAAACACTGAGGTTGGACGTTAAGAAAGTGTCTTTTCAGTATGACCTGGTTAATAATTTCATACTGTCATTTTTAACACTTTTTCAGCTTGGAGTAAAGCCTGGCCTTATTAGGTGGCGCCCCCTGGCAGCAGCGTTTCATATCGGCCACTGAAAATGAGTGCTTTGTTTATTTTGTTCTCTTCATTTCTTTGAATTAAAAGGGCAGTAAATGAGCGCTGGTCTGATTGGCTGTCCTGTATTATACCCCATTTAAAACACTGTTCGAGCTGAAACACGCCTGAGAACTGAAATATGAATGGGTGGGACTGAACTGTGCTAAGATGAATAGGTGGAGATATGTGATTCGTGACATCAGAGCGATGGTGAATTCAAGCTGAGCTGTTTTACAGCTGCGTTTCTGGAGATGGGCTGTAATGGACTGGGGAGTGTAGTATGGTGTGTTTTGGAACTTTAACATGTTTACATGTATTTGTACCGAACCATTATGGAGGGGTCGAGGTAATGCTGGGTGATTTGACCTTAAATCATTATCACGTATAATTAAGCACTTTACGATTACGACTAATCAGTGATTACGTAAGCTGCTCCAGTTGCTCAGTTGGCTCCGTGTTGGAGTTGACCTCCATATTGCTTCCGTGTTGCAGCCTGTAGTGACGTGACTACTTTAAAGGGGGCAGTACATGGAGAAGGACTAATAGTATGAAGGGAAAAAATAGATTACGCAAGTTGGAGGCTCTGAATGTCAGTTTTGGTTCATTTTTAATGAATTGTCCAGCCAGAAACAGATGGAAATCTCAAGCTGTACGCCACTGGATTTGCATGGTATTGTGGGAACTGTAGTGCTGTAGGAATATTGCTATGGTAACTTACATCTGGTAACTTACATATGGTAAAACACATCCAGCATCCTTTTACACTTCTGATTAATTAGTATCTTTACTTAAGACAAGACAACCATATTTACCATTTGTGACGGACACAGATGGATTTTTTTTTATCCCATCCGTGCAGTGAATAAACACGTACATACCAGTGAAACACACCAGTGAAGGCGCCCTGGGAGCAGAGAGGGTGAAGGGCCGTGCTCAAGGGCCCAACAGTGGCAGCTTGCCAAGCCGGGGGCTGTAACCGCTGAGCTACCACTGATGCCCCTGGACCACACAATGTGTACAGGTGAAATTATTGGTATCTGAAGGCTTTGCTTTATATGGTGTATAAATGATGCTGACCTTGTGTCTGTAGCAATGAATAAGTGTTCAAAGTCCATTGGTTGATTTATCAGGGATTCTCATTGACACCAATTCTGCCTCAGTAGCCTTGAAGCCTGCACTGATTGTTCCCCGCTGCCTTTTAACTGGACACATGAAAAGTTTGTGACCCTGCTAAGTATGTGCTTGCCTTTCATGCAGTCAGATTTAGAGGAAACACATGGTCCGGGAGATCCAATAGCTGAGCAGAGATCGTGGCATTGTGCTGGCAAGCAAGGTGCAGACGCCCAGACAGACTTCCTGAGTGTATTGTTATTTTCCGTTTGTATTTTCTAGTATCATTGCATTCTTTGGTCCCGAGTTGGTCTTTTCCTGTTCCTGTCCCCCTCCCTCACACACACCCGCAGATGTGCACACACACTTACTCTTCTGTGATATTTGCTGTGTCCACTCCACAAAACGCTTAATCACACAACTAGACATGCAAAGAGGCTCCTAACTAGATTCAGATATTTTGCCACTGCTTTTTTCCATATTCACCACTAGTTTTGGACTCAGATGGAATTTGGCCTCTGCTTTCAAGCTCTAGTGTTTAAACGGTGGGCAGTGGAGAGTGACACTCGGTGGGCAGCCATTGCTGTGGCGCCCGGGGAGGGTGAAGGGACTTGCTCAAGGGCCCAACAGTGGCAGCTTGCCGAGCCCGGATATCGAACCCACAACCCTGTGATCATTAGCCCAGAGCTCTAACTGCTGAGCCACCAGTGATGCCCCTGGACCACAGAGTACAGGTGAAATTATTGGTATCTGAAGACTTTGCTTTATATTGTGAGCAGAGTGGCAGCTTGCCAAGCCCGGGTATCGAACCCTTTGTGGCCAAAGAGTTCTATTTTGACCGTCATCAGTCCAGAGGACTTGTTTCTAAACTCATCTGGCTTGTCTAGATATTGTGTGGCTTACTTTACTTTAAATGTGTTGAGTTTTGCGATGAGTAAGGTCACTGGTAAGGTTTCCTTCCTATGACTCTTCCATTAACATTATTTGTACAAGCAAAAAGGGTGCACCTCCCTCTTGATTCGGCTAAACATTGATGCAGGTTCTTGGCAGATTTATATGGGGTTTTGATTCGCCTGTCCTACCAGCATATAAACAGTTCACCCTCAGAGAGTTTTAGTTTGTGGGCCTACAGGTCCCATCTTGACTGCCACAGTTCCCCTGAACGGCAATTTCCTAAAATCAGTCTGTAAAATCAGACGCTGAAAGCGCTTGGCTATCTTTTTATACTATTGTTATTATCCAGTGTCGACCAGAGGAGGATGCCAATATAAATCTGAATTTCATTGAATCCTCTTTGTGGGCATTGCTTACTCTTGTTTTCACATCATTAGACAGTTACTTAGAGGAGCCCATGTTTGAAGAGTCAGAGAGTAAACAAAGCTTGACATTTACTGTAGTTGACTGTTTGTAATTACAATCAGGTAATCGGCTCAGTCTAGATTTGCTAATCATGGAGACCTAATGACTTCAAGTTCAAGTTGCCTTTAAAACATAAAGCTTACTTGTATGTTCTACTGGAAGTGGCCTTTAGCGAGCTAGCTAATGTAAGTTAGCTAATGTAAGCAGACAGCAATTATAAGCTTATGGGTTGGCTTAGCTAGCCAGTAAATCTAGTGAAATCTTGAGCAGTGGAGCAGTGGAGGTGAACATTATGTAAGTGTGTTGCTTAATCTATCAGCTATTGACTAATTTTCTTTTACTGTACTTATTATTATTATTATTATTATTATTAGTAGTAGTATTACATTCCTTGTACACAAGTGGATTAGCCCAACAGTAGCAGTACTAGTTGAGTAAGTATTTTCAGTATTCATTCCACCTCCATTTAGTTTGGCAGTTGCCTGCAACTTCCCTTGTGTGTCTCATCACTGGTTTTCACAGCCGTTGTGGCCTAATGTCCAGCTCTGCAGTTCTCAGCTCTTTCCATTCCCTCGTCCAGGGTTTCACATGTGCAGAATATAGCCGAGATGTGGGAAAGAACTGACCCAGGTTTGATTTGAGAAGCATCTAAAAATGTCTTGGTTAGATACAAAACAAATCTTTGTTTACAGTTCTATTTATGATCAGTTTAGTAGTAAATGAGGTGACTGCAAACATTACAACACTGGCTTGAAGAGACATTTCAGTGAATTTAATATCAAGAACGCCTTGTTTTAACCTATCAAGGCGTAAATTGTAAATTGAGAATTACAGTATCTCATCAAATGTAGTAACTTCTTGATGTCCCCTAAAAACTTCCAATATCAAATAATAAAAAAAATCTTAAAATTAACATCTAAGCTTATTCTTTGGGGCTGAAACCTGCTGCTTTGGTCTGACGAGGCTACATGCTGACACTGATATGTTAAGTAAGCTGTTAATTAATATATTTGCACATTAAAGTAGAAAAGGCATTTGCTTGCAGCCCTTTAACCAAAGTTAAAACGACCACATTCCTGTCGTAGCAGGAATAAAGAATAAGATAAGCATTGGATAATCTACTGTTTCTAATATGATCTAATCAGAAGAAGGAAAGGTGTCCAGTCTTCATGCTTTGTCCTGCCCCTGGCTGCATGGCTTGTGGGCAGGGTTTTGTCTGGAGGAATGTCCAGCACATAGAAGAGAGGCCTCACAGTGGCAAAAATCCAATGATTAGCAGCGAAACCGGCTAAACTACAGTGAACAAGATGCTGCTAACCAGACAGAATTGCATATAACTCACTGCTCAGAGAGTGAAAGCCTCTTGGCGATATACGTAATGGCTCTTTTTACAAACTTGGTGCGCATGCATGCATTCGTGCTGATGCACTGCATTTACCATGTTTAATCCTTTGAGAGGTGTCAAATCCTGTCCAATGCAAACTGATGATACAGTGTACCTCTAAGCTGCACATTTGGCTGCCCAGCAAATACATTTTTTACTTTAAAAATATATTATTTTAAAGACTTCAAAAAAAAAAAAAAATCGGCATGTCTACACCATCTGTGTCACATGGTTAAATGTTACATAGACTTACTTATGTCCTTACTGACACTGCTGTGTTTTTATGACTGCATGACTCTGTATGCTCGTTTTTAAAAATGAGCAAACTGTACGTTTCAAGTTTTAAAATCTGGAACCACTTGTGCAAAAGCTTCTGTTTTATGCATTGTTTTTATTACTGAATTTGCAATACTTCATTACAAATGATATTATCAGCAAAACTATTAGATTGGAGAAGTTCAATCTTTAAATCTTCAACTAGATTTTTAGAATTTCTTCGAATTTGGTGGTGTGCCCTAGGGCTAGACGATATGGTGAAAACACTATATCACGATATTTAAAGACTTTTTCCACGATACACAATATTCATCACAATACATGTAAATTACAGACTAAATACATCAGTAACGTTAGATTCTTACTACTATTCAGATCTTTTTCCTGAATAGAGTGATTTATACTCAGCATCTGCTTTTTATCTAATTGAACCAGTCTAATTACACTGTTTTTTTTGAGACCTGCAGCTGATTAAGACCTGCAGTTTATTAAGCACTACCAGTATCCTCTTTATACTTAGATAGCATATTTTATATATCACGATAACCAAATTTATCACGAGACGATAAAATATTGTCATATTGCCCAGCTCTAGTGTGCCCCTATTGGACTGGTGCAGGCGGTTGTCATTTTTAAATCCCGTTTATATTTCCAGGTTTATATATATATAAAGGGAAATTATGTTTTTCAGATTTTCTTCTTCAAGATCTCATTCTTTGACCTGATCTTAAGTTTAATTCTCATTTTCTTGCTTTACTAAGTCATGACCACAACTATCTTTTGTTTGTTTGGTCTTGTTCTTATTCACACTCCAGTAGCTTACAATACTTGCTCACTTTATTAGCTTTGTAGCTTCAGTGTACATCTAAAAATGCAAACTTCAGACACCAATCATGGATGAACTGATGGTCTGATGATGCGGTAAGAGTAAATGCGTATGTGTAATGTGTGTTAAATGTTTTACATTTTTCAGCACTGCTTTAGTTTGGTATCCCGGGCCGCTCTGTCTGCGTCCATGCGGAAATAATCCTGACTTTGAGTGAAATTGCTCCTGCGCAGTTTAAAAGAGTATCTGCAGCCACAGTGGGAAGCTCAGCGGAGAGGTGATGCAGCTTTTACACTTGGTGGTGTTTAATTTATCTGTGCTAAGTGACATGTAAAGCAGTACGTGTTTAGTTTTAAAAGCTTGGAGAGAGTTAATGCCCAAGGCAGTGGATTGACAGTCCATTGGTAAGCTGCAGGGCTGATATGCAAATGAGGCCCTTTAACCGATCACAGCTGTAGTGCTAAACAGTGTCCAGATCTGAGAATCTTCACACTGACCGTGTTTGTTTGTGTGTTTGTGTGTGTTTGTGTGTGTTTGTGTTTGTGTGTGTGTGTGTGTGTGTGTGTGTGTGTGTGTGTGTGTGTGTGTGTGTGTGTGTGTGTGTGCTGAAAGAGTTAAGTGGGTTAGTGGGTGTGGAAGTCTTGAGTATAGAAGTCTTCATTATAAATGAGTTCCCTCTTGCATTTTTAAAATCCTGTTACCGGACACTACAAACACTGTAACCATGGTTACCGTCCCAGAGATCTTCTCCGCACGTCTTCAGTGTAAAGCTCGCACACATTTTTTGGTTTTTCCTCCCTATAAGTTGTACATTTAACCGAACCATGGCAAGGATGAATATGGTGGACCAGAGAGTGCTGAGGAGTCATTTAGCTGCCATTCAGGCCATGAGGGCGCTGATGGAGACGGCTAATGTGGTAAACAAGCACAGCAATGCGTTCTTGTGGATACACTCTCTATGTTTTTTTTTTTTGTTTGGTTTTTTTTTATCTTTTAAGGGAAAGTCGTGTTCGCTGTTTCATTGTCCTGCTGGGTCTCACGGCTGCTGGTTTGTTTGTCTTGCAGGGTGAAAAAAACAATGGATTTGACGTCCTCTACCATAACATGAAACATGGGCAGATCTCCAGCAAGGAGCTCGCAGATTTCATTAGAGAAAGGTAATGTATCTTTTACGAATGCAGCGATGTAATATGAAATGTGATTGATGTGTATATATGTGTGTGTGTGTGTGTGTGTGTGTGTGTGTGTGTGTGTGTGTGTGTGTGTGTGTGTGTGTGTGTGTGTGTGTGTGTGTGTGTGTGTTTGTGTGTGAGCATCCTCTAATTCAGGGTAAGTTGACCTGTAAATGCACATTATGCCAGACAAATATCAGTTGGAAAATTGTAAACTGCATCAATTTTAATGGAAATGTACACATAAACACATATTGCAGGCGTAGGTTAATCCAAAAGTAAATAAAATATGAAGCCAAATGTGCGTAGCCTATCAAATGAGACGCTAAACCCCTCAAAAATCTATCTTCAATGTCTGTTTTTAGTCATATCTGTGTAAAATCCTGTAATATAACATTAGTCGATATGATTGTCACACTTTCTGTACCCATTCTGTATCTCACACAGGTATGTTTATAGTTGTCCATGAGGTGAAGCTTAAAGCACAGTTTCTACTGTATTTACGGCAGTGGCGTAAACATTAATGATACTTCCCAGAAGAAGGAGGAACCCAAAAACCAAAATCCCCCCTCAAAAAAAAAACAAAAAAACAATTCAGGCATAACGCTGCTTTAGTTTTTGTGATTCAGAAAAAGGCTAAACACAGCAGCTGCTCTTCTGGAGGTGCCCATGTTTTCCCACTTTGCAGTCCGATTACACACAGGTTGTAAATGACCTAATTCCAAGCCTGGGCTTCTTACGACAGATTTGGAATACTGTTAGGACTAATGATGTTGTACTGACCATGCACAACTGTTTCTGATTCAGAAATGATTGTTATTCATGTTCTTCCAGAAAGGAAACTTTCCCCCTTTTCACAGGGGGGTTTCAAGTGCTCGTGTGTCAAAAATGATTGATGTGATAAAAACTATTCTTAATCCTCAGGGATTAAATGTCATTATTATTATTGTTATTATTATTATTATTATTGTTTCCTACAAAATATTTAGTACTGTTGTGTACATAATGCTGCGGTAGTCACATGCTTATGCTTGACAGGATTCTGATGATGTTCTGGAAATGTATTGGCAGGGTATTGCTTAGAATTACTGTGAAACGATGTAGTAATAACTGAAAGTTTGCTCATCACACACTCTGACTGTTTTGAGGTGTCTTGAAGTGAAAAGCTTTTGACACCAGTGTTGCTGACATGATGGTATGAGACTTTGATCTCTGGTGGTATGTAGAATATGCTGAACCCCCCCCCCCCCCCTTCCCCCCACAGCAATGGTCAGTTTTACACCATTCCCTAAGTGTTGTCTAATTAGACATTCTAAAGTTCATCCAGTGAAGTTTTAAAACTTTTTTTTTTTTCATGTATCGGTAATCGTGACGGTCATGCAAAAACGAATACCCTGTAATGCCTTTAAAAGTGTTTTCAATAGTGGCAATCACGTGCTGTCATTCAAAAACCCAGTAGCTGAAATTTGGAAGCATGAAATCTGGACGCAATGTAAAGAAAAACTACCAGATTCACATTATGTCAAAAAGCAGAAAACCGGACTCATAGGAAGATGGTGCTAGAAGTCCCTGAAAAATTTAATGTCTTGATGCATATTTTGTATTGTGAAGATGTGACAAAAAAGGATCACAATATTACACATATACCATATTTGTCACGATTATTCAGCACTGGAATGCAGCCTGGTTGATTTTAGTATTTGGACATTTTTTTGGATTGAATCATTATGAAGTAAACCTATCTGAAGCATTGGATAGCATCTACTAAATCTTTTGTAGCCAGTGACTGACTTAGAAATTCATTTAGTTTATTAAATAATTAACTCAAAAATCGTCACAATACAGGTTTATTACCACTGGACCAACACAAATCTGACCATATGAACATCCAGTATAACCTTAAAAGTTGCTAAATTCACTCATTAGAAGGGGTGTCCACTCACATATTTGGACCTTAGATAAAAATGACTTTATCTAAGGAAAGTATGGATGCAGGCATTAGTCATTGGCTATCTGAAGGCTTTTTATATGCAGTAAAGGTTATTACTTTCTGATAAAAGATCAGAGAAATAACAGGAATTTCATCTTTTACATGATATGATGTGCTTAATATAACCAGGAATGAGCTAAAAAGCTTAACATTGGTTTCAGTTTTAAATATATTATTCTTTTATCGCTATAAAAAAAAAGAAGCTAATGTTTTTCTTACACTTCTTGCACAGTTGGTGTTGCATTCTGCAGTTCATCTCCACTGTTTCTTCCACAAGATGGCACCATGGCCTGTGTTAAATGTGAACGTCCAACAAAAAAAAAAAAAAAAGACATTTGACACCGAAATTTCCGTCATCTTGATCAGCCCAGGGATGACACAGTGAACAGCTACACTTCAGCAGATTGCTTCGTTAAGGATTAATCTCTAAGGATTAAATTAGAGGCCACATTTTGCTTCTCTTGAAAACCCCACTTCTTTGTTTTTTCGAGATTGAAAGTGAAGCATTGGAGCTATGCAGGAATGTCACCCTCTCTACACAGAGGTAGAACTCCAAAGAAATGACAGATTAATAAGTTTTGGGGTTTTTTTGGGTGGGAGAAGGTATTTTAAAGATGTTCTCAGATAGCCGTCCAAATGGGGGTTGAAGTATGCTTCAGTTCATCCAGGACTGGCCAATCAATCAGTTGTAGCCCACCTAGAAAAACATCTGGCGTGCTGACAGACCTGACGGGAATTTTCCGAACCTGAATGCGTCACGATGCTGGTAAGCGATTCCATGACTTCAGATGATGGGCTCAAAAAAGGTTGGGTTGAAAGCGACCCAATTTGGGTTAGTTTCACAACCCTGAAGTATGAATGCTGGGTTTGTGTAGAACAGAACACACGCTGGGTAGGAAGAATCCAGCAGGCTGGGTTAAATGTCAGAAAAGACGCTTCTACAGACACACAGCTAAACACATGTTTACACTGTTTAACTGACCGTCTCCTAATTAGCTGATGTTAATCACTGCTGAAGACTGACCCATTGGCTAGGTTGTTATTGTGACACAGCAGCTTTTAAAATCTGGGTTTATGTATGTATCTACCATTCAAAAGTTTGGCATCACTGTTTTAATGTTTTCATCTGTTTACAGAGAGATGTGTAAATTAAACCGTTGGAAAAATTCCAGGTTTTACTGAAGTTATATTATATTATATATTTGTACAGACAGACTCCTGAAGGAAATGTAGCAGCCAGTAGCAATTACACAATAAAAATGTGCAGCAGGAGTGGGTATAAGCAGATAGATGACAATACTGAATAAATAGGTTTATATATTGGTATTTAAGTAAAGTGTCTTATGAAAATGTAGTTTATTACATCTAAGAATATAATAAAGAAGAAAATCTGATGAGTCCAAAATGAATAACAGTACTGAGTCTAAAATGACTGTAGAACATCAAGAATAAAAGTACTGTAAAAAACATTAATACCTAGAATGCCTTCAGAAGTGTTTTCAAGTGTTTTTAAAAGGCTATCAAATCTCAAGGCAGAAACCCTGATGGCATGTTTATAGTAGATATAGTAGATATAGTATAAAATTATAAATTGCTTCCAAAAAAAATCCAAAATACTTGAAACTTGAAGGAAGCCATTTAAATATACCCTTTGGTCTGTAATCAGGTTTATATATAAATATAAATATATTGTGTTTATATATTATATATAAATATATGTTGTAACGGTTATAGCTGAATATAAATAAAGAATAATTAATATTCGAAGTGATTCCAGTTTTTGAACAGGAATGTGTGCACTGTTTGTTTCCATTGTATTTTTTATCTCCACTGTGATGAGCGTTACATGAATATTGTCAGGATTTCTGGCGCCCCCTTGTGGGCAGTCTGAAATTGGTGTGACACTGGTTTGAGAAGATCAGATGTGTGTATGTGAATGATGGGGGTGTAAAAATGCAGTGTTTTGCATTAAGACCCATTGATTGTTACATGATGATTGAACTGCATCTGGATTAACTGATTATGATGATACCAAGTAAAATCTAATAATAAAAAAAAAACAAATCTAATAAAATAGGGGGGTGAATTTTAATATTTTATTTTTTTATTATTATTATTATTATTATTATTGCATTGTCCGTGCATTCGTCGGTGTATGCACAAGTGAGTGTAACATACAGGCTTATGCAAAATTGTGGGCTCTAATTATTTGTTATTTTATTTTTGTTCACAATTTAGTAGCTAATTAAACAAAAAAAATATTTGGTAGCACCCACTTTGGCAGAAATCGCAGCATGAAAGCCCTTTTTTCCCCTTGTTTTGTTTGTATTTTCCAGTTCTTGTAGTTGTAGACGAGAAATTCTTGGGATGTATTGTATTCACGCCTCGTTTTATACGCCTTGTCCGGGGACTATGAGGGCCATTCCAAATGCTTTAGTTGTATCTCTTAAGGTATCCATGGTGGATCCAGTTTTGGGATACATTTTAGGATCGATATGCTGTTGCAGAAGTCATCCCCTTTTTCAGCTTTAACAGATGGTTTAACAGCACTGGTTTCTAAAACTCATCAGGCTGGTCTTGAGGTTCTGTTTTGAGAGAAGGTCATGTAATCTTTTCTTCTTATGAGTTGTCCATGAAGATCATGTTTTGCAAGCAACGCTGCACAGTGGAACAGTGCACTACTCTCTTGACTTCTCTTTCTTTCTAACTTTCTTATAGCTTACTGACCGCAATGTGGGGGTTTTGGTTTGCTTGTTTTACCAGCATATGAGCAGTTCTCTCCTCCAGTTTTCTTGGTATTTCAGATTACATCTTGACTTCCACAGTTCCCCAGCAGTGCCATTTCTTAACAGTCCGCCCTGTGGAAACAGCAAGATGAAAATCTTCTTATAGCCTTCCCCTGCCGTGTGGGCATTGTAGAAGAAATTTGTGTTAAAGAAGCGGTGTGTTGCCCCACTGCTGCACTCACCGTCAGCCTGTTTTCGTCTACAGCAAACGACACATGAATTATTCACTCATTCTCTGCACTGCTAAACCAACATTTGTGTCCTGTCACTGTAGGGAAGCATACCACAGTTGAGGTCTGTGCGGGAGTGTGTGGAACAGTGGTCTAAGCTTTTTCAAATAATTTCACATTCAAGTTTTGTGCATCAATATTGTTTCATGTGATCTTGTACTTTCTGATGAAGCTTCCACTCTCGGATCTGTTCAGATTCTTCAACGAGAATTTAATATAATAAATAAAAATATATATATAATCCAATAACAGCACAGATCTTCGAAAATCAGGATAATTGGAGTGCACCACTTGTAACCAAGACTGAGGCAGTCAGGTTTATAGATAATTTTGAGTTTTTCTGCCAGACTTATTCATTTCAGCAGTCTTAGCAGAACAGAATTTGCCAAAATGACATTGCAGTAAATTGAATTTGCTGTAAAATGTGAACTCTGAGTTCAGACTCAAGGTGTGAAAGATTTGACTTGTGTATTTTTTTTTTTAGTAGGAAAAATAACACTGACTCGATGCTTCTGCTCTGTCTGCAGGGCCACCATTGAGGAGACCTACTCCAGATCCATGATCAAACTGGCCAAATCTGCCAGCAACTTCTCACAGCTGGGGTGAGTGTGTGTGTGAGTGTGTGTTTTCATGAGAGGTTGACCTCTCTCCATAAGTCCTCACTTGAGACCAGCATACTGTTGAAATCAGGTGTTTCTAGTTCGCTCAGTAGGTCTTACCAACATCCACTCAGTCACTCATTAATCATTGTATTTATTATTTTTAAAATATGAGAAATTCGACATTTTTAACAACACACTGACAACTCCAAACATCTCAGTGAATCTGTCATACATATCTATCCCTGTGATAGTTGCTGTTGTGAGGATGGACAAGCTTTGAGAGAGAAAATTCCATTCCACCTAATGAAACTAATGTCCTGCATGAGTCAGTTTTTGTTACCACATGAAATTATATTTAATTTTTAGGAATGTGCTAATATGGGAAGATGCCAAAATTTATGCATATCAAATGTACAAATTGGCACCATTTCCTGGTTAAATGGTTCTTTCTGTACATAGAAAAAGCTGATGTATGTGGTGTATCCTGGTGTTGGTGCTACGTCACCAGACAGGGTTCCAATGTGGTTAATGTCACTGCCATAAAGAGCCCTTGTTTGCTTAAATAGTAGATCATTACTGCAGGTAAATATAATGTTCATTTCTGTGTTTTAGCCAGCGCCACCCGAACACTTGAGTCAGGACATCATTAGACGTGTTTGAAATATTGGTAAATCTGTCTGTCCGATGCCAGTCATTTTATTTATTTGTTTTAAAGCAATCATCTGACCTTACATACACAATATGGACAGAAAGTATTGGGACACCTGCTCATTCATGGTTTCGACATCAAGGGTGTTAAACAACAGCTCAATGCTGGGGGGCTTTATACTCCTCTAGCCCATGCCTGGCATTTAGGCATGGTGCCACTAGGTTCATATATGTATCTGCTCCAGAGAGTCCTATTCTATTGGCAGTACGTCTCTACAAGGACTAGACAAGCTGTGCGTCTGTACATTTACACATCAGTGTCAGCAACTTAAAGTAGCTGAATGTATTCATTAGGCGGGGTGTCCACATACATTTAGACGTATAGTGATTCAGAAATCATGTATCCATATTTATTTTGTGTGCATTTGTGCATGCAGAATTTTGCAGTCATTATATTACCTGAATGAATAATTACTGTTACTGCTAGTACTGCTACACTAACTTTTATCTTTAAAAATCCTTAAATCCTTAGTGTCTTTATTTTTAAAAAGTATAAAATAAAAAAGTTAATAAATACATTATTTATGGTTTTTTTTTTTGGTTTTGTGTAAGGTCATAAAATAAAATGTCTAATTACTGAAAAATAACTACTGTACAATTAAAGTGCTGTCTTAGTGGTTGAACAGGACTGTAAAATGTAAAATGTTTTTCTTGTATTTTATTAGCAAAAACTGCCTGAATGTGAGTGTGTTGCCATAGCTGGGCTCTATTGCTAAGTATGCTTTAACTAAGCTGATGGTAGCTGAATTCAGAAACAGTGAAAATTTCTCTCACCATCTAATGTGTGTTGACACATCGTCCACTAAGGTGGAAAGTACTGGGTTTGGAGGACAGCAAGTTGGAAATGATTGATTTGGTTAAATAAAACTTTTCTTTTTTTTTTTTTCTGTTCAACCTTGTCCTCCCTCACAACTGCTGCTATTAGTAGAAAGTTCATGTATGCACAGTGTGCATAGAGCAGTTTCCCTTGCTTCGTCTGGCTGACTATTGGTGGCTTCTCCTAGCAGCTCAATGTTCCTCACTCTGGATGTTAGTCAGTCCATTCATTGCTTTAAAATCATGTAGTTATTTAATTACATATTTTAAATGAGCTGATAAAGCTGCCCCTATGAACTTTGAGCCCACTGTCAAACTGTCATCAGAAACTGAAACTCATGTCTGACAGTAATCCAGACACATCCCCCGAATTTCACATTCTGGGCATTTTTGTTGCTTGTAACTGCACTTTAGCCTGACTGTCGGCTCAGAATTTTGCATGATGAAAGCATCATGTCAGGTGTAATGATTATTAGTCAATTAAAAATGAGTAAAAATTCTTGTTCTTGATGAATTGGCAGTGATTAGTTGGCCGTTTTCATGATGACGTGTTTTACACTTCTTACAGAAGGAAAAAGAGGTGGAAGGACACGCTCATATGATATGGTGGTTGACCTGCTTCAAGGCAGGTTAAGTTTGACAATACAAATCATTAACAGCTCAGAAGGTGGTTAAGTTTAAGAATGCAGATCATAAAGAGCTCCAATAAAAGTTCGGGATTTGGGATTATGGCTTGTAAACGCTTCCAGGTCCTGTTCAGTTCAGAAATATGGATAATATGAATCATAAACAGCTCCAAGACACTGTTCCGTTTGGGATATTCTCTCACCGTCTAATGTTCAGTGTCTGAAATGACTCCGGGGATGGTTCAGTTCGAGATTATGGGTTGTAAACCGTTTGAATTGAGGTTAAATGTGGGAATACAGATTCTAAATATCTCTGGGACAGGATACGCTTGGGATTATGATTCATAAACAGCTCTGAGGCTGGTTAAATTTGGGATTATGTCTTGTAAACCCTTCCAAGGCAGGTCAAATTGTGAAATACAGATTTTAAACAAGTTGAAGGTAGATTGTATGGCAATATTGCTTGCAAACAATTTGGGAATATGGATTATAAACCGCTTGAAGGGTGATAACATTTGGGATTGTGGGTGGTATGCAGCTCCAGGGTTGGTTAAATTCAGCATTATGGACAATATACAGCTCTGGAACAGGTTACATTTGGGAATTTGGATCATCCGCAGCTCTTGTTCAGATCACATTTGGAATGATGCATGCAAATATTGTTCAAAACGCCTCTCCCTGTTTTATACGATTGTCTGTTTGATTGTAAAGATCACATTTCCCTATGCATGCACACAGGGATTAGTTAAGCCTGGCTAAATCTGGCTTAAAAGAGAAAGTTAACCACAGCCATAAAATGAGTAAACCAGTGTTGTGTTTATTGGGTTGTATGAAGCTGAAACTTGAACGTTCTTTGTGTCTGTGTCTGTGTCTGTGTGTGTGTGTGTGTGTGTGTGGTCCTGAAGCTGCATTAATGTGACCTCTCTTTTGCAGGACATTTGCTCCCATATGGGACGTGTTTAAAGTGTCAACAGAAAAGCTGGCTGCCTGTCACATGGAGCTGGTGCGCAAGCTGCAAGAGCTCATCAAGGAAGTGCAGAAGTATGTGGACGAACAGGCCAAGGCACATAAGAAGGTAGACAACCGTCGCTGATCCTTTTGGGGCCCGTCCAAGGTGCTCATTTTGTCAGAAGCATGAGTAGAGTGGGTAATGCTTCAACAAACTAACAAGGCCCTCCTTTTAGGCGAATTAATTTTTAATGATGATTAAAGCTGCTTATTATTATTCATTAGCATAAGTGTCGACCTCTGATAGACCTTTAGGGACAGTAACCTTTAAAGTCAGTCTCTGTGGCTGACTCTCTGTTCACTGATCCGTGTTTAGTACAGGTCTGCATTCTAAGTCAGAGGTTTTATATAGGCTAGTTCTGAAAAAGGGTTCTTTGACTTGATAATGGTAGTGGGAGCTTTTTGGTGCAATGTAGAACCATCTCACTCCCCACACCAATCTGAAGAACCCTTTAATCAGGCAAAGAACCTTTAAAGCGTCCTGATGGTTCTTTGAGTTGTCATGGGCCTGTGTAAGACTACTGTTAGAACCGTCTGTTGTTAGTCTGGTTCTGGTTCGACCTCCATACTAGAGCTGATCCTTCAGCCAGCTGGGAGGAACTCAAAGAATGACAGAGACAGGTCTGTACTCAAATGATTTACCGTTTATTGGTCAGAAAGGCAGAGTATATATACATTGAAAAGAGGAGAGGCACACGTAGTCATTATGTAATCATGTGATAATAGATAATATGTTCTGAGCCCCAAGGATGGTCATGCCATCTTGGGTCGATGAGTCTAAACAACAGAGAAATTGAAGACATGTTCATCAACTAAGACTGGAACTAAAAGTTATGGCCAGATCATATGAAGCACAAGCTACGGCCTACGTGTCATATAGGCCTAAATCCCATGTCTATTCCACAATCATGGGTATGCACTGACACAGATTCTAACAACCACTGTTTTTTCCTAAAGACCCCTAGAAGAACCCTTTTTAATGAAGAAGTGTACCATTAAAATCATTCTACCTTTACCATTTTTTAAGCATTTTTCACTTGTGGTTTAATATTGAGATTGATATGCAAGAATAATAAGCTGGATCACGGCTTTCCTTCTGTTTCAGCTGAAGTCCAGTGTTCCTGCTTCCTTCAGTTGCTGGCAGATTTGAACCACTAGAGGCCAAACATGAGTCAGATACACTTCCAGTATTTCAGATAGATTTCATCTGGTCCTAAATGGAGAGCAGTGGGGTCCAATAGTCTCAGTTAAGCCCTTTTTGCAACACACAAAACAGTAAACTACAAAATGCTTCATTGCAAATATGGGCAGCACCTTTTTTGCACCCCTTATTTTTCACTTTTCTCTCTTTCCCTCTTTCACCATTTCACTCACTCTGTCCTCCCTGATTCTTTACTTGGTCCAATTATTATTGTTTTTGTTGATTATTGTATTTAAAATAAAGCAGTACAATATGAGAGGCGGTACCTTACTGCAATTCTGTCTGCGATTAGAAATGCATAGATTTTCCATTGTTTTGAAGAGAGCAAGCATTATCTTAACAGAACAATCTATAGCACTGTGTTTCCAGTCTGATATCACGCTGTTCAGGGAGAATTGAATTTAACAACCACAAAAAAAAGCATACTCCAGTAATTAACTATTAAAATACATATGTGAACAATATTCGCAGTGACCCTTCCTCCACCAGTCCGTGCAAACTCTGGTAGCTAAGCAGTGTAGCTGGAGAAGTTAAAGACTGGACTATACTATTTATCTCCAGAGTGTTCATTTGTAATATGCTGCAGCTGACTGGCTGGGCTTAAAACAGTGATGCCTTAATATGGAAGTCAGATGTTGTCAGGTGGTCATAGGTCCGGAAGAAGGTTTCTTTTCTAATCGGCTGTATTGAATGTAGTGGTTAGGATTTTTTTTTTGTGTGTATGTTTAACTTTGTAAAACAGTTAAACACAGGGCCTGGCTCATAAGAGAATCGTGAGAAGTGAGGAAAGTATGAGAGTGCATATTGCCAGTAATGGTTTAATATGAAAAAAAGGCTGAGCCACGGCCTTTGTATTGCATTAGAATTTCCACATGCATATTGGTATGGCATCTTCAGTACTGGAACATTTTGTCTTATTAAGTTTTCTCTACTATTAATCCAGTCCATGTGATTTGTAATAATGTTTCAGGGTGAAATTACTGTAATTCATGGCGATAAATGAATTTGTAAGGTGCTAAAATATGCCAATGGTCAAAGAATAATACGAATAATAATGACTTTTTAAATAATAAAACTCAATAACCGGTTCTTAGGACAGGTAGTTTAAGACTATAGGCTGTGGTTGGTAAGCAGCATACCTTTTAATGCATTCATGCCTTTGACTATGATTTAGCCAATCAGATTTTAGAACCCTGACATTTTTGTAATGTCAGTTTTATTATTACAATGTTGTATTTTAAACAAATTTAAGTTTTTTAGTTCAAATAATAAGTTCAAAATGCAGTGCTGAGTTTTTTTTTTGTTTTGTTTTGTTTTTTTAAATAGCATCACTAACTCCCCCACATAAAATAATGGTGCATCAGTTTGTTCTTGGTCGAGATTTCATTGAAGAACCACTTTTGGGTTCCTGAAGAACCATGTTTGTAATAGAGATATGTGAGCATAAAGAACCTTGACATCAAGCGGAGGTTCTTCAGAACTTTCCTCATATTAAAACAGTTCTGTTACAAACATGGCTCTTAACAGATGTTCTGTTTGCTGATGTCGTCACAGCTGTACCCGCTGTCCGCTCTGATTGGGCTGCTGTTGAATGGCTTTGGCTCTGCGTTTGATTGAGCTGGTTCGTTTGCTCACTTGGCTCTGAATATTCAGCAGAGTCGAGACCGGGCACTGATTTGTTTTTGTGCAAAAGGCAAACTTTAAAGTGTGTGTGTGTGTGTGTGTGTGTGTGTGTGTGTAGCTCACAGCGGCGGTGTAGATCCTGACATCAGCTCACAGCGGAGGCTCATGTTAAATGCAGGATCCCAGCTCAGCCAAGTGGCCTGATAAAACATAAAACACTGTCTGTGAATTAGTGCTGAGTGTGTATGTGTGTTTGCCCTCCGCTCGTGCAAGCCAGTCTCTCTCTGCACCTCCTAACTCCTCTCGCGCCTGTGTCTCGCCTCGCTCTCGCGCACACACACCCTTAATTTTATTTCCACCTTTCTTTCTTTCTTCCTGTTCTGTATTCGGCCTAAGAGAAATCTGAGCATTGTGTGTCACTTTTAAATAAAGGTGCTTAGTTTTGATATTCATTAGTCATGATGCAGAACCCATTCTAAAAGAAGTTGTGTGGTTTTCGGAGTTCCACGGGGTTCTGTTTTAGGGTTGGGGTAACTGATGCAACTGAACAACCGAATTCTGGTGTTGACGTAGTTTTTGGGTGAGGGTGGGCCTATGCACAGGGTTTGAGGTGTTGAACAGTAGAACCATAGTAGAACCACTTTTGGTTCCATAAAGAACCAGAGATGTGAGAGAGTGAAGAATCAAGAGCAGCGCCTTACCCTTTAAAAGGGTCTGTGTGACCGTTACGGTTCTTTGTGGAACCAAATGTGGTTGTTCTGTGGCTTTGCTCAAAGAACCTTTGGTAGCATCTTTTCTTTTTAAGAGTTTAGACTAGTAACACATCTATTCTGATGTCTAGCTGATGTCATTTCAAGGACCCTTAAAGCCAATGATATCCCCTCCCATACTTAAGATTTTGTAAAGGTCTTATGAAACCTTTTGTGAATCTGGCTCCAGGTTGAAAAGGCGAGGCCTTAGAATATCCAGCAGTGGCCAGTGGGTCAGAGACTGGCCACTGATGAATAGGTAAAGGGTGTAGAGTTGATAAAGTCACACACACTGAGCGCTCACGTGTCATGCTTTTATCTCGAAGCGTGTATGCTTGTTTGTTTGAGTCATTGCTATGCAGTGAAAATGGTAAGTTTTTGGAAAAGGTATTAAAAAGCCTAAATTGTCATTTTAGAAGTTATGCAGCAACCCTGTCCTGAATTGTTTGAGGACACACTGGAAGGAAGTGTTTATTCATTTACAGCGAGTAATCACAAACACGCAAAAGAGGTTTTATACGGATATAAACTCTTACACTACGCTCCTCGTGCTGTTGATGCTTCTGGCCACTCTCTCTGTTTTCCGTCTGTAGAGAATTGAACTGTGCGTGTTTAGAATTGCATTTGAGACTAATACGCATGGAAAAGCTTTGAAATTGGTCAAACATTTTTCCTCTATTTTCCGTCTGGTTAAGGCCAGTTCCTAACAGGGTGTCGTGACAGGATTTGTATAGGGCGGGGAAAAAAGAAAGAGGGGGAAAGATAGCTGAGGCTTGTTTATAATCAGTGAAATGCTGTTTATCTCAGAGAGTTCTGTGGCTACATTAAATCACTTTAGATCAGTGCTAACTTTGCGTGATACCGAATTGCCCATATGTAGGACTGAAATACGTTTGCGACCACTACCACAGACTGACTGATTGCAAAGCAGTGGAGAATGTTTTGAAGGATCTTTTCATGTTTTGGTTCAAAAAGGGCTAATTTAAGTTGAGGGCTCGCACTAAAGACTAACTTTAGCAGAAGCTTTTTTCCTTGGTTGGAAAATGGTTATATAGCCATGCTTGGTACATAAGACCACTCAAAAATCATAAGTGGACCTAAAAAAGGATTAAGATTCAAGAATGGATTTGCTTTATTTTTAATGATTTTCTTTTTTTTTGTTAGAAGTATTTCATTAAGTTGATTCCTAAATACCAGGTTGAGTAGAAACATCATGTACTATATATTAAGCCAATTCCAAATAGTTATGAAACATATCCAGCTGACAGTGGTTCTGAGAAACTGACCAGGTGTAGAACTGGTAGCAGAGTCAAAGATATTGGAAAGTCATACATCATGCATGATAGCTCTGCATGTACACACATGGACAAAATTGTTGGTACCCCTCGGTTAATGAAAGAAAAACCCACAATGGTCACAGAATAACTTGAATCTGAGAAAAGTAATAATAAATAAACATTTTATGAAAATGAAAAAATGAAAATCCATTCATTTTTAATCACGCTTCAACAGAATTATTTTAATATGTAAACTCATTAAACAGGCCTGGACAAAATGATGGTACCCATGAAAAAAATGTGACCATGTGGGGACATGGGACATGTTAAATCAAGGTGTGTCCACTAATTAGCATCACAGGTGTCTACAATCTTGTAATCAGTCAGTGGGCCTATATACAGGGCTACAGGTAGTCACTGTGCTGTTTGGTGACATGGTGTGTACCACACTCAACATGGACCAGAGGAAGTGAAGGAAAGAGTTGTCTCAGGAGATTACAAAAAAAAATTATAGACAAGCATGTTAAGGGAAAAGGTTCTAAGACCATCTCCACGCAACTTAATGTTCCTGTGACTACAGTTGCACATATTATTCAGAAATTTAAGATCCATGGGACTGTAGCCAACCTCCCTGGACGTGGCCGCAGGAGGAAAATTGATGACAAATCAAAGAGACGGATATTATGAATGGTAACAAAAGAACCCAGAAAAACTTCTAAAGAAGTTAAAGGTGAAATGTGAAAACAAATCATAAAAAAGCCAGACTGGAATTTGCCAAACTACATGTTGACAAGCCCCAAAGCTTCTGGGAGAGTGTCCTATGAACAGATGAGACAAAAATCTAACTTTTTGCCAAGGCACATCAGCTCTATGTTCACAGATGGAAAAATGCATATCAAGAAAAGAACACTGTCCCTACTGTGAAACATGGAGGAGGCTCTGTTATGTTCTGGGGCTGCTTTGCTGCATCTGGCACAGGGTGTCTTGAATCTGTGCAGGGTACAATGAAATCTCAAGACTATCAAGGGATTCTAGAGAGAAATGTGCTGCCCAGTGTCAGAAAGCTTGGTCTCAGTTCTCAGTCTTGCAAAAGGATAATGACCCAAAACACAGCTAAAAACACCCAACAATGGCTAAGAGGCTAAGAGAATGGCTAAGAAGAATTGGACTATTCTTAAGTGGCCTTCTATGAGCCCTGACCTAAATCTTCAAGGGGTTTATCCCCTTTCTGCAGACCCATCTTAAACTTACTCTGACCAGTTTGTTTTGAGCATTATGTGAAACATCACAAACATCACTTGGGTTGTCTGCTTTAGAGCAGACATGAAATTTGTGTTGAAATTTCCATCTTTTCAAAGTGGACAAAAGTTACTGTATTAGAATCCGTGGATCTATTCAGAGATTTCTTATTCATTTTGACACTGAACAAGCGCTGAGATTTGGTTATCAATATGCTCTTATTTGCTTATCTCAGTGTCTCAGTCCACAAGCTAATTGCTGTTATGCTCATGTTTCTGACAGACTAAGGAGGAAGTGGCGTCCACACTGGAAGCAGTGCAGAACATCCAGAGCGTCTCGCAGGCCCTGCAGAAGAGCAAAGAGAACTACAACAGCAAGACTCTGGAGCAGGAGCGCATGCGCAAAGAAGGGGCCACGCAGAGAGACCTCGACAAGGTACACCCACATACCCACACGCCTACAAAGCCATATTCCAAGAGACAAAAGACCGTTTAACTCTGACTGTGTGCTTTGTGTTTTATTCTGCTGTATGTTACACACACCTACAATGACAGTGAGGCATTTTGAGTCACTGGGCTAACCATATCTTGGAGGCCCCTGTCAGGCCCCTGTCAACTTACCTAAGCATAGCATGACCCTGCTCTGACCCTGGCTTTCTAAGCTGGGTTATGAGAAAGAGAATTTCGTTGTACTGTAGGAGTGTATCGGTACAATGACAATATATCCACTTAATATTTATTATTATACTATTTGCAAGCATGTTATTTTTGCCCCCTGGTGGCCAGGACACTGTGCTACAGCCCAGTGCACCTTGTACACACCATACACTCACCCAGTTCAAAGGCAAATAAACATATTTGTTGAAGTAATAGCCATTCCTGGTGCACAGATACACTATATGTCTAAATGTTTGTGGACACCCTAATAAATGCATTCATCTACTTTAAGTTGCACCCTCTGCTGAAACAGATGTGCAAAAACACACTCACGGCTCGAGAAAAAGTATAAAATATAGAAGTATAGAATAGGACTCTCTGGAACAGATGAACATGAACCTATTAGCACCATGCCTAATGCCAAGTGTGGGCTCCAGGGGTTTAAAGTCTCCCTGCATTGAGATGTGGAGCAGTGGAACTGTGTTCTCTGGAGTGATGGTGATTCATCAAGTGCTTTTGGGATGAGTTGGGGAGTTGGGGATGAGGTGGCGTGGTGATCATCCTGACCTCAGTAATGCTCTTGTCGCTGAATGAAATCAAATTCTCACAGCAATGCTTCACAATCTGGTAGAATACCTTCTCTAAACAGTAGAGTAGAGTTACTCCAACAAAAATGGCACAAAAAAATGAATGAGCAGGTGTCTCAATACTTTTGTCCATGTAGTGTACAGATAGGGTGTATAAGCAGGCAGCTACAGGCTTCCTGTAGCTGCCCGCATCAGATTTAAAACCCTGACGCTGGCCTACAAAGCCAAGAACGGACCAGCCCCTCCGTATCTGATGGCAATGGTCAAAAGCCGATCCGCACCAAGAGCCCTTCGAGCTTCAAGTACGGCTCGGCTCGACCCGCCATCCCTCAAAATCCGCGGAAGACAAGCGTCCAGGCTTTTTTCTGTCCTGGCACCAAAATGGTGGAACGAGCTTCCCCTGGGTGTCCGAACGGCCGAGTCGCTCACTGTCTTCAAACGCAGACTGAAGACCCACCTCTTCAGAGAGTACTTGGACGAATAGTTCTATGGTCGCCTTATTGTATTGTGTTTAGTAATGTCTAAGCTTAGAGGTATCTTTTGAATTATTAGCCTATTCTAACTAGCTAAGGTTTTCTTGGGTAAATAGCAAAGCACTTTGTAAGTCGCTCTGGAGAAGAGCGTCTGCTAAATGCCGTAAATGTAAGACAAATTGCAGCATGAACATGCCCAGTGTCCATGAATAGTCAATGATGTCATGTTGGTGCTGTGTGTGTCCATTTAACAGCAAAAATGATCTTGAGGAGATTTTAAGGGAAAACTGTGACTTCTATTGATGTTCTGTTTCTAAATCAGTTACTTTTACTCTTTACTTTTTTATTGTTTATTTGATTTGCTTTTTTATTCATATTAACCAGCATATTAACATTGAGCACTTTTAACAGGCTGCTTAAATAAAAGCCTACACCCTTGATTTGTTGTGTCTTGGTGTGATTTAATAGACTGGAGTGAAGGTCAAGAAAGCCACAGAAGTGTACAAGTCCTACGTGGAGAAGTACGCCAGCACCAAGACGGAATTTGAACAGAAAATGGCAGAGACTACGCAGGTATGCGTGTGTATGTAGAATTCAGTGAAGACTGTGTGTGTGTCTGTCTCCATGCTTGCGGTGGTTTGTGTATCATTGGGAAGTTGTGTTTTTTCCTCTGTAATGGGATCAGTGTGGTCTTTCAGATTGGAACCATCTGAGATGATTCGATAGTCTATATCAAAATCAGACGCACATGCACTCCCAAACATACGTACACGCACACGCGCACACACTAACACACACACACACTAACACACACAAGTGTGTTCCTGTGGTCACGCGTGCTCATCTTCATGCTGTAATTATCCTGTTTCCACTCGTTTATTCGTGCTTTCACCCGTTTCCTCTCCGCTCCTCATGTCTGCCTAAACCCTAACTGTCAGTCTGAGAAGAGCGTAAACATGAGATCAGCTTTGAAACACACAGAGACACACACACACACTTTCTTCATTTCTACTGTGTGTTCCCAGACCACCCAAACAGATGCCTTACAGGAAGTGCCAACAACAAAAGAGGGATCACTTTCTCACACACACACACACACACACACACACACACACACACACACACACACACACACACAGTTCTATAAAGGAACTGTTGCTTTGATGGTGAAGGTTATTTTTATTGTTTTCCATCCTTATTGTTCACATACTCTACATGTCCATGTCACACAGCTTGTCTTGTCCCTGTAGATAGGGATTGTCAATAGAATAGGACTCTCTGGAGCAGATCAACATGAACCTATTGTCACCGTACCTAATGCCAGGCATGGGCTAAGGAAGTATGAAGCCCCCAGCATTGAACTCTGGAGCAGTGGCACTGTGTTCTCTAAAATGTTGGTCTGCATCCAATACATTTGGGATAAGTTGGAAAAATTTAATATAGAATGATGAGCCCAGTATCGTGAATTTCATCGACTCGAAATGGTAAAAATATCATGTCACAGTATTTCACGATTTTATAATACACAATATTTTGACATGCAGACAAACTGCACCAGTAGCAGCAGTAGCAAGCACTGATAAAAGTCATGATAAGCTCAGAAAAACATGTTGAAAAAGCAGATGCCTCATTTCTGTATATCAAACCGAAAAACACAAGAGAATGAACAGCCAGGTCTCAATTTTATACCGGGTAACAACAGCACCTCAGGAAAAGGGTCAGCTGGCGAAGTTGATGGCCAGGAAGCCCATGGCCAGTAAGACAGACCACATGAGATAGCAAGAAGTCATACAAAGAATGTTAATATCAGCCTGTGCTCTCTATTTATTGAATTTCAATTTGTACTCATTTTAAACTCAATTTATTCAACTTCTTATAAAATGTATTCAAACTATAGTTTATCTTAATCAAGTGTCTCTATTTCATGTACAGTTATAATTCTATTCCAAACAATTGTAGTACATTGCTTGGTTGTAACGCTTTTAGTAAAAGACTTTTTTGCAAGCTTTCCCCTTTGCTGCATCTCCAGTCTGTGTAGAACATTATCTACAACTCTTTGGTTGTGCAGTACATAAATAAAGTTTAAAGTTTACTGATGAAGAAGCAGCGATAATTAGTAGCTAATAGCTTGATCCTACTGTTTTTTAAAGTCTTGTTTAACACATGGAAAGTGGGTGGTTTTTTGCTGCCTCACATATCAGTCAAATAAGTGTGTTTGTGTCTGTGTGGACAGAAATTCCAAGACATTGAGGAAAGCCATATCCAGCATATGAAGGAGATTATCCAGTCATACTCTTGCTCAGTCGAGGACACGCACAAACAAATTGAAGAGGTGAGTACGTACACACACACACACACACACACACACATAGATACACAGGGACATTCAGGGACATTCTGTAGTCTGTTTGATTACTACCGACTTTCATCTCATCAACCTTTGGCTGAAGGTTAGACAGTGTTTTAATCACTGGGTCATATGAGAAGCAATTAAGAAGTAGTTAAACCTTCATTAGCCACATTTTGGCCTGGCCCGAGCAAACGTGTGTATATGTGTGTAACTGATTATAGACACTTGTGGCATGGCTATGATACCTACAAGTATTTTGCACTGTGTTGTGTTGTCATTTCTGAAAGTTTAGAACGCTAGTTACTGACAGTTATCCAGGAGACTTACATTTAACACCTTACAAACTAGGTCTGTTATTCTGTTTAATTAATTCTAATGCATAAACTATTTTGAGTTATTTGGAAACATTTGGTTTAGCTTATTATGTGGAGTTCAACAGGGTTCTACTTTAGGGTCTATGAAACTGATGTTAATTGTGATAACACAGTTGTGTGAGTGACAAAATGCAGCATTAAGGCCTCAAACAGTGTCTTTACTCACTAAAGTACTCATTACTCTTATAGGTGTGGCCAGAACCCAATTACAACTTTTTAGCTAAATTAGAAGAAAATATTAGGTGCTTCTTCTAAAACAAGGTTTGATCTTTTGACAAAAGTCATTATTTTGAGAAAACAAATGATTATTTTGATATAGTAAGTCAAATATCCAGTAAAGCAAGTCATTATTATGGCTGTTTTGTTCATTATTTTTGTCTTATGGTTTGAGCTGACCTTTAGTTTAGTGTAGAGTGTGTGATTTTCTAAAAGCCTTGTTAAAGCGTCCCAATAAATGTTAGGTATAAAATGTAATATAATGTAATATATTAATCAAATTTGTTTTTAGGTGTTTTATTTTTGTTCATCAAATTAATAACAACAAGACATGGCAGTCATTTATTTATTTTCTTATTATTTTTGTATTTCTGGTGTACTGTTGCTAACACAACTTGTCATGGCAAGTTGTGTAAGGCTTGGTGGTGATTAATCACAGCACAGAATGTAATGTGCTGAATCTATTGCTTTATGGGAATATTCAGATGTATCCGTCATCTATAACTCGCTTTACCATAATCAAGTTCAAGACTAACTCTGTGTCTTCTTCAAGTATGCTCTCTTATACTTGTCTGTACTGACCATAGTAATGACCATAGAGGGTGCTAGTTATCCACATATGGACTTGTGTACACACACATACGTATATATGGAGGCGTATGGAGCTACATACATACATACATACATATGCACACACACATACGAATCATGACTGTAATTAATTAAGGGAGTGCCTGAAGGTGAGTGATTGCTCCTAAAAACAGCTGGAAAGTCCTACAGTCACACAACAAACACACGCTTGAACTCACTCTGTCGTCGCGATGATGATTCCATGATGACTGGCCTTGGAGACTCTAGGCTTATTACCAGTGAGTGTGGGAAACAAGAGCAGTGGTGAAATCGGGCCATTGAATGTGAGCAGAATTTATTCTAATATAGCTAATAGACCCTTACTGCAGATAAGCAGCTAATTCTCACAGCTGCATAAAGCAAGCTGAACAGTTCTTATTCTAAAATGTAAGCTCTTTAGCTTTGCTATCTTTATTTTTTAAGCCATTATATCTTTGAAAAGGGTTGGTTTTTATGTGGTCTTGACAGTATTGATAGTGACTGCCCCATTTATGAGACTTCATATTCATAAATAGGTATCATAGTATAGCGGGTGGGTTTGTTATGTAATAAAGAATAATGCTGTTTATTTGTGGCTGCACTCTTTAACAAAAGGGCTCCAGGGCTCCCACTACAGTCGGGAAGTGCAATTCACTTGTGCCACCCCAGACACGCTTTTCACATGCATTTCTGGACAAGCTGAAAGGTCCAGGACAGTTACTAAGAAAGAAAGTAGCATTTGATTCATATTTTCTTACACAAATATGACACTCGAGAGTTGTACTGCCCACTTCTCTAAAGTTATATAGTGCAGATATAGCAGCGTGTCGAGCTCAGAGTGGCAACGATAAAGGGGCTACTCTTCCGGTTACAAGTCAGTGGAACTTCAGTGTGATTTTGAAGCTGTTATTGTAAGGAAAAATTATACATAATGCTGCTTTGAGGTCTTCTTTAGTAAAGGCGGTGGCTTTAGATAGAGGCATGGCTTGGTTTAACAGTTCTTTATATACAGAGGGTTTTTTTTTTTTTTTTTTTTTTTTAATATAGAACCTTTTAGGTAGAGGTCAAGCCCCAAAAAGGATTCCTCTATTTTCAGGTCTATAGAGTTGTAAATAGGTACTTTTTACAGACATTTTTGCCTGTGTGTAGCATGTGTGGGTATGTATGTAAAAGCACAGCTGTGTGTGGATGTGTGTGTGTATTAGCGTACTGTAAGCAAGAGTGCGTGTGAGAGAGAGAGAGAGAGAGAGAGAGAGAGAGAGAGAGAGAGAGAGAGAGAGAGAGAGAGAGAGAGAGAGAGAGAGAGAGAGAGAGAGAGAGAGAGAGAGAGAGAGAGAGAGAGAGAGAGAGAGAGAGAGGGCAAAAAGCAGACACATGCAGATGGTGACATCACACCGCTCTCGTTCTCACGGGAGGGTGTGTTGCACCTGACCGCTCGCGTATGCCATGCAAGCCTTTACCTCACACAAACATGCACGCATACCCCCCCACCCCCACTTCTCTACTCTCCTAGTGTCTGGACTAGGAGGGCTAATGTACTCCACTTCGCCAGAGGGATTCGGAAGTGGGTAGGGGTGGTACAGTGTGTGTGTGTGTGTGTGTGCGTGCGTGCCTGCGTTTGTGCATGTGTGTATGCACGACTTTGTTACACTGCCAGTATCACGAACGTTTCGCTGCGTGAGGGAAGCTGACAGAGGCACTCTGGGGGCACTTCCAGTTCGCGCCTCGTCATCTGCTCCTTCTCCCCTGGCCTGAGAGCGAGCAAGCAAACAAACAAACAAGCTGATAAACAGCGCAACACCGCACGGCATTAACCGCACCCCCCTCTGGGCAAGCACTAAAAACAAAGGCTAGATGCTGGCAGATCTCTCTCTCTCTCTTTTGGATGAGGCAGTAAGCCTCTGACACGAGTTTTAAAGCTGTGCTTAGCGCTCTGGAGGGAGGAGGATGTCTCAGCAACCAGAGGAAGAAGCGCCAACATATTGCTTTTGTCACCTGCTTTGAGTGCTATAAAAACAAAGGCATTAAAAACTGCCCCTGAGGACACTGGCTGTCACTTGCTAAGTCCTCAATGCACAGACCCTTTCGAAACCTCCCCAACCCCCCTAAAACACACACACTTCTTCATGTGAGTGTCTGGGATGCCTTGCTAAAGTCAGATCCCCCTGCGGGCACCAGTTTCAGTGCTGCAGCATTAGGAGTATTTTCAGTACCATAATGCTGGGAGTACAGCATTATATCATTATACTAGTAGACCTCCCATATTGCAATCAGTCACGAGCAGACACGCCCAAGACTTTTCAGTAGATCATAATGGCTAAAAATATTAATTACATTTTAATTATGGTCTTTATTTGAAAAAAGGCCTTTTTTCATTGTACCATTTTATTACATCTTCTATGTCATTTTCATCAAACCTTGTTTATTCAACGTGACAAAATACACAGAAAATAAAAGGACGGAAAACTAACTGCAGTAATTGTAGGTGTGATTCTGGCGTCTGGAGTTGGTTGGTTAGATAATAGGTGGTTAAATAATATAACCTAGGCTACCGTTGTACCTAATTTGTGCTATACTGATTTCTGGATCATAGTCAAAAAGGTATACCTGCTTTGTTTTTGTTTAGCAGCTTAAAAAAGGACAAGTGTCGGACAAGTAATCACCATGTCTTGGTTTACTGAATTTGTCTGAATTTCATTGGTGTATATATTTAATTATATTCTGTGTTTTAGAGATTGGGTGCTGCTGTTTGTGTTGGTGTTGGTGTCACAGTTATTTTTGTATTAATATACTTTCTATGCCCTTAATGTTCTACAACATGGATTCTAAACTGTTATTTTTTTTAATGCAAATGAGTTTAATTTGGAGTATTTCTGTATGCAGGTGCACAAAGAGTTTGTGAACAACATGGACAATACCTCTGTGGAAAGTCTAATCCAGAAACTGGCTGAGAGCAAAGGGACCGGAAAAGAGAGGCCAGGTAAGAGAATACATAAACACCCTGGGTGGTATTTTAGAGAATGTAAATAAAACTGCTTCATGTTAGCTAAAAAATAAAGAAATGCTAACAGCACTCACTTGGGGCAGATGTGCAGTTCTACGAGCTTGTGTTTCTTGTTTGGAGAGTTTTTAACCACTTTTCTGGAGAAAAAGCACTGTTATTAGTAAGGTTTCTCCGTTCAAAAATGAAGAAAATCACTTTCTGATGATGCATCCTGATACACAAGGGTGGACTGTTTAACTAGCTGAGATGTAGATGAAGTGATGTACGATAAGACAAATCTTAAATAACTGAGTTCTGTCAGACTGTTGAGGCTGAGAGCACGATGCTGCTCTACGGTAGATTACATAACACAACCGTGAACATGCTACATGATCATCATTAAGTTGAATTAGAAATGTAAGTGGAGGGAAGACACTGAAGTTACCCTACAGGATCTGCCTTTGAAACTCTGCTGTCAGGGTTTCAAATTTAAACACCGTTTGAACCTTAATTCACTTATCTTACTGTGTTTACATGCACTATACACTGATCAGCCATAGCATTAGTACCAGTAGTGCCTAATATCGAGTAGTAGATGTCGACACAACAGATTTGACCATTCAAGGCAAGACCTCTGAAGGCATCGTGTGGTATCTGGCTCCTAGTGGGGGCCTCCATGGATCGCTTCAGTGAGCCTTAGGTGCCCATGATCCTGTTGCCGGTTCTCCACTTGTTCTATCTTGGAGCACTTTTGGTAGGTACTGACCGCTGCATACCAGGACAAACCTACGTGATGGTGGCTCAGATGTGGCTCAGCCCTTTTTCCTGCTTTTAACACATCACCTTCAAGAACTGACTGACTTCACTTTGACCTTTTGTTTTATTAGAAATGGAAAAAAAGATACATAAACAGCATTTACATGCATTTACCCTGCCCTACAACCCTGTTTACAGAAGAAGGTTGGAGACGTTACTTTCCAAGATTATGATTGTGTCTGAAATGTAACAAATGCTGCCTACTCTGACCGTATTCCCGAATTGGGAAAGCTCCCAGTCATGTCCGAATCAAAGTGCAGTATTACAGACTTCCTACAGTCTATTTAAAATGGCATTTGGTTAATGCTAACACAGCTAAACGCTAACAGCTAGCGGGGTGGTCATCAATGTATTGACACCGTCAGGACATATTATTGCCTTTTTAATTCAGTTACAGATAACTTCATCACTGTGTTGTCCTCTAGAGCACTGACTTACGAGACAGCAGGGGGTAGCAAGGCGTCAATGCCGAGGCAAATGCCTTGACTTTGAGGCAGCTGCCTTCAGTTATGGACACAGTCTGTACTTCCAGTCTTTTTGGATCCATTCATCTTGAAACATTCACACAGTTTTTAAAAAAAATGTCTTATGATACCAAGTGTGTGTATGTGTGTGTGTGTGTATGGGTGTGAGAGATTCAGAGCATTACTGGCCAACTGAGCGTGCATGATACCCTTTCCTTTATTGGGGATTAAAAACGCGCACACTTGTTACACTGCAGACACACTCTGCGAGAGTTTCCCCCTTGATTGCTGTAGCATGGCGGAGTTTATACAGGAGGTTTTGCTAATCTGTGACCCTTGGAAGGGCTCTCTGCTCGGGGGGCCTTTAGGCAGAGCGAGCCGTCACATGCAAACTTCCAGCGTCACATGCTAAGCGGAATGTCAGGGTTGCCCACCTTTACGGGAGATTAAACCAATCGAGTCTGATGGGCCTCAACACAGCTCAGCTCTCGCGCCCTGCACTCACTCTGCTGTTATGTTTCTCCTCTCTCCGGCGCTCTCCTTTCTGACCCTACTGCTTGACCTCTCGCCATCTTTTTCTGACTCATTTCTTAATGAGTTAACATGCAACGGGGGATGCATGTTAATTAAGAATGCACCTTTTGTATATTGTTGCGGTCATGCAAAAACCTTATATCTCCATCTGATGAGTAGATCAGTTGAAATGCTCTGGAATTATAATTATAATAGTGGTGTGAAATGTTTTTGCTTTGACGTCCACTGAATTGTGGAGATACAAGGCTTTTGTGTGACGATAGCAATATGCATTTTCATAGTTACAGGTTCAAGTGCTGCTGTTTTGCCACTGAGGGGTATAGTCTGATAGTCTGAATGATTTGTCCCACAGTTAAAATATGTATGAAATAAATAATATGAATATAAATAATACAGCCACATATTTCAGGTAAGGTGTGCTATTAATCAATGCTGAAGTATAATTCCTTTATTTTTAGTGATATACATGTGACATTCTAGACATTCGGTTTCTATTAGTGTGTTTATTATCTTGTAATACTGTTACAATGTATTTTCCCACATGGTTTTGTTGGCATGGAAAAACGAAATGGTAGAAAATGCAGTCAGAGCAGTGGGCAGTGTCATGTGACCACTGATGAAGGACTAGACCAACAGCTGAGCTTCTGTCTCTGCCTTTACATCTACAAGGTGGGCCAACTAAATATGAGTGTCTAATAGAGCTAAGCGGACAGTGAGTGGACACAGCGTTTAAACACTCCAGCAGCACTGCTGTGTCTGATCTACTCATACCAGCACAACACAAACTGACACAGCACCACCATGTCAGTCAGTGTCAATGCAGCACTGGGAATGACCCACCACCCAAATTCTACCGGCTCTGTGGTGGTCCTGTGGGGTCCTGACCATTGAAGAACAGGGTGAAAGGAGGCTGATGAAGTATACAGAGAAACAGGTGGACTACAGTCTGTAATTACAGAACTCCACAGTGCTCCTGTATGGTAGGTAGAGCTGATGTAATGGACAGTGAGTGTAGAAACAAGGAGGTTAATGTTGTGGCTGAGACCTTTTACATTGAGCCCTTTGTGGTGCTATGCAAAAGGTTCTGTAAATGAACAGGTTCCCTCAGTATGTACACTTACAGTACACTAGTGATGTCACTGAGTTAAGAACTGTAATGCATTACACAACCTACCTTGTCACCTCCTTGACCCCACTTTTTGACATTGAATAAATCTGTGTGTATGTGAGCACACAGTGGACCTAGGGGTCCAGACGCAACATCCGGGCTTGCGCTCGGGTGCGGGTTTGTTGTGACAGCGGAATTAATTGAGGCTAAAAACTGTTTCGGCCAACAAAGCATTCCGCCCCCGTATCAAGCTGTTCATTAGGGATTGCGCCGCTGTCAGAACAATAACGCGTCCGGCGCGGTGATCAGCAGAGAGAGGTTGAACAAACTTTAGACCACAGAAACAATCCTGGAATGACACGCTGAGGACTGGCGGGGTGAGATAGAGAGAGGGGGGGGGAGACGGAGGAGAGAGAGGAGAGAGGAGGTCACTGAGATCCAGCTGAGCTGTTAACTGGCAGCGAGCCAGGCACGCAAACTCCCCATCCCAGACACACACCACCACGCACGCGCAGTCTACAACAGCATCTCCCGTACACGCATGACCGCGTGCTTCGCTAGTACACGCGGTCACATGCGGCCGATTGCGTGTATAAATGTATATACCCTCACGCGTGTATTTGTTTGGCGTCCTTGTGGGGTATTTCCATTTCGGTCTGGATTGTAGCTAAGAAGTGCTGTCTACGGCTAACAGCCCCAAATTTGAAGGAAATTTCCACTGAAAATTATGGGAACCAGAAATCTGAAGAATTTAATACCTGTAACAGCTGCATCACCCAGTGTCATTACTTACATAAAATCATTGGGAATGCACTGCTCGATAAGAGAGTAATATTTTGGCCCTTTATATATATATATATATATATATATATATATATATATATATATAAAGATATATAAAGATTCATGTATTTCATAGAAGGACATAGAGGACATTTTTTATACAATTTAAATACACTGTCAATTTATGTAATTCTATAGCTAAGCGTGTGCCTGCGTTTGTATTTTTTTTTTTTTTATGCTCCTTCTATTTCTGGCAGCAGTGCATAAAAATGTTATTCTGTATTCAGACTTTATTACAACTATTACAACCCCTACATGATTACTCACTTTCTATAAATTTTATAATTGTCATACTATGTCAATTCCTTGATAAAAAAAATAATTAATTCTTGAAAATTTATATTAACATTTTTAGAAAATAATTTTTGTTTTCTCATCTTAGGTCAATAGTTAGCTTAATTCTGAGTTAACTCAGTTATTTTAAGTTATGTCTATAAGATACTAAGTCAATCTTTTGAACATAAGTTAATATTCTATGCCATTAATCAGTTTTTATGTAAAAAACTAAAATGATTACTAAATGGGTTATAATTAAAGACTGTAACATAGTATTTTGTATATTGATATTAGGGCAAGATTATTGGTCAAGATGTTTATATTTGATGATTGCAAATCTATATTTCGAAATTTGTGGGAAATTTTATTAAAATGTATTACACATAGGTATATTTATACTAAATCAATATTTTGAAGAAAATAGTCCTTATTTTGTTATGCAGAAAATAAAACAGACTCTAAAAATTAAATAAATAAATGCAACAAAATAAATAACAAATTACCATATTAGGATCAAATAAGTTATATAATTAAACTTGACCTCTTGACCCTGAAGTGGGAGCATAGGAAGGTAATACTTCACGATCCTTCATTCACACCATTAGCATTAAGTACTTAATTACAGTCGTGTCAGATATTTAGTAAAATTGACTCTCAGATTAAACTCTTGATTCCCGTCCAGTCCATTGAGTCTACGCCAACATTTCTGGAGTCAAACAGCTGAACAGCTGTCTGTAAACAGACTGGTGTTCGCCAGGCCGTCAGTGAGCGGGCTTTAAAAAATGAAGCTGAGTGGAGCGACAGTCTGCCTTCCTTTGTCTGAGGAGCTTTGTTTAGCACCTTCACTCTGCTGTTTGGATTGGAGGAGATCTAGCGAACAAACAGCAGCAGAGTAGGACAGAGGGGAAGAGCAGGAACAGTGATACTGTACCCTGCACTCCCCCACCCCCTCGTCAGTAAGTGTTGTGCTCCTCTCGTGACTGGCCGCTTGCCTGGGCCGCGGCTGCGTGCTGTTCTCAGGGGAAAGTCTGCTGAAGCGCCGCTGCTCTCTGAGTTTGGTATCATGTGCTTTGGTTTTTTTTCAGGTCAGGGCATTTTGGTGCGGTAGTAACAGCGCCCCGGGCGATCGCTCTGCTAGTAGAGCAAAAAAAAAAAACTGTTCTTCATTTCTTGGACAAGCATTAGCTTTTATACTGGTAAACACAAAAGGGAACGCACTAAAGGCCTCTTAACAGCAACCCGATCACTTAAGGACATTTCTATTCTCCTCAGTCTTAGACTAGTCACGGAAGCGCTGGCAGTCTGCCCTTTTACCTGTATTGTGTGTGTGTGTGTGTGTGTGTGTGTGTGTGTGTGTGTGTGTATATATATGTGTGTATATATATTATGCTGAAATATGGATTCAGTCTCATAACTATCATAACAATCTCTTACCCCTCCCTCATCTCTCTCTCGAGAACTTCGAGAAAGAATGTTTGAGGCTAAAGTTCTCTAAACTACAATGAGATATTATAAGAAAAAAAACTTCAGTTTATTATTTCTCCCGCCCAAAACTCAAGGATGTGCTAGCTAGCCTTTTTACTTGTGAATTATATATATATATATATATATATATATATATATATATATATATATATATATATATATGTATATATATGTATATATATATATATATATGTATATATATATATGTATATATATATATATGTATATGTGTGTGTATGTATATATGTGTGTGTGTGTGTGTGTGTGTGTGTGTGTGTGTGTGTCTAAATCCTTAGCCGTTAATACAGAGTTGGTCAGCAGAGTAAGTAGGAGCCTCAGTATGTGGCAACTTTATGTGGTCCGACACCTCGTGGCTGAGTTGCTGTGGTTCCTAAACGCCTTCACTTTTCAATAATACCACTCACAGTTAGTCATGGAATATCTAGAAAAGAAGAAATGTTCATTTTCACCACTTGTTGCAGTGGTGACATCCTATTATAGAACCAGACTGGAATTCAGTGAGCTCTTTAAAACCACCTATTCTGTCACTACTTTTCTTTCACTTAAGGCCAACTGCATGACTGGATGCTTGATTTTATACCTGTGGCGATGGAACTGAATGAAACAATGGAACTGAATGGCAAGAGAAATTAGTTGCACATGTATATTACAAGTTGATTCTTACCACATAATATGTTGCCTAGAAGGAACCCTAAGAGGGCAGAAATGTAACAGTGTGATACATCATGTTTTTTTTGTTTGTTTGTTTGTTTTTCTTTACGTTTAACACCCAGTTACCAAGTGTGGAAAAAGTAATAACTCCCCTTCCTTAGACTCACTTAGAGGCAGTAACTGCAACCAGACGCTCTCTGGATCTCCTCTGGATACGCTACAATTTACAGTTTACTCTTAAGTGTGCTAAATATCATTTTCTTTCACATTCAGTGGCTTCCAACAGCATAACGGTGGTGCCTCACTGGCATTGGTACCAGAGAGAAACCATGACTTCAAATCAAATCAAATCAAATTTTATTTGTCACATACATAGGCATACACAGTATAACTTGCAGTGAAATGCTTTTATGACAGTCTGCCCACATCAAAGCTTCCCCCTTCGACAAGGGGACCTATGCTCACCTGAAGATATATATGCTGAATGTAATTTTTTTTGACACAATATAAAGATTTAAATTGTTAGGTTACAGCAATGATACATTCTGTAGGATATTGCCAGAATGTATGATACATAGTGGAGGGTTGTGTGTGTGTGTGTGTGTGTGTGTGTGTGTGTGTGTGTGTGTTTGTGTGTGTGTTTGTGTGTGTGTGTGTGTGTGTGTGTGTGTGTGTTACACCTGCATGTTGTGTGTGATTGCTGAGCAGGGAATGAAACGTGTGCTGTGTTGTTCTTTGCTGCTTTAATTAATATTCTGAACGGAGCTTTGCATCTGTGCTGCTTCTATACCAGCTCAGGTTTGCACAGAATTGGTTAATTTCAGTTTGTTTATTTATTCCTTCATTGGCTGCAGCTCTCAGTCCCTCAAGTAGTATGGGTGTGGGTGTGTGCACATACAGCTATATATTCTACCTGTAACTTGCCTACTGGTGGCCACCAGACATCTGCAGTTGACGGTGCACTAAAATGTACAAAAACACAGGAAATTACTGACATGTTGAGATTCATATTGTCTTCCCTGCATTGCAGTACATTCAGTTTATTTGCCCGGATTTAGCTGCTATCACTGCTATTTAGCTACTTGTGTGTGTGTGTGTGTGTGTGTGTGTGTGTGTGTGTTTACTACCACAGATTTGTTAAATGCAGAGGACACATTTCGCTGTACAGTGTACAGTGACAAATACGTGCACCTTTACCTTTTTACCTTTACCTATTTAGACCACAGCCCCCCCCCACACACACCCACACCCCAACTGTTCATTAACTCTTTGCTTTGTGTGCTCGTAGGGCCCATTGAATTTGAGGAATGCAACATCTCCACTGTTGCCACTGAAGGTATGTGACTTTAAATGTAGTGATTTCTGAAGCTGAATACTTGAATTAACTTGAAATAGACACTTAGGCCAAGTTCAGTGTAATTACAAGCAATGGATAACACCCTAGTCTTGCTTTGTATTTATAATGAATTGAATTCCACATGTATTTTCTGGTCTTATTAGGGGTGTAAGAAAAATTGGTATATTGAAGTATTGCAATGTTCTGTTTTAACAATAAAATACTGTATTAATTCTAACAGCATTGATATTTAATAAATACATGCATAGATTGGTGGCAGACAGTGGTTTGTTTTGTGTTGTATTTTAACTCTGACCACTAGAAAGCAGTGTTGTACTGTTGTTGTTTTTTTTTTATATATATATGTGTACATATGATGGTGTTTTCTAAATATGATATGTTAAAAAACGAATATATGATATGGAATATATGGAACCTCTGTATTGTGATGTGTGTCGTTTTCCAGGTTCTTGCCAATACACAACCCTAGTGTTTATACCTTCTAAATATCTATATCTGCGAATGTTTATCAAAGGAAAAACAGCTTTCTGAACTGAACTGCACACTTGCCTCACTTTAACAACAAACCCAAGAAATAGGGCTGGCTGTAATTGTAGCTAGCTGCGTTCAGGTTCTGTCGGGTAACATCAGTATAATTTGTTCATCTAGCGGCCAAACCTAGAAAGAGGAAGCCCTTCACCATTCCAGGCCGACGGAAAGACAAGGATACAGACTCCACGTAAGAGAGCATTACAGCATCTTCCTCTGTATTCATGCTTAAAAAGAAAACCTTCCTAAATGGATATTTAAGCTTAAACACACTCACATTCATTTACAGTAGTCGTTCTTTACAGAAATTTCCTGGATAGTCCAGTGCAGATGTTGAATTTTTGCTTTGTTTCACTATACCCTCACTAAATTGTTTTACTCTTTCTTGCTTGGTGTCTGATAGCAGTAATGTTCATGTTAGTGATTAGTGGTGTTGGCTTTATGTGTAACACCAGATTTCACAAAAAAAAAAAATTAATATCTTACTTTTTTGCTACTTTTTTATTTAAATAGTGAATCCACAGAAGTTGAAGCCACTGTAAGTATATGAAGTATTTGTATTGAAATATTGTATGTTTGCCCAAAAAAAAGTTTTGCAAGGTTTTGCATGGCCATGAAATTGAGCCCTAAACCATCAAATTACAATTCTTTAACAAATGGCAAGTGTACAGTACATACTGCGCTCACTGTACAGCCTGTAGCTCACACACACTTATGCGAGTCTGACCAAACCGGCTACTGGTCAAAAGACCTTTTAGTTTCTGCATTTTTAAAGAAACTTTACAATTTGCTGGTTTGCTTCAGTGTCAAGCTAATTCTTAAGCTTTATTCTTAAACATTTGCAGTTTACAGTTTATGTACAGTCATATACAAAAGTTTGTGCACCCTGGTCAATCACCCTGGTGATTTTTCTGAAAGTGAAAATAATTGAACTAATCCTCTGCAGAGAAGACTCCTGCTTATTTTAATTCAGCATCATTTAACATAATAAAAAAACAAAAAACTATTCAACCCCCCCAATATATTAAATTCATGATATTAATATACAGTTTCCTCTCAAATATGCGATAATATGCCATTTATTATCAATAGGGGTTTGTTTTTGTTTATTTTCACTTTAAACAGAATATATAAAGTGTGCATAAAGTTATTTTTTAGTCACTGCAGGCATATTTGTTTTCGTGTGAAGAGTAAAAAGAATAATGAATGATTTAAATAACAGTAAACATAAAAATTTGTTATGCAATTTGTTCGAATTTGTATTTAGTTTATTATATATTTTTTCTTCTTCTGCAGAACACTGCCAACGGAGCACCTCCAGACTTTTATGGAGCCATAGATTTTCAAAATGCTGTGAGTTATGACTAATGTCTGGAAACTAGCATTACAGTAAGCGATACGTAATAAGTTGGTGAAGTAAATTGTGATGCTGCTGTGTTTTTTTTGCTGAATGTGTAGAACGTGCCTCAGGTGGATGAAGAGGGATTCTGCATCCGACCAGAAGTGAATGAAAACGATATCCTTTATAGGAGTCCTAGTCAAAAACTGGACAGTTTAACATAGTTTCCTGTCGTTATCTTCAGCTCTACCATGTCATCTCGCTGCTACAGATTCTTTGTGCATTCAATAATTCTACATTTTGTATTGGTCAAAGTTTGTGCTTTTCTATACCAAAGGTTCTAATTGTGAAGGGCTATCACAACTAGGGCTGTCCCAAATGACTTATGTTAACACAATAACGTTGATAATAAAAAGAATTAAGATGAATTAAAAGAATAAAGGTTTTTAAAAAATGTACCCTCCCTGTACAGTGAGGTGTTGGCTGTTGGTATGTGGATAATGCACAGAAAATACAGTTCTCCTACTGCTTTTAGTGTAAGAAAAAGCCTGAAAGACATGCTGTAATACAGTTTTTGCCACACATACAGTGGGATTCCAAAGGTTAAAAAATGTAAAATCCTTTTTAGTTTGAACCTGGTAATAAATGACCGAACATTTTATAATATTGGGGGAAAATGAAAGTAAGCAGTAAGTTTTGTTTTTAAAAACCTGTCCTGATAAATTACCAAAATAATTAGTAGGTTACTTTATTAATAGTCAAAATAATCCATAGATTACTCGATTGTTGTCAAAATAATCAGCAGAACAATCAATATATAGCATTTTTAAGAGCTAAATAATATCAATATCAATTATTGATTTATATTAATTATATTATATATATTTTTATTATTATTGTATTTATTTATTTATTTTTAGTCTTTCCTTTATTCTGCTTTTTCTTCTGATCAATCACTGATCCATTTTCATCAGTACCTCATGCCTTCGCTTTTGTTTGTTTATTTGAGCCCTCTTTCTGTTCTATTCTGCCTGCTTCCTTAACGATTCTGTCCACATGCCAAAGACAACTCTTTCTACTCGTCCAGCGATTCAGAGGAAGAAGATGAGCGCAGGAAGTTTCATGTGGAGATCAAACCTGTGCAGCCGAATAACGGCACACACCAGCACAAAGCCACTATCGACGAGCTGAAAGCTTCCATTGGCAACATTACCCTCTCCCCTTCGGCCAATGTAAGACACACACACACACACACACACACACACATTCATCACAATATGCAATGTTTTTTTTATTGGCATCTTTAAGTATTCACTGTTTTACAATAATTGTAAAGTTTCAGCAGCAAAATCTGTTATACTGCAAAAACAGGAGAATATAAGCACATGATTAAATATACTTACAGGTGAAAGCACAGAAACAGGCCTATCACTTCACACTCACACTGTGTCACTGCGTCCACATGCAAAGTGATTTGTCTGGCTTACTCTGTGTGGTGGAAGAGCGCTCTGATTGGCTAACGTAACATCCATTCACTCTCTCTCTCTCTCTCTCTCTCTCTCTCGCTCTTGCTCTCTCCCTCTCCTCCTCTTCTCTCTTAACACTTCAGTTGATGTTACTGACACTTGGGGGCAGTACATGACTGCTCTATCAGCACTGACCGCAAAGCACTGACCACTATCACTGTTTTTTAAAGTTTGGCCAAGATATTTTATGTTAAAGTAAGAAATAAAATATTAATTAATAAAATAATATTTAATACTGCACTGACCTAAAGAAAAATTTTATTATCATAATGACTTTTGACGATTGTATTATTAAACACGTCTTTAGGTCAGTTCACTACTTTGAACGATGCAGCTGTCATAGCTCTCAGTTACGTCTTATTTTGCATATATTTGTCTGAATATCTTCCAGTTTTTTAAACTGTAAAGTCTTCCACAGTGGTTGCAAACTGTAATATACTGGCAGTTAAAATGAAGTTTGAGGTGATTTTTACCAAAGATTCATCACCAAAAATGCAATAAAAAACAAAGTGGGCAACTAAGAACATCTATGAGTTCAAATTGTTTCAGATTTTAATAAGACCTTCCTAAAGGTCACACACAAGAAAACTCAGTTTTCTTCCTTATTGTTTATAAGAGAGTTTGACATTGTGTGCTCCTCAGTCTGTGCACTCAATTCACAGAAAATAATCTAACCATCAGAAACAGCCTGTTTGGAATTAAGTGTTGTTTTTTGTGACTCATTTACATGTTTGCCTATTCGCTCCTTTCACACTGACATTATAAGGAGTGCTTCAGGAGGCACAAAATACAGAGTGGCCAATCAGAATAGACCTAATTTACATATCTGTCTTAAATACACAGTGACAGAGCGTTTCATTTTAAGAGATTAAAAGCGGTTGGAAAATGGTTATATAAAATGATTGATGGTAGTTTTTGATAGATATAATTATGTAAAAGACAAATGTTAGAAATTGAATCAATGTACTAAATGAAGATGTAGGGTATTTAAAGGGGCATGGTGTATGAATCTAGTGCTGATATGGAAAAAAAAAACCGCTGCATAGACTTTCGGTAAACACTTCGGTTATTGTTAAAAATAGACACAATCCTTGACTAATGTTGCCATTTTTCTTGTGCCATCAGATCTTTCTCTCTGTCTCTCTTCCATTGTGGGAGTGGAGGAACAGCAAGCTAAATGCCTAAGTCAGAATGTTTATTATATATTTATATATCATTTATTATTTATATAAAGATCAAATAAATCTTGTCATCCAGAGGACCACTGATCACTGACGGTCTTATTATGACCTTACAGTGCGACAATAACACAATGACCAGTGGAGGACTTTTCCTATTAGTGCTTTTTCCTGTTGCTTTTCCTAGTCAGTAAGAACCTTTCGGCTTATGCATCATATTTTAATAGCAGTTTACAAATTTTAATACATACTAAATACATACTACATAATAATACATACTAACATAAAAATACATAAAAATACATACTAAACTCCCTTTAAAATGCCCTAAATAAATTGCTTCTTGCGTGTTCTTCACTGCTGTCCACAGACCTCCTGTGGTGGTTGGATTGTCTTTCTTCACACACTTCCCAGCACAGTCCATCTTGTTGTCCATCATGACCTCAATCCTTGTAGCTCTCTTATGTCTTTCTCTCTCTCTCTCTCTCTCTCTCTCTCTCTCTCTCTCTCTCTCTCTGTGTGTGTGTGTATGGATAGAGTGATGTAGAGTTGTGCTTGTATTGTCAGTGCACTCAGTCAGGCTGTTTGCTTTTACACACCTCCTCTGCGCAGTGTGTTTGTGCTATTCAGAACCTGCGTCTTTCAGGGAGTGTTTTTTTTTTTTCTTTTTTCTTCCCCAGTCAGGTCTTTTCTTTTCACCATGTTCCAAGTGAAGCCAGTGAACGCTGAGATTAAACTCAGTGAAAAAAATATTTACACACGTCTCCAAAAAACTGCTTTCACTGTTTGTCTTCATGAGTTTCTCTCTTTCTCTCTCTTTCTCTCTCTCTCTCTCTCTCTCTCTCTGTGTCTCTCCATCTTGCTGTCCCTCAGACTTTTCCCCTGTGCTCTCTCTCTCTCTCTCTCTCTCTCTCTCTCTCGCTCTCTCTCTCTCGCTGACAGATGTGTTTAACTGTTGGGGAGTTCAGAAATATAAATAGTGACGAATGCTGTGTCATCTGTTGTGGATTATTGAGAAAGCTTTTCTTTCCATTTTTCATTTATTTTGTTTCTCTCCCCCCCCCCCCCCCCCCACCCCTTCTCTCTCACTCTCTTCCTCGCTCGCTCTCCCTCTGATGTTACTGTATTTGTGGGGTGTTTGGCCTGGGAGCTGTAATTGAACCCATTTGCCACACCATGCCTATGGGACCCATTCCTGGCTGTTCTGCATGTGTGTGTCCATGCCTACAGCTTTATCTGTCCCTGTGGTTTAACGCTTTAGCAGTGCTTCCTGTCCCTGTTTTTAGTTGTTTTTAATTTGATGTTTTTAAATGTTTCTCTTCAGACAGACAGACACGCACGCAGGGCTGTTTTATTACAGTACTGTCGAACCTTAACACTGTGTGTACCTATCAGTCAAACGAACGATACTGTAAATTTAGAGTTGTTGTGATAAACTGAACTTTCATGATTCAGATTTAGTACCTTTTAGATGAAATACAATAGGTAAGTGTGGCGGAGTCTCTGTGGGAGCTGTTTTCAGTATAGGCAGCATCTAGCACTGTTAGCATCTAACACATTGGCACCCTTCTGCTAGCCAGGCTTGTCTGTCTCTTTGTTTAATTTACATCAAACCTGAAAAATCTTTAAGCTTCATAACATTTCCAAGTGTTTATATAAAAGGATTAGTTAGGTGAAAAATGTTGCAAACAAACACTGGGTTTAGACCGTCACCAATCTCACCTCTGTTAATACAAGCAGAAGTCTTAAAGCAACGCTAAGTAGCATTGTAATGCTCCACCGACTGTAAAAGAGAATAGCATCTCCAGCATTGCATCTCTAGGCTCGACATACTAGAAATTGCACTATGTAGCTTGGTGAAGCTGCCAGGACCATGCTAGGAAGAATGGCATAACGCTACATAACTCGAGTCATATTTGTGTAAAATTCTGTAACATTACTCTACCGCCTCAGTCAGCATGTGCTCTGCCCTCTGTATATGTGCTGTATATAACTTGACCGACAGTTGCACGCTCTCGTAACACCTTTCCTGGCGTTTCAAAGAAAGGTCAAACCAAAACATACAGAAGAAGTAATCAACACTATCCCTGCTTTTAACATCTATTGATACACATACTACTAAAATACCAATTCAGTCATAATATTAATTCAATTCCTTTGATTTTACTGTAAGTTTAACTTCAGTGTATTGTAGCATCGTATCTGATCATGTTAATTTATTTATTTTTACATGAATCTTCAGTGTCTAGGAGTAGTGTCGTCATTACTGTGGAAACTCCGAAAGTAATTATCATTTCCCAAAAATAATTAACTGCGATGGTAGATAACAATAAAACAGTCAGTACGTACCTATGTTGCTATAATCAAAGGCATAAAGATGTATGCCGATATCGGTGGATTGCCACAGATGCAGTGGACAGTGGTCTGAGTGGTCTGTTTTTCCTTCGTGATTGCTGATACTTTAGCTGAATACGTTGCTGCTACTGACCTGCTGCTAGTGGTTCTCAAGTGAACTACAACTAGTTGCACTAGTTTCTACTTCAGAAAAACAGAACCAGGCATCTAAAAACACCATCTTTTTCGTGACTAGACAACTTGATTCTTTCACTTTCAGTGACTGCTCTGTATCTTTTCACTTGTCCATCTTGAGGGGTGCCTCAAAATGCATATCCCTCTTCTTGACTGTAGGGGAGCCCAAGAGCAAGAAATACAGTTTCTCCATAATGCTGCTTTAATGTATTTTGTACAAAAAAGCCAAAAAAAAAAAAAAAAAAATCAGTTTAGTAAAACATGAATATACCTTTTGAGCATGAACATTTGAGCTAAAACTGACACTACATTCTCTTCCCTGCCAAGTCTCTGTAGCACTGTTCCACTTTCTAACTGGACCACAGAGTGCAGAACGAAGCCACATGCTGTGCCGAGATAAAAGTGGTTCCAGTTACTCAAAATATCCGCCACCATTCAGCACCATGGGTTAGTTCAGTGTTTGTTAGCAGCGTCAGCCTGGTCGATCTCGGCTGATCGACTGCATCTGGGTTCAGTGATTCATTGTATTAAACTATTCCTTTACGTATTGACTAAATACATACATAGACAACATGCATGGACAACACTTATAGATAGAATAGAGTGACCGTAGACATTTGATATCAGTTGTTGGCCCAAGGCTACTCAGACTTTTCTCTGTGTACACGTATGTGTGTGTTCGTTCGCGTTGGGAGGGCCACGTTGGGCCGAATGAATGTGGGGACGCAGTTCTTCATGTCCTTCGTTATTTTCATAACTCCTCTCTCTCTCATTAATTAATGCCTGTTTTCATTTCCAGGTCCACATGAGGAGGAACCAGTCCAGTGAGTATTCCTCTTCTTCTGTTCTCCCTCCCTTCATCCCTCCATCACTCCTCTAAAGCTTTGGCTCTGGAGAGCGCTTGCCATTTTGACTTCTCTCTCTTCGTTTTTCTTGGCCCGACCGCTTTTCTCCGAGCCTCTCCTTCATGTTGCTCTAGCGACCCCTCCAAAGCCAACTCATCCCATGAGAAAATAAAGTCTTACCCCCACCCCCCCACCCCTCCTCTCAGCAACTCAGTGTTGCCTCCTTAAGTCATGAACAAGATTAATTGCTTAATTGCATGTTTGTTTTTTTCTCTGTGATCATAATTTTACATTTTTTTCCAGTAAATTGTGGCTTAAATGGACACAGATGCACATCTGAACGTACTGTTTACATTCTAGAAAGGTCTCATATGAAGAGCAGAGCATTTTAACTCTTAAAAAAAAGGCACAGTTTTGCGTGCGCTGTGGCCATAAAATATTGTTTGATAGCTTGTGGTAGTCATTGAGATATGAAAACACTTCACCGTATGAATTTTGTGACCTGGCAAACCTCAGAACGGTAAATATCTATTATAGTTGATAACTGGCAGTTACTAGCAAAGTTATTGAGTGTGCTGTAGCTGAAGATGAAAAGAGGATGGCTTTAGGATCTATTGCAGGTGAATGATCTTGAACACACCTCACGATCCACAATGGACTGCTCATTGATGGTTTTGCCATTACCCCCAACGGTCTCGCAACCGAAACAACATCAGAAATCTTTAAGAAGACTTTAAATGAAAAGTGCAGCAAGATGCCCCAAGAATCTCACAGAATTAGAAGCCACTTTCGAGGAAGAATGAGCTGTCCACAGTAACAGATTTTCACCAGGGGTGTCACTGTACAGCAAGTCTTGGCAATAAGTGTGTTTTGCTTGTTTAAAAAATAATAATAATAAAAAACACATTTTAACTATTTGAATTTCTTAATTTGAAAAAGTAGTTGATCTCTTTTGAACTAGAATGCCACTTTGGGTCGAGATTTTTCCTCGATATCCTACTGCAATCAATAAATCAATAAGTACTCAATAAATCTGTTTAAAACCCAACACCAGCAGCAGCTCTCCTAAATTAATGAAGTTACTTCCCAGATAGTCAGATTTATTTTTTTTAATACATATCGACCTCATTCTCAGGTACTGTACATAATACCCATGAACAGAAGAACAGCAATACCAGCTTCACTTTTATAATGGTATAATGCCATAACAGTATTCCCGTGATCCGAAAGGGTTGTAAAAGTGTAGTATGTATCTATACCTGAAGAATATTTACAAATTACAGACTCAAGCAATTTTAACTCGCCTTACATTTACCCAGGGATGACAGGACTACACACTCAATCTTCTTTAGACTCGAAGGCAGGTGAGTATAAGCTAGGGAGGTTAGGCGTCACATAATCTTTGTCTTCTAGGTTGGGTATCTCAGGGGGAAAAGGGCTTTTCCAAGTTAGGTGTAAGCTACTAATAAAACAAAACCTGTGATTTCTTCTTGCTCTGGCTGTTTAATCAAAGTGTTAACAATGGGACATTGTGACTGTTTGTAAAATTTAAGATATACTGAAAGTTATTTAAAAGATGGTCTCAAATACACACTTGTGTGGCTTAGCCAGTAAAGGAATAGCTTTACTGAACACGCTAATGGGGCTAACAGTGAATGGAAACTAGCAGAGTATTGCTAATTGGTGCATGTTTGAATTCATTCCTTGTTAGCCAAGTTAGTGAACAGGGGAATTTACTGAGATTACTGCAGAAAATATCTTAGCAAGTGAAATGTGGGCAATTTATCTAATAGTTATCTAATATTTTAATAATATTATGTAATATCTAACTTTGTCGTTGTTGCAAGAATAGTAATAGATTATCATGTCTATTTTTGTGTATTCATTTTTAACATGTATTTATTACGTTTACAATCAAAAATTTGTGTAGTAGTAAAGGTATCTTTCAATGTAGTAAGAACTTAATAATATCACTTGATATAAGTACAACTCTCTAATGACTAATATTAACCATATTGCCTACATTCAGGACATTTTCAGTGAGTTAATTAAAGTTTTTAATCAACATTTTTTTGTCCACAATAAAACTTAACTCTGAATCTGGCCTTTAGTGGACTTTATGTATATTGTGTTTTATGCTTAGTTGAGGACAGGTTAATCCATTTGCATCTTTGATATTAAGTGTGTATTTGACACCTCCGATTTTGGTATAAGGTGGTTGTCTTTTCATGTGAAGGTTTTGTGGATACAGATATTGTTTTTCCTTATAAAAGGAAAAAATCTAAATCAGTCATTTGGTTTCTTCCTTGCTTCTGGACTAGACTGGGTGGAAATTAATCAAATGAAAGAACAGTTTATATGCCTCTGCTGACTAAAGTTCAATTTCTCTCTTAGGCGATGAACTGGGAAGGTCCAGGACACAGCAGCCATCATATAATGAGTAAGATAATGTTGCTACAGCATGGTTACTACAGGGGCTTCTGGCTAGGCTATTTTTGGGGGATAGAAATGTGGAATAAAACTTTGGGGTCCTAAGCCTTTTAAATGGTTTAGATCCACGTAGATCCTCACTTCGGTTCTACACTCTCAAAAGTTCATTACTGCCACAGTTAGCAACAATTCCAGAGACCCTAAAACAGAACCATGTGGGACTCCACAAAACGTGCTAAACTAAATAACTACCAAATAATTCAGAATGGATTTTGCATTAGGACTAATAATAGACAGATGGTAAAACAATGCTGTGAGCATTTGATAGCATTAAGCTATAAGAACATTACCAAAGTCAGATACTGAGTTTTGGATGATTTGGTGCCACTCCAACAAGGTGCTTTATACCCCCATAGCAATTCAGTCAGCATTAGGTGCATCTCTATTTATGGGGATGTCTGGAAACCTTTTGGCTGCATTGTGTAGCTGTCATTTTCTGACATTAGTAAGGTCATGTAGTATCAGTTAGAAAGCTTTTGTGATTTCAGTGTTGTTTACTATTTACTATTAACTGTCTTCTTTTTATTTACTAGTAGAATGGCCAACAATGACCTGCTTTCTTTGGATCCATTTGGCCCTGGTGTTGGTGGCTCCGCCTCCTCTGGATTTTCTTCCACTGGTAAGACCCCTCAGTGGTGTACAGTTTCAACCCCAGCATTGGCAGTCAAGTAGCAAGACATGTACCCTGCAGCAAAACACACCTAGCAGCTAACACAGTCATGTTCAAGTTAAAAAGGTGTTTGATATCATTTGATATCAAATAATGTGAGCTATCTGCAGCCTTACTAAGGTCATTTTAAAGCTGTTACCTAATAACATGCCTTTTAATTTGCCAGTATTGAAATTCGGTCTTGCTTGTGTCTTTGGCTTGAATTATATACTGTTATATTTAAATGTTGCTATACCTACACCTGCTCATTTTAATAAAAAATGGGCATTTTCCACAATATAAAACCCAAATGTGGCCTCAAATGAGACGACACATGCATGCACCTACTGTACATATAGATAGTAACTCATTCACTCCCCTCCTCCACCCTTCAGCCTGTACGAGGCTTGTCTTAGGACTGACCTTATCCATTATTGATGCTGTGTACAGGCTGGTGAAAGTGTCTGGGCTTTTCCTGTCCACAACAGTCGCCTCTAGAGAGCTCGCTTAGGCTGCTGTTGTCACGGAAACCCCTACACCCTACACAGTCTACACATGCTGATGGATACATTCTCAATGTACTTTTACTCAGTGCATTGGTAACTGGGTTACAGTTACCCTATGCTACTTTTTTCTGTTGTGGTGTTTATTTATGTATTTATTATTTTCTCTGTTTACTTTATTTTTGCCTAACCTTTTTTTGAGACTTCACTTTTTATGTAAAGACATTGTGTAAAGTTCCTTCAGAATTGGAAGTTGAAGCACAGTCAGTGTTTGGTGGTACTCAACATTTTTAGAGTATCTTTCTTGTTGTCTTTAGTCTCCTCCTCCGTCCACCCAGTCCATCCATGCTGTCTGCTCTTTTTCTCTCAGCTCTTTTTCTGAGCAGTCAGAGCTATTGACCTTGACTGTTGAAATGAAGTGTAATTCCTCCTTCTGGGAATCATACATATGTGTATGTATGTACAGTTTAACCCAGAAGTTTAAATACACTACAAAAAAAGATGCATATGCATTTTTCTTTCACAGTCTGATATGAAATTAGAAGCATTACCAAAATTATTTGTTATTTCTATTCAAAATTGTAAAAAAAATTGCATTAAAAATTTCCTCTCTTATTATTCAGGCATTTAGCAAATAGAAATAATTTTGATAATCCTAATTGACCTAAAACAGGAAAAGTTTATTCTGATTTCATGTCAGACAGTGAGAAAAGAAAATGCATGTGTCTTTTTATATAGTAAACGTCAGGTTTCAAGTTTATATATATATATATATTTTTTTTTTTTTTTTTTTTTTTTTTATTACTATTATTGTTTTATTTTTTTTCCTCCTCTGGCATCAGTGGCCCTTGGTACACCACTGTTATGCTGTGAGTCTCAGTACACCATCACCCTACGACAGCTCTAGAACATCCCACAAACTTAGTGGTTTCCGAGATGATGTGTGTAGATAGTGAATGCAGAAGGAAGCCAGGATGGTCAGATGACTGTCATTCAGTGGTACATCAGTTGATTTCTTTATTGCAGTGGGAGGGTTTTTCAGTGTTTTTACTGATATATTCTCATAATGCATCCTGGACATCGTTAGTATTTGATGATGTATTGAATGTGTGAGATGCAGGAGGTATAGATGTTTATGTATCAGCAGTGGCAGATAAAATATAAAGATTTGTCCACAATTCTACAATCAGTGCACTTCTAAAATGTAATTTATTAAAAATGTATGTATAGAAAATATAATCGTATAAAGAATATGTGAATTTCTCCCAACCCACTGAGGCTGAGGGATATAATTCTGCACTACAGAATATTACATAACTTACATAACATTTAAATTCACTTTTGTTGCTGTAATGGAATGTCCCTGGCATTTTACGTCTATGAATATCAATATGGAGAGGTTGTCGGGGGTGTTGTTTATAAGCTGTCGCGTGCTGCATTCTAACGCACTGTCCGTCCAGTATGGTCGCTAAGTGAGAGCTGAGCTGTCTGTCAAGCTTGTGACCTTGGCTGCAAGGGCCAATCATAATCCACAGTTAATTGGCACCTCTGGAGGTCAGAGGGCGGGGCTTGGGGACCCTGGGGGGGGCTTGGGGACCCTGTGACCCTGCACGGGAAGCGAAAAGAGCAGCGAAGGGGATGGAAGAGAGCGGGAAGGGAGATATCGGACTCAACTTTCCGATTTTCTTAAACCTACCATACTTGTAGTGCAGATGGACAATAAATCTGGATAATGTGTGCTGCCAATACTGGATGATTGACAAGGAATGATGCGCAGTGTGTGCACTTGACAGTGCCAGGCTGCCAAACATTGCAAAATAGTTAAGCTGCAGTTTAGGATATTTAAATATGAGTTAGAAGTCTTTGTCATTCACAAGCTATAGTGGAGAGTTTTCCTTTGTCCTTTTTATTTTTATCAGGATGTTTTGTTATTGTCAATATTAAATATGAATACTCGTTTCAGCACTAAATTCCAGGATAAAAGAGGAGCCATGCAGAAACGAGTCATTTCCATTAAGTGTTAAATTTTATTGTTTAAATTTGAGGTGAAGCTACTCTATGGTTATCCAGGCTCGTGCTAGTGAGTTACAGCATATCGGTGTATTCTCCTCTATAAGAATGTAATGTAAAGTGGCTTAATACATGCAGTAGGCGTCCGAACATTTATTTTTGGGTTTTTTTTTTCTTTGCTCTTTGTTTGCTCCTTGCCCTTTTGTCCCCTCAGACCTGGCTTCTCTCTTCCTTTCACCCTTCTCTACATCTCCCTCTCTCATGATTGATAAGGTCCCTGAGGACCCAGGTAATACTAGCGCATCCTGCCTGTGTTTTGTTTGTGTTTTTATTGTTTTATTGTTTTTTTTTTTTGTTTTTTTTTTTAGGGGTGGGGGGGGGTGAAGGTAAAACCCCTTATAGGAGCACCTTGAGCACTAACTGGCCAGCAGTGTGCTGACCTCTGCAAAATGTAATCGCAGATGAGATTGCCAGTGTTTTTCTTTCTTCATCCTCCGTTTTTCTCAGTCTCTCCCTAAAGATCCCCATGGTCTCTTAGATGAGGTCTTGTGCAGTTCAGAGAGTGTATGTGTGTGAGTTGAGTGTGTGCATGCTTTCCGTTTTAAGCACTCAGAGGGGATAAGCACTCAGCTGTACTCAACTGAATCTAATGCCTTTACTAAGAGTGTCGTGTAGGACCTTTTTAAAAAGTTACGGCATTTTAAAAAGTGAGTCTTTACCGCTAAAGTATGCCACGCAGTCGCTGTCTGCTAGGTTAGATTCTTGGCTGCTTTATAAAAAACACTGCATTCTGTCAAAATACACTGTACAAGTTTACCAAAAATAATAATAATAATAATAATAATAATTTTCTTTTTTTTCTTTTCTTTTTTGTCATATTGAAATGCCAAGTCTTTTTACATCAGCAAATACTTTTAACATAATTTTATTAAATGTCCGTTCAAAACAATTTCATATATAATTTACAGATAAAAGAACATTTTAGTTGGCTTGATTGTTGTCTTGAATTTCAAGAGGTTTCTGTATTCTGTATTTATTTATTTATTTATTTATTTATTTTTGTTAAGCCATTGGGATCTTTAGTGTCTTAGTTGGTGTTTCAGCTTGCTTAGTTAACATTACTTACATTGTTTTCTTTATTTCACTAAGGTTATGTGCAGTCTTATTTTGAAGGTGTGGAATGCAACACGAAGTAAATTTGTTGGAGTTAGGGCTTTAAAAGGACATCCAATCTGAAGGGGACGATTCAACTGCATCATTTTTGTAAAATTGTTCGTAAGGCTACACAACGTCCATACACAATCTTTTCGTGTCACCTGACATAAACTCCCATAAACATTTATAAAGGCTTATTTCAACCAGTTGCTTTTCATACAGAAAGTCTGATGACAACAGTTAACGAAAGCTTATATGGGTTTATGTTCGTTGTCCTGAAAGACTAGTGTAGGTGTTCTGTGGCCTTCTAAATGCTACTCTTCAGTAAAATGTTACCAAGCAATACTTAAGTATTTATAAACACACAATAGCTTATAGTCAGTGTTTATAAGACGACATAAGATGTTACATGAAGTGATGTGTTGACGTAAGGTTTATACTTGCTCTAGTTATAACTGTTATGAAGCGTCATTCCCAACTGAGTCATTTATTAGTTTTGTAAAAAGTTGTGGCGTCCTGAAACTTTCAGTTAGAGATATAGTTCAAATTTATTTGTTTATAATTATATGCATTTAAATTGATGTTGGCTGATTGCACTGAGATGGAGATCCCCCTATGATAGGATCAACACTTAGATGTCTGTGCCAATGGAGAACCCAGGCCTTTGCATTTTCTGTCCCATTACTGGATGATGCTGCTTCATAACAGTGCTATAAAAGGAACAAATGTTTAGCAATTTGGTTTAAGGTCCTGTATGTCAGTACAGTGTCATTTACTTCATGAATAAGCCTGATAATGTATTACTAGCTTAAGCTGTACATAAATCATCCAGTGTAACTCACTTCATTGTCAAATATAACAAAAATATAACTCAAATTTTGAGAAAGTCCCCCTGTGCCGCCACAACAGATCTGACCATTTGAGGCATGGACTCCACAAGACCTCTGAAGGTCTCCTGTGGTATCTGGTACATAGACATTAGCAGCAGATCCTTAAAGCCCTGTATATTGTGCCTCACAGGTGGTGAGGTTGTCCTTTGTTGAACCAGTTTGGGTAGGCACTGACCACTGCATTCCACAAGAACTGCCTGATGTTTTAGAGATGCTCTGACCCCTGCCTAACAAATGCCACCGTAGATTCTCCTATTGTAGGTAGCCTTCATAAAGTGTTCATAATGTTCATATAATGCACTTATTGTTTGGCATCAATTCTTAAAATAAAATATTTGACCAAAATAATACAAATATAATATGTCCTCAATATTTTTATTTAAAATCATTCAATCAAAGTTGCATTGAATCGTTCCCTACAGTTCCTTCAATCTAATTGAATTTTATTCTGTCAGATTGTACCCTGTAAGCCCTGTCCAAGGTTGTATGCGTTCATTGTTCTGCGATGCTCTGTTCTTTTTGCCGCTCCCTGCAGCGGAGGTGCGTCAGCAGGAGCTTTTGTCTCAGCCAGCCGATCGTCCCGAAGCGAACGAGGCTCTTGTCGCCCCCTTATCTTCTAAACCTCCTGCTCCTTCCTCAAGCCCGCCTCCATTCCCTTCCCTCCCCTCCCCTCCCTCCACCTCGCCCTGGGACGTCCCGGATGAACCTTTTGCTCTCCTTCCCCCGGCCCCAGCCCAAGCCATTAGCATCCCTCCAAGCCTTCCCGCAAGCCTGGGGGACTTCACTTCCCACAAGCCTCCTCTCAGTGCCCCCGCCACTGGCACAGACACATCTTCCTGGACTCAGAGTCAGTGGGTGGCCTTCAACGATGACTTCCTTCCTTTCCGCGGGCCGTCGCATTTACCGCCGAGGCCCCAGTCTGTCCCCGTCCCCCAGCAGGCCAAGCTCCTTTTCAGCCAGGCCACAGATATCTTCACTAAAGAGGAGCGCGCCCCCTGCCGGACGGAAGACCGTGCCGCACTACCGTTAGCTGGCCGCTCGCAGGATGGTAATGCTGATGCTGAGCATAACTTGGGTCTCCAAGCATCATGCTTTGCATGAGAGTGTGAACCTCTTAACCTGAATTCACTAAACTGAGCAGTTTTTGTTCTTTGATTTTTTTCGCTTGTTTTTCCTTATGTTCATTTTATTTGTGCTTTTTTTTTATTCTGCATATTTGTTTAGAGATGTTTTCATATATTTACTGCCACTGTATGTGACCAAGCCACAAATTCACAGAATCAAATAAACAGTGCCAGTCAAAGGTTTGGGCACACCTGGTTGAATGTGTGCTGATCAACATTTTCAAAACATTTGATCCAGATGCTGGAGTGACCGTATTTTGGACTAGAGGTTTTCAAGTAGGCCTTTTCAAGCTGCATATTGAACTGAAAGGAGTTTTTTTTGTTTTTATCATATAGGCTATTTAGGCAGTTACCCCTAGCCATGACTATGTTGGATAGCCTTCTGCCAAATGTTTTTAAGATTACAAACTTTATAAATAATATTTTTTTTAAAAATTAAGATGATTATCTGCACACATTTAACCAGGTATTTGCAAACCTTGCTTGGTTTTTAACTGTAAAATACTCTGTAAAATGGTTTGAGGTAACAAAACACGTAAGTGGTTTTATTTAGTAATATTTTTTATTCATTAAGTATGAGAGTTAAATTAGTCCAGTTTAATTTCTTATTACCACATAAAGTCATGTATAAGGTTATCATTTTTGTAAAAGAGTTAGGTTGTTTTGGATCAGCTGGTTTGCATATCCTTACTGCCATGACCATGACAAACCATGGTTCATGTACAAAATTTAAACTTTTATAGGTAAATAAAATGGTTTTAACTGTTTTTTTCAGGTACTATAATTCATGTACATTTTACACATTGGAAGTGCCAGCTGGCATTTATTTTTTTAATTTTATATAAAACAATTTACAAATAATACACAACAAAGCCCATTAGGAATACTAGTCTCAACAGTATTTCTTTCACTGGGTTGATCTGTAATGCCCTCAGACAGCAATTTTGTCCGACAGAAAGAAAGAGAATGATGTAATACACTGCAGAGAGATTAAACCAGATTTCTAAATATACTAAATATAGCTCCAAATTAGGTTTGACTGATTTCCTGGGCGTAAATGTTTCAGGCATACAAACGGCAGCTTAATTTAACCTTTGTATTGTTTTCTGTTTGATAACTAATTACTTTATTATTTTTTGTTTTCCTTTTTGCCTTTTTTGCACATTTTGCTGTTTGCTGTTCCTACAGTGATGTAATACCATCTAATGTTATTTTGCATGTCTGTGAGTAAGTTTGTATATATGCCTGTTTGTATGGTTAGTTATGTTAGCTATGGAAAATGCTCTGAGGCATGGTTACCAGTGTCACATGAGGTTTACACAGTCATTGTGTTTTTGCCTTGTGAGATATTGCTAGATATTGTTTTTTCACTTTTGAATTGGTAGCACCAACCACATGTTGTCCTAACGTGAAGACTGTCTCTGTTTTCAAACAGTTTCAGCCCCTAACAGACCAACCACCCCTCTCAGTGCTGGAACCATAGTGCCACCCCCTCGACCCTCATCACGTCCCAAACTGCCTGCTGGTAAACTGACGGGAATCAATGAGATTGTGAGTAATCTCATGCTTCCAGTTGACTTAGTTTAAACTAAACGTACTACATGAGTTAGCTCTGCACTGGGTGGGTAAAAATGACATTTAAAAGTTAAAGGTTTACAGCAAATACAGTGTAATGTGTAAATGTAGTGTAAAATGCCCAGTTGATGCATGTTTGTAATTATCCTTTTTTTTTGTTAGGAATAAGGTATTTAAACACAATTCACTTATGATATTAGACATTAGAATAGCAAAAATGCATAAAACTACTCTGAAATTAAAAAATGTGGCTATTGCAAGAGATTTCTATGAAGCTGAAAAACAAAAATCTGCTAGAAGCCTTAAAGAACTACTTTGTGGGAGGTGGGGGGGTATTTGGCACCTTGGCAGTGTTTGTTTCCATAGGCTGCTTTGACATACATAACTGGCCCTCCCTCTCCCCTATAACTCTGTGCCATCCCAGTCCAGTGATTCTGCATTAGCAAAAGGAAGCAGTTGGCTGGCTTCATGTGACTCTGCATGTTGGCTTTCACCCTACCAGCACTGGTGGAATTGTGATCGGGAAATCCAAGCTAATGGATAGGAATTGCTGATCACAGAAAATTGGGGAGAATCATTACCTATGCTACTATCCTATTCTACAGTTCCGTATCGACATCTGCAAAATACATTACTCTATTATTCATTGATGGTTTTTTTTATCCATAGGGGCGACCGTTCAGCCCTCCTAAGGTGACCAACTCCAGTCCTCCTCCTGCTGCTCCTCTGGCACGAGCTGAAAGCTCCTCCTCTTTGAGCTCCAACACCTCCCTAAGCGCCAGCAACACACCTACTGTCGGTGAGGCACATACACTCTGTAGCAGGGCGGTAGTGATTGCTTCTGTATCATAACAGCATGTGCATATCCAGTACATCTTGTGTTGGGGGTCTATAGTGTGTTCATACATGGCATTTATCAGCATCAAATCCCATTAATCATTCATCGATGGGTCACCCATGCTCCTCCCACAAATGCATTCTTTCATAACTGCTGTTTGGACACACTTTACAGAGAGTTGTCAAAAAAAAGGAACTTACTGAGGAACTTTGCACTTATTTTGCAGCTCAGTTTTTATGCCAATATGTACAGTTAGGGTGCATTTATTAATTTAAAAATCACTGTTTTGGAGAAATGGAGATGGAAATCATTAGATCTTGATGAAAAATTACATGCCATACATAATCTTAGCAGATGGTTCAGTCAGAAATGCTTGCTGTAAGACAGTTTCAAACACTGACTGATTGAGTGTATCCCTACAGTGTGATCACATACGGTACTGTGGGAAACCTAGAGACTACCCTTTATGTATTCATTTCCCAATAAAATCAGCCGAGTGATTCATTTTCAGGTGGTATTTCTGAGATTCCAAAAAGAAGATCCTGACAAACTGGGACTGCTAACAATCATGCAAGATCTGGTAGACCACCAAAACTGTCGTCCATCAGAAAAAAACAGCACTAAATTTATTTATTACTTTCAAGCTGCATAATCAATACAAATCTGACAAAGCCCATATATGTTACTGTCCATCTTTCCTCTGTAAGAAGATGACTCAATATTGTGGGCCAGAAAGGATGTGGTCCAGCAAAGCAAACTGCTGAAGCTGCAGATGTTCTCAGAGCAATAGACTGACCACCTCAGAGTCCAGACATCAGTATCACTGAATGTGTTTGAGATGGTTTGGTTTGGAATCAGCGGCCTTTTGCCCAGTGCCATACAAAATCTGTTAAAATACTATCTCACTCTAAATGTGGTATTTTGTTGCTTTTGATTTCTGCTGTAAATGATTTCATCACCCTTTCAATACATTCTCACTCTTCATCTGTGGGTTGCGGTATTGTCCCCCTCCCCCACCCCCCATTTGCGGATTTCACCCTTTGGTTGGGCTGTAAGAGGACGATGTGTTTGTGGGAAAACTGCCCACCTTTGAGAAGAGGTGTGAGACTCCAGCAGGTAAAGTACAACAGACAGGAATGATAACCTGCCTTGGAGGTGTTTTTAACCTACTAACTGACTCCCCCGATTGGTCAGGCGGCTCATGTGACCTGTGTTGGGAGGTTCCAGCGTTGTCTTGTTCACTAAACCCCTTTTTTTAAATGACCTGCTTGCTTCATGTTTAACTGCCTTCTTGCTTGCGAGCATGAATTAAACATCTTGCATTGTGTATGATTTTAAAATGTGCAAGAATACATATGGTTAGGATCTCACGGTGCACAATATGGACTAAACACAATATTGCCATTGTTGGACACCTTGCAATGCAATGTTCAGATACACTGGCTAATCAGGAATGTTACATGGTTATAATTTTTTGTACAGATTTTTTGATTACATGATTATTATATATTTTTTATTCATCAAAACACCCACAGGAACACACTAGAAAAGGGGCTATTATTGCAGCTTTCTGCCGTATCAGTTGCAGTTGCATAGGCTTTTATAGTGTAAATGCTCAACAAGTGATATATGTGCATCCCTATAATGTTACTATGGGTTAGGAGATTATAGATGTTTATTATAATTAAGATATTCATATTGTATTTATTAGAATGTATTCACAGTCATGTGCAAAGGTTTTGGCACCCCTGCTCAAGGTTTTTGAGGTTTTGCTGAAGTAAGATAAGTGACAAGTGACGAAATTGTCTGCATATTTTAATGCACAATTACTGTTAATTTGCTTCATTTCACATACAATGTGGCATTTTGTATGTAATGGGTTCTGCAAATAAATAGAAATTGCCCTCTACAATGTTTCTTGTAGATCTTTTTTGCACTTGACCAAACAGGAGTGTTAAGACATTTGCAAAATCACTGTGTATGAATTGTTCTATATATGACTATTAATGAAGTTCCAGCTTGTTAATGTGTTGAAGGCCTCCATACCAGAATCTTCACAATTACATTCTTCACATTGTTCTTATATAAAATGTCCTCAGCTGTGTTTTTTATAAGATTATGATTTGTGCTTTAAACTGTTATTTTTTTCCCCCTTCACTCTTTCTCCAACATTGTTCATAGGCACATCTCGTGGGCCCAGTCCGGTGACCTTAGCCTCCCAGGATGCATTGCCCATAGCTGTGGCGTTCACAGAGTCTGTTAATGCCTACTTCAAAGGAGCCGATCCTAGCAAGTGAGTTTCGCATGACCTGCCCTGGACAAATTCTACCAGGCAGACTCAACATGTGAATAGACCTAATCTTAAGCGCAAATACCCTTTGACACGGATGTTGAATTATCTATAAGTAACAATATAAGGGGATTCACGCAGAATTGATGTTCTTCTCTGTGACATGTAAAGGCGACATAGAGGGTGAATTCAGTGCATACAGTAAATTCTGAATCTGTGACCGTGAAAGTGCTTTTGTGAATCTGGCTGTATAGCTTTCTCTGAGAGGCAAATTAAGAGCAAACCACTGTTTGAAGGTGCCTGTAAAACCAAGTTTCCCTTAACACCGGTAAAAGCCAGCATATGGAAGTTTGTACACAGGACAGTATGATTAGTTATTAGATTAACATATATATATATATATATATATATATATATATATATATATATATATATATATATATATATATATATATGTATGTATGTGTGTGTGTATGTTACAAAAATGCTTTTTCTCTCTTTTGCGAATTTTATGGAAAAGAAATTGCCCTTTCAATTTTAAAATGACTCTTAAAGACTGGGTTGAACAGTGTCTTTGTATATTTTGACCTAATTCAGTCTAACTACCAAAGCAAATCCAGCCAGTGGTGGCCCTGTGATCAGAAACTGGCTAGAGATGAATAGCATAGAAGGGCAGAATTGATAGTCAGTGTAACAGTCATGCAGCCTCAAAAGCAATTTTCACCTAATTGATTTAGTTACAGTAGATCATTGCAAGCCATATTTGAGGTTGTGGAGTTGTGTAGCCCATTTCCATGATACTGTTTTTCCTTTGCCCTAAAATGGTAGCAAAAACACATTAATTATGTGGGTCAACAATGTATACAGTGCCCAGTTTTCCAAATGATTCTTAATATTAGGATTATCCATGATAGTAGATGAAGTGCTGGGGTTTGTGCCTGCTCAGGTTCAGGTTTGTGCCTGTATTTAAGAATCGTTTTTCTTCTAAGATGCTTTCAGAAAACTCAGACAGAGCCAGGTTATGTTTAGGCGTAGAGTTGCTCACCCCTCTGTGTGTATTTCTAGATGTATAGTGAAGATCACCGGAGACATGACGCTGTCCTTCCCCAGCGGCATCATCAAGATCTTCACAACCAGTCCCTCCCCTGCAGTGCTTAGCTTCAAACTGAGAAACATCAGCAAACTGGAGCAGCTCTTACCAAACCAGCATCTATTACACAGGTATGTAGATCTGTGTGCGTGCTCATGCACATGCCTGATGTTCACCACAATTAATTCCACTAGCTAAGCATATGTGCGTACTTGCAGACCTGTCCACTTTTAGCACAGTTCATCATTTTTAATGTTAAGTATGTAATTTACTGTACATTTGCTGAGTTTTATTATTTTGTTGCAGGGTGGGGGGGGGTCTCTTCAACAAGTAAGAGAATGTTACCAGAACATGAGATGAAAGCCTTATTTCTTGTATATTTATATTTCTTTCTTCTGTAGTTTTCGGAAGGTTAACATTTTAGCATTCATCTGAAATTCACGTAGAACATTGATTTTAGACTGTCGGAGAGACTGGAATAGTTGTCTTAAAATTATATCGCAAGTGGAGATCATCAAGGTCCTAGTACTGTGTGCCATTGAAGGGCCAGTAGAGCACAAATGTTTTAGACTGTTCTTTATGACCTGAATGTCCATGGTTGTGTAGATTGTATGATAATTGAACCTTTGGCAAGTATATTATAATATATAGGGTACTGGCTGTTTTTTGTTTGTTTTTGTTTTTTTAGCATTATCAACATCCAACCCTATGTGTTGCATGCCAGTGTCAGTGTTATTTTTACATATGGAGACTTGTATCTGCTGATCTTCTGTTGTGTATGTTAAGACATAGCTGTTTGTCTGTTTACTGCAATATTAGCCCATGCTGCCAAAACCATGTAGGAAATACACTACTGCCCATCTTGCACTCTTAACTTTCAGCTGGTCAAAAACAAGACTGGTGCAGAAACCTTCCATTGTAGTGGTGGAAGTACCATGTGCATTTTCTGGTTTTAAAGCAGCTCTGAACATTGTGTTGATAAAGAGGAGCAGGTCAATGCTTGTGTGATTAAATTGTACAATAATAAATTGTAGTGCATTCACAACAAAAAAATATGTGAGGTAGTTATTACACATTATTAATCCGCACAATAACAAACTCTGTACGTATAAAAAAAAAGTAATTGTAACTGGGCATCAAATGATCAGAGTGGTCGTTAAAATTGCAATATTATATTATATTACATTATATTATATTATATTATATTATATTAGCACATTATATGTTTTATAATGTATGCAGATGGAATTGAGGTCTAAAAACTGGAAGAGGACATCCTAACTTACACTATATTTAAACTGACAATATTCAATTTTATAGTTTTTGAAGTGAACAGAGAAATCTGAGCCTTTTGAGTGACAGCTCTGTTAAGCCAAAAGCATTCTGTTTTGGATGTAGGTCACATGACTTAAATCATGTCACTGTGGACTGCAGTTGAGTTTCCTTCCCTCAAACGGAGCTCTTTTTCTCTCTCTCTCTCTTTCTCTCTCTCTCTCTCTCTCTCGTGTGAGTTCTGTCCAGCAGCTAATGCAGTCCAGACATGGTTATTTGAATCTAAAGGGGATTTATAATTGAATATAATTTAATAGCCGGGTGTCTAGAGAAGGGGTCAGACGTTTTGAGTTGCTGCAGTGACACACAGCCAACAGCAGCTATGAATTCTTAAATGTGTGTATGCCTGTGTGTTTCTCTCGGACAGCGACTCCTCCCAGAGCGACACAGACACGAGGGACTTCTGGCTGAACATGCCTGCGCTGACGGCGTATCTCAGGAAAAGTTCAGAGCAGAGCCCTGCATCCTCTTACTACAATGTGGACGTCCTCAAGTATCAGGTGTGTACCGCAGTCCTGTTGATGCTCCATAAAGAAAGTGATAAACTGGAAATGGGAAAATCGGAAAAACTTTTAAATGTATTATTTATTTATTTATTTATTTATTTATTTATTATTTATTAAGATAATATTCAGTATCATCAGCCAATATAATTTGAAACAGACTTCAGTAGTTTTAGTTTAACAGTGCCCTGCTGCCTGGTGTGATTAATATGACTGTTAATATGATATCAACTGTGAATTATCAGTCCTTAATGGTCACATCTTTTAAACTCAAATGGCAGAAACTCATACAGTCATAAATAATAGAAATATTGTAGTTCAGGGGATGAAGCATGCTAAAGCGAAGTTTATATGCATTGTTAATTATTATAGCATTCTTAGCAATTTTGTCAATTAGGGTTTTTTCCCTGGATCTCCCCTGGATTTTTTTATCAGTTCTCTTTACACAATTAGTTTTTGGGTTGTAGCCCATTTTCTTCCTGCCAACAATTTTTTTTCTTCTTGCTTTTTGATGTTTTAAGCATGACTGCGTTTTGTCTGTTCGGGTTTATTAGTTTAATATTGTAGCACATGGGGAGAGCTTTAAAGCATTTTTAGTGTTTTTGTTCAAATCATTAATAATAATAAAATAAATTAATAAATCAGTTCTCATAAAACAAGTCATGAGTGTTTTGGATGTATTTTTAATGTTTTAACCAAGACCATGTTTTGTTTGTTCAAATGTATTAGTTCTGTATTGTATAGCAGGGGGTGGAGCTACACAGCATTTATTTTTCATACTTCTCTTCACATACTTTGTTGTTGTTTTTGTTTGTTTTTGTACTGTAACATCGTTGTTACAATTCTTTCATTCTTGGAGCTACCTTGTTCATTGTTGTTTTGACCTTTTTCTTTATCAGGGTTTGGGATCTCACAAAATTTCTCCTAAACAAATGTGGTGGACGACAGTGATATTCTTGCTTTGCTTTCATGCTTAACATTAAAATTGAGCTTTAAAACTCAAAAGCAGACCACATCCCCTCACCCCCACCATGATGAATCAGTCTTTTATTGTTTTTGAAATAATACATTATGATTTCATATTTTGAATTATACACCCCCACCCACACCATAATCCCATAGTCATTGAAGATCATCCTTATGTTAAGCATCATCGTTTGCAATTGTGCGTATCGACTCAGCCTTAGACTTAGACTGATTATGTGTCAGTGATTAGTTAGTGTCATTGCAGAACCTGGAATTTTTCACTCATCCATGCGTACATGTCTAGAAAGCAGGGTTGTGTAACTTGTTATAAGGGTTAAACTTGCTCCAGTTTCCTTATATTATGGCCGTTTATTCTCAGGTGTCCTCAAACGGAATTCAGTCGACGCCGCTGAACCTGGCAGTGTATTGGAAGTGTGGGTCCAGCACTACTGACCTGCGTGTGGACTACCGCTACAATCCCGAGGCCATGCAGCCGCCCGGGCCACTTTCCAGTGTGCAAGTCTTAGTGCCGGTCAATGGGGGAGTCACCAACATGCAGTCGCTTCCCAGCGCCATCTGGTGAGTGGGAGGTAGACACAGCAATTTGCTGTGTATTTCACATCTTATTGAACCTCATCACCGATCTCACACTCTACACATTTAAACATCTTTCTATATATATATATATATATATTTTTTTTTTTTTTACCAGGAATGCAGACCAGAATAAGTCATTATGGAAGCTGAATGATATCTCTGAGAAGTCTGAAAATGAAGGTATGAAAATACAAAAGCTACTAATAACAATCACTGCAATTAACAGTATGTTTCAAAGAGGATTTCAAAGGTTTTTAATTCAGTATGAAAGTGTAACAGGGCAGCATGACAAAACACTGCAAGAAAAAAAGAAAATGCAAATTTAGTACTGAAATACCTGTGCTGTACTCCATAAGACGATAGAGCAGTTTTGACAGCCCTCTTTATCCTGTACATGGACAGAGACACCAAACAGAGCATAAGCCCTGAGCATAATCCCTGAGAATTAGCCCGGAGACAGAGCATTAGCCCTTTTACGGTTTCTAAAGTTGCATACTACTGCACTACATTAGTACATAAGCATTTTTTGTTAAGTGAGTGGAAGGAGAACTTGAAGTATCTCCAAATGGCAGAAAGTATAGTTACATTTATTTAGTATATATTTTTTTGTATAGACTAGGATCCAAAAGAGACCTCTAAGCTTAGATACTACTAAATACAAAAGTCAGTATGGAGACCATAATGCTCGACACTACACTTTGCCCAAGTACTCCTGGAAGAGATGGGTCTTCAGTCTGTGTTTGCCGTTCGGACATCCAGGGGAAGATCATTCCACCACTTCAGTGGCAGGACAGAAAAAAGCCTGGACACTTGTCTTCTGTGAGTCCTAAAGTATGGCGGGTCACATGAGCCGTACTTGAAGCTGGAAGGGCTCTTTGTGCAGATCGGCTTTTCATCATTGCCATCCAGTACGGAGGGGCTGGTCCGTTCTTGGCGTTGTAGGCCAGCGTCAGGGTTTTTGATCTGATGCGGGAAGCAGCTACAAGAAGCCAGTGAAGAGAACGCAGCAGTGGAGTGATATGGCTCAACTTAGAAGCAGCTGCCAAGCGCTCTAAAACTAATTTAATAATTGATACCGAAAAAGTAGGAGAAGAGTATAAGAAAATAAGAAGCCTTCCTCAGTTCCTAATGAAATTAGGAAATGTCAGTTAACAGCAATGATGGTTCTTTTGTTTGAGGATGTAGTGCAAAAAACTAGACCCACTACATCATCATCTATGTTCTACTACATCATCTTCTATGTTCTAAGCTAATTCGAAACCTAAACCATGGTCATTTTGTGTGTATGTTAGGTTCTGGCTCTCTGAGGGCAAAGTTTGAGCTTTCAGATGGCCCCTCGATTCCAGCCACACTGGCTGTCCAGTTCTTCAACGAGGGAAGCACTCTCTCTGGGGTGGACATGGAACTGGTTGGCTCTGGTTATCGACTCTCGCTTAATAAGAAGAGATTTGCCAGCGGTAAGACCTTTTAATCTCTATTTCTGCAGCCTTTGTCTGTCCCCGTAGCCCCCCAGCACCCCACCCAACCCAGTAACTATACTACTGATGTACTGAGCTACACATGCCCCAAATCTACATTCACAGGCCATTTTATCAAGAATGCCTGCCATTTAGATACAATTACTGATGTAGCACTATTTATCAGCCCCCCACCCCGTACCCCATCCATCAACAGAAAGTTGATGACATATGTTGGGTTGCTGTGAATGTATCAAGCACAGCAGTGTTGCTAGAGCTTTTACACACCACATTACTGGATTCAGAATAGTCCACCAATCGAAAATATCTAACCAACAGTGGTCCTGTACAAAGGGGTTTACAAAGTGTGCCCAAAACAGGTATACATACATTATACACAATACACACTATACATACTCTCTATATTTACAATGTGCATATCTCTCTCTCTCTCTGTGTGTGTGTGTGTGTGTGTGTGTGTGTGTGTGTGTGTGTGTGTGTTACAGGGCGCTATATGGCAGACTGCTGAGATATCAAACCAGGCGCACATCTGCTCTAATTGTTGGAGTTTTGAAGGTTTTAGGTTCTTTGTTTTATTCCATCTCCCATGACGATGGAGGTTAATGGGAAGTGAACAAAAGGGCTGCCAGAACGATGGCTCTCCTTACGCCTTCAGTTCTCAGCATTCTGAACTCTCCTTCCACCAGTAAAATGCACCTTTTTGGGGAAGAAAGTTGTTTTTTGTTTTTGTTTTGTTTTTTTAACTACAGTTACGTAGCACTGAGTATCAAACACTGTGTAAAAAGATTAATAATAAAAAGAAACCTCCCCCCACAAAAAAATACAAAAAAACACAAAGATGGAATGTCTGGATATCGATGAGTGAAAAGAATGAAAAGTAATTGTTAATCTTGGATACATTTTCGAGCTATTCAGACTTTTATAAAGTCAGAACGGTAGTGTTTGTTTTGATATATGTATAGTTAATTTGTAATATGAATTATAAATAAATATATAAATATAACATACAGCATATCTAAAACAAAAAAAGAAAAAAAGATATATATCTGCACTAACAATCTTCCAGGCCATTTGTATAGATTAGTCTGTTCCTGTATATTAAGCCTTAACAGTCAGTCTCAATGACCACGAAGAAGAAGGAAAATAAAAAACGCTGCGTAAATAAAGCAGAGGGACAGAACTAAAATGCCTCAAAAGGCAATACTTTCAGGCAACTCGATCGCCAGTGTTTTGTCCAGAAAAGCGTTTTCCACAAAATGTCCCGTAAGGGGCCTGTTTTTCTGAAGTTGACTGGTTAACTTTAGAAAAGCTGACCCTTAAGCATGATTATTTGTAGCGTCTAAAAGCTGGTCATTTCTGTCTCTTACAGTAGTAATGTCTTGTATGTGTTTCTCACCGTAAATGTGCAATGAAGGTATAAGCTGTCAGATTTCGTTTATGGACGTTATGGACATGGATTGTGTTTCAGTTTCAGTGCCATTTTCACGTGGCTGTCCAGAATCCGGGTCAGTTTTGTGACTTTTTTCAATGGGGTGGGGAAAAAAAACAAACGAAAAAAAAAAACAACTGAACTCAGTGCCTCTTTTTCTATTACCAAACTTGAAGATTTACCTTTTTTCCCTACAAACTTCAGCAAGTTGCTGCACCGCAAAAAAGCACATCACTGTCCCATTTGTGTTTTTTGTCATTTTTAAGTGCCAGTCCAGTTTTATACTCTTTTTACTAGGATGTTGAAGGGAAATTACTGCCTCGCAAAACGCCCAATTTAATTGTAGGCCTTCTGCAAAACCAGTCGTCCTGCCTGTGTAGTCCTTTTTACGGGATGGTGCTGCACTACCTGTTTAATAGCTTACCATACGTTGTGCCACTGCTGCCACTCTAATACCAGTGCTGGCAGGTCTGTCCGTCTTCAAGCCTTAAGATTTGTTCTCTTGGAGGGATGATCCAAAAGATGTGCAGCAAAGTACTTGTAGATATGACTGTTGAAATCCTTCCCGAATACTGGTTTCTTTTAAAGTTTTGAATGCCCTCCTTTCTGATATTTGTCAAAAATCCTCTTTCCAGCACTCTTTAGAATAAAGCTGCCAAAGGGTTTCTTGGGTCTTGTCCAAGAAGAACCACTTTTGCTTCCCTAAAGATCTTTTCAGTAGTTCTTCAAAGTACCGAACCATGTTGTTGAATAAGATGTGAAGCCTAATGTAAAATGAAATACGTTTTAAATGCATTTAGCTTAAAGTGTAAAGCTAAAGATTGCTGGAAATGAACGTCCAAGTACAAAATAACGTCAAAATATAGAACTGGATGATCTGATTACCCTTAATCCAGCTGAATTGCTAATAATGATTGCAGTCGTTGGATAAACTGTGAATAGTTCCACTTGCTTAGATAACCTAGTAAGTAGCTTTTGATTATATTTGCCAAATATTAACACACGAGTAACTAAAAGGAAACTAAAGAGAAACTGAACATATCATTGATTGTGCACCAGCTTGCATATCCTTTGGGAACTGTTAGCCAAATTTTTGTATTTTTCTGTTATTTTATTTATTCTTCCGTGAATATAGCACCACAACAATTTGTCGGGTTACGATCGGTCTCGAGGCAGCCACCCAATGCCTTTATTTCCAGGCTTGCACTGTGACTCTGTGTGGAAAAACAGTTCTAAAGTGCTTTAAGTGGGACAGTAGCGTTGGTTTGATTGTGAAAACTGACTCTACAAAGGCCCTGTGCCTTATATCCTAGAGGGCCAATTCTCTAAGGGCTACCCTAACCAATGAACGAGGAGACACCACAGATACCTTAAATAATTCACAGGCGTTTGTTTGAAAAAAGTGAATCTGGAATTTCTTTTCTAGGAATGATGTGTTTTGTCATTTTAACATCCTTTGTCCATGTTGTCCTTGTTTGTGGAATAACTAGGCACACCTTTTTGGATTCTGTATCTTTACAATTGTATCTGAAATTTGTACAAATGTACTGTATGTGATTTCACTGAATTGGCGTTCAGTGTTAATTTGGGTGTTTAATGTAGAGGCAGATATTAACCAGTGGAGGTTAGGGTCAAAGTGTACGTAGCATTAACGAACTGTCCACCACTCACTTCCTCTGTCCAGAAAAAAAAAAAAAAAAAAAAAAAACTACATTACATACATGTGTGTGATGTGTGTATTAGCGAGCTGGTTCTTGCTGCCTCTACAACAATCGGATCAATGTTTGAAGGCATTTTAGGAGCTTCTCAAATCTCGTCTCTTTCCTTTCTTTTAATTTTGATTTCTTATTTCTTTTTATGGTCGTGTCCAGTGGTGTGTCAAAGGAAGATCTATGTTTTTGTTTTTTCTTCACAAAATGTAAATTTACCACTTTGTCTTCACTTCATGATTTCGGTGTGTCTGTAATAAATGTGTAATATATAAATCTATACAAATATAAGAATTACTACAGGACTTTGTGTATTTAGTCATTTTTTGGATTTTGCATATCATGCCAATATTCTGAAACACCAATTTGCAGAGTAAAGGCTCAGAATGAATGTTCCGAATTTATTTTTTTATTTATACACATATATCTTACATACATAAAGTATAAAGATAAAAGGGGAAATCCACCATCATTTCAGAATTTCAGCTACACTGAGATCTAAGATGTAAACCAAAGTCATTGAGGGTGGTTTAATGTAAATGGCTCATTATAGAGAAGGTTTCTTTACAGTGGTGGTGATAGGAACCAGGGCTCGCCATGTCTGTAGTGCAAATACATCAAATTTATTTGGACTTGCATTTTAAAACTTTAAAACTTTTTTCTTTTGTCATGAATACATTAAAATAAATTAACTTCAACTTGTCTTTGAACAATTTTCAAACATGTCAGGCATCAGCCAGAGTTTTTGTAAGCATTTTGTGTGATGACATTCTGATGTAGCTTTCAGAGGCACTACATGTTGGAGACATGCCTCCTGTAAGATCAAACCACTCTAACTGACTTTGTTTACACATTCATTTAAATATTCCGGCCATTTTGGGAAAGTGGAATTGCCATTTAACATCACAAATGTCTAAGATGATCCATAAAGACCAAGTTAAAAAAAGACATGTATGTTAAATTGCCAACCAGAAATATCTAGCCAACAGTGACCCTGTCGTCTGCCACACAAGCCAAAGCATGATACACTAAATGTCCAAATGTTTGTGGACATTCCTTCTAATTAACTCATTCAGCTGCTTTAAGTAACCTTAAGTTGTGCCCATTGCTGACACTAGTCTCTGTAGAGATGTAGTGCCAATAAAATAGGACACTCTGGAGCAGGTCAACATGAACCTTTTGGCACCATGACTAATGCCAGAAGTGGGCTAGAGGGGTATAAAGCCCCCAGCATTGAGCTGTGGAGCAGTGGAGCTGTGTTCTCTGGAATAATGGTGCTCCATCCAGTACTTCTGGGATGAGGTGGGGAGTTTGGGATGAGGTGGGGTGGTGATCATCCACCATCCTGACCTCACTAACACTCTTGTCACTGAGCAGGTGTCTCAGTACTTTTGTCTGTTTAGTGTAGATTCACTCCCATGCTTAACAGTCGGCAAGTTTTTTTCATTTAATGTTTCACATTTGGTGATTGTGGCTAAAAGGCTAATTTACTTACTTCTGTCCACAGCATTAACGTGTCTGGCTTATTCAGATAAGCTACTGTGATAATACTGGCCAGTTTTGCAAATCAGTATAGTATAATTTTCTCCTCTTGGTTTTAGTCTTACTGCTTAGTCATAAGATATATCTTCAGTATAACACAAAAGTCTTCAGTTATGGCATTGCTACTTATTCACAGTTTTTGAATTCCAATAGAAACGCAGGCAAACCGAAGACCTGAGGAGAGTTGAACTCTAGAGGACCTTGTTATGCGCATCTGATATATATAGTTTGCTGTGTTTACTTCTTTTCATTTCAGTCCATAAAATGGATGGACAAACTTTTGCATACAACTGTATTTTGGTTAATTGTTTTATAGATGAGAGAATATCATGCAGAGTCAGAAACCACATGAACAAGTCTAGATTTTAGATTACTGAATTACTCAACATGGCAGTGTCTGCATTGGATCAGACACAGCAGTGCTGCTGGAGTGTTTAAACACCTCAGTGGCACTGCTGGACTGAGAACAGTCCACCAACCAGAACTATCCACTGTGGGCAGTGACCAATGACGAAGAACTAGGGGATGACCAATGCCAACTGTGCAGCAACAGATGAGGTTCTGTATCTGACTTTACATCTACAAGGTGGAGCAGCTAGGTAGGAGTGTCTAATAGAGCGGACAGTGAGTGGACTCTGTTTAAAAACTCCAGCAGCCCTGCTGTGTATGATCCTCTCATACCAGCGCTACATACACTAACACACCACCACCACCATGTCAGTGTCACTGTGTGCTGAGAATGTCCTGTGGGGTCCTGACCACTGAAGAACAGGGTGAAAGTAGGCTACCAAGGTATGGCGAGAAACAGATGGACTACAGTCTGTACTTATAGAAATACAGAGTGCTCCTATACGATCAGTGGAGCTCATCTAATGGGCCAAGTTCATTCCACACCAGGGGTGATCATCATTCTCTGATATGACTGTGTATATATGCTTCCATTACATTTTAGGTATGGAGGTACAGCTACATATCTTTGCTACTTTCTCAGTCTGTGTGTGTGTGTGTTTACACAGTCATGCATCCGACCACATCTGCTGCACTGCCAGTGCTCCTTAAAGCTTAAATAAAAGTTGCCCACATGTGCGAGCCATCCGTGTTTTTGTTTTTAATGGTGTGTTAGCAGAGGGACCTCATGCTCATGGAGTTGATCAAGTCATCTTCATACACCAGTCTGCCATCACCAGTCCACTTTAATCTACTTCACTGTTCGCCACTTCCACGTCAACCACACTTAGAATTTCACAAACAGTGCTCATTCATCTCCCCCCCTTTTCATTACAGGGACACTCCAGTGCCCATCAGCCCTCTCTAGCTGTTGCTGCTGTGGTGTGTGGCTGATTATCTCACACTGTATGGGCAGCTGCTGAATTCCAGAATTCCATCATTTATTTCATATTTATTTAACGGAATTGAACTTTCATTAATGAATTTCTTTTATTTTTTTAATAAACATGAAATTTTCTGAAAGTGAATGAAAGTTCATGTTTGTGCCCCAAGGTGTGAGTGAATTGGTATGTGTGGAACTCTGTGATGGACAGGAGCTTTGTCCAGGGGATGTCCATGCCTTGTGCGCAATGATTCCAGGTAGACCCGCTTTGACCCTTACCAGGAAGAAGCTGATAAGCTGATGAATGGAATAATTTGATAGGTGAGTGATTGAGTGATTCCACAAAATCCTTGCCAAACCGACATCCTAATTAGTTTTCTACACCCAGAAATCTGTCCTTTTGTTATGCATCTCATACTCCAAAACTGATCTTGCTATTTTAGTCTTTTTTTTATTTTATGAAAATTATTATAATTTTTTTTTTGCTCAACACACCAAGCTTGTGATGGGGTGGCTTAACTGGCAGCCATGCTCCATGTTAGCTTATTAAATGTTATTCATACGTTACATTTAAAAAATGGCTCCACTGAGGGCTTGAATGACTTAATCGTGTCATCATGTTTATGGCTAAATACGGTGGTGGATGAGATGAAAAGCAAAATTGAAGAATACAAACAAGAAGGAATATTATAAAGGTTGCAATGCAGTAGCACAGCAGGTGGGGTGTGCCGTACAACTCCAGGGGTCTGGGGTTGTGGGTTTAATCATCCCCTATGATCTCTGTCTGTGAGGAGCTTGGTCCAGTCCTCCCACCTCCCAAAAACCAAAACAAAAAAAAAGAAGATGAATTGGCTAGGCTAATTGCTAGAGTTTGAGTGAATGGGTGTCTGGGGGTATTGCTGTCTTGTGCACAGTGATCCCAGGTATAATCCAGACTCACCACAACAGTGGCCGGGAAGAAGATGGATAGATGGATGAATGGATGGATTAATTCTTTTTTGAGGCAAGCATTGTGTTCATGGTGGATCTACTAGTAAAAAATGTTTCAGTATTATTGTATTATTATTTACCTCTTAACCACTAGAGGTTGTGTTTCATGATTCTTGACCAATGACTGTAGAAAACCATGGACAGCACAACCTCTTTCAAATGTGAAGCCACCACAGGTCGAGTGCCTTTGCTGGCTGGTTGCATTATGTGTAGCTTCGCCCATCCCCCAAGTTTTAATGACCACTTCATCTCATTTTCTCCTCTAAACTGTCTCTCCATCTCCAGTGTCAAATTCCAACAATGAGTTTTCCCTGGGCTAATACTGGCCCATTTTGTATTTTATTCGGTTTAAAACCTTATTCTGCTTTATTTTAAGATCATTATGTCATAAGCAGCTACATCACTGTAATGTAAGAAGAAATTGGAAAGAATGGAAAGAAGTGATTAACAGCCTTGGCTGAAACAGACAATCTGCAATACCTTGTAGTTGAGTTGTAGTTGACCTGTGAGGCAACTAGCTAGATAATCATACTATTATTCATGTTGCATGGTGCTGTTAGACACTCTCCTCAAAATTCTTTGCAGTTATCTAGTAAGTCTGATCTTTTGTGTAAAATGCTCAATGTTATCTAATTAGTTGTTAGCTAACGTTAGTGTAGTCAGACGTGCTAAATACTGTAACATTATTTTTTTTTCTTATTTACTTGTAACCGCTGCATGATAACTCTCTCACAGCAGCTTGTGGATTAAACTGGACTGCAGAAGCTTTGGTTCATCTCAGCAGCAAACAGAGCTGAGCTTCTTTATTGTAATTTGATGGAAATGTAAATCATTTTTCAATAAAATACATAAGCTACAGTTTCACTGTCAAAACACTCTACTTATTGGACAAACTGGCTATCCAGTGGAAAAATTTGCTTTGCTTCTGGTTCTTCGGGACATGCTTAGTTTGAGAGAAGAGGGTAGGTCTGTGAAATGAGTAGGCCAGTCTGGATCTGCATGTGGTCTCTACTGCACAGACTCTGGTTGCAAATTTAACAACGTGGCAAACAATTTTGGCTTCAATTGTTTTAGAACAGGAAGGAACTGACTAATGTTGCTTTAACTGTATTTATAAAGTATATTGAGAGAGTTATAATAATTATATAAAAAAAGATTTCCTTAAAAGATATGTAGCGATAATTCTTCTTAAAAATGACTGCCGAGCCTGGCTGTCCAATAAAAGGTTGAGAAATTTAGTTCCTCAGTTTAGACGTATAACAGAAAGAGGCCTTTCCACTCTTCCTGTATGGCATTTGCAGAAGGCCAGAATCTGCAGATCTCGAATCACTTGTTAGAACATAAACCGATATTTTATTGGGAGCTCTGCTGCTGTCATTTGGAGCTTATGAACCAAGTAAAATAATTTCAAGCCCTTAAAAAATAACCAGTTAAGTGATTTTAGTTTCTAAATAGAGGTGATGTGCTCTTTCTTATGATTCTTGCTGTTTTTGTGTAGGCTGTAGAAGTTGGGCAGTCAGAGCATTGAGAAAATCTATTCTACCGTCTACAAGTTTCTCCACATTGCTCTGGGATAGAAAAGGCTTAACTTTAATACTAGTTGAGAGCAAATGAGAGCTCCTCAAGTGAGGTGAGAGCTCCACGAGCACACCCAGGTCCCGTACTTCAGATTTGAAGTATATTCACAAACTAGCTTAAAGGGTCTTAAGTTTAACCTTTTCATTATACCACGTAACCTTTAAAGCTCATGGTCAGTGCAAGTATATGTAAACAGTGAAGCAGACTGAAGATTGTAGTCCCTGCACAGAAGGGTTACAAACGAGCAGGCCTTGTGGCTCTTTGCTAACTGATTTAAAACGTTCCATGGATATTGTCACTGACCGTGTTTTCACAGCGGCTCAGTGGGCCGATAGAGTTGAGTTATTAAAGAAGGAGAGATCAGGAGCGACATCACTTACATTTACGCTCCATTTCAGAGCGACACGGCCTTTTGATCCAGAACCCCCTCTTCAGCATGAGCAAAACCATCTGAACAAACACACTCGCTGGACCTTCATAACTTAAAAATGTGTTTGCTTTTCTCCTCCATCTCGCACTCTTCCCCTCATTTACTCCTCTTTAATCCTTCTGGTTTGCTCTCTCTCTCTCTCCCTCTCTCCCTCTCCCTCTCTCCCTCTCTCCCTCTCCCTCTCCCTCACTCATTCACTCACTAACTCTCTCTCCACTCTTTTCTCGGTTGTTTTTTTTCTCATCATTTTTGAAAGCTCCTATTCCAGTTTTCGGCCTCTGATCCCTTTTCTTTTTTTTCTGCCCCTTTTCTTTTCTCTTCACCACACCTCATATCACTCTTGCTTTCCCTCAGCACCTGCCACCTCCTCCCTTTCCATACCTTGGTAGGTCTCCCAGAACAATAAGTGCTGGAGGGATTTTCTTCATACCAGCCGAAATCCTTCACATTCCCCACGACACATCTTGTGGTCCGCAACTGGCACCTCAGATTCCATCCACTGGAATGGCAATAAATAATGCTGTAAAGATTTTTACTTTTGTTTTTACTTTGCGCTGGTTGAGGAGAAGCACATGCTACCAGTAGGAACATTAGCTGCGGGTCAAGAGCATTTACAACTATGTCTTGATGTGGACTTAAAGCCACTCAAAATATTTGCTCAAATGCTTAAACCAGATGTGTAACTGGAAATGTTTCACTTTGCGATCTCTACATACCTCTGGCTTTAGTTGGTCATTACTTTGTGTCCTAGGCCTGAGGTATCCGGTCCATTTTTGGTAGCGATTAATGGCATTTGCATAAACACTACCTGAATGCAGGTTTGTTTTATTCCTTCAGGATCTTTGAGTTCAACTGTATTTGTGCTCATATGTCATCTAACACTATGACTACTCTAACACTATAATTCTTACTTCCATTAGGTAGCTGTCCGTCTAAGTACATAACCAGACCTAAACACAGCCCTATTAACCTCCAGAACAATCCCATAATTCAAAAAACTAAATACAGCTTTACTAATCCCCCAAATAATCCCATAGTTGTAGAGTAACTGCCCAGTTAAGCAGACCTAAACACAACCTTATTAACCCCCAAAATAATCTCATAGTCCTAGAGTATCTGTCGGGTTAAGCAGACCTAAACACAACCTTATTAACCCCCCCAAAATCCCATAGTTTTACAGTAACTGCCCTGCTAAGAAGACCTACACACAGCTCTCCCCCGCCAAATAATCCTGAACTCTACACTGTCATGCTAATCAGACCTATAACACAGCCATAATAACCCCAGAGATAATTCCATTGTTCTACAGTTACTGACCTAAAAATTCAACATAAACACAACCTTATTTACCCTGAAAATAATCCTGATATTCTACATTAACCGTCCTGCTAAGCAGACCTATACACCTCAAAAAATTTGACATACATTTGAATCACTTTATACAGGTACCTGGATGTAGTGTTAGGGGTCTTGTCTGTAGCTGGCAAAGCAAAATGATACACATTTCATTAATTTAGGAGAAAGCTGCAGATCTGTATACATTCACCATTGTCTGGTTTAACTGAAGAAATGGACAATGTTAAAGGTATTGACTATATACACAAAACTTTAAAAAACAAAAATTAGTTATCAGCTCAGTCTGGTTGACTGTAAGTTACTTAGCCAGAGGCCGATGTAAATGCAAATAAACAGCACAAATAAATGAGCAAGCCCCCATTTATTATCAAAATCCAATATATACTGTATATACTGTGTATATATATATATATATATATATATATATATATATATATATACACCAAAACTGATTTGATCAGGTACAGAGATATATATATATAGTGCTATATATGGCACTGTGCTACACCCCTCTTGCTTACTGTATACTCAAAAGAAAAACAGCTAGAACCAGTGTTAATTAATTAGTACACAATTGGGTCTAGTAGAGTAGTAGAGAAAGATAGGACAGGAGTGAGCAGGGCAGTGGGACAGCGGGAGGTTCCAGCAGGAAAGCAGAATCCAGGGAATAGAGGAAGCGAGAGACTGAGAGAATGGGCCTTTCGTGCCTGGCGAGCAGAGTCACGTCATGGGCAATTTGTCACAAGGTCGGGGGCCATGATGGGGGGAAGGCCACATCTTAACTCCTGTAGAGCCACCCCCCCCTCCTCGAAAGCTTCTACAATACTCAACGTTTTTCACTACTGTAGCTGCATTTCTTTTACCAGATCCCACCATCATAACCCAAGGATTGCACACCTTTCCTGCCTAATCAGTGTGTTTGAATAAGCAAAATGAAAAAATCTTAAAATATAGAACTATAAAATATACTGGATAAGTGAAGAACCCTTGTATGATAGGTTTACAACATAGCTGAGTATAACAATTGAAGGAAATAAGGGATCAAATGAGAATAACAGGAGTTTATTAAGAATAACAGGAGGGTATTATTATTATTATTATTATTATTATTATAGACACTTAAAAATGTACATGATTTTCTTTCATGACTCCACTCAGTTCAGCATCTGACCTTTGATTGACCTATGTTTGACTGAATATGGCTATTTCGGAGATCTGAAAGCATTGCATCCATGGCAACCGTCATTCACCTCCATGGTTTGCCACAAGTGCGTAATTTTCTTTCTATTATTTATTAATTGAATCAATTGGTTGTTTCTAGGATGGGCTTAAGCAGCATATTAAGATGATTGGTTAAAGATATGATAACATTGACAGCAAAAACTGGGTGTGTTTTCTCTTTGTTGATTTGTAAAAATGGCCGAAGGGTGTGGCTATAATATGATGTCACCAATATGGCCTTATAGAGGAAGGGTAGGGTGGGGGTTTAGTTGGACAGAGGAAAAAGAAGAGCGTGCCATGAAAATCCATTAGACCCCCCCCCCCCCCCCCCCATCATAGAGACTGCAGGCAGGCAAGCAATGTTCAGTGGAGGGTGAGGCTCCTCATAAAGCCTAGCGTGTAGCCGGAGCATTTTGCTGCCTTGAACTCTCCACACGAACAGCGGGATGTGGAGGGGGAGGGCATGGGGTGGATCCAGAGGTGGAAGGGGTAGATGAGGACAACAGGGCACTTGAACGCTGGGCAATATATTGCCAATACTGGCACACCATCATCTGTGTCACATTGAAATGGATTTACAGTTTTGCCAGTATTGAATGATGACAAGCACAAAAAATATTAGCATTATGTTACATAACACTGTGGTATCCCTGTTGTCAAGTAGTTCATTATTAGTTTTGTGATTTGAGTTTTGTAGCTACAGGTGGGCTGATGATGCACAGTGCCCACCCAATGAAAATACAGATAAACTGATAAAGATAAATAAAGATAAACTGTATTTAGCTAAATCTGCAACAAAATTTGCGTTGAACATTAGTAGCATGTTACAATATTTTTGTTGGCTTTTTCTTGCCTAACACCTTGCCTTTTATCCTCTGTCCAACTAAACCCCCACCCTACCCTTCCTCTATAAGGCCATGTTGGTGACATCATATCATAGCCACACCCTTCGGCCATTTTTTTGCCTCTTATCTTCCCATTTTTTGGTTTTACTTCTTCCAAAACAGATCCTCTAGCGGATGCAGTCTTCTGAGCACATGGCTGGTGTAGCAAATTAGCCGTTGCTAAACGTAACTTTTTAAACTAGTCTTATCCTGGAGCAGAATTAGTGCACAACATTGCATGCATTCAACACAGAGTCAAAAGTATACATACACCTGCTTAGATTATGAATTCAGTGCCCCTGAAAGTTCCAAAGTCTATAAAATGTTACTTTCTGTAAGTGATCATGATTGACTACAGCTAGCAGCTTCTCTGTGCCCACATTAAAGGGGTTTGTTTGACAGCACTCATTGGATTGACCCACAGATCAATGGGAAAATCCAAGGAGCTCATTGCAGACCTAAGGATGATCATAGCTTTACACAGCCATTTCTAAACAAGTGCTGGTTCCAAGATCATGAGTTTATAAAAGGAGGTAGGTACTACGTATTGGGAGGTGTTTGCACAGGATGGCTTTTTCCTTATGTCAGAAAGTTGTCATTTTGGGTGTATAAAGGTTTTTGCAAGACAGCAGTAGTATCATTATTTGACATGCTTAGTTTTTTTCTTATTAGCATTTTTGTGTTTCTAGAACTGAGGAAGACTGAGCAACAAAAAAATAAACCAATATTTTTAAATTCTTACTCTGTGTGGAAAAAAAAATAGTGAAGCCACAACTTTTGCCAAAAAGGCCAAAAATGTAAATATTTTATAGAGTATTGTAAAAGGCAAACTGATTGTTACAGGCATATAGATATCTGTCACCTGTTATAACTGAACTGTAGTTTTCTTGATGTTCCATCACATAAATGTAAAATAAATTCGAGCCTTCGTACAATTGTTGCTCCTTACTTCCAGCTGTCAAGACTGAGCCAGACAAAGACCATGCTAAACAAGACACATGACTCAGGACTTCCAGGCAGGAGCAATTTCTGCAAAACCTTTTGGACTCAAGGGTCCAGCTTTTGAAACCTTGCACCGATCAACACGTGCCTAGCTCTCTTATGCTCACACACTCTAAAAACTGCTGCTTTGTTTTTACTACCCAAATGCTGAGTTGAGCCTGTTGGGTCATTCTGCTAGCTAATATCCACTGTATATAATCTTTGGGTAGTTTTTGTGGAGGCCAGCTGCTGGGACTACAGGCACTTTGCACACCGGGACCTTTTAGTCTGGTTAAATTGGACTCTGGTTTGTTTTCCCATGGTAAGATTCGTTTAGGCAGGTGTGAATAGAGTAATTTCTTTGATGTGGACTAAAACAACCGCACCGAGACTACTGAGAGGAAGTGGTCTTGGTTTGGTCCCAAACGAACTCCAAACGAACATGATCTTACCTCAGTCTGACCCAAATATCAGGTGTACTCCACAAGGTTGAGCAAAATAAGATATATTGCGTAGATAAGTACTACAGCTATGAACAAATGCCATCTCTGCCATTACTACATGTTAAAATGCACAGAAATATGTACACTGTGTGCAGAATTATTAGGCAAATGAGTATTTTGATCACATCATCCTTTTTATACATGTTGCCCTACTCCAAGCTCTATAGGCTTGAAAGTCAACTACCAATCAAGTAAATCAGGTGATGTGCATCTCTGTAATGAGAAGGGGTGTGGTCTAATGACATCAACACCCTATATAAGGTGTGCTTAATTATTAGGCAACTTCCTTTCCTTTGGCAAAATGGGTCAGAAGAGAGATTTGACGGACTCTGAAAAGTCAAAAATTGTGAGATGTCTTGCAGAGGGATGCAGCAGTCTTGAAATTGCCAAACTTTTAAAGCGTGATCACCGAACAATCAATTTCATGGCAAATAGCCAACAGGGTCGCAAGAAAAGTGTTGAAAAAAAAGGCGCAAAATAACTGCCCATGAATTGAGGAAAATCAAACGTGAAGCTGCCAAGATGCCATTTGCCACCAGTTTTGACATATTTCAGAGCTCGTTTCAACGTTACTGAAGTATCAAAAAGCACAAGGTGTGCGATACTCAGGGACATGGCCAAGGTAACGAAGGCTGAAAAACGACCACCTTTGAACAAGAAACATAAGATAAAATGTCAAGACTGGGCCAAGAAATATCTTTTAGGTTTTATGGTAAAAAAAAGGTTTTATGGACTGATGAAATGTGAGTGACTCTTGATTGGCCAGATGGATGGGCCCGAGGCTGGATCAGTAAAGGGCAGAGAGCTCCACTCCGACTCAGACGCCAGCAAGGTGGAGGTGGGGTGATTTTCATGCAGGACAATGCTCCATCACATGCATCCAAATGCTCCACAGCGTGGCTGGCCAGTAAGGGTCTAAAAGAAGAAAAAATGATGACATGGCCCCCTTGTTCACCTGATCTGAACCCCATAGAGAACCTGTGGTCCCTCATAAAATGTGAGATCTACAGGGAGGGAAAACAGTACACCTCTGTGAACAGTGTCTGGGAGGCTGTGGTGTCTGCTGCACGCAATGTTGATCGTAAACAGATCAAGCAACTGACAGAATCTATGGATGGAAGGCTTTTGAGTGTCATCGTAAAGAAAGGTGGCTATATTGGTCATCGATTTGTTTTTGGTTTTGTTTTTGAATGTCAGAAATGTTTATTTCTAAATTTTCTGTTATATTGGTTTACCTGGTGAAAATAAACAAGTGAGATGGGTATATATTTGTTTTTTATTAAGTTGCCTAATAATTCTGCACAGTAATAGTTACCTGCACAAACAGATATCCTCCTAAGATAGCCAAATCTAAAAAAAAACCACTCCAACTTCCAAAAATCTTAAGCTTTGATATTTATGAGTCTTTTGGGTTGATTGAGAACATAGTTGTTGTTCAATAATAAAAAGAATCCTCTCAAATACAACTTGTCTAATAATTCTGCACACACTGTACTATCCTGAACACAGGACATTCTTCCTGTATATCCTTTTCTTGCTCCTACCCCAGAAATGATCCAAATTGGGTTATTTTTAACTTAACATTTTTAGTGCAGTTGTTTCAAAAAGAAATGAATGTTTCAAAATTCTCAAGTGGTGGTCTCCTTAGGGATCGCAGTGCTCATTTTGTTTTGGTTATGCTTTGCATGTTTGCTTAGCTTAGGAAAAGCAATCTGCCATACGTATAAAGTAATCCATCATATAGTTTGTCATGCTCTTGGCTAACTTGGTCAACAACCTGCACAAAGAACCTTTTGATTCAGAGGAGGATTTTCACAACCCAGCAGGAGCTATATCTGAGTTCAGTCTGGTTCATATGCATTAATGCACTAAAATGAGTAAACCAGGTAAAAGAATGATAAGATAAGATAAGATAATCACAGTGGGGAAATTCACAGTGTCACAGCAGCAAAGGGATAGCAAGACACTCAATTACAATAAGTAGATAAATTAGCAGTATATATACAATATAAATAATACATGTTGAAAGAACAATATTATTTACAGATAATTGCACATTGAGCCTTAACTGCACATGGGGAAATGGCAAAATTGCACATTGTAATGTTACATTGAAGAAACTCTGGCAGCAGGAATGAAGGACCTGTGATTCTTCACTCACTTGGGCTGAAGCAGCATGGTACCAAAGGGTTCACGTTTCTCTGCTCCAGAGAGTCCTGTTCTACTGGCAATACTTACAGTTGCACATCTGTGTCAGCAATTTTAAGCAGCTGAATGTATACATTAGAAGGGGTCTCCACAAACATTTGCACGCATGCTGTATTTTACACACATAGTGTGTAGCATGAACATATCAAGCATTATAACTCCTAAACCAGTAAAAACAAAAGATCCAATCAGCCAATCTCCATTCCACCAGTGAAATGACTACTAGGGGGGCTGTGGAAAGAGGCCAGTTCTTTAAATGGGCCTGAACCACAGAGGTGCCCAATCTAAACCTCTTGTCTGCTGTTTTTTGCCTGGTTTTTCCCCCAACTTTCCCCCAAGGTCTGTGTTTTCAGTGCTGTAAGGGTGAGGATACGTCCCATCATGGCATGTAAGGTGCCACTGCATCTTTTTATAGTGCTGCCAAGACAAGCTCATTAGAAAGCTAAACATACTGCCAATTCTGTTGGATATCTGTACCTCAAGCCAATTATGCTCTCGAGGACTCATCAGCTATTCATGTAGGCTATAAAGAGAACAATGCCAACTTCCACTTTAGCAATTAGGTCTGCTACTGCTAGCTAATGTTATGTTGGATTCTACTAGTTATGAGCTGGTAACTTGGAGATTCTGACATTTGGCAAAGGAAAGTTGAAGAAAACACAGAGTATATATTGGAGAAAAAACAGAAGAATATGTTAAAATGATACTTTCAATTCCTTCTGAACAGTTGAATGAAACTTACAGTTTGCTTTACTTGACTTTGCCAGCAGGTCATGATCTGTAGCTCAAAGTGTCATTAAATGTACCAGCAGAGCTGACTAGCACACGGATCCACATGGCTACCAGACCATGCAAAATCAAGGCAAGCAGGCAAGAAAGGAAGTTCAGACACAACTAATGTCTTCTGTTTTTTTCTCAACTTCATGAAGAAAATGGAAGGCTAATGGTAGTTTCAGTGCACAGCAAATGACAAAATCAAGGTTACACACTCCAGGACTGCATTTAGAAAACAATTATAAGTCGGTTTGATGAATGTAGCAACTAAGAGGGGTTCAAAAGTCACAACGGAAAAATTTCAAAGCGCAAAGTTTACCTTCACTGAGAGTACAAAGTCTACAGAGAGATGAATAATTCCAACAGTGCGTGCTACCTCTGTATGAACTACACATCAAACACCATCAGACAACACAGACAGACACACACACATACATACACACATGCACACCATCCATGATCACAGAGTGGAGAGGAAATGTTCTTCTCATAAATATTTGGACTTGGCCTAATTGAAAGAGTGTGTCATGCCCAGAGTCTTAGCCGATTCTAAACATTCACATGCTCGGCCCTTTCTCTTTGCAAATGTCTCTCAGGTGACGTCCCGTTTCTTAAAGGGAAATTCCACCAATTTTTCCAGACATTTTCACAAAATATTACAGGTAATATGTCAACAAAGTCATCCAGAGTGTTTGATATGAAAGTGAAACTTGCTGAGTCAGAGTGGTTCAGAGTGGAGGTGATGAAAATCTCATCTGAAAGCTACGTCACTACGTCTCTTATTGCATTAAATGCTCATGAAGACATTTCCTGATGAATAAGACATTGTTTTCTGATGGTAAGAAAGTGATAAGGTCTAAGTACCCTAAGAAAATTACATTTTGTAATTTGGTAACCAATATTTTACCTTTATGAACATTACAGTTAAAACAAAGCCTGGTTCCTGAAATGTGGTTTCAGAATAGTGTCGATTTGTTTTGTAATATATTTCTGGTGAAGTGGTAGCTGTAGGGTGTCATGTGACCATATTTTACCATTATTAATATTGCATATACGTGTCGCGTATATAGGGTAACTCTTATGTCCCTAGGTTTTGAATTCAAGGAATACTTTTAGAAATACTTTCTTACAAAATAAATGACTTATATTAAGTTACTTTGATCTGTTTTCCAACCAAGACTTCAAAACATCTCTGTTCCAATAAAAAGTTGATAAAAAGTGATCAATTCTTTGGTAAAATCACAATATGCATATTTAAAAGGGCATAATGTATTATTTACATTCACATCTTTGCGACATATATTTCATATGAATATAAATTATTACACCTACATTGCCATCATTACTGTAACTGCTTATGATTTCTGGAAGGATTTCTTTGAAGGTAACACTTGTTCATGACATACCCATGGAAACAAAGACTGACAGGAGAGCACATATCAACTATTAGAGAAGAGTGATTTTTTATGTATGGAACAGTGAGTAATTTATTCATGTATTGACATTTATTCAGCATCATTACCATTCATACTGTCAATATTTTATTAAAAAATTAAATGATTACATTATATGTGTTTAAAGCACAGATTACAATAGTTATTGAATGGTGTTAGGAAATACATGAACTAGGGTCTTTTTGTCTGACAAAAATGAAAATTTTCATTACCACAAAACCAACACAAAACTGGCTGTGGTGATAATGACACCAGGGGAGGGTAATGAAAGGTTTTCAGTTTCTCCATACCCATCACCATTACAATCTTTTTAACAGTTTAGAATTTAAAAGGACATACATTACTTCCTAAAACAAATTTTCAGTCCATATAAGCACAATACTGTCTCATTATAGAGCTCTAAAGAATACAGAAATGAAGTAAAGGCTGAAAAAATAATATTCTTTTTTGGGATTTCTGCACTATCCCACTTATATTATATATATAAATATTTGAATTCTAAGTTTAGTCATGATCATCATTAAGTATTTACTGTAAAGCATTATCTTGACATAGTTAAAACAAATTCATTTCTCAATTTATTAAAAAAAAATATTTATTTAAAAAAGATGGTAAAAAGAGACCCCAATTGAAGAATTACCCATAAACACTTAAAGGTCACGTGGACTCACTGGACATTTGGGAAAGTAAATAAAATGGCTGCATTTTGTTGTGGTGGACTGGAGTGTGGGTAAGCTTGAGATCCATTGCAATCCTGACCAAAAAGAAACAGATTAGAAGATTGACGGATGAATAGATGGTTAAACACTTTGTGACCCCTGTGTCTTATCACCACCACCATAAAGAAATCCATGTACGTTTCTCTGCAATAAACCCTTTCACATGACACCACTCCGAATAACTTGGTTCATGCCTAATCGACTTAATTATGCAACAATTTAGAAAATTTGGTAGAGTTCTCCTTAGAGAAGCTGTACCACAGGCAAACAACGATGGCGTATATAAGCGGTGCGGGACCTTGCTTGCTCTCAGAGACTGAGAAGAGGTAATTTGATCTTGAGCTCATTCATCTGTCACTGTAAGTGGCTACGTGAGTGTCTTAAACAACATAATGCGCCTACAAAGGTGCACGCATTCAGTCCCTAATTGCATATGCATGCCTCCCTCTCTTCTGCTGTCCTAAATTCTTAACAGTCATGCGTGATGACATGGTGGCAGGCCTCTTCCACACGATTCACACTCTACGGGCTTTTCGACGTAAGAGCTAGTGTCTCCGGGGAGATGAGCAGACTGCTTCAACATGCAGCAGGAAAACATGCTTGCATATCTGCGAGTGTTTACTTTTGTGTATGAATTATTCAGGATCAAGGGTGTCTTTTTTGAAGGCAACACAACAAACATGACTCTATGGGGCAAGAGACTTCTTTAGTTTAGTTACTGACAGGGCGGCTAGGATTTGCCGGTCTACTGCCAAAACTATTACAATAGGATTGGCAAAAAAGAGGTATGGTCTGAAGAACAGAGCTAATGTATAATATGTGAAGATTCTGAGAGTAGATTTGCTGATCTTGGATCACTATGAATAAGCACTCTTTATTCTGGGATGTTCCGGCATGCACACAGGCTCAGGTCAGGATGGCAAAGGAGACACTTAATAAGTTATGTGTCCTGTTTATGGCTGATCCATGGACTGCTCTGGTTGAAAGTTCAAACGACTGGACAGATACTTTACATGTCCAAATGTTTGTGGACACCCCCTTCTATTGAATGCATTCAGGTGCTTTAGGTTGCACCAATTGACGACACAGATGTGCACATACACACACACAGCTTGTCTAGTCCCTGTAGAGATGTATTGGCAATAGAATAGGACTCTCTGGAGCAGAAAAATATGAACCTATTGGCACCATGCCTAATGCCAGATGTGGACTGAAGGGGTATAAAGCCACCCCAGCAATGAGCTGTGGAGCAGTGGAACTGTGTTCTCTGGAATGATGGGGCTCCATCCAAATGGGATGAGGTGGAAAGGAAATTATCCAACAGTACAATCAAATCCTCACAGCAGTGCTCTAAATTCTAGTAGAAAGCCGTCCCTGGACAGTAGAGACAGTTACTCCAACAAAAGCAGGATAAACTTTTAGATTTCAGAAGAAACAACTGATAAGCAGGTGTCCTGTGACGTGTTGTGTACATTCAAGGCTCTAAAATTGACTCATGGCAAGTCAGCGTGCCTTTATGCAAGGGAAGATCTGGTGTATCTTCTCCATCTCCCTCCCTCTGCTCATTCTCATACAGCTCACATTTGCTCCTGACACATCCTTGCGTGATCCCTGATGAAGGCTCTTTGCCTAACGTGCAAGAACGACTGTTTAACCATTGTGGTATGACTTATGCGGTGATAAGTAATGCATAACGCCGTGCTTAAGAGGCGACAGTGTCAAATGACATCTGACAAGGTGGATTGTGGCTCGCGTTTCACAAGGCCGTGCGTGCAACGTGTCTCCAGCTTTTGCCTTGTCTGGAGGACAGAGCATGCGTGCCCGTTCCCTGCACTCTCCCCTCCAACTCTGCCTGGCTTTTGCATGCATATGAGTGTAACGAGGCATCGGTTAATGAGTGCCTCACACATTCAGTATCCGACCAGAGAGATGAGATAATGTATCAAACATTCTCCAATTGCTCGCAATTGGACTGAATCACTCTCAATTATTCAGACAATCACCCTAATAGCTGTTGCAATTTGGATGAACTCACACACAGTGTTTACATAAAAAATGAAGCTGATTTGCCCTGTTGGACTGTGCTGAGATGTTCTCAATGTAATATGACAGCATATATTTATACATATATAAATTAGGGTCTGATTTTTGTTTTTAAAAACCAGGCTTAGTACTGTTATCCATCTTAAAATACACTATATGAACTAGTTTTGGGACACCTGCTCATTCATTCCTTCTGTAATCATGGGTATTAAAGTTTAGAGATTATCCTGCTTTTGCTGGAGTAACTGTCTCTACTGTCCAGGGAGGAAGGCTTTCTATTAGATCTACTAGAAGCATTGCTGTGAGGACCTGATTGCATTCAGCAGCAAGTGCATTAGTGAGGTCAGGATGTTGACTGATCACCACCCCACCTCATCCCCAACTTCCTAACTCATCCCAAAAGAATTAAATGGGGCACCATCCATCATTCCAGAAAACACAGTTCCACTGCTCCGCAGCTCAGTTATGCATGGTGCCAATAGGTTCATGGTTATCAGCTCCAGAGAGTCCTATTCTATTAGAAGTACTTCTCTACAGGGACTTGCCAAGCTGTGTGTGTGCACTTGCACCTCTGTGTCAGCAATGGGGGCAACTTAAAGCAGCTGAATGCATGCATAAGAAGATTAAATATAAATTGTGCATATTTCTATATATATTTTTGGGCACTAAATGGCTCAGTGGTCTAATGCACTGCCGCTATGGTCTGAGGGTCGTAAGTTCCAATCCTGAGCCATACTGCTTTGCTCTCAGCAGCCCAAGAAAAAGAAAGTCCAAGGCAATACAATTGGCCACGCTTCCTCTGTGTGGTGCTCTCTCCCCTCATCACTCGTCTCGGCGTCTGTTAGCTGGTGCACTGGAGTTGGAGATTCTGCGCTTTCCGCTGGAGACTGCTGGGGATAATACAGACAGGTGTGTTAATTCGCAGTACCAAATTGGAAAAAAAAGGGAAAAATTGACAAAGAAAAAAACATTTCCATACATTTTTCTGTAACAACTGTGTAACATCTAAGTGATGATAGTGAGAAAGTGTGTCCTTAGAGGCTTCTACAGTAACATGCTATGAGGAATTCCAATATGGGCCACTAGCAGAAATGATCACTAGTCATTAATGTATTGTTTTTTCTAGCTTCTGTTCTCAATGCTTTACATTAATTATCTCGAACAGGCCTAGCTCTTTTCAGTCAGCCTATGGGTAAAAGAAACAGTTTGTTCTTAGCTGCTAATAATAAAGTAATAACAGTGATTAAAACATGATTACTGGTTCTTACTGGCTTTTATTTTCTGATATTCTCTGATATTCTCAAAAATGATCTTTGGAAAACTGGAGGTCAGTGTCACTGGAGGTCAGTCTCTTTAGGCCAGCTGTGCTGCCAGTTCCAATGGTAAACATTATTTTGGTGTTGCCTGCCCACCCCCCTAACACACACATAACAATTGCATTTTCATTTGAAGGTGGTGTATTGTATGTCTTAAATGCTTAAAAGTTATTAAAGAGATCGGAATAAGAACCTTCATTAAAAGTTTTACTCAGACCACATACCTTTTTTTCAGGGTTAGCCTTTACATGTCCTGAAACCTAATGTATGACTCAAAGAAAGCTGCTTTTACATGGGTCTTTGTAATTCAAGCCAGTCAATTGAAACACATGTCTAGAGATTTAACATTTCACTGATCTCTTAATAATGACTAGGTGGTATGCTAAGCTCCTGCGCAAGGTCAAAATACCTTTTAACCATTAACCAAAGTTCTAAACTAATGTTGAAATGACTGAATAGATACAGTGCAGAGGACATAAGCTGGTGACAAACAAAAGACTGCTTGCGAGAATCCTTCTTCGCTAGAGGGACACTGGACAGGCTGTACAAATGAAACGTAACAGCATGAAACATCTTTGGAAGACCATAACTGGAGGTCAGTCTCATGAGGCCAGCTCTGGTGCCAGCATGTCTGAACTCAACAACAGCGTTGATGTCAGCACTGTGACGCAAACCACCAGACAAAGTCCTGACGATTTTGCCATGAATGTGGTTTCGGTGATGCCTGCCCAGCCGCCCAGCCGCCCGGAAGGTCAGGTGTCTGATGGAGACAAAGCAGGCGCTACACTGCTTTTCTCTGGCGTCTTCCTCAGTCTGGTAGGGATGACGTTCACTGCCATGGGCTGGATCAACTACGAGGTCAGTAACAACTTTGAGTGGACACAACTGCTCGGGCCCATCCTGCTATCTGTAGGTGGCACATTTGTGCTCATTAGCATCTGCAAGTTTCGCATGTTCTCCTGCCAAGCCTGCAAGATCCAAACCGATGAAGGAGTGCCAGAGATCGACCTGCCACCACTGTCTGGGCCGTCTTTTGTCTTCTCTGGCATCAATCAGCCAATTACCTTCCACAGAGCCACTGTGGTGCAATATATCCCACCACCATATACTTCGGCAGTACAGGACAGTAGCCTAAGCTCAGTTACTGGATTCCAACCAAACCAACAGCCCCTAGCTGTCACAGTGAGCACACCGCCACATTATTACAGCATATACCCAATGGAAAACCCTGCTTTCTCTGAAGATGGCGAAACACATGAGCTGACTGAAGAAGGACGGGAAACGAGGTATGGTGCAACTATCGTATTTAAGGGTCAAATTTTTTGGATGCAGATAAGCACCAAAGGTATTTATTAAGAATGACAATATATATATTATTTACAGTCAAAAAATAGATATTTACAATATTTTTGTAGTTTTGTCTCTTTTCACCACCCCAGAATATTTTAAATCAAGCAAACAATATATGAATACAGACATACATCCCAAATTCAAAGGGTTTAACAAAAACATTGCATTAACTGTTGATAAATTGCAGCCTTTTTTACACAATACTTCCTTTTTCACAGGTTTAAACGTAATTGCACAATTGACTGATGCCCAGTTTAATGTTCAGGTGCAGCCTGTTCACTCACATGGCAAATTAAGATGATAAAGGCCTGGAGTTGATTCCAAGTGTTAATTTTGCATTTGGTAGCTGCTCATGAAAATTCTTAATATGCAGTCCAAAGAGGTGAAGGAAGCCATCATTAGTCTGAAAACAAGCACAAAACAATACAAGCCTATCAGAGAGATAGCACAAACCTTAAGATTAGATACCCGAGGAATAGCTGGGGCACAGAGCAAAACCTCATAGAACCTTACCTTAAGCAATTGAATTGAGGGTTTTGCTTAAGCTAATGTATGGTGTTTGCCTGGCCAAGTGGTTGAAATGAACTGCTTTTTGTACATAAACCCACACAAACATTTTTGTTTATTTATTTACATAATGCCCCTTTAAATGCACACCCGTGGTGAAATGAGTTAGTACTGACAACAGCAGCTATTAGGTTATTTCTTAGCAGGTACATCAACATCAACTAATGGTGAAACATTAAAAACATACCTGCTACATCTTCAACAAAGTCAGATCCATCAAGTTTAAGTTTAATAGCCCCAGACGTTATTTTCTCATTAGACTTCTCACCAGAGCTGCTTGCACACAACTCACAAGCTGTTCCTGAATCTGTTAATATGTGACCAAGTTAAGATCCTTCATGTTTGGCTTTCCTTAAAGCATGTCATTCTCACTGTTCCTGTTACATGTAACTAACAGGTTAAAGATTTTATTATAGTCAGTGTGAATCAGAAATCATAACACATTTTCCCTCCGTCAGCATCGAGGAGTATCTCTGAGAGTGTTTTCTTTTGATGATAAATGATTGGAGGATGAGGTGAAACATGATATTACTGGTTAATGTTATTTCCCCCTGCCCAGTGATGTTTTAAACCTGGACAAAAGTGATGTGGAAAAGCTGGAATCCTGTCTTTAAAAGGATATAATACAATAAATAGTGTTTAACAGAGCCAGGGATATGAACTTACAAGATAAAAATGTCCATTTTGGTTTATGATTGACTTGTATTTAAACCATATAATAAAGAATGGGTGTTTTAATCTTAACGTGTCATGTTTCTTGAAAGGATCCTGAATCAGAGCGGGGAAGTGGATGAAGAGAAAGCAGAAGCTTCAGACAGCATCTCTCCACCAGCATATGAGGACCTTTATCTCACCCCATCATGTGACAGTTCTTCCAGATAAAATGATTTGTAATATAAAATTAACTAAAGACACTAAAGTTTCCTTACTTTTCATCTGTGATGAAACAGATACAGATACATTTGTACCTTAAAATGAGGACAGAATGCTCCTGACATTACAGTTTATCCAAAAGTTCGGCTGGCGGATGTTACGCTGATTCTGAACAGTGATGAGACGATCTTATCTTTTTGATTTTATACAACAGAGATGTAACAGAAATGTAAACAGAAATTTTAACAGAAATGTAAAACTGTTAAAAACACAACAGAGTGTTGTCTGGGGTCCTTCTGTTTTGGGGAATTATAGAGTCTTATATGTCTGGGCTTTCACTGGTAAGCTGCATTGTCATGATGAAATTTGTAACCAGAAAGGACTTTACTCTCACCTTGCAGTGGGAAGATAGTATCTTATTAACCCTCTACTGCATGATGATGCCATATGGCAACATGTACCGTCTTTTGACTTCTTTGTCTAATTATACCATAAAAGCTCACGTCCTGTGGGAATCTAGTCTTTATGTGTAACATGGTACTCTTTTTGATCACATGTCATTCTCCTCCAGTCTGTACTTTTTTCACATCACATAAAGCACTCTCAAAGAGAAAAAAGAAGTTTACATGCTTTCAGATTCATATAAACTGATTAGACAAGTGTTGCCATATGGCAACAAGCAAATTTGCAGTGCATCCAATGATAGTAATAAGTTGCCAAGGTAAAGGCTGTTCTTTCATGTCTGTTTGCTATTTCTCTTATGGGAATAATGTGATCACACCAGACAAAGTAACAAATGACAATTTATATATATATATATATATATATATATATATATATATATATATATATATATATATATATAATAGTGTGTGTGTATTTTTATTAAATATGTCAATAAACCTTTTAGTCATGTCTTGTGTATTTTATTACTGTAACCGATCAGTTTAATAAACTTTGAAACCAGCTTCATAAAGACTATCCTACAGGGAAGCGTGTGTCTGAACTAAACCTTTTGGATATTTAATAAAAGAGACGTGTGTTAATGTCATTAAAATGTAGAAAGCTATAATCGTGATGGGTGGCGTAAAGGCTGCTGGTAAAAGTGTCTGCAGAAACGATGTGAACATCTGTGAAGAGTCTAGCTAAAACAGGCCGAGTAGTACAGCCCTGTCTTGCACTGAAGAATAATGTTCTGAAATTCTGAAATTTTCTCATATATTAAGAAAATGTCATATTCATAAAGCAAATATAATGTCAAAATGTGCTGTTTTTTATTTTTTTTCAAATGCAATCCAAAAGAAAGACAATTGAATCTTTATTTTTCATTTATTTTTATTTTAAGCCATTTGTCATCATTTCATCCATACAATGGTTTTTAATATATTGGGAACATTCTGGAAAACTCCCCGCTTTCACGGAACTGATCAGCCCTGCGTCCTACAGCGCACGCGGCAGTCCAGTCTGGGCCACACGGGGGCGGAAAGAGTGTGAAAGATGCTGAGAGAGAGCGAGAGAGCGAGGTCTGCGCTGTGGCCTGGCTGGGGTTGCGTCCGAATGGTTGTGAATGAAAAGACCTTTCCGATCTGCTCTCCTTGTGTATTTCTGTCCTCGGTAAATCTATCCTGAGTTCGACCCACATGACTTCAGCAGGGAAGGCAGATGAAGTAAGGCTTTATGTTTTAAGTTTTGAACACCTCTAGTTTGGGTTTTTGTGAGGATGGTGTCACTCTGAACCTTCTAAAGGACAGAGTTCATTTCCATGTAGATTGTGACTGATTAGTCCAAAAGACCTGATTATACATCATACAATACAATCATCCCTCATATATTGTAGATATAACATGCAGATTCTACACATTTCTGGATCACATCAGCCTCACTGGGTTTCTGCTTCTTTATTTATGATGGATTGGTTGCACTGTGTGTTCGCTTGACTCAGCTCGGCCCACCCTATCAAACACCAGTCCCGGGGTCCATGTGACAAAAGCAAACGCTGTTGCTGGTCTGTCGTTATTGACAGCAGCTGGAGCTTCAGGAAGGATGCGGGGAAGGAGTGTGTGAGGAGAACGGGCGGACGGTGTGGACAGTGCAGCACAGCTCGACCGTTCACTAAGAAACTGAGAATTCAAAATATATCAAAACATTTATAATAAACATGACTTTTCTCGCCAAATCATTTTAACAGCATTATTTTGTCACCATTACATCCATGTAATATTTCTTTAAAAACTGCAATACAGTGAAATGTGGTGGGTTTTTGGTTTTGCCTTTTTATTGGTTTCTTTCCTTGTTTTTATTTTTTTATTTTTTTGCATGTTTATATTATTTTTATATGTTTTCTGTATTTGATGGCGTTATCTGTACCACTTGTTACCTACTGGTCAGAATAATAATGATTTTTCTATATGAAAAGTAACTTTCCAAAAATAGAACTAGTAATAGTACTACCATACTTAATAATATACAATAAAAAAATGATGCACTACTATTAGAAGAACATTCATTGTGTAGTGCATTACTTTGTGATGGAGGCAGTCCAGATTATTACGAAAAAGATAAAAAATAAAAAACAATTAAATAATAATATTAATAACAAATATATTAATAAAGTTAAATTCCCTCCTTTAGTGTGGACAAAGTATTAGTAGGTAATCGGAAGAGTCTGGACAATTCCTGGTAAGCTGGTGACGTTTTGGGCTCGTGACTGAGGACTAACATATATAAATGCAAAGAAAATAAATTGAATTTAATTAAATGAACAAATCTAAAGTGGTATAGCCCTGGTTTGCTGATTGTAATTGGTCAGTTAATGAGTCTTGTAGACTGAGTTGATATGTTGAGCCTGTTCAAACTCGGGGCGGCGGTGTGAATCTGGGGCTGGTTACACAGCATGCAGTGGCCTACAGAGTGTAATACCTTTCAACTGTTCCACCAGTGTAGCAGTTTTCATCTCTGAATCATGTGAAGACAAACAGCAGCTGGAAAAAACGGAAAACACGAAGGGGCGACGACTCGGCAAAAAAGAAATCACTTGAGGGGGATGTGAAATGCTTTGAGCAGATAGGCAGTGAGAAGTGCTGACAGAAACTATCCACCATTGCTTTAAAAGTATATTAACTGTGGGGATTTTCTCACATTCAGATTAAACCTTTGGGACATTTGGGACTAATTTGAACACTTCACTGAAAAAAAAAATGCTGGGTAAAAACAACCTGGTCACTAATACAACAACCTGGACCAACACTGGGTCACTATATGAAAAACCTGCTGGATCACAGTATAATGACATTACTCAGCTCATGAACTCTTTAGCTGGATTTTTGTTCGTAATTCATTTCAGCATTTTTCATTCCTTTTCTTTTTTAAATAAAATATACTGCTCATTGGTCTAAAATGATGCTTGATAGAATAACTATCAATAATGACAGAATGCCAATATCATAATTGTTTTAATCCTTCTTCTCAACTTGCCACAAAAGTAGTAGTGAGGGTTAAACTGAGAGTAAGAGTCGTGAGTAGTAAGTTGTTTTTGACTGGCCTAACCTAGGTCAGCAGAGTGGGTCAGTTGGTTGGCACAAAGTCAACTACTATTGACAAAATCATAAAAGGGATACACCACCCTGTGATTCTCCTGTAAATCAGCAGACAAACAACTTTTATTGAGCTGACGTTAGCTAATCAACAAAGTGCTTTCCCTTAAGACAAAGTAAAATATACATCTATATTTTATGGAAGATTTTATGCATATTGACCTCTTATAGCCATGACTCTGTTCTGTTATGATTTGAAGCTGTTTAACAAACTCCTCTGTCTTCCTCAGGTACTGTTGGACCCATTACTACCCATAAAACTATCCAGTACTATGAAAAATATACCAGCCCAACCTTTGTTGGTTTTGTATTACTGGTGAACTAGCCTTTCTCTGCTTTTTCAGAAAGGAAAGAAAGCCATTTGCTGTCTGCTTGTCTTCATTGTACGTTTTGGAGGAAGGCAGTGTCTTTTGTTTCTGGGTATGTAGCAGAGACAATACAGTAAGTGAGTTCGTGGTGGACTGGCCTGCATCATGTAAGCCTAGACTTAAAATAAATCACACTATGACCTTGTTGCAGACCATCATAAAAAAATATGTTTCCAACAGCAGCAATATGAGCTCAGGGTTACTTAGACACAGAAAGAAATCTGTGATTTTTAGTCTGTAGTAGTTGTCTGTTCACTTGTTTGGTGTGGATTGGAGTACTGAGAGTTCACATCTGTCAAAACGGACCGGATTAAATGGTTCATTAGTCCACACCAAACAAGGTAGGGCAAGATAAGCTTTAATGAGTACAGATGTAGCCTGGCCTAAAGTAAAATGCTTCTCACACTGGTTATCTACATTGGCTAACTACAACAGGTGCTGAAGGCTGTTAGCCTGCACCAGCTTTACCTTTTATTTGAACAAAATCAAATCACTAAAAAAAAAATCATCCAGCAAAAATACATATTTAAAGAGCACTATATATATATATATATAAATATTCTAGATGTAGAATAGCTATAATAGCTTATTTGTATAGCAGTGTAGCAGGTAATATTGACTGACACCATATGGTATATATAATAACTAAACGCCTGAAGAAGTAATATTAAGGCTTATTTAATCACAGCTTCTTCTTTTTCAAATTAAAAAGCAGAATACAAAAATTCAGTTTAAAACCTTTAGCTGGCTTCCAGCATAAAAGTCCATCAGAACCCCCCCCCCCCCCCCCAACACCCCCCCCCCTCTCCAGTTCCCACCCCACACCGAAAAGATGACAAGTGTAAATGCTTTCTTTCGAAAACAATTTGAAACAGTGTGCTGGGACCGGCCAAGCCCTTCGCGGTGAAACCACAGCGCAATGTGACTTCTATTAATTTCACTGCGCCATAAAGCGCGGGTGGCCGACAAGGCTCATTATTTGAGAGCCCGTAGCATTTGCGCCGTTTTATGAAAGAATGACGGAACACGTCAAACGTTTAGAGGAGTCGCAAATGAGAGAGAGAGAGAGAGAGAGAGAGAGAGAGAGAGAGAGAGCATAGAGAGCCCTGTCAATTTGTTTTTATATAAAGATCAAATCTAGCAAATCTACTTGACCCATAATCTGAAAATCCATATCCTGACCTGATATGTGGCAGAAATATGAATACAGATAATTTTATTGAGCCAATGCCTAAAACTAGAATCCCTTTACTTGACCACTTTTGCAAATACTGCAAGGTTAACCATTGTTTGATGATCTGATGTGAACAGTGCATCTCTCCTGATCATTTAGTACATTTTGTACTGTACCATCACACCGAACACTTTCTGTGCGCTTAAGATGATCTTAACTTTAAGATACTTTTGGTAAACTGGGTCTTGCTGTGTGGGAAAAGTGTGTAGAAAGTGTAAAAGTGTCTGTGTGGAAATGAGTCCAAAGCTTTGGAGTGTATTCTTGATTTTGAGTTCATGAACTTTTTGTAATCGACTCACAACCCTGAACATTTGCATGCATGCACAAGATTATATGATCCTTTAACATATAAAAATTGCACCAAATTGCTGGTTTAATAATTTGAAGAACAAATTATTGAAATATACTACTTTTAGTGATTTAAGCGTTTCACTTGTGTTACTTCTTAGTCTGTTATCTTAACTGATGAAGATGCTACCACAAGCTACTCACTCACTCACTCACTTGACATTTTGTCCTTGTCATAGTGCTGTATACCCACAGGAATTTACTGGAGCACACTGAGATTAGACTAAAGGAGACACACAGTGTCACTTATGCGAAGCACCAAAAGCTGTATGAGTGCCTATGCTGCCCCTTGTGGTAATTATTCAGACTGCTAAGCATTTGTTACAAGCCAAATTCATGAGCTGCTTTGCATCTATGGTGCTTCACTACCATTTATCTGTGTAATCATTAGAGGTTTATTGGCGATCTTTTATACAGATCATTGTTGGATTGTTTGAAAAATAAACCAAAACCCTTTCACTCCTGTGTAAATGCATTTTTGCCTGTCTGCCTTGTTTACAGATAATGTAAATGAGTAATATATTAATATATATTAAGGTTTTTTATTTATTTGTAATCAATAATGAAAAAATAACCTGCATGTTACAAATGGAAAAAACGCACATATGTTCTGCACTGTGATTATTTGTTCAGTTATGCACAACCATTATTAATTGCCATTATTATGTACCATTATTGAAGTATTTTGCCAAAAATATTTATAGTAGCACGCAGAGCTGAAAAATTCCAGTGACAGACAGTGGAAAAAAGAAAATTGTTTTGAGAAAGACAAAAAGAAAGAGAATTGTTTTGTATTGAATCTATAGCAAATATACAGCTTTTAATACCCAACATTTTTCTGTTAATAACAATTGTGGTTTTAAGGTTGGCAAGTTGCAATAACAGTAAATGCATGCAATTATAATCACACTTTATTTACCTAATTTTATGTATAAAGTGCTGTGTGTTCAGCATGGCCTCATGATGTTGGTCCCCCTGACTTGTTTGACCAGATTTGCCCCTCTGAAGGCAGTCCACTGATGTCTTTGCGAGTCATGCAAGTCATGTTTTCATTGTAATATAATGTGTCATTGTTTTCAGGTGCACCTCTCAAGTCAGCAACACCCTCCTGATTTAAGTGTGTGAGATATATCCACCTCGCTGGTGGTCTGCTTAGCATGTGACACACTGCTTCGTAACTCTAAATAGAGGCCCGGGAAGAAAGGGGACAAATGGATTCCATGTTTGCAGCCAAACACGGCTGAGCGAAGTGGAGGGAGACGGCTTTGTTGTTTATGAAAAACATGTGAAACCAATCAAATCCAAATTATCCACCCGCTGCTCCAGTTTCTGTCGTTGTTGCCCCACCATAGGTAATGCCACCCAGAGAGAGGGAGTGTCACATGCTCACACACACATTTATACATACACACACTTTTATTAATCTATATGGGTGGCTTATTCGTTCTGAATGCACCCCCACATACACATGCATTCTCTCTCTCTCTCTCTCTCTCTCTCTCTCTCTCTCTCTCTCTCTCTTCTCTTTCTCCCTCACACACACACACACACACACACACACACACACACAGAAACAGAAACAATAATAACTTACACATGGACATATATTGTGAATGAAAGTGTATACACACATAAACATACAGTTTGTTTGGGATGCATCCAACAGTAAAAACTCCAGGGTGATGAGATCAATATGGCCAACAGGAAATGACTCTCAGACACTGGAGGCTATTACAGTGCATTTACATACTGACACACACACACACACACACACATTCTTTCCCTCTCATTCAGAGATCACGATGGGAAAGCCATTACCTTATCACATGGGAGATTACAGAGGTGTTGGACAAGTGATTCATGAGTACAGGCAGTGTTCCCACCAGGAAACTACTGGAATTTGTAACTACCCACTCAAAGTGCACAATATACACATCTGACCATCAACTGCTATTATTTATTTAAAATGCTAATGCTAATTTACACTGTGATGACTATTAAATGAAATTAAATAGGGGCATTTCCCCCTTGAAGCCCACTTACAAAAGTGTGTGGTTGTATCATTAACAAATGTCATAATTCATTTTTATGAAACATTCTCCAACTTCTCCATTTCTCTTAGCCTTTAAGACCGTAATATGTAAATGACCTCTGTTCTGATTGGCTGCTCTGTATTGGGTCTCTGCAGTCTGGGCTGAAACACTACTGGGGCTACACTGTTGCAGACTGAATGTGTGTATATTACTGACTCTAGCTTAATTTCCATGAAACATAAATGGTACAAAGATCGTGACATAGTGTATATTGCTCTTGTCCAATGATTTTTTTTTTTTTTTTTTTTTGAGTTTGAAGCCTGTATTTGTATTTCAAATGACTTGGAATATTTTTTGCCTTCTCCTGTAATGCCACCATTTTAACGATACTTGTTTTTCATTGGACAGCGATGATATGTTATGTTTTATTTTGTATTCAATATGTAAATATGTTTTTGTGCTGCTCTGATATGTGCAAAAAATGTTATATTCAATTAAGAAAATCAACAAAAAATGTACATTTAACACAAGTGTTCAAACATTTGCATTAAGCTGTATATTTAAAGAAACAGTACCATTAATTTATTAAATAAAGTTTTATATAAACTTTATAGTTTTATAGCTTTACACTTTTATATGATATGTGTCCTTTGATACATTCAAAATATAATAAATGAAAAACAAATGTATATCATATACACTAAACAGGAACAATTATAAATGAAATGAGATTATACCATGAATCCTAACAGCGATGGGTGATGCATATTTATGTAATTGCTACATATCCTATGTGTGAGCTAGGCTAGTCTTGCTAACAGTTTGTCAGTACTACATGCACTGCTTCAGACAAGACTACAGCACTGGGAGGTATGGCAGAGTGTGTGTGTGTGTGGGGTGGCGCCGATGGCAAATCTATTAGCGACCCTTGGGCTTTCACTCCATTCACATTCTCCATGGCCGCTAGTTGCTCTCGACAACCTGAGAAAGCCATTGCCATTGACTCGTGTGAAACTGTCCCCTATGGAACCACTGTGGGTCCTCCTCTTCACACTATAACTAGCACTCTCAATCTTCAGAAGATTCATTCTCTAACCTTTTCAGTCAAGCAGGTGTTTGACTCATTTAGATAAAGACTTGGGGATGCTTCAACTCTTCTAGTGTGCTGGGCCATGTAGACTCTGATTAAAAAAACGGACAAAAAACGGTTTGTTATGTAAACCTTTCAATCATTTCAGATACTTTAGTTTATGTCTTCTATTAGTAGGTCTGTAGGAGTCACAAAAATGCTAACTGGCTAAAAATGCAGTCTAGAGGGGACCAGGTAGCATTTTGTGAGTTATACAATGTTAACTGGGCCCTGCTCTCTTTCACTCCCTGATGCTGTTAATATGTTCTGGGTGAAGATTTCCTTTCATTTAGATCAGAGCATAGCCTGAAGTGTTCACTTTATGACACATCAATCAATGTCAAAGCATAACAAGCTGCAATAAATCTAACAGGCCACATGCGATCCAGTTAATGTCCCATACTTTTATAGGACAGGATGGTGATTGCTCATTTAGGGCAATAGTCTTGTGGTTATAATGTATCTCTGATGGAGAAATCATGCCCCTGACTTTAATAAAGTAGGGAGAGAGTGAGAGAGAGAGACATAATGAGACTCAGATGACAGGCTGGACGACGTTAGCAGATGTTCAGTCTATGTCTGGAAAAAGAACCTGCTTAAGTCAAGGCAAGTGAACCAGACATCTCTGAGCTACATACAGGGTTTAAAGCCTTACATTTCCATATTTTTTAACTCCTCTCTTTCTCACTTTCTCTCTTTCTCTCTCTCTGTACATATATATGTAGAAAATTGCAGTCGAACTGATAAAATGATGCTAATTTTACAAACCTTTAGCTGTTTGCAATCAAAAACAATCAAACAAGAACAATTTAAATAGCCCAATACAGCTAATGAAACAAGTGCTTTCTCCTAATTCAACACAACATTCTGAACTATTCAACCCCTGAACGGAATCCCTCATAAGAACATCAGGTGGCAAATCAAGGGCTTCGTTAGTTGCATCAGGTGGGCCTAAGATGTTTCTAGAGATACATTTGAAAGAAGAGCTTGGCAGTTCAAAGTTGAAGGAACACTGGCTACACCACCCAGACGTGACACAAAGAGGAAGCCACCAGGTTCCTGAGGAAAGACTCTCAAGTGACTGCCAAAGACCTGCAGCAAGATTTGGTGGCACCAAGCATATTCTAAACACTGAAGGTCTTCTTCTTGTATGCCTCTGCTAACCCAAAAGCACAAGAAAAATCTGCCTCACTATACTCTAAACTATATAAATAATTTTGGGATTCTGTTTTGTGTAGCGATGCAACAACACTAGAACATTTTGGGCCTATGAATCAGGGGTATGTCTGGAGGGTAAAAGTGAAGCATACGCTCAAGTACAGCCTGCCTACAATGAAGCATACCTGTGGCTCAGTGATGCTCTGGGGCTGCTTTGTTTCCTCTGGCACTGGAAAACTCTGGAAACCTGCTGCATATTGAGGGCAACATGGATTCAGTCAGGTACCAGAAAATCCTTGGAAGAAAACGTAATTTTTTCTGTGAGGAAGCTGAAGCTTGTGTGTCATTGGACCTTCCAAGAGAACAATGATCCCAAGCATAGTTCATAGTCCACCAAGGCTTGGTTTCAAAAAAAGTCCTGGAAGACCCTGGAGTGGCCATCATAGTCAATTGACCTGAACCCCACAGAAAATATTTGGTGGGATTTGAGAAGGCAGTTGCAGCACACAAACCCAATTTATATTAATGAGCTGGAGGCCACTGTCTATGAGGAATGGCTTAAAGATGTTGAATAAGCAAAAAGTACTGCAAAATGATTCTTTGTGTTTTAACAGCAGTAAAACCTGATTTGGTTCAATATAGAACATTTACTTTTAATGACAAAAGGTTCTACATAGAAGCATATATAACCCAAGACCAATTCAACCCATTTAAATAACCATTTAAAGATCCAAATAATTCTTTGAATTGCCAAGGTTCTTTATAAAACCATTGCCTTTTCTAAAGTGCCCTTTTTTAAGAGTGCACCATTGGTATAATATTAAGAACAATGTGTTTTCAAGAAGCATATGATATCAAGAAGGATATCAATTTGGTACCAGAATTCTCCTCAGTAGCATAACATAGATTTGTTGAAATCCACCAATAGCAGCACCAGAGGCACTGATTAACCAAAACTAATAGATAACTACAAGCAAAACCAGGATTGCGTAAGAAGAATACATATTTAATCTGCTATTTGAGTAATAGTGCAAATAAATGTTTAAGTTTAACCTTTATAGACTTTATTGATTATAAATTCTTCTCTTTGAATATCCCAGCTTAGAAAGCCAGGGTCAGAAGACAGGTCAGATATGCTACAGAGCTCCTGGAACAGTGGCAGCTCAGTGGATATGGCTATTGAACCCCCAACCTTGTGAGCAAACAAATGCTTAAGTTAAGTACCTTTATTGTGAACACATTGATACAGTATAATAAAATTCCTCTGTTTGCATGTCCTAGCTTAAAAAGCCAGGAATTGAGCGCAGGAATCGGAATTGTATGGAACACTTGGAGCAGAGCACCTGGAGCCTTGCTTAAGGCTCGATTGATGACATGGGCATTGACTATTGACAACCCTGTGATTAAAAACCCAGTGATCTAACCACTGAGTCACAACACCCCCCCCCCCCCCCCTTACTGCCCAACTTAGCTTTTTAAATATCATATACCCAGGTGCCTAAGATACACAATACTGGGCATGTAATACTCATTTGTTGAATGCACATTGCCATTAGGTAGTACTTTGGGAGGATGAATTTATGTAGGATAAACCGTCTTGCCACTTCACCATGTGTTTATGACATCATAATTAAATTTTCATGCTAAATTGCTCTCACAGCAAAGCTAACCGGCTCGGCCTGGCTGATCAAAACAGTGCCATGCGCTGTGAGGCCACCTCGTCTCCGTCTTAATCTTGCCTCGTGTGCCAGCCCGAATGGTTTTGGTGGAGAAATGTAAACAGGAGAGCTGCTGGGAGTGGGGATATTTTGAGAAAGCATTCCATTGTTTGCATTAGCATTTTCCTTCAGGGAAAGCTTCTGTCACTGTCAATTTTGCGAGGCTACCAGCCAACATTCTGTCGATGCCTTGTTAACATCCGTGTAATGCTGATATTTATGACTTAATTGAGTTTTGATGCAGTTCGTCTGCGGTGGGTCCGCATGCACGTGTGTGCATGTGTGTGTGTCTGAGGCGACGGGGTTAGAGGGGGCCGGAAAATCAGGAGTTATTTTGGTTTCGAATGTGTATCTATACACATATGGTCCTGGTTTTGGCCTGTATACCCCGAGATCTCGCGGACGGCCTTTGACCCTGCTCCCCAAGACTGCCATGATTTCGGCCTCAGTGTTCCAAGTTCGGTTTGACCCCCTTCAACCCCAGAGATCAAAGGCCACAGCCGCTGAGCAGCAAATTAACCCAATGTGTCAAACTTCGCATGACACCATGTTCACTCGGACTTGTTGGGGGGGCAAAATGCTTCACTTTTTATAGGCTCTTGATGTCAGTCACTTTTCTTTAGGTCATTCCAACCCCCAGCTTTCCTATTATGATCTTTTTCTTCCTTTCCCTCTTTTCCCTGAGCTCATTGCTTCTTTTTTACTTTTTTGCCTGATGCATGAACAAAATCCCTCCTCAATAACTATTACTTTGTCCTCTCTTCTCTTCTATTTCAATTACTCACTTTCTTTCTCCATTTCTTCTCCCTGCTCTTTCTATTACTCACTCTTTCTCTCTCTCTCGCTCTCTTTCTCCACCCCTTTTCTCTTTTTCTTCGTGTTTAAAGATGTTTCAGTTCAGCTGTCACAAATTATGTTCGCCTGCCCAGCTGTCAAAACAGGGGTGTGTTTTTCTCCTTGCACCCGGTATACTACCAAAAGAGAGAGACTGAGAGGGTGGGGGAGAGAGAAAGAAGGAGGGGAGGGAGAAAGAAGGGGTCAGAGAGGGAGAGAGAAAGAAAGAAGGGGGGGCTTTAATGCTCATGTTTGGACACAAGCAATTATCTCTAATTATTGTTTTTCTTTTCAGTTTCCCTGTCCTGATGGAGGTCCCAGCCAGACGAACAAGCGGTAATCTGGCCTCGTCGAGGAGGCCCAGCGGGCCCCGTGGTGCAGCTCGTCCGTGGGACTCTCAGGCTTTCATCTCAATGTGAGTCTGGAGTTGATTCAAACGCAGAGCGATGGGTGAATTAACCCCCAAGCCCTGGCTTTCAATGGGCTCAGCTAAGAGATTATACGTGTTGATGGCAGGCCTTTTATACATGCTGCGCTTTCAAAAGAAACTTCTGCTGGTTACTCAGGGCACCAAGAGTGGCCAAGCATCTTCTGTTCTTTACTCAGGTCTTCCTTCGTTCTCCTGACCTCTGTGATGTGACATTCGGAAAATTGTCATCTGGGATGTTGTGGATCTTATATCTCCACGGGCTGGTCTGAACAAAAGGCCAGGGCTGAATTTAGTTCCCAGTCCAGACTGGTCCTGGGTGTGAGCTGGGAGACTGGTGGATTATACTGGCTGTGACCGAAATGGATCCCTACTCCCCCCAGTAGTTTTAGGCTTTATAGGGAGGGACTATTTAGTTTACTCAGTAGCTTTGGAAACACAAATGAATTTGAACACTTCCTCATCATCAACATGCGTCAGAACCAGTGGCATAAACAAGCTTGAGTGCCTGAGGTATGTTTAAAGCTCTGAATAATCTTTGACCATTATGACGGTTAACAGTCTAAACCTACTGTTAATAAACTACAAAGATATGTGGGAAAATATGTGAAATTCACAGCATACACTGGCATGTGATCATCGCTTGCTCACAGAAACAAACAGCATTGCATTTCAGTCTACATTCAGCTCACTAGTAAGTACAAGTGCATTCTGGGAGAATGTAGTTCACTCAAAATCATGACTGGACACTTCAGGGGAAAATGGCCAGCATACTATAGGATGTAAATAGGGAGCCTTATTGGTCACAGCCACTGTCTTAGAATGCTCTTTCCTATTCACACTGTTCTAAAAGGTTCTCCTTCACTGTTCTAAAATGTTCTCCTTCTCCTTCACTGTTCTAACATGTTCTCCTTCTCCTTCACTGTTCTAACATGTTCTCCTTCACTGTTCTAACATGTTCTCTTTCACTGTTCTAACAAGTTCTCCTTCACTGTTCTAACATGTTCTCCTTCTCCTTTGCTGTTCTAACATGTTCTCCTGCACTGTTCTAAAATGTTCTCCTTCTCATTTGCTGTTCTAAAATGTTCTCCTTCTCATTTGCTGTTCTAAAATGTTCTCCTTCTCCTTCACTGTTCTAAAATGTTCTCCTTCACTGTTCTAACATGTTCTCTTTCACTGTTCTAACATGTTCTCCTTCACTGTTCTAACATGTTCTCCTTCTCCTTTGCTGTTCTAACATGTTCTCCTTCACTGTTCTAACATGTTCTCCTTCTCCTTTGCTGTTCTAACATGTTCTCTTCATGTTTACACTGTTCTAGATGGCTGTCCACCTTTATAGTTTCCCCCCTCACAATGTAGGTGAGCATCTTATTTAAAATAGTGAAAAAAAATGAACAAACCTGCCCTTTCCATTAACACGGTTCTTGAATTCATACTTCATGCTTCTCTGTGCATACTGTTCTAACCTCATTCATTTAGTTTATCAATAGTAATGATAATGATAATAAAATACTAAAAATAAACTGAAATTATCGTTTAAAGTGTAAAGTCTTTATCTAGCCGCAGTAGTTCGTATGAATGGTGGAAAACTACCATTCAGAGCTGCGAGGTAGGCTACAGTCACTCCATCGGTCAGAATGGGAGGACTCCAAGCTGCCCGCCCAGTGAATGCCTAAGCTGCAACATAGGGACTGTGAAACATTTGTGCCACAATGTGGAGTAACACCGGTGGCGGTGGCAGAGTTGCAAACATCCAAGCTGAGTAGATTTACTGTTGTGGCTGGCCCAAAGCCTCGTCTACGGCGTAGAAACATACAGGCAGACAATGTGAGTGAAAAAGTCTGATATAAGGCCTCAGACAGTTATAAAGCATCAGACCGTTTCCGCCAGTGTACTTACGCTCAGCTCTTCTCAGTTCTTTTTCTAGGCATTCTAAAACGCTTAGATCGATGGTCTTTGTTGGGTTATTGTAGTCTGGACTTATTGTAGCGCAGGACTGTACAGTCATCTTGGTTTTGATGGTCAATTTCAAAGGTTATCAGCTCTTTACTAGAGGAGAGAAATCATGCCTGTTATTACATCAATGGCAAGCGATGTTTAACGACAAAGACCACTGTTTTTAAGTCCTTGCTCTAAGGTCATGTGACTTTGCCCCACCACAGTGGCCTGTACTTCCAACCCCCTCTCTCTCTCTCTTTCTCTCTCTCTCTCCCTCTCTGCCCTGCTGAGATCTTTGGCACCTTTTCTTTCTGCTTGACTGCAGATTCAGGTTGATTATCTTCCATATCCTTGCAGGATTCTGTGCACCAGGTCCCTGATATACAATTAATACACAAAAATATTGACTTGACCCATGGCGGATTATGCAGAATCGCGATCAAAGAAATCAAACGATGAGGGAAAAGAGGGAAGGTTTGCAGCTTTTGATTTTTTGAAACAGTAATGTGCTCTCACTGCTCATTTCACACCATAATTGAAGGCTCGCTTTGCTTCAAACGGGACATATCCGCACTTCTTATACTGCCCTATAGCCAACAGTTTGTCTAGGCCTTCAGTAATCTCAACAGCAGACCCTTATTGAAAGAGGCACTGCTGAAATATATTATCTGTACCAGTCTCCGCTTGTGTAATGAGGAGTGGCAGAGTCGGAGGATGAGAGACCCCCTCTTATGTGCAGGGTAGACATAAGGGTTTGTGCGTATTGTAGTAGAACACAATAGGAAGTGCATGTGTTGGTCAGTGTCTGTAGGAGTACATGACCTGTGCTCTCTGTGGAGCCTCTCTGATCTGGGAGCAGTGACCTAGTCATGTATAAGCTTTAGAAAAGGTGCCACTGGGCTACCACACACACAGACACACACATGCATACACTAGTTCTTATACAATGCCAGGTCATAGTCATACATACTGTATGCTACCTACATCACTTATACACATTATATATGTATGTATATGATTTCTTGTCTTTTTACTGATTGCTGATTCTGTAAAGCTGCTGTGTGACAACACTGTTTGTAAGAAGTGTTATGAATGTTGCACATAAATTTGATTTGATATGTATATAGTTTTAGGCACCTGTGAAAATAAGATCTATTAAGTGTGTTAGAAGTAAGTGTGTATTTTCTCACGACTCCAATATTAAAATACAGCAGATATTACAAATAACATTGATACACAAAGTAGTGGTTTTACACCGCTGAGTATATAGTTGTCATCCAACACCTGGTTGAGAAAATCAGCGCTTAATGATGGTAAACCAGGTCAGCTCGTAATAGCATTGAACACATCCATGTGCTGGCTGGGGGGCATCCAGACAAAATCTGGAACCAAGCTTTGTTCTTCAAACTAACTTAAAGGATCTGAACTACTTTCTTTAAAATACGAATTTCTTGTTACTTTTTACTAGTCACTGTTTACCAGCATCTGTTGTAATGTAATTTTTACAAAATTGTATCGCTGAGATCAGTGGTTTAAATAATGTGTTTAGGTGCCTAAAACCTCTGCACAGTGCAATACATATACATCATCACTGCCACACAATTTCTCCAAATTGGCAACTTTACAGGAGAGAGAAAAAAATTAAACTCTCAATGGAATTCAATGTACAAAAAGATTTAATTCCACGTTTCTATTGGTCCCTTTTTTATGAAATTTTAAAACAACACATATGGTAATTGCCAGAGTAGCAAACCTTAAGTATCTATGAACAGCACAATTTATGAATACGTGTTTTGACAATGACCTAAAGAACCAGACATTTCATGCATCATTCCCAAGTAATGGGGCTTAAAATACAGAAGCACTTTAAGAAATGCTATACATCAGATTTTGATGCCCTCAGACTAAAATGAGATATGTATGATATGTAATTTCTGGTGTCTCTTTACTTGAGGGCATCTTTGTGCATTTAATCTTTATTAGACCCCTGTCCTGAATTAACTTAAAATTATGCTTCATAACAATGTTGTAAATGAAACAAATATCTATCACTTTTAGCATAAGATAATGACAAAACAACAACAGCAACAAAAACACATAATAATAACAATAATAATAATAATAATAATAATAATAATAAAAAGAAGAACAAGAAGAGATAGTGTAAGATAAGATACGATAATCAAAATGTAATATTTAATAATAATAATACATGATTGATAAACTCACAAGATAAATAGTAGTGAATAATAATAGTAATGTTATTAATAGTGATAGTAAGGTAAAGATAAAAAAGGAACTAGACCATGCAAATAACTTTTAAGCCCATAAAATGAATGTGTAAATTAATTTTATAATGAAATGTATATGATCAAATTACAGCTTACATATAAACACACACTTATTCATATTGTAATTTCTATTTGTTTGTTTAATTTAACCTTTTGGGGGAAAATATAATTTACTAATTTCCTGGACTTATTACTCCATGAACTTATGTTTATTGTTCACATAATCTTGTACTATTCACTCCTCTGTGACACTCCTAGTCCATTTATTGATCTTTACATTCTGACAATTTGGGGAAAGCAGGCTCAAATTTCCTTTGCATTTTTTCTAACCTGTGCGTGTGTGCATGTGTGTGTGTTTGTGTGTGAAAGCAAATGAGTGATTTCTGTCGTCAGAGCCAATCTGCAGAGATTAGCTCCCCTAAATTACAGGGGATGATCTGTGTATGCCTTCGACCCCTCCAATCACTCCCAACTATCACCAGTCAGACCTCTGACCCCTGATCCGTCGCCCCTCCTCTGTCTGCCTGAACACACTGTTTAGAGATTACAGCAGCTAAAACCTTGTGCTACTTTTAGGCCTTTTTCACTGGGTGTGTGTTTGTGTGGGAAAGACTGTGAAAGAGTTCTTCTGTTATTCTTCTTTTAGACACATTTGAATGGGTTCACACGTCTGCCTGTGTTCAATGAATGCAGACCTGACTGCTTTTCTCACATTGCTAAACACTGTTTGGGCAGCTTCTGTGAGAACCAGTGGGAGTGTTTGGGCTATGCTGGCCATACCCTGGAACTGAAGTTATGATGGCTGTCCTACTTAATCTTAATTATGTAATTAAATGTGTGTGTGTGTGGGGGGGGGGATTGTCATCAGGGCTCCTGATGAGCCTACATCCACTTGCATATTTTTAAAACGCATCACTTTTGCAATATTTACACCTGGTGGCTATACTAAAACTGTGATCTTTGGAGATGACGCTTGTCCTGTTCAAGTCTGAAAACTCCAGGGTTATGTTTTAGTGTGGATACCCTTGTTTGCTTGGACCCCACAGGAGCAGTATTTCGGGCTACCTTTGCAAGGTAATCAAATGTTCATTCGGACGTTTAAAGGCATGGCTGGCAGCTTTGAGAAGGGGTGATGGACATAAACATGAAGGCATTAATTTGTCACTGTAAAAAGTGGTTTGTCTGTTCAGCCTAAACAAATCTAACAAAATTAGAAAAAAACAAGGGTTTATTCAACTCACATAAATACAAGTATAATTATTTTGATTTTGTTTATATTTTCTGAACAGCTATTATACAATTCTAAAGGAACCTGTGAACAAACAAAGCATAAATTAGTGTTGCACTATGATAAGGACTTCCAGCCAAACAGCAAAGCTCTGATCCTGAGCTTAAATGCTCGTATGGACAATTTAGTTTTTATTTAAAAAATTTGTTACTTTGTTAAAATAAAAATAAAAAATGTATTAAAGTGAATGTAGCCTCAACAGGGTGTGGATGTGGAGGTTTTGATGCTTCCAATCTTAAATACCTAGAAAGTTGTTTTTTTTCTATAAGCTGTTTAGTTCAACCGTTGTGCATGTGTATGAATCACTGACACAACCCAGAAGAACATAAATCAAACTATTTAAACAGAGAATGTTACTTAGCACCTAGGGAAAACTTATTATCTTAACCTCAACCTAAACCTAAACTTAACCTTCTACATTTACATACATTCTAATATTAGCCTAGCCTAACTTAACCTAACCCATATCCAAACCCTAACCTTAACCATAACCTATACCTAAACCTAACCTAACCATTACCCTTACTCTAACCCTAGACATAACCATAAACCATGGACTGTGAACAAAACAAACAAACAAAACAGTGCCACCAGTGGACAAGGGCTCCTTGTAAATGTTAAAATATAAATATGTTTGTGAAAATGTGATGAATTTCTCAGGATGCACTTTAGTGGTATATGTACAAATATTTTAAGGTCTCATTGGTATGGAGGCCTAATATAAGAAAATAGCTTTAGGTTTAGAAAACCGTTAGATCTGGTAGATTATTTTGTATTGATAAGGACATGTTCACACACATATCATAAGGAATTTCATTGTTTATGAATAACCAAATATCTCCAACTCATAGCTATGAAATATTTTACTGCAATACAGTGTTGCATGTTGCAATAGAAGTAATAAATTCGCTGCTAGCTGGCTAAATTGTTTCCCAAAAGTGGTTCTTCTATGGCATCCCTCCTAAGAACTCTTTGTAGCACCTTTACTCTCCAATTCTAACTAGATTCTAACATAGTTGTGAACATTGAACATTGATGAATTGTAGCAATGTATGATCATGAAGGTCCAACAGAGTAGCTGTGAACCACTGCATGAGTACACACAGTATGAGGGCAAATTATTGGTTGTTCAAAAGACAAACAAACAAACCAACAAAAACTTTATAGAAAAAGCAAAAAATATTCTCAACTTTAAAAAGTATGCTTATGCAAAGACATTCATTCCAGCCTTTCTATTGGCCCATTCATAAAGGACATGTTCATAAAAGGACAGATGCTGTGTTCAAAGGCTATAGAAAAATAAAATGGGGATTGTTTTTTATCATCAGCCCTATCATTAGAAGGTTAAAAAGTTCAAATTCTTGCCCAAATCATCCATTTTTGGCAGTCCCAAAGAATATTATTGACCTCAGGGCCATCCTCGGTTGGATAGGATGGCCCTCACTCAGCATAATGTGATCCAAAAGTCCCAGCAGTTAGTGTTCTCCTCCAAATGGGTGGAACTGTCCAATAGCATTATGTTAGCTACATGTTGCAGGTTTCGTGTGAGTCTGTGAAGGCATGTGCTACATTTTACTCTCCCAGGGCTGGTAGCATTATAGCTAGTGGTTGGGAAATGTCAAAGGACTGGGATAATTGGGAATAAAAGTGGGGAACAAAATCCATTTGGGTATGTTTATAAATTTAAGCCTGGCACCCCCGAACAAGTCTAATGGAATTTCATTTCCAATAACTAACCCTTATCTATAAAATGGAACTATGGAATATGCACTACAAACTATGCTGAGAGAAGAATCAAGAATCAACCTTCTCCTCTACAAATGAAATCATTTCTCACCAAATTTTGTTAGCTTGAGCTGGGCAAGATGAATTCTTCATCACTTCCCCGTTACATGATAGTTCCAACCGTAAGGCAATATTAACTTACACTTCCAACTGATTTTTCCACTTATCCAAGCCCAGGATAAATATGGAACATTGTCTGTTATAGCCTTATGAAGTGACTCCTCTGAGGTAAATTACTCAAAGTAGCCTCAAATGTTGGAATGAGCACATGCAATGAACTAAGTGTCATTTATCATGTATGGCTAGAACATTTTGTACCTGATGATTTATTTGGAGCTTGTCAATTTATAGTTCAGTATCATTTCAACTGACATTTTCCATCACTTTCAAATAAAGGCTAAGGTTTTCCAGTGGGGAACCCCCACTATCACTGCAGTTTAAGCAAGCAATTGGCTTAATCTGTGTTGAGGAAATTGCTACTTAAAATTTAAGGCCATGTACAACAGATCGTCCCTGCAGAAATATTGCAATCATGCTCTGGTTTAGAAGCGCTATCTACATCAGATCTTTATATTTGTTCAGCTTCACTAAAGGCAATTATAAATTAGACATGGGAATGTGTGAGTGAAATAAATATGAGGAGGGAGGCGGAAAGCAGAATTCACAGGTATCAGAAGGGTTCTTTGGAGTGATGCAATGGAAGACCCACCTTTGGCTCCCTAAAAAAACTGCTGTTTTTTTATAGGACAAGCTTATAAGCTTGTAAACAGGTGAACATTTGAGAACATCCATTAAATTGAAATATGAGGAACCTTCTCCATCTACATCTGTTTCTCCTCCTTCTTCTTTCTCTTGAAGCCAAAAGTTGAACCACCAGATGCTGATTGTAAATTGTAAATACTATGTAAAATGGAGCATACGAGTGGAACCTTCATTTTTTTTCTTCAGCTTCTTCTCTTCCTTCTATTTCTCCTCCTCTTCATTCTCCTTCTGCTCCTCCTTTTTCATTGAGGAACAATAAGCTCCCCTAAGAACCTTTAGGTGGTTTGTACAGGTGTTTTTTTGTGAACTTAAATAAAAAAATCACAAAAATGTTACACATAAAAGTGAAACCTTCTCCTCCATCTTTTTATCCTTTTTGGAGCAGTGCCATAAAAAGAAAAACACTTTCTAAAGAACCTCTCAGTAGATGCTTCTGCATAGAACCCCTTTTAGAAATGAGATGTGTGAGTGTCAAGAACCATCATAAAGCTTAAATAGTTCCATCCTAATTTGTTTTTTTCATCCACTAGAATGCTACATCCATGCCAAGAACCATTTAGGATCCTCCATTTTTAAGAGGGCCGAGACATGTAGAGATTTACATCTCTAGGAGACCAATAGAGATGAACATGTATTTGTGGGCTGTCTTGGTCCTCACAGAGCAGGCCAGTATGTTTTTGGAAAGAGTGCAGGAAAAACAGAGAGGGGTCTGGGTAATTTGGTGACATAGGAGGCCCCTGGCGTTCCGTTATCTGAGGACCACCCATCCGAGACTAGCCTGGACAAACAGAGGAGCTGATGGCTGTAATACGCAGCAGATGGAGAGAGGGAGTGAGAGAAAGAGAGACAACATCAGCATGGATCCGCATTGGTGGTGGTCATTTGGTCATTCTTTTCTTCCATTAGCCACCTGGGCCCATGGTGTTTAGTCAGCCTGGACCAGGGCTTGAGTTACATTTACATTGCTTTGAAATAGCAAAATAGCACGCCTCTCTCCCTGTCTCTCTCCCTCTGTCTCTCGCCCTCCCTGTCCACCTCTCCCCCACCCTCTGTATACTTAAACACCATACCGCACACATGCACTTCCACACTTGAGTGTGAATTGCAGATCTTCACACAAGTGCTGGCATATTTAAACATGCCTTCAGCCTGTCAGTAGGATGGGACGAATGATGGAATGATAAACAAACGAATGAGCGCTACATCTCCACATCTTGTACATCTCTAGAATCAGTCCATTTCCAACAGTTCTTTATCCAAATAAACACTGTAACGAGAGAATCTCTGGTCATAGCTTCTAGACAATTGCAACCTAGTGGTTTTAGTAGAAATGGCAAAAAAAGATTTAAAGTAGTATTGTTTACAATACCTCGTCTTTTTAATCTCATTTATAGAGTCCTTTATGCTATAAGTCATCAAGGGGAGTAAGAGACCTCCTTTTGTCATTTTAAGACTCATAGCTTTAAACAAAGGAGCACACTTCGACACTGTACTTGGAGTAGGCTAATAAATCAAACGAGGCCAATTCATCACTCGTCCTCTGTAGGTTCCTCCCACTGTCCTCGCTGGCAGATTCCCCAAACCATACTGTTAGTTTCCCGTAACCTTTTCTATGAATTACGTAATAAGATCACAAAGGCTGTGCACATATTTTCTGTGCTTTGAGTTTCGTACAGTGCTGATAGTTTGACATATTGCATATTCTGGCTAGAAGCGAGGGGTTTGTGTCCTTTGGAACGGTGGTACAGTAAAAGCACAAAATAGGTAGATGATGGAGCTTCAGATGAAATAAGAGGTCCTCACCAACTCGTTCACTGATTTCGCTGTTTCCCAATGCTTGCTTGCCTTGAGAATACTGTAACAGTTGGGAGGCTTTAAGGTTAGTGTTGAATAATCTTTATAGAGGAGGAGTGTCTTGGGCCACAATTATAGATAAAAGGAAGTCTTGAAGTAAGTTTCGTAAATTCAAGGTAAGAATCAGATCGGGAGATGATGTCAGTTCATGAGATTAATTAAAATTATTAGATGTAAATTATTATTAAATTAGTTCTAAAATTGTATGTGAACTTTCATAAATTCTAACTTGAAGAGTAGCCTTTTGAACCAAATTAGAACAAACAGGTTAGTGATTTTTTATGATTTTAGCTTATATCAGCGTTGCAAGATGAAGTAAATTACTTATATTGACATAAAGGGATGTAACTGAAGTGATATGATAAATGTTACAAAAACAAATATATGTAATAACTGTGATTTGTTCTTTAAAAGGCCTCTGTCTCGTAAAATCCATTATTTGGAAATTATGCTTCAAAAGCATTAAGATTATTTACATGAATGCAATGTCAAAGGAACCTCATAACACATGTATAAGCACATTACTTAAAGCTATTCGATGGTTTCATGTGCTGTGTAGATGAAATATTTAAATAAAGTGTTACTTTAAATTATCGAAGCACGTGGATATTAGTATAACTTGATATGGATAAAAAAAAAAATAGCATACTTGAGGGGCGTCCATTGAGCTAAAGTTAATTTTGAGTGTGTCAGTGCAAAACTGTTTAAAAACACATACATTGTACATTCAAATTTACTAAAGCTCAAAAAAGAGAATAAAAAACAGCAGCTGAGTTACTTTAGAAAAATGATGAAGTGCATCAAGGTCTATGGCAACAAAATGACCAGTTGCACTGAACCGATGCTCAGCACTTTGTAAATTGAAAACAGATGTGTCACAGAAGCACTCAAGCAAAAACGTATCTTACCTTTTGCAAAAAATATGCAATAACCTGTCACTGCATTTTAGAGATATTGCCCTATGCTTTAAATGATTACGCATATACAATAGTGCTGTTACTAAATATACACAATTGACCTTAGAATATATAGTATTAAATGAAGTTGGTTTCAGTACATCTGCTTGATTTGACCTGAGTGTCATTCCTTCCCTAAAACAGCACTTTCTTACGTGGGATCTCAGGGGGTTTGCAAACTTTGCAATGACACCTGTACTGGCCACAACATTGAGCCTATAGATTTGCAACTAATGGGGTAATTTCATCTGCGTTCATTACAAAGGAGCTGTGTCTTGAAACCCAACGTCTGTCAAACTCTGCAACATGCAGACCACACCTGGTGACTCGGGTGCTTCATTAATTCCAGACCTGTGTTCTGGATGATTGTTTTTAATTGATTATTTTAGAAAACAGTCATTAGTGGGAACTCTCTTTCCTATATTTTGTACTAAGTTGTAAGTAATTGAAACATCTCATTCTCAATTTTCAAATAAAGACTATGATCATTTAGCTGCATGCAGTTGAAAAAAAATACTGATTTGCAATCATGCGTTTGACTGTTTCTGATTAATATATTTATAGTTATAATATATATATATATATATATATATATATATATATATATATATATATATATATATATATATAGTTCACATCACATATTAACTGCTTAAATATACTGAATACATACATACAGAACCAGTTTATGAAAAGTTTGAAAAAAAATATAGAAATGTGGAGCATGCTTGAAGAACCATGAGGTGACCATGGCACTCTCTTACTTAATTTTTTTTTAAAAGACTTGGTGTCATAACACTGATATATTAACCCACCTGCCATTATAAGGGGGTTAAACTTGTTTTTATGGTTTAAAGTAGTCTGTTCTTCCTTCTCTAAAACTATTTTCACAGAATAAAATGAAGAAAGTTCCTTATGCATTGCAGAGAAGGTAGGCTGAGGATAGGGGTTCATGGTGTTCTACTCCATACTTTCTGCTACTACACAGATAAAAATAACGCATCAAAGAATGTTAAACCTGTTCGCCAATCACTGTGATCTTACCAATATATGACCGTTTCTACAGTTCTCTTTTTCTTTCTTTCCATCTCTAATGACTGCTGAAGTAAGTTTTTTTTTTAGGTTTACTTCCAACAAAAGGCTTTTTATCATTTTACTATGTTTGGGGTTTACTATTAATGGGACCCTTGCCCCCCACAAACACACACTTTTATTTTTAAATCGACACAAGGTAACTTAAGATTGTCACAAGATCAAAACCAAAAATGGGTTCTTATATCATGGCAATATAGTATCACAGAGTGGTAGTACTGTAATGTCATATTAGAAATCTCAGAAAATGCTTTTTTCCAGTGCTAAAAAAGTTCAATTGAAATTTACACATGCTTGCTACAAACATACCACAATTGTAGCCTTTGAGCAAGACATTTGGTGTCTGACATTTTTTATTTAGCTACTTTAGTATTAGACTGGAGCTATTAAGCTAATGTAGCTAACATGTAATCCTATAAAACTGTAGTCCCCAACCATTTCAATGCAATAGTTTTGTATCTACAAAATAAAAAAATAAAAAAAAACACGTCAAAATGTTGGTTTTCTGATCAACCTCTGCAGATTGGTTTGAGACCACTACATCAGAAACTTATTACTAATTTTTTTTTCTGGGAAAAGAGGAAACACTTTTTTTGTGCATAAATTGAGTTTTTTGTGACATATTTCTCTCATTTGCCTCTCTCAACAAACAACAACCAGCAACCAGCATGTTTGAGATGAGTACTAGTTGGACTGAGGAGAAGAGAGCTGCCACTTAGATCTAAAAGATAGACTGAACCAGATCTGCTACACAGAGAGACATAATATCTCACTGCAGTAATACTAATGATGATTCAATTAACAAAATGCTCTTATTAGTAGGTTAATAGGGCATCAGGGAAGTCAACTGTCTACATGTTGTGACAAACATGAAATTAGAGATGGAAACATCATGCATACTGTCAACCATTCTTTCAAAATAATTTAAACAATTAAGCTTTTTCTTAATCTCTCATGTATTAAGGAGTTCATGTAAATCCCCAATAGTATCAAATCCTTACCACGTGTTTCTCTGAACTTGTCAGATGTAGTTTTGTATGGACTCTCCCCGAACCCTTGACACCAGTCACTCTCTGCAGCTTTTAAGACAAATTTAGCAAATATTCTGGAAACCTAAAGCTAAAGCATTTCAGCTGGGTGTTTAAGTTAGGTAACCCCATGGGCTAATAAACCAAACAGAGGTAAACCGTGCAAAACGGCCGCAATGAAATCCAGGCTAAGTAAACGAAGCACAGTTTACAAGAATCATTTAAAGAAAGTAGAAAAAAGTGGGAGAAGGGGAAAATGCGTGAAATTCTAATGCGAAGCAGGTGATGAGTTTCTTAAAATGTTGTGTGCCCGTTTTATTGGACCCCTGCATTGAGCTATTATCAGTGTGTGTGAAATGTTGTTTGGAGTAGGGTAACACATTAAACTCTAATGTACTACTGATGGATTGTTTCTTTGAAATCGAAAATAGACAGAATTAGGTTAGCATCAGTGTTCCTGACTGACATACAGTTGGTTCTAAATATCTACTGCTTGAAGTCAGCATTGAAAATCTGGCATTATTTTTTTTAAACCTGGGAATAAATAACAGAAGAGTTTGTTAAAGAGAATGTCAAATATGTAAAATCAAGAAAATCAAAATATTAAATACTCTATTAGTTATTTGACTTGGCATGTTTTGCTACACATTCATATTTAAGCAAATCTGTGAAACTGACTTGCAACTTTTGAACAAAAAGTTCAGATATTGGTTATTCTTTTGCTAACCATACACTAGAAGACTCTGAAAAGACTCTAAGAAAACGTTTAAAAAGCACTGGGCTGACACTGCTTCACATCTAAAGATAATTTCTCATTACTCACACATCATTTTGCAAAGACTGAGAATCTTGCAGGGTCACTATTCACAACTCATCATTTTTCAGATTTTTTTTTTTTTGCAGTAATGTTTGGTAAAAAGCTCCCCCCACAAAAACGCTGCAGAATTTAGATAAACATGTTAAATGAATGTGGACAGCAAGGTGTTTCCTGTTGGATGCTGGAGAGAGCTTACTTATGGGTTATTCATGATGCCCCTGTCACAGAGACTGAGTTAAGACAGCTACTGTCTGTGACAGTGAAATCGCTTGAAAAGTCATTTGGTTTAAGGTCGGCATCATAGACTCATGTTCAGTTGACGCTTAACCAAGTTGATTAGCTCATCAAAGTATTTTTAATTAAATATTAAGAAACATTTTTTTGCATATTAATCTGGCAGTCAACATCTTGCACATCACTGTGTCAGTATAGCCTTTTATCAAGATTTCATAAGTAGGCTATGCTAATGGTTAGTTATCAGTTATCGTAGATAACCATGAGTTATTGGTGTAAAATTGTGTATTTAAGAGGTCCTATAAATGTGTGTGTGTGTGTGTGTGTTGGGAGTGGAGCGGGGGTATACACTTATCATTACCCTGTCCCCACAGGTAGTCTACAGGCCCCAGGGCAACTGTAGCTATGCCACTAGCCTTGTATCGTTTTTCCGTCTAGGCCCATCCATGTTAACTCTGACCAACAAAACAAAAAACGCAATTTGGGTTGAATAAACAGTCGACATGGATGTGTGCTCTTTAGATGGGAGTTTTTGATGAAGTCAAAGCCAGGGCTTTAACCTTCCCATCTCCCTCAAATCCCCTCAGCGTGAACACGCTGCTGGCCCACGTGGCCGCGCTCCAGAGAAAACACGGCAGCTGAGGAGCAACAGAAAGAGAGTGAGGCTCAATCGTTTCAACTTCTCCGGAGCTCATCTGCTTAGCTCTCCACGAAATAAAGCTGAACAAACACAAGCTGCTGCCACCGGTGAAAATGGTTGCCGCCGTCGCCGATGTCTTTATGTTGGACAGAAATGGGTGGAAAGCAGAGAGGGACAGGGGGTCTCCTCCTTTTAAAGAAATGGCTTTGGAAACTCAAAGCTCCAAAATAAATGAACAAGTTATTTGGATCAGAGAAATGTAACGGTGTTTGGCTCAGCTGATAGTGAAGGTATTTTTTAAATAGATAGACCTATGTATCCACAGAAAGGGATGACAAAAGGAAGGCCCCCCATCCTTTACGGAGGAGACAAAACGACCTGAATGGCGGCAGGTCTGGGAATGGTTACTATTCAATTTGTATTTCGTTCCCCGCTGGTCACGGAGGCGAGATCAGAGGAGAAAGTGAAAACACATGGCTGAGGTCAGGAGGCTTGCAGGACCACCAGAGAGAGAGAGAGAGAGGGAGAGAGAGAGAGAGAGAGAGAGAGAGAGAGAGAGAGAGAGAGGAAGGCACTGAGAACTGTGTGTGAAGAGATTGAATAAACATAGGCCGCCATCGCCTGCACCCCATTATCCCATAATTTCCACGGCATGGGAGCTTGGAAAGGGTCTCACTCAGGTCCGGTAGGCCTTTTCGCTCGCCTTTCCGCCCAGCGGCCACTTCGGGGCGTCTCACGCCGATCAGAAGGGCCCCGGCGTTATACCCAGAGACAAGTTTTGAATTCCCGGGGCCTAATGTGTTTATTTTAAATATCCCAGGGAAACTCTTACATCAGCAGCAGAGTATGTCTACCGAAAATGGAAAGGATGGAAGCCACCCTGCTTTTTTTGAAGTTTCCAGCAGCGCAACATGATTTTAATTACATAACAACTCTCGAAATTGCATTCTCACTACGAACGGTCTGGATTAAGCAAGGAAGTGAGCAGGTTCCAGGAGAGCCGGCAGTGCACTGGGAAAACAAACTGCTGAGGAGAGGAGGTGCATGTGTGTGTTTGTGTGCGTGTGTTAAGGGGTGGTGGTGGTGGTGCCGACGCAACACATGCCTCAGGATGAAGAATGAATCCCGGCTGTTTCTCTTTTCTCTCTCTCTCTTTTTGTCCTGGGCCCAGGATCGTTAGTGTTGGCTCCTGGCTGCTTGCGTGATGAATGAGGGCGCGCGCGATCTCCGTGCTCTCGCGCTAATTAGCAGGCCGTCGCCGCGCAAACCCCAACCAAATCCAATGAGCTCAACGTGAGGAAAAACATTTCTCTTGGTCTGTGCTTTAGAGGTGCGCTGGCAGCCCTTGTACATTCACCAAAGCCCCCTGGCCGCCCCCTGATTCCACACGGAGAGCGCACTCAGCTGCCCCTGTGACAACACTGTCCACCTGCAGCGTCCAGGCTGGACACTCAATATGTGACAACGAAGAAAAATGGCACAAAGGGGGAATGTTTTCTAGTGGATTTTCCCCATTTACAAATATCTGTCTATTTAGCCTAGAGCAAAAAAAGAACTGGTCATTAGAACAGTGATGGGAGAAGTGAATAACATACATGATCTTGTTACAATGGCAAAGGGTGTGGTATACATATCAGGCTGCAACTGTCAGTAACAGTCAGTTTTTGAAGGTGATGTGCTGGAAGCAGGAAAAATGGGCAACCATAAGGATCTGAGTGACTTTGACATAGACTTAATCTGTGATGGCTAGACTGGGTTTTAGCTTCTCCAAAACGACAGGTCTTGTGGGGTGTTCCTTGTGCAGTGGTCAGTACCTATCAAAATCACTCCAAGGGAGGACAACCAGTGAACAGGTGACAGGGTCACGGGTGCCCAAGACTCACTGATGCACAGGGAACGAAGACTAGCCTGTGTGGTCTAAGCCCACAGAAGAGCTACTGAAGCACAACTTGCTGAAGTCAGAGCTATCTTAGCAGAACGAGGGTAACCTACAATATTAGGCAGGTGATCTATCTATCTATCTATCTATCTATCTAGTCATCCATCCATCCATCCATCCATCCGTCCATCTATCCAGGTATGTTGATATTGTCTATCCACATCCACATGTCTGATGTGTTTGAAGTCATAGTGCCTCTGTCTTGGTATATACGTGTATAAGGACACTGATACTCGATACACAAGATTCCTAATTGAGGTTTAAACAGTAAATCTCTGGTTTCTCTTTGCTCTGCGCTTTGAGCCCATCTGCAGTTAATAGGCTATCTCTCTGTGGTGTTATGACAAGCACAGGGTCTGAGCACTGAGGAGGATTAAATGCTGTTTGCTTTCCTGCGCTCTCCTCTCCAAACAAACCATGTGGTCCCTGTAGCGTCTCCATGAGCAAGCTGTGCAAGAGAGCCAGAGAGGAGCTTGAGCACTTTTCAATCCATCTGTCATTCTTATCAACCTCTGGGAATACTCCCCCCTCCTGTCCTTCTCATCCCTGTTTGATTTTCCTAAAGGAAAACGCCTGACTTCACACTGTAAAGCCCAACTGCATTTCTTAATGAAACAAGAAATCAATCGAAAGTCAATCGTACTTAACAAATTAAGTTAATTATAACAAATTTGGAATCACTTAAGCTGATTAAGCCACACAACTCAAAAATGAATTGTTAATATGAATACACACTCATTTCATTTGTGTAAGATCATTTTTTTTTGGCATATTTTGAGTGTGGGTTTTGAATTTTATTCAGTTGTATTATATGGATTGAGTTGTTTCAGTGAAACAAGGGGATCTTTAGTGTGTTCCTTATGTCTGGCCAATGCAACCTTGATGAGTAAACCTCACAACTTTCCCCTTTAGCGCCTGGCACCATCTGTTTGCATACCCCACCACCATCAGTGTGTAGTCATCCCCCAGGCTGCATTCTCCTGGGTGCCCAGTATGTAACTATGTGGTGCCAGGAGTCAATAGGAAAGGTTGTTGGATGAGTTTCACTCATCAAAGTTACACTGCCCAAACATAAGGCACCCCCTAAATGTGACCATATTTCTTTGATCCATCTGTAGAATTTAAATTATGTTCATTATTTAATTAAGAAAGCAGCAAATCGCTGTTGTCCAATGAAAAACATGTGTCTCCATTTTTGGCCAGTTTTCTCCATGGTTTGAGCCCTGTATCTGATCTGTACACTGAAATAATAATAATAAAAAACTCAGATTAAGCTTATTTTACATTACCTCTATTCAGAGTTAAAATTCAAACATTTTCCCCTCTCCTGTAAAGTCAGCATTTTGGAGATACATGTTTTTCATTGGACAGCGATGATATACTGTCATGAGATTTTAGGTATGTGAAACTACAAACAATTTTGACTTCAGGTGTAAATAATATGAAAAAAGTAAACCTGTAATACAAATCTTTACCTACAATATGGACTACAATTTGGTATGAAAGTCATATGCTGCATCACGTTTTATTAAAATAATGTTTACTTTAGCTTTAAATGTTATTTGTCCATTTCTTGTGTTTGCTTTTAGTCTAGAGAGTGAAATACAAAACAAAAATATGTGCCTTTTTCAAAGTTAGTTCTGACTTCTGCTCAAAAGTAATCTTTTTATATATACTGAGGAAAATAACATGTATAGGAATGTGTGTGTTTTCATGGTCATAACCATGTTCTCTGGGTTATTTAGGGTATTCACCTCTATAGCCAAAATCTGTGTGTGTGTCTGTGTGTGGCAGTGAGAGTGAGGGTGTGGGAGAGAAAAGCAGTTGCAGTCACACTCATAAATCACGCTATGTGCTGTATGATTATGGGAGTCTAACAGCAGCCAGTAAGGCTGTTTGTCATCTAAATGGTGTGTGTGTGTGTGTGTGTGTGTGTGGCCCCTGTAAAGTGGCTCAGATCTTCATAGTCAACATCACAGATATGAGTTTCATCACTTTTTGCAATTGAAAGCAGCAAATAAACACTAATAGCTTTGACATTTTGCTTCTAGAAGTTTCTTTTTTACAAATAATGAAGACATAAAATACCTTACCTCTCTATAAAATGTTATAAACTGAAACCATTCTTCCTCGTGCTTCACACACTTACTCAAGGGTTCACACACAGTCATGCAAAAAGTAGGACGCCCCATTAAATATTTAGTTCTTTATTAAGAAATACGGACAAATCAATATTTGATCTTCTTTCACACAATATCTATATATATAGATATTATTGTGATCTCACTGTATGTAACTTTGCAAAAACAACAACATTCTGAGAAAAAAATGGCAATTGCTACTGAGGAACACAATAGACCACCCTGTGCCCCTTTGGCTCCTCCATGCAGAACTCTTTCAGCTGTGTGATGTTTGAGGAGTTTATCCATTTCTTTTATTTTCGCCATTCCTTGGTGGATTTACTGGAATGTTTTGGGTTGATGTCATGCTGTACAATCCACCTCCTCTTCAGCTCCAGCTTTTGCATAGATCTGAGTGCTTGTCCTCAAGCACTCTGTGATACAACAAAGTGGAATCTATGTTGGAGAGCTCTACAGGCCCTGCTAAGTAGCCCAACCAGGTTCCCAGCTGGTATGAGTACTTGTGCTCAAATACTGTGTTTGGTTTGTGCCAAACATGTCTTCTGTTACTGTGTCAAAATGATTCAACTTTGGATTCATCTATCCAAGGCACATTGTTCCAGAAGTCCTGGTATTTGTCTAGGTGTTCTCTGACAAACTTTCGTCTTGCCCTGATGTTGCTGATATGTTTTTTGTTTTGTTTTGACAAAGCTTTTGTCCTTGCTTCAGTTTCCTTCTGATGGTAGATGCTGAACTTTGAATCAGCTGTGACAAGAGCTACACCTAAGTCTGGTGATGACATTTTAGGATTGTTGGAGACATCTTTATGCATCTCGTTGTCTGCTCTTGGACTGAACTTGCTAGGATGGCGTGATCATATTGGCATTGGGGCAGTGGTGGCTCAGCGGTTAGAGCACCGGGATATTGATAACAGGGTTGTGGATTCGATTCCCGGGCTCGGCAAGCTGCCACTGTTGGGCCCTTGAGCAAGGCCCTTTACCCTCTCTGCTCCCCGGGCGCTGGAGTTGGCTGCCCACCGCTCTGGGTGTGTGAGTGTGTGTTCACTACCAGATGGGTTAAGTGCGGAGGACACATTTCGCTGTCACTGTACAGTGACAAATACGTGCACCTTTACCTTTATTTGGTATCACTTGGTATCATTTGGTAACGACAGATGTCTAATTCTTCTAAGATCTTTTTAAATCTTTTGCCAGACTCAAATGTATCTACAACCTTCTTTTAGAAGGCCTTAGAGATCTTGTTGGTTCTTGCCATGGTGATGGCACGCACTTCAACAGTCAACAATCAAATTTAAAACTAAATATCTGAGGTTTAAATAAGACAGAATCTTCCAAAAAATCACTTAAAACATCGGTCACACCTGATTCTAATTCTAGCCATGTTAAGTACCAATGTTGGGGTGTCCTAACTTTTTCATTTTTCAAGTTTGATTTGTTTAGTTTTATTACCACCCACCACCCTGTGATCAAATGCCCATATGTTGAAATATCTTTAAAAAGACAAAGGGGTTTCCATGGGGTGTCCTAAGTTTTTACATGACTGCATAATGATAGCTGTCAGACTATAGTGTAAGTGTGAGATTCAGAGTGGGTGTGTGTGCATGCACATATGCATGGCTGGGTTACATTTCAGTGGAAATTGCCACAAGTGGTTTGAGCTGTCATATGTTTTCCTCCCATTGGCCAAGCAACATGTGTTTTTCATAGACATCACATGGGGCGGCTCATAAAGGATGCATGTCGAGGGCCTTTTGTCGGCGGTAGCTGCCTCTATCCATCCAGCACACACTTCACGCTTTTCTAGTCATTATTATGTCACTGTAGGACAACCGATATAAACTGTCGCATAAGCCAATGTACGTGTGTGAGTGTGGGTGTGAAGACATCCCAGATAGAAGAAATCACAGGAAGCTTTTCATGCACCACATAATAAATCACAACACCCCTTTTCCTCTGTGAAATCTGCAATAAACACACACGCCCTCCCACAACCATATACACACGACAACCCCTCCCTCATCTCAGCCTGTTTCCCAAACACATAACTCACTCCCTGCTAATAACTAGTCTCTGTGTAAGTTGCCTGGTTTGTTTGCTTGTTTGTTTATTAGCCAGAAATGGTGAATCTAATTTGTCATAAAATGGGACTTAATATCTCAATATTCGTATCATTATAAGAATAACTCAATAGTTTTATCATTATCTTTTTTGAAACTGTGCACTCTTCAAAGCAAATGTTTCTAAATGTCTCTTTATACTTTAAAAAATCTCACAGAACATACAATAATAGTTCTCTGAGAAGCTCCACTCTCAGAGAAGAGCCCAACATCACCAGACCAGGCAATCTTTTTGAACTGCTTCAAGGTCCAATCCTGAGTCTCACATTGTAGAATGGTGGACAGGGGTTAGCATGGACACTTCTTTCTATACAGCGCCAAATACAATTTCAGTGCCCTAAAACTTGCTTGCAATTTGTCTTTCCTTGGATCACTGTTAGTGAATGCTCACCGCCGCTGATTGCGACCACCCCACAAGCCTTGGCGTTTGGAAGATCCTGTGACTATAATATAACTATTATAATAATTACAATACATTTTATAATACATATAAGACATATGATTAGCTCCAGTTTGGTAGTGAGCTGAGGTAGTCTAGTTTTCCTGAGTGATCAGATGATGGAAAGAAGAAATGATCAAATGCTTGCAAAAGCTTTTAGCCTAGCATGAGCACCTGTTTGTCTCTGTGGCTTTTGCTTTGGCATGTAGCAATTTTTAGCTCCTCTTCTGTGGACTCTGCACAGGAAAAGCCTGGTTCAAACTGCAATCTGTATTCCCATAACTAGCAGAGTCTGGAGGTGACGCTTTACGGTATGAGCAACAACATATTCTCTTGTCGTAGATGCTGTCCCATTTTACAGTAGGACATTTGCTTGAGGGCTTGGTGTAACGATTTTGGGGTTTTGGTCCATTTTTCACCTGTGCATTCAAAGAATGTTAGTTCCATGTATCAAACTTTCATTATTCAGCTATGCCAAAGAAAATTAGGTTTCACATTCAGGTGAACATTTTAGAACTGTATTTGATTATAAATGAACCTCAGAGACAAAAGGCTATATTTGGCCTGGTCGAAAATTTGGAGTTGCACATGTAATTTGTTTTTTCATCAGGCAAAAGTGAAACTACTTCTACTACTTTCTTTCTGTTTCTTTCAAGGTAAGCAACTGCAAAGTCGAATGACACATCTCTTCGAGCTAAAAACAAGTGTTTAATCATATTTATTATTATATATTTGACATTTTTAATTTAAGAAACACATGCAAGTAGTGGTTAGGATCGATTAAGTCTTGACAGAATCAGAAAAAGGCCAGACAACTTATGCAAGGATAATAAGGAGACAAACACCAGTGACATCTCAAACTGTGGTGGTGTGTAACACTTGCAGTAGTGTCTACTGCAGCACCCCCTATTGGGAAAACTACCTTGACCTTTATAACTGACCCTTGCAGTGGTGTTTATTGAGTGTTTATTGTTGATTTTTCCTCAAACGTCATTGTTGTGAAGTTGTACACAAGCAGGGTTTTGATTTTTGACTAGAATGATCCAAAATAATTTCATTGTTTATGACTTTGTTCTGTTTGTAGTTTTGTGGTCTCTGCATCACTTGACATTTACAGAACCACTGAGCTTAAATTGTTGGACTCTTAACAAGGTTTCTGTGAAATGCAAAAGAAGAAAGGAAAAAAAAATATATAATATAATATATAAATATATATGTTATAAAATATATATGTAAGATATATATATATATATATATATATATATATATATATATATATATATATATCTTTTGTATCTCTTTTCTATATCTTTTTTAACATACTCTCTTATGTAAGAGTTTTCATTTATAGCAATCAAATATATATACACAATATTTTCAATATATTGCACCATTTTAAATGCACAGCTGCTGAAACATAAAAAAATCCAATTCAGGATTCAGGAAAGGTTTGGGCACCTTACAGCATCAGGACATCAAGTCTTGAGTCATTGGCAAAATTACAGCTTGCAAATTCTTTTTGCTTCCAGATAAAACTTTATTGTCAGAAAGCCTCTTGATCTGTGATAATCTTGGATACACAGCTTGTTTGAGGTCTTTTTGAATATTTAGGTTAGGATGCTAGGAGGGTTATTCCAAAAGTTTCAGTTTGTGCAGCATTGGTGGACTGAAGTACTGTTTGGATCATCATCCTGATGTAGAAGATATCTTCATTTCTGATACCTGTGTCCCAGATTTGCTGGTATTTTGTGGAATCCATTTTCCTCTTCACTCATGTAATATTGCAAATGCCACTGGTAGCAACATAACAACAAAGCATTATAGATTCACCTCTTTGCTTTAAATTAAAAATGAGATGCAGTTCCTTTATTTCCTCCATTTGTACATTTGTTGATAATGCCCAAAGCATCTATTTTGAACTTCTCCGCTACACTTGTTCCCAAAACTCGCTTCTCTAGATGTGTCTGTAGCATGCTTCATGCAATGTTGAGCTTAGTCACAGTCAAGGTTTCCTTCTTAAGACTCTTCCATTAGCCTTATGCAAGCAAGTGTCATTGCAAGGTTTAGAGAATTTATAAAACTTGTACATTTGATTCCGCTGACAATTCCTGAATAAACTGGATTGCTAGCTTGCTAAATTTAAGGTGTTCCCTTAAAATAAATGTTGCTAAAACATTTGAATAATTTAGTTGTTTTATGAATTGTACTGTTAAGACTTTATCTTTAAAAATGTTAGAATTAAAAGACATTAAAGTCAACATAATCTTGAAATGACCTTTTAATCTTTATGTGTATGAAATTGCAATGTGATTACATGTTTTATTTTGATGATTATTTTCATATGCTAGTATTTTGGCTTATGGCTAAGCACAAATCTCGGCTAAATAATTTGATTTTGAATGTATGTATTTCAATGCCAAGGCAAGATCAAACTTCACATGTGTATTGTCAAATGTGCTAGGGTACAGTTGCAAAAGCAAAAGCTTAAATGTGAAGATAATTAAGACCTTCTGCAGAAATGTGTGTCTACTTTGTAGGAAATAGTTTTGCTTAATTTTGAAAACTTAAAATATAGCAAGTCAGTCATTCCTGGATACCACAGGCTGTTATTTATTGCCTTTTTTCTGTGCCAGGCTTACAAAAATAGATTTTCCCCACACCACGTAATCTGCACAACACTGTTATTTCATAACGGACTGAAGTAAACAAAAAGGGAAAAAAGCTCTGAAATATGTTCCTGGCACATTGTACAAATTGGCATCTTGAGATATTAATTCTTATGATGTGGCATGTGATTCCATCACTTTGTTGGATGACTTCTGAGGCCTGGCAGAGTTCCTCTTGATTCAACACACTGTAGTTTAGAATGTGTGACTCAATGTGGTCCCCACTGCTTCTCTCCAAAAACTGGGCATGCCCTGTGAGTGTGTGTGTGTGTGCCTGGAGCTGATTAAAGTTCATTGTTTTTATGGTATCTCTCTGCCTGTGTGGCGACCATGAGAGAATTTTGGATAGAAACGGATATGGAACTTAGTTCCCGCTACTTTGCCCAGTCTTTTGTGGCAGCTATGCACACTAAAGCAGATAATAAGGATCTGTTTGATAATCCATACCAGAACATTCCCACCCATAACCATTCACATTCTATTCTATTCTATTCTATTCCTCCTTTCAATTCTTTTCAACCTTTCAGGTTTTTTAAATAATGGTTATATATAAATCCATGAACACTGAAAGAGCTCCAATTAAACCTAAACTGAAACTAATTTGTATATAATGGCATTATATACAAATTAGTTTCAATTTAGGCGTAATGGGATATTTTTTAATGGCATTGTATCTTATTATATTAAAATATTATTATATTATAATAGTGGCATTTATATATATATGAAAATGCTTTGTGGGCTGTTTGTCTGGGCAGTAAATATTAATTTTCATAAAGAATACACAATCAGTATTAAAAAGGTAAAGATTTCTAAAAGTATAAAATTGTGAAAATTGTGATTGTATAACATGAATTTTACCTCGACACTATTTATAGTTACCATAAAATGCCCAGTTTTTCCATGCAATTGTTTCTTACTTTTTGCTCTATTTATGTTTTTTATATTTATTCCAAAGTTAAATGGAGTTTTAAACTTTCTAACTGTATAAATGACATTTAACATATTTACTTTGTTTATATGTAAAATGTGTATATGCTTGTGCACATTGGTTTCACACAAACATAAACTTAAATAAGTCAATTAAGAAAAAAATTATGTTACACATATTTTTTTCATGTGAAGCTAAAACTCAGCTTTGTTTTAAAGTCTGTTCTCAAGAAAACGGTAATGTGCTTTCTCACCAACCAGTATTGAACATTTGAACCACTGACCCACACTTTGTCGATTGCTTCCGCAGAACACTTTTACATTCTTGCTAGATATTAATGGTCTGGCGTCTTTCCAAACCAAGGATAAAATGTACAAGAACAATTTTCCAGATTTTTCGGGCTTCCTGGTCAATGTAAAATCCTTAATGCACTAATTGCCTTCTGTGTGTGAGTGTGTGTGTGTATGTGTGTGTTAACATCATCTAAGCTGACTGAGGACTAGTATGGTGCAGTTCAGGGGAAACCACAGCCTAAGCCTCACTATCACTGGTATATAATTTTTCTAAATTGTTCTTAAAGCCACATAATATGGAGGGCTTGTGTAAATGCAACCAGAGACAGACGCTCAGCTGTTTGCCGAGCAGATTCCCAGGGACTTTTAATGATTATCTCTGGGTTCTTTTTCCGCCTTTAACCAAATGATTCACACAAAGTCAGCTGGCATGGATATAGCTGGCAACATTATTGTACTTATTCATTCCCTCTGTCACCATTTAACCAGGCAAAGAACCATTTCCAAGCATTCAGAGGGTTCTATGAGTTGCTGTAATTCTATAAAAAGCCTGTACCTTTGCTAATGAACCCTTTAAGGACTCCCCTTTTCAGGAGAACACACTTCTGCACTTTTAAATATATATTTACTGTTTATTTGTATAATTTTATATATTGGAAAAAAGTAAAACATAAATGTTACAAAGCAAATAAAGCAAATAAAAAAAAAATCCACCCAGAGATATTTTAATATTTCAATTATTTTGTATCCTTTCCTGTAGGTAGATCAACAAGCCTCCCTCTCTCTTTCTCTTTTTGTCTCTCTCTCTCTGTCACACTCACACACACTTTCCCTCCCTGCCTGTCTCTCTCTTTAATGAGTGTACTAAGTTGTTGCAATGACACACTGTGGTCCACTGGCTCCAGACTAAAAGTGAGCTGGTGGTCCATCTCTTCTGTGCATCCAGACGAGACCCTGCCCCTCAGGTCTCATTGTCAGTCTTCTCCAGCTTAGATCAGACCTCATTTCACTGGTCTCGGAACAGTGAAACTGAACTGGCAAGCAGAGTGCAAATTAACACAGGTTCAGGGTCATCGATCCCAGATCAGCCTGATTTAGCCTCTTGTGCAGCCAGATAATAATGTCAGAGATTCTGCGCGGTCAGCGCACCTGCCACAAAGACTGACCAATTTGTGCTTGTGTGTGCAAGTGTTAATGAGCCTCTGGTCGAATCTGTGTGAGAGCGGGAGACAGTGAGTGAGAGCACACATGTGTGTGGTAAGCCTGAGCACTGAAAGCCACTGATTGGCTGTGAATAGAAGGATTATCTCATAGGTCTTTAAACTGGATTACAAAAGGTTTGTGGTTAAACGTTCACCCCTCTTGTCAACATTTGTTTATACACCCAGTCCCGCTTGTTCATTAAGGAGTTAAGTTCACTCCTGGCACTCCTGACCACCAGTAAACTTGTTTTAACAGGACAATGTAAGTAATACCAAAGGACATGGTCATACAAGACATGGACATGGTCACAATGTTCTTGCTTTTATTTCTCCTCTCAAAAATAAACCTGCCGGGAAGTCTGCTTTGGAGTGATGCTGTAGAAGAACCACTTTGTGGTTCCTAAAGTACATTCAATTGAGCAATTTTAGTCTTGTTTTCAACAACAACCAACATAAACAATTCTTTATCCTTCTTTAGTGAACCAGAAGTGCTTCTTTAATTACAAGAACCCTTATTGGTACCTTTATTGTAGAGAGTGAAGTGATAAACACTTAAAAATAGAAGCTAAAGCACCACTTTTGTTTTTTTAGTTCAGTCTATACAACACTAATTATTTGAAAAAAACTATTAAAAATTAAATTGAATCATGCTTTCAGTTTCCATGGCGTTAAAGTTTTAAGAAAAATGGTGGTGGTTCTTTAAACCCTTAAAAACATTCAAAGTGGTTCTTTAGAGAACCAAACGTTCTCAAAGATTTATTTTTCACACATTTATTGTTAAGAGTGTGGTGATATTTACACCACTTTCTTTGCCTGATGTCAAAGAAGAACCACTTTGTTTGATTAATGTTTGTTTAGAGATGTTTGAGTGTAGAAAGAATAAAAAATATAAAACTGTCCTCAAAAAAGTTTCTAGAAAGCACTTAAGAAAGTTTTCTAAGAACAGGTTCTTTGTGGAAATGCATAGAACAGTTTTTCCATCATAGGGACAAATACAAATAACAGTGCAAATACTTTAATGGTTCTTTGATGTTTTAGGGATCGTTAAAGAACAATAAAGAAATTAGAAAACAGTGGAACTATGAGTAAAATGTTATTCATTGACCCACATACAACAATTTAACCTAAAGAACCATTCGTTTGTTCAAAAGATTCTTTGTAGAACCCTAAATTGGTCTAAAATTGTTATATTAAACTATAAAAAGATTTTTTACACTCAAAAATCTTTTACTTGGACATGGTTCTTTAGGGAACCGAAAATGGCATTGCTTGAAGAACCCTGTTTGGCATCATCTTGCTCGAAGAACCCTGTTTGACATTACTTTTTGTTCCTTTGAAAGTGAATTAAGAAACTCTGATGACCCTGTGCACATTTGTGCAGCAGCAGCACTTGTGTTCCTGTGTGTTCCTCCTTTTTCCTTCAGATATTAACAGTGGCATCTTGTCACACACACACACGCGCACACACACGTTGCCGCCTCCAATCGTGCACCACCCAAACTGAACTTGAGCTTTGTGATGCCTGTTATTTCCACTCTCTTCTTGAGAAGGCTGCCTCGAAATAATGGTGGTTGGGAGTTGTGCCACAGAAACTCGGCGTTTGAGTTAAAACGCATTTTTTCATCAGCAGATGTAAATATCAGAGAAGGCTAATTGGCTCAAGTCATGGCAGATGGGTTGAGAAAAACAGAGCTAACAAAATGATGGCCAGGATATGTTCACAGAGCAAAATTTGACCTACATTGACTAAACAAATGTGGTTCAGTCTGCTCTCCTCTTATTGTCCATTTATTGTGCACATATGGCATCCATATTGTTCATGAATGCAGGAATTAAGACACACCTTACAGTTTCATAGTTATTTCAATTGTGTTGAAGTAAATAATAATTGGGAAAATATTATAGAAATTGCCACAATCAAAATGTATTTGCCCACAAAGAAATTCACCATAGTTTGAGGTGAACTGCTGTTGTATATAGTTTTAAATTGTGTTAAATTGTGTAATTGAAAACGGCCATTAAATTGAAATTCTTTCTGCAAAACATCTACATCTATAGTACATTCACACAAACATTGTAAATATACCCTCAAAGGTATAAAACAATGCTTAATGGCAGATTGTGTAAATGGGTTTAAAAGGCCCACAACTTTCAATTACCCAGTTATTGTAAGTTACTTTTTTAAGTGTGTTTGTGTGTGTTTATGTTTAAGTGACAAGATTGCTCCTTTATTAGTTTAATATCATTTTTTGGTGGCTGTAAGTATACTTTTGTATAAAGCATGAAATATCAAGTGTGTAAACAATTTGAGAGTTAGTCTGGGGAAAGTACAACCTTCTTACTGCAGGGTTAGTTTTAACACAGTCTGACTACACCGTCCCAGAGGAACAAGAGGGCAATCCCATATCTTGGCAGTGGTGGCTCAGCGGTTAGAGCGCCGGGATATCGATAACAGGGTTGTGGGTTCGATTCCCGGGCTCGGCAAGCTGCCACTGTTGGGCCCTTGAGCAAGGCCCTTTACCCTCTCTGCTCCCCGGGCGCTGGAGTTGGCTGCCCACCGCTCTGGGTGTGTGTACTCACTGCCCCTAACACGTGTGTGTGTGTGAGTGTGTTCACTACCAGATGGGTTAAATGCGGAGGACACATTTCGCTGTACAGTCCACACTGTACAGTGACGAATACGTGCACCTTTATCCTTTATCCTTTTCTGTTTTACCCACATTTTCTCCAGAAATGCAATATAGATGCCATGTAAATAAAATGTATTTTTATTTAATAATGCAGAAATGTTCTTTCTTACATTATGATAATGTAAATTTGCCATTTGACACAGCCTCTTTACAATAATCATATTTATAAATAGCATAGAACTGTTTTAAATTAATTGTGCTTGTATCAATTTACTTTTAGTGACTGTTACAACTCACCACTCACCACATGCCTATGGGGTAAGAAACTATTAATGTTCATGTATAGCAGAGATGTAATGGTTCTCAGTACAAAAATATGCTTTTTATAATGTTTTAAATAAAAACTAAAAGCATTTGATGTCACAAGTAAACAAGGATTACATTTTTAAAATGTGGTGTTGACTCCACTGATCATATGGTCCATTTATGAAATCTACTGTGCATTTAAACCTACAGCAGTTTAGCCCTGCTCATACATGTTAAAGTTATTTTGAATTCTTTTTGAACAAGGCCCAATAAAGGTCTGCCAATCAAAACAGAGGTCATTTACATACTTAAAGTCAGTACCCAGAACAGACTGTTTGATTCTAAGGGATAAACAGAGGTTGGGAAATGGTTGTGTAAAAATTAATCTTGGCTGCTCTTGGTACCTAAACTCATAAAAACATCATAAGTTGACCTCAGGGATAAGAATACAAGAAAAACATAGGAAATGGGCCATTTTAAGTAAAAACCAAAAAGTGTTCCCTACAATTATGCTCCTTAACTAAAGATACTGAAGAGATACCCTTGAGGATTGCACCACGGTGAGTCTGTACCCAGTAGCAGTTTAGTACCTTGTGTTTTCAGGAATTTTAAAGAAAAACTAAGCAAAAGCTAAAAGGATGCTGCTCATTGTTTTAACATACTCACGAGTCACTAGTCAAGCTAGCAAAAACATCAAGTAGCAAAAGTAGTAATAACGTATGTTTAAAAGGAAATCACTTGAATTGGTTAGTGCTTTGTTGGAAACCACATGTTTTGCGGGTATCTGATTTCCAGACAGGACTAACTAACTCCCTTAGTGGAGTTACTTTACGTGGTTGTTTTTCCTCAAAGGGACTTGAGCGCAAATCCCTTTGGCACCAAAGGACCATAGCTAAGTAAACAGAGATTTATGTCTTTAACCTTTGGACCCCTGGACCATTTTGAGTCGACAGGTTAAAAAATGTAGAGCATCGTTAATGTTGCAGGAACTTCTCAAGGTCAGAGCCATGGCTGTGATTGCATGATTGGTCTCCAATTACCCAGCGTGCTCCTTGTGTTACCTGTATTCTACAGTCCACAGGTTCATTCTTACATCCATCAATGACCATAACTAATAACGTGCTGGATGAATCTGTCGTCGTGCAGTTTTAGTGTTTTAGCTGTACACTGCGTTGATGTTTCACTTTAGTCTGGAGCGTAGCAAGCGACGATAGCCGTCTTGTTGATGTTTCCCAGAGCATCCTCTTACCGAGCTGAAAAGAAACAGAAAGGAGAGGGGGGGGAAAGGAAAATGGAAACATACAATGGTCTCAAGACTCCATCACTTAGGTCTTCGAAGCCAGAGAGCGTTTGAAGTCCCTGTGTGTGTGTGCGTCCCATTCAACAGTACCCCTCCTTTGCTCCCCTTTCCAGTCCTCCTGGTGTCAATAAGGTTACCGCGCATACGCTTATTTTGTGAGGCGAATGCATTCGTTTCCTATTGTAATGTGAAACACACTCAAGACCCCCCTCAATCCCCGTTCTCCGTCTCCTCCTCTTCTCCATCTCCTCTGAATGGAGAGACACAATTAAAAGCACATTAGATCTCTTTGAGTGCTTGTAATTTCATAAGTGAGGGTTTCCAGCGCTGTGCAAGGGGGCTTTAAATGGTTGTGGGGGGGGGGGGGAGCCACAGTGTGTGCGGCACGGGGGAGAGATGGGAAATAGATATTAACCCCAACCGAGGCGCTTCTCAAAGGGGCCACCGCTATACACGCTGTGGCCCACCCAGACCGACACCTGCGCTCTGAAATGACACACATGCGTAGAGGAGTTAACCCCCTCAAGCAACACGCGCTCATATGCAGACCATGCAACTAATCACATTAGCTACACTGAGCTGTATGCTCCTAAAAATTAAGGTTCTTCACTGGTTTTTAGCTTAGTAAAACCTTTAGGTGGTGCTGCTTTATATTATAGGTAGCTTCTTAAACTTTAGAGAGGTTCATCAAACTAGGGCCATCCATTAAAAGATGCAGTAACCAACTGTAGATGTTAAGTGTTAGTTCCAGTAACCCTGAGCTCAGTGAATGGTACAAGCAATCCATTTGATATATAATTGTCTGGTTGGCTGTTCCACAAGCCCTGAGTATATCTATTGTGCTTGCCAGTACCTGGACAGCTCACAAATGAACAAAGACCTCTAGGAACATTACACACCTGCACTCTCTATAGAAATCTAGAGGGTTCAAAAAGAGGACCTCACTAAGTAGTCATTGTTGGGGCCGAAGTGCATCCCAACTGAGTGTGTGATTCAGGAGTGGTCGCATGGTGTGTGTTCAGACAAAGCTTGCTGTACAACACAAGGCTAAAGAGAAAAGAGGACTTAAATGTTCTCATGTATATTTTTTAAGTATTCAGTCTTCAGTTAAGCAAATACTTTTTCGCATTTTTTATTACAAATGAACCTATTATTTAAAAAAATATTATGTAGTTAACCATGTAGAACTTTGGATATTGTCTCCTATTCAGAAAGCTGCATTAGTTTTGAAGTTTGACGGCAGTTAGACAGAAGATTCACACTAAAGACACACTGTTTTTGGTAACAAGTAAAGTTTGATTCTTGAGTTTATGGAGCATGAGTCACTGAACTCATTCCTGTATTACATTATTCAACTTCATCTTGTTGCTTTTAACAGAATATAATTTCGAGCAAACCAGGCTAGAGTACAACCTCCACACAGCAGTGTTAGTTGTAACATCTAGTTAGTTGTTACAACTAGGCATCCCAATTAAAACAATGAAAGGCATCCATTTAATTCCATTTAACTATTATACTATTTTTTATAAAATGAAAAGACTGATATAAACCCATGTTAATATCTCTTATGTTTTACTTTTTACTTACTGTCACAACAAGCCCCTCCATCTCAATAAATACAAAGAATAGTAATACAATAAGTTATATGCATTCATGTCTGGTTGAGCTCTCCTAAAGGATGCTCAATATTACGTGTAGTTATCAGGTTAAATCAGATGAGCTGCTGCTGTTGCTGCTGGAGGTGGATTTGAACAGATCTATGTGATGGCTTGGCAAGCAATGCTGAGGAACCTGGAAACAAGCCTGTTCTGCTTACTAGCTCAAAAGCTAAGTACTATTTCTAATATTATAGTGTTTTCATATTATATATATTATGGTGTGTTTACAATCAAAAATTGAATCCCAGATTAATGGATTTAACAAGTTTGCTTAAGACTTTTACAGGCCTATATTTAATTTATTGAACTGTATGTTATAGCTGTCACACAAAATCTCCCAAATGGCAAAAAACCTTCTTAACTTTCAATGGACGGGATTTTATTCCCAGTCATTTTAGAGAGTTTCTTTGAGGTCATACATCATTAAGTTTTTTTGTAAATAACTACTGCCAGATTCACATTATGTTAAAAACTGAAAATCAGCATAAATGAAGAACCAGGTTTTTGCATGACAGCAATGATCTTTGAATATTACAATGTGCACTGTGTACGCATGCCGGTGGGCAAGTGTATATCTGGACAAATTGAAGGCTCTCTGATTAGGTTTAGGAGAAAAGAATTCAGATAGGTGCAAGGGGTGAGAATAAGGACTAAAATCAGTCGTCTGGGTTTAATTCAGAAATTACACCTCATTACTCTGAGAGTGTGTGTGTGTGTGTGTGTGTGCATTTAGAGCCTGAAGTTGTGTGAGGGATGATATATAGGCTTAATCAAATAGGAAAATATGAGTAACCCAGTCTGAGTAACCCAGGCCTAGTCTCAGTAGTGGTGTGCTTTATTATTGTAGATTAAGGTGCAGCTTGGCTGTGCTTTTCTTTGATCCTGAGTGTGTGTGTGCATGCTGGAGTGTCTCTGCGTGTGTGTCTGAGCAAAGTTTATTGTTTTAGGTGAGGGTGGTACTCAATACTATAGACTTTGATTGCAAAAAGGTTAAACCTTCTGAGGATCAGAGGAAAGATATTTGGAATGTTTTCTTTGGGAAAATTAACCCTTTGCTTTTTCTGAGTGCGCTCTCTCTCTCTCTCTCTCTCTCTCTCTCTCTCTCTCTTGCTTTCTCTCTCTCTCTTTTTTTTGTCTCTCCTGCATATGGAGATACTGACTTCATGTCCTGGTCAGACATGACATGGTGCTTTCCAAACAAATCGGATCAATGTGTAGCAGGAAACCAAATGCTTTTGATCCGAACAGACTGAACAGTAGCGTTTGATCAATTTGCATGCAGTTCAGCTTTAAAACGTTCACCCAGGGAGTGTGGAATTGTTTAGAAAACTGTAACAAATCCATTTCTATAATATATAATACATTTCAGATTAGAAGACCACTTTCTGCAACATCTGCAAGCTCTGGTTATTAGACTCAGCAAAACAAATCATCCCTCTGTCTAAGTTTCTCTGTCTGTCTGCCCTTGATTTCCAGCACTCCATCATCGACTGACATGTAAAACACTGAAAGATCTTTTAAACCTGTAAGCCTATAGTCTCTGGAGGGTAGTAGGGTGTTTTTTGACAAAAGTCAGAGACCAACTTTCATTTATTTAATTACCAGTCAAAACAGTCATTAAGAGTTGTTCCTTTTTCCCCAGCTGGGGAACTGAACCCTTGTTTGCCATAGGCAGGATGGTGTTGTCACCACTACACTTCTTTACAGATTTACCCATTCCAGTTTGGGAATATTTAAAATAACATCAAAGATTCTCATCAGCAATTAAAGACCTAGAGAGCACAATTGGCCTTGCTCTCTCCAGGTGGGTAGATGCTTGCTCACTCCCCACATAGATGGGCATTGATAGTGAGGACATCTGGGGTGTTGGCGCATGCATCTGATAGCTGGTTACCTGAGACAAGTTGACCAGAGTTGAGTGTTGCTGGTGCGTTACAGCAGTTTGAAAAAAGTTGGAGTTCAAAGAGGATGGCTGGTGATGTGTCAGTCAGTCCTCACCCTCTCAATATTGGGAGCATTACCTGTGAGAGGGAGAGTGCTAACATTTACATTTTCACTTTTAGGCATTTAGCAGACACTCTTATTCAGAGTGAAATACAAAAGTGCTTCACTGTTACTCAGAAAATATCCTAAGTTATTTTGTAGGCTAAGATACTTCAAGCTAGATGCTGCCAAATTCAGCTAGGTTCTCTTGAAAGAGGTCAGTGTTTGAAGACAGCAAGCGACTTTGCCATTTGGACACCAAGGGAAAGTTTGTTCTACCACTTAGGTGCCAGAAAAGATGCTTATCTTTTATGCATCCTAAAGGATGGCAGATTAAGCCAAACTGTACTTTAAGCTCAAAGGGCTCTTGGTCCAGACTGCGTTTTGACCATTGCCAAGTACGGAAGGCTGGTTCATTCTTTGCTTTGTAAGCATCAGGGTTTTGAATTTGATGCGGGCAGCTACAGGAAGCCAGTGTAGTGATTGCAGCAGAGGGTTTTTCATAGCTGAATTCTGAAACATTATAGACAAATTGCGCCGCCATATTCTTGATCAGTTGCAAGGACCTGTTGGTGCGCATAAGAAGACCAACCCAAAGGGAGTTGCAGTAATCAAGTCTTGAGATGAGGACCTGGGTGACCTCTCTAGAGGGAAAAGGTTGAATTCTCTGGATGTTCTCTGGACATACAGCATGAGATGAGAACGATAACTGGTCATTCACAACTACACCAAGGCTTTGTGCTTCTGCAGATGGAGTGACAAGCGAGTTCTCAAAGGACATGACAAGATCATGGTGAAGTCCAGTAGTTCCAGCTCTGTCTCTCAAGTGGGTTGGGTAATTGGTCATCTGAAATTGGGGAGGTAAAAAAAAAAGATTCCTGCTTGGTTAAGGATCATAATGCTAACATATCCACTGTTGGTCATTCATCACGCTCCAATGTTGCTTTTCTCTTTATCCTGCTTAAAAGAGAACTGTTTGGAAGACTAAAGACAGTTCTTTATCTGTGTTTCTCTTATTATTTCTTCAATGTGAACAAGATACCTTGGTTGTAGCATGATGCTGCCACCACCATACTTCACAGTAGATAATGGATTTATTGGCACTTTGGCAGTGTAGCTATGTAACATTTGTGTATTGCAATTCGATCCCTGGTCAGAAAATCCATAGCTAGTTTGAACTCATGATAAACTTCCAAATAGTCTATGCATGAATTAATATGTAAGGGAAAAAATGCAACATTTTGATATTTGTTGTATTAATACCCAGTTATAATTTTACATACTTAATTTCACTACTCAATCTGTTGTAATAGTTCAACTTAGATACAGTTTAGAAACTGAAAAGCAATTAACTATTTTTGTAGCTTAGGCTACCTTGAGTCATAAAAAATAGCCAATTCTAGAAAGAATAAAGGTTGGTCAGAGATGGGAAATTCTTGTTCATGTGGTTGTCCACATAGCATCTTTACACAGAGGCAATGAAAATGAGTCCTGCTTTTTCCTTAGCCAGGCGATGAAAAATAAGGCTGACTTGAGGAAAACCATACATTTGCGTCTTTGGCCACAGATGGGTTGGCAAGTTCGCCTCATAAGAGAAAAAAAAACTCACAATGAGTGTTTTCACATCATTTTAAAAGAACTACTGAGGTTAAACCAGGCTTAGACAAAAACTATCAAGGATGGTAAGGCCTCAAGTAAAGCTACGGGAATTAGCCGTGGCCTGAATTTCTGAGCTACCCAGCCTTCAAAATGATACTGTGATGTTAGATACACAGATTATGACAGTTTAATGTACAATAATTATTGTAATGATGTTTTATTTCTGTTTATTTTGGATAATTTCTTTTGGAAATGTTACCTATGGACACCAACCAAAGGGGCATTGGGTCATTCAGCCAAGTAGAGCTAAGGAAGTTGGACAATACCCTGGCAATCCAAGCATCAAGATTGAAAAATGCCAAGGTAGAGACTTTGCAACATGTGAAACAAACTGAGGGCTTATAAAGGGCATGGTAAAGAGTCCCAGGTGAAGCAGATGAGTTTCATGTGGTTGTGTTTCACCACATAAAACAGAACAGTAAACACAGAATAAAAATGTTCACCCACATTTCCTACTTTTATATCACTCCCCCACATCTATTGTTTGTACTTTGATAAATGATGGAGTTCAAACCCATTTTGAATGAATAAATATATAAATAAATAAACATTATTGGACTGGCCAACCATAGGACATTCACCATTTTTGATTTGATCTACTCCAATGTCAGTGTTTCTTGGTATTTTACTTTATTTACTTCTTACCTTCTTCCTTCAATTTGAGCATGATGCCCTGCATCCAACAGCCTGCCACTGCTACCACTATGCTTAACTGTAGAAAAACAGATATTTGAAATGTCTGATGCTGCTTATAAATGTATAAAAAATGTTTTCATTTTTCATTTCTGTTTTTGAGTCCTGGAAACTACGTCTCAGTTACTAACATATAGACACCACAATTAATCTTTCCCTTCACCTACAGGACAGAACGTACCTGGATTATTCTCTTGTCATACAGTGTTCTTGCTTTCTCATGTGTGTGTGAGAGAAAGTGTGTGTTGAAATCACCCTGACCCCTGGTGTAGTTTAATTCTCAAAAGGAAACATCTAGCAATCCCAAATGATTAATGTGTTATTAAAGCTAAACTGTGTGTGTGGTTTGTAATGCTGCCCTTCCCAGTTTTGTCTAAGCACCCCCCTTCTGTTCCCCCCATTTGCTGCACATTCAACCCTCTGCAATAACATGATTACCATGGCAGCGTGAAGCTGACCGCCATCATTCACACGGTCCAGGCTTTCTCAAGTTAGCAAATCACTGAGAAAATTGGTGGGGTCTGCAAAGTGTTCAGGACTTAAGAGCCATTGCTGCTCTCTTGAGTGTGTGTGTGTGTATGTGTGTGTGTGTGTGTATATGTATGTGTATGTGTGTGCGGTTGAGGAAATCACCCACCAGAATGCGGTGTCAGTTCTCCGACCGTAACATAAACCAATTTTCAAGGGCAGCTTTACCCTTCATGGTATAACTAGGAACAATAATACACGTTTGAGAAACAAGACATTTATCAATCCCCCATCAAATTAGCTCGATAAAAGAGGCTACGAGATGGTTCTTAAAAAGAAAAACAGTCCGGAAAAAGAGAGCGGCCATGAACATGAAGACCTTGTGTGTGTGTGAGTGTTTTAAGGCATTTGGAGAACATTTTGAAAGAGTTAAAAGAGTGTTTTTAGGATAATTTGATAAATACACTCAGAGCTTCTCCTGGGAACGCAGAGGCTTTTGAAGAAAGTGAAGGATAAACTATAAAAAGTTCCATGCCTGGTCCACTGCATTTTTGTGGTTGTGTGTGTGTGCGCATTTGTGTTTTGGATATTTTCAGGAACAACAGAGAGGAGAGTTATTGTACTCAGCTACAGTGCAACAAAACATAAAGCTTCGCCTATATGTTTCTTAGCTCAGGGTTAGGGTTGAGGTTAAGGTTAGTCTGAATAACTTAAGTATAGGGTGGCTCATTCACCAGTACTTTCCTAAAAATCTCCTAAATCCCACTGTCTTCATAAACTTAACAATTATTTCCCCAAATATGATAACATATGATGTTGTTATTCTATATATTTATATTTAAATAAAATAGAGAGAAAGTATATCAACTATATCCTGTATATCCTATACTTTCTCTTGCATATGCTATATATATATAGACGGCATGTTTCAGCTCCTTCCAAAGATGCGCAATAAGATTTAGGTCAGGGCTCATAGAAGGCCACTTCAGAATAGTCCAATGTTTTCCTCTTAGCCATTCTTGGGTGCTTTTAGCTGTGTGTTTTGGGTCATTATTCTGTTGCAGGGCCCATGACCTGTGACTGAGACCAAGCTTTCTGACACTAGGCAGCACATTTCTCTCTAGAATCCCTTGATAGTCTTGAGATTTCATTGTACCCTGCACTGATTCAAGACACCCTGTGCCAGATGCAGCAAAGCAGCCCCAGAACATAACAGAGCCTCCTCCATGTTTCACAGTAGGGACAGTGTTCTTTTCTTGATATGCTTCATTTTTCCTGTGAACATAGAGCTGATGTGCCTTGGCAAAAAGTTCCTTATGTCCATGGGACATTCTCCCAGTGACTCAACATGTAGTTTGGCAAATTCCAGTCTGGCTTTTTTTTCATGATTTGTTTTCAACAATGGTGTCCTCCTTGGTCATCTCCCATGAAGTCCACTTTGGCTTAAACAATGATGGAGGGTGCAATCTGACGCTGATGTTCCTTGAGCTTGAAGTTCACCTTTAATCTCTTTAGAAGTTTTTCTGGGTTCTTTTTTACCATTCGTATTATCCGTCTCTTTGATTTGTCATCAATTTTCCACCTGCGACCATGTCCAGGGAGGTTGGTTACAGTCCCATGGATCTTACATTTCTGAATAATGTGTGCAACTATAGTCACAGGAACATCAAGCTGCTTGGAGATGATCTTATAACCTTTACCTTTAACATGCTTGTCTATAATTTTCTTTCTAATCTCCTGAGACAATTTCTTCCTTCGCTTTCTCTGGTCCATGTTGAGTGTGGTACGCACCATGTCACCAAACAGCACAGCACTATATATAGGCCCACTGACTGATTACAAGATTGTAGACACCTGTGATGCTAACAAGTGGACACACCTTGATTTAACATGTCCCTTTGGTCACATTATTTTCAGGGGTACCATCATTTTTGTCCAGGCCTGTTTCATGAGTTAATTTAACAAATATATTCAACAAATATTCAACAAATAATTCTGCTGAAGCATGGTTCAAAATCAATGTTTTCATTTGTTAATTTTCATAGAATTTTTATTTATTATTACTTTTGTCAGATTCAAGTTATTTCTGTGACCATTGTGAGTTTTTCTTTCATTAACCGAGGGGTACCAACAATGTCCACATACATGAACAGCATAATGTGATAAATTGGTGATTAATGACAAAATTAGTAGCTGGATACTGAATACACTGTTTTCACAATGCATCGTGTTTGTCTAAATAAATAAGAATTTATTCACAGCTTTATTTTATTATGAGATTTTTTAAACACACACTCTGGCAAGTTTTTTTCCGCAATGTTGTTATTGTCTGTTGATAATACTGAATACAGATTTCTGTATCATGTATTCTGAATGCGTATTGCAAAGGCTTAGAATTGCGTATGTGTGCATGTGTGTATCCACATTTTAATGTATAGCATCATACTGTGATACTCCAGAACACTGTGTCAACTGAGGAAAGGGGAAATGATGTCACTGTGAAACAGGTATTTAAAAATCAGCCTGTGTAAATGGTCTTTATAAACACCAGTCTGTAGCTGAGAGAGAAAGAGAGAGAGAGAGAGAGAGAGAGAGAGAGATCTCAAACAACCATAATGAGGCACAGGCCTGTGTGAAGTCCAGACCTTTCTCCAGATGGAAGAATTGTGTGTTTATGCCTGTGTGTGTGTGTGTGTGTGTGTGTGTGTGTGTGTGTGTGTGTGTGTGTGTGTGTTTATAAGCATGTTCTCCTCCACTAACCTTCCTCAAAACTATCCATGCAACAACGAAGTGAAATCAAAATGGAACGATGTCTACAATGTGCTGGTGCTTTGGATCGTTTCCTCTTAAGCAATGTCGGTAAGAGAAGGGGACGTGCAGAGGGATACGTTCTTAGTTGTGATGGAAGAAGTTCGAGGTCCAATAGGTGTAATATACACAAATCTTTGCTTTTGAAAAGTGTCAGTTGGCAAAGGCTTGCCGTTTACAGGGTGTGACAGCAAAGACCTCTTTTGACCTGCCCCCACTACGCACTGTATGTACAGATTAAATAACCACTTGAATCCTAGCCCTATTTATGATGTTAAGACCAATTATTTGAGTTTTAAGACCTATGTCCAGCAACTATTTTTTTAGCTAATTATTATTATTATTATTCAGTCTCTACTATGTACTGTTCAGTAACCACCATTAATTAATTCCACTATGAATTATTCAGTATTTACTATGAATTACTCAATATGTACAATGAATTATTAAGTGGCTACCATACATGATTCAGTAACTACTATAAATTATTCAGTAACTGCTATTTGTTATTTAGTATCTACTATTAATTATTCAGTATCTACCATGAAACAAATATGTACCATGTGTCATTTAAGTGTGAGGAATTGAAATATGGGTACAGGCCATCAGAAGAGTTACATATGTGCATCATTTCCATCTAAAAAGTTTGGCCAATGAGATGAAATTGTGGTGACGTGTTTTGTTTACGTGGAAACCATGTATAAACTGAATCAAGTAAATTAATCCAACTGAAAAATTGCTCCAGTGTGTAGACCCCTATCTTTGGTTACAGACATGGGAAAGAAACTGTCTGGTCACTGGTCATAAAACTGTTAAATAACACCCTTCATTTTCTAGATACTGAATCTGCAACTAAATTGAATCTGAAACTAAATTTCTTGGTACTGTGAGCATGAAGGTAAGTGCCAGGTTTAGCTACAGGTGTCGCTATACCAGAGGAAGTGAGTATCTCGGAAATCTCCAAAAACTCCATCTGACTGAAAGTCTTGAAGCAATACAAAAATGTTTACCTCTTCATGACATTTTATACACATGCAGACACAAACACACGCACAAACACAAATACACACAAAATTTGTCATAACAGTTTTCTCATCCTCCCATGGGTTGCTTATGCATGCCCAAAACTGTAACCGATTGGAGTAATGTGCCTACGGGGATGATGCAAAAGTATGCCATGTAAAAGTGATGGGACACTAAGTTTATTTTTTTGTGTGTTTTCAATTGGATTTGAAACAATAACCATGAGGTTAAAATACAAAATATTACGTTTCATTTAATTTTAGATTTTTGTCACATATATTAAGTAAACCATACAGGCATGCATGCATTCAGGGATTTTGGGCCCTGAAAAGATATTACACTGGGTCCAGCCACCTCACCACCCTAAACCATGCCAAACCTGAAAATGTAACAATAGCATGCTAATCTCCTGATAGTAAGATTCTGTAAAATTGACTCTTACTAATCTAGCTTTATTACAAAAACACTTTGACAATTGATTGTCTTGCTGAAAAAAAAAAAACCCAGTATAGACCAGCATGTTATGTTCTGAATGTTGGATATCCAACACTGGCATCCAGAGGGGACCAATCAGCAACAGACAAGCAAAAATCAACCTAGAACAGCGTAAAAAGCATGACATTCTGTGCTATTGATTTTTTTGCAGGATATGGAAAAGTAATTACCATGTTTAATTATTTTTATTGTAAATAATTGAATAACAATAATCCAATAAATTCCCACAAGCCCTTGCAATTATGTCAACTGACAAGTCGCTCAACAAAGTGCTGCTCGCCTCCTTCTTCAGTTGGGAGTAGGGCCACTGAGCATGAAGCTACTTCTGCCTATCCTGGTACAGAGAAAGGCAGGGACAACTCATTTAGAATTAATAGCTGCTGAAACTCTGCATGTATTTATTAAATGCCAGCTAAAATAGGAGTGCAATGTAAACATTTGTTTAGATATTAAATAACTAGCATATTTCCCTATGGACTATACTAACCAGCATGCAGAAATCACAATGCTTTCTACACAATTTACAACTGATGCCAGACCTAATACTGGATATTGTTCTTGGTGAAGTTTTCAATTCAGTCCTTTTCAGTGCATGTTTGTGTTGGGTGTTCTCGGTTGGTCCGTGCTTTGTTGAGGTGTTTTGTGCTTTCTCTTGTTCCTAGTGCACTTGCTTCCCTTGTATTTACTTGTTATCTGGACTTATTGTACCACCAACTATAGCTCTCCCTCAATGAAAACGTAATTGCTCTTGCATTCTGCCTCACCTTGAACATCACATATACACAGTAATGCACTGCTGTATATATTTAATAGACACTGTGTATCCAATGGCTAAAGCATAAATAGGTCAAATTTTTACAGTGTATTTGTAGCCTCAGTATAGCCTGATCTCACAGTGAAAACATTGACGTTGGTCATTTTCAATTGTCTTGTAAAATGACCAATTCCTACAATCAGAGGAAACACAACCTCTGACAAAAGAAAAGCAAATACAAAGACTACAGGTGACTCCTCTAGACCAACACCTTAATCTACACCTAAACCTAACCTTAACCCTTATTCTAAAACTAACCTTAACTGAAGTGAAATAAAAAGTCGGTCATTGATGTCAGTCCAGTTATTTCTCTTTTATAAGCACCAAAAAGTTCAGAATTAAAGTTTCTCCAACAGTATCTCCCAGTATCCCGCAGTCCCAGTTTTGTTTTGCAGTTTTTCTTCGAGTACATGACAGACAGGTTGTGAGAGTGTTCGATAGTTGTGAGAGTTGCTCAATACTGTTGTGGTGCACTTTATTTCTAGAGTCAGCCTTCTGTTAGCTCTCTTTATTATGAACTAATGCAAATGCACTGAGTTGGGCAAAAAATAACTGAGCAGCCAATTTGATGAATTATTATAGTCTATGTATTAAACATGCTACACGCTATATTGTTCAGAAAGCACAGGTGTAATTCCACTAAAATTAAAACTGAACGGATGCACTTTAATCTCATGGGCAATGTTTCTTTCCAAATTTAAGTTCAAATGTGCTGGACCAACACAGCCCAAATTATTTCATTATCTGAGGAACTTAGCTGAGGAGCTAAGGAGGAAGCTAGCTCTATTTAATGGAACTGAAGCTTGGTAGGATTGATGCTTTATGTTATAGAGCTACAGGGTTTAGACTTCCTAGTTCTGGACTGTGTAAGAGTGCAGATACTTAAAACATATACACCCACAACCCACAAGACGTCATCATTGTCATTATAACAAACAAGTAGTCATGAATTTAGCAACTAGCCATGTATGTATCACTGTACCCATAGTGGCATAATACAAGTAACTCATGCATTTTGTTTTTTATACTTAACAGTTGCAACATATTGCATTATAATGGACTTTGGAGTAACCTTAAATGCAGGTGAGGTCAGGATTACTTAGAAAACACTGTGATGTCTCTTGTGACTGATCTTCAGTCGGTCCCAAATCCTCAAGATCTGCTGATTGTAAAGGGCATTTCAAATCATTCATATCATTTTTATACTAAAAAAAATAATCACAGGGTACAGCCAGGCAGTGCGAATCCATTTGGCAAAATTAATCACTAAGGGACTGTTAGGCCAAGGAAGGCCTCTTGTGCTGATGGCAGATGAATACTCACTATCGTAAGGAAAAATCCTCAACTGTCTGTCAGACAGATCAGAGGTGGATATATAGGTGGATGTGGATGTGTCAGACTTCTATTTTATATTTATTTGCATTGCCCCCTCTCTTAAATGGTAAATAGTCCCAAACTATGTCAGCAAAATGCCATCTGGCATTTCCATCTAGATGTGTAAACAACTTTGTACCTTCTTTTCTATATATATTTTAATATTGGAACATTGACCTGACAACAGTTTCCCCAGGTATGACCTAATGGATTGATTGTCCAAACAATTTATAGCTTATAGCTTATGTTGTATGCCATGGACTGCAAAAAGAGGGAAGATTGATCAGAGCCATTGCATCCTACAATGAATCAATGAACATCCTACCATGTTTGGTGGCATGTATAAAAAGGCTGAGCAGGTTCAGCTGACCTTAACTTTGGACCAAGACGGCAAGAAGAAAAGATCTAAGTGACTTTGATAGAGGGCATATAATTCGAAAATTGTTGAACATAGATCTGCCAGGGAAAACAAAAGCAGTTGGTGACAGAAACATTGTGGGACCAGATCTTTCTGATGTGGAATAAACTTGTTTGGACTAAAGAGATAAATTAACCTCTAACAAAGGGATGAAAAGACTAAAGTGTGGAGAAAGAAGAGTTCTACGGATGATCCAAAATAAAAGCTAACTGATCAAGCACCGTGGAAGTACTGAAGTGTCATGGCTTGGCTTGCACGGCTGGTTCTGGAATTTTAGTTATTCTAGTTCTTTAGTTATTTTTTGATGATAGAAGCAGAATGAATTTACAATCTAATCAGAAGGAAGACAATGACCCAAAACACACCACCAACACAACAAAGAACTGACCAAGTAAATCATCAGATCTTAACCTAACTGGGCATACATTTCACTTCCGAAAGAGGAGGCTGAAGGGACAGACAACACCTGAAAGAAGCTACAGAAAATGCCTGGGAAAAGCATTGACAGTATCAGAGTGATGCAGGTATTGCAAGCAAGGAATAATTAACCAAATATTAAGTTTTTACTTTACTTTACTTTTAGACTATCTGTTCCCATACGTTTACTCACCTTAAACATGGGTGGTCTGCCACCATTTGTTGTCTCTAGTTGTTTAACAGATCTAGATGTAAATATGAGGAAATAAAAGCTGGAATCCTGATCTGTTGGCTTATACCCATCTCAAACCTTACAACACTTTCCGAGGAAACTATATCAAAATGCAGACGTCACTTTAGCCTGTGTTTCTCAAGTGTCTGCAGCTCTTGCCATTGGTACCCCCTGTTTCAAAGACATTTAAAAAAAATACATTCACTTGTCTTGTCTTTATCCCAATCAAGGCCAGCTGGAGCTGCAACGCCTTTCTTTACATGTTACAGAGCATGGTTGGATGTTAACTGCTTCATTGCATGATGCAGTACACCTGTCTGGAACCATCTGCATTTGTTAGGGTTTCCTCATACATTTATTCAGGTTTTCTAATGATTATGTTACAGGTATTGGCTGGTATGTGTTCATTAAAAAACTCAAAATGGAATATTCAGCTAATTGTAAAGTACACATTCTATTTATTTGGTGGGTTCATCATTTATTTAAGTGTAGTTTCTAAATATGTAATAAACTATGTACATATAGTACTGTGTAAAGGTTCAGGCACCTGTAAAATATTCAATTTAGCTCTTAGCATTTCATAAATGATAAAGCATGAGCTGTGGGCATCCAGGGTGAATTTGGAACCAAGCTTTGGACCAACAGGTTCACAAAAAATCAACTACTTTGTTCAAAGAACTAATTTGTTATTTTCTTTTGACTGCATCATGATTCAATCTGCATCTGATATGTGATATATGGACATATTTAAAATTTTTCTATAATGATATAGAGAAACAGTCATTGTAAGTGAGCAAATACACAGTAAAGGTGATCATTTGCGTGCAAGTGTTTTTGGAAGAGCGTTGTAGACATGTGTTCAATTAGCATTTAATGTGGCCAGAGAGTGCCCAAACTATCAGATAAGACACAATCTATAAAGGCATAATTGTGTCAGGTCCTTGTTTTGCTAGCTTCTTGCATTGGAATGTTTAAGGTGGCCCCTCTTACTCACCACCTCTTTCTTCAAGCTATCTATTTTTTGTACTTGCATACTGGATTATAAGACCGGGGTGGGCAAGAGAGTGAGAGAGAGAAAGAGAGATAGAAAGAATAAGGGATAGAGATACATGGAAAATAGAAGAATATTGTGGTAAAGAGACTCAAAGGGGTTGCGTTTGATGTGTGTGTTGGGATTCCTCTATCTGTGTTTGTCTCAGTGGTTAAATGATGAATTTCCTTTTGCCCTGTGAAATATTTGCACGCCTTTAGTCCTGTGTCGAAAATACTGGCTCTCTGGCGCATCAACAATATCTCTCCTTCATTACAGGCCAGATTGATTACAGATTGCTGGCGCTTGTATCACGCTAGGTTTTGCGTGAGAAGAGAAGAGTCCTGGTGTTGTTGTTTATCTGGCTCTGGTGCAGTGTGTGTGAGTATGCAGTGATGTAAACACACACGTGCGCGCACACATACACACACTTGCGATTTTGACCACTATAACCAGGATGCTTTCCAGCCTCTCTATGGTAATTGTACGATAGTGGTCTTGAACTGACAGCGGCCATGAAGCAGATTTACTGTGACTTGTGGAGGTCTTTTATGCATGATTGTGACATTCTAGGACTTCACACACAAACACATGACTCAGGCTGATTAGCGCTTTTGCTTTTGATCATTCTAGTGTAGAATAAGTTAGCCCATAGGTTATACGTTTGTTTCCATGCACACATCTCCTTTGTGGCTGTCTTGTTGTGTGTTGAGTGTATTTTATGTGCCATGGTGGGTGGAGTGGGTTTCACAGCTTGAAAGCAGAAAAACACCAAAATTAAAAAACAACAACCAATTAAACTACAATTCTGGGCCAAGAAGCATTTTAATATCTCTGTAATTTTAATATGATTACCAATTAAAAGAGTCAGATAGCACCATTAAAAGAGTCATGTAGCCTAGCACTAAGTCTACTGGTAACCATTTAAATCGAGAGGAACATAATACTCTTACAGGTCACAGTTGGAGAAATTGATCTCAGGAAATAAACTAAATAAATAACTTTTAGTTATATTATATATAACTTTTAGTTTTAGTGCACTCAAGCTAAAACTGGGTTAAATACTAGCCAATTGAATTTCCACAACCCAGTGCTGCGTCACTATACAAAAGAACACGTTAGGATAAACTGACTCAGTATTGCTGGGTTACATGAATAACCCAACCCGCTGGGTCCTAAAAATGACCCTAATATGTGTCCAGTAGAAAGCAAAAACCTTGTATCTTTTGCTTAACTTTTTTTTTTTTTAACTTTTCAGCCTAATTTGATGTACTTGTTTTTTTGCATGACTCCAACAATATATACCGAACCTGACCAATAGTGATGCACTAAAATGACTTGAAATTAAATCTTCACATTAAAATGTATAATTAAAACTTCATAGAATCGTAGAAAATGTTTCTGTTCTGATCTATTTACTAATAAGACCTGATATTGTTATTTTGGGTAGACAAGTAATGAAGTGGGTGGGCCTACTGGGCTCAATCACACCACTATTGAGTCTCTTTGTGAATTACCATATTACCAAACTGTTGTGCACATTGACCCGTAAGTTTAAGAGCTTTGCTTTAAATAATAAAGGCTTATTTATGGGTCCACACTTCAGTTTCTTGGTCCACATAACTAAAACATTTTTAATAAGTTACCGCAGTTACTGAACAAGTGGTAAACTCCTTCGTCTCCAGGCTTATTATTCCGTAATAAGCATTTATTTACCAGTTTTGAACAGCACTGTAAATGATTATTGCATACTTTGCTGCAAATGTAACTACATAGCAGATGTTAACTTTTAGTCCAGAATGCACTATTTTACCTAAGCAGTTAAAATCAACATATAATGTTAGCTTAAAGGCAATTAATTCCCCAACCTTTTTAAAAGTAAACTTTACAGTTTACAATGGTGTAACATCAAGTCTGATTCTCAGTTCTCAGTTGTCACATTTCCTAAATGATCAGTAGGAACTTACAAAGGCTTTTGTAAGTTTGTCTGCCTAAAGCAAACAACTTCAAAGCCATACTGTATTTTGATCATTCCAAAAGGTAAAACTTCACCACAGGTCAATTTTATTGTCCAACCCATATATCACTTGACCTATGTCCTGAATATTAATAGAATTTTATTGTTTTGGAGAAATAATGCATTGCTAAAGCAAGTGATAAAAGACACATTCCAGGACTTTCCTAAACCTTCGCTGAACATTGTAGAAGTCCCATGTGTGCAGTTGTTTAAGGAACAGGTGTGGTCTAGTGGTCTATAGGGAAATCAGGACAGTAATGTAAAACAGATGGAGTCATGACGGTTTACATATGAAATCCACATTTCTCTCTCTTGTTCTTTCTCTCTCACTCACTCTCCTCTACATCAAGATACACCTGTCCCAGCAATTGTATGTGACAGTCACTTCTAGAGTTCACACTGCAACATGCAATGTATCACCACTATGACAAAAAACGCAATTATTGAAACTTGCCCAACTTTACAACCCATTCCCATTTACTGCTATAATAATAATGCAATTTTAAAAGAAATCACAACATGTACCTACAATTTTGTCCGATTGGCTTACCACAGAATCTTGTGAGACTTTAGCCATGGACCCAAAGCTCCAGAGCTCTGGCAGTCTCAAGCATCCTCACCAAGTCTCGAAGCCTGAAGTGTTTTGGATGAAGGTGCCTCAATGGAGCCAACAAAGCTCTGGGAGAGCGTCTGCTTGAGAATGGCCTCTCGAATCTAGGCCGTTTGAAAAACGTTTTTTGCTGGAGTGGAAGGTTCCCCAGTCTTATTAAGGATGGCCTAGGTGTTAATTGGCGATACGTTGCTCTGAAAGAACGAGCATGTGAATATGAGCACTCATCTGAGAGGGCGAAGGCAGAGCCTGCGGTGGTGATCTGATGATAGTTGGCTAATCAAAGGCCCGAGGCAGGCTTTGGAGAGCGCGGGAGGTTAATTACGCATAGAGAGAGAGAGGCTGACATCACCTCTTCCAAAGCCTATTCGCCAACGAGAAGTTCAAGTGGTCGCGTTTCCTCGCTCCGTGTGTTTCAGTTAGCCCCTCAAGGGGCAATAAATAATTGTAATGGATGAATTGTGTGTTGGAAGGGGTGTTTTCAAAAACTTGAGTAAGGGGAAGTTGGTAGGTAGTAGTGTGCCTCAAGAGAAGCTGACGTAGGTGGTGTGTTGGAGGAGGCTGAGTTATTTGAAACGGGTTACAACATAGTAGAAGGATGTTGGACCAATAAACTTCAATAGGCACTTTAATACTTACGAACAGGTAGGTCTAATCAGAGGAATTGGGCCTAAGGCATTTGGAAAAGATTTGTATTGATCCACTCTTAAAACAAGACATTTTCCACAGAAGAACCCATTTTGCTTCCTTTGTGAAACCATATTTGTAAAAGATCTGTAAGTATGAAAATGTTTTAAATTATTAAAGGAACTTTGCATACAGTAAAAGGTTCTATGCACCTTCACGTTTAGTGGAGGTTCCTTAAACTTTACTCATCTTACATTCATCTTGTTTATAAATATGATCCATTAAAGAACCTTTCTTTGATGGGTTAGGGGACACAAGAGGTTCTTCTAAAGACTCTTTCTGTCATCTTAATAATCTACAGGTTGGTGGATCAAACAGTAGATGGTACACTCCTAAACCTAAAGGTTCCCAAATGGTTCTTGGCTTGCGCAGATGGTTCTAGAAACAAATAACAACTAGTACATTTACATTTACATTTAAGGCATTTAGCAGACGCTCTTATCCAGAGCGACTTACAAAGTGCTTTGCTATTTACCCAAGAAAACCTTAGCTAGTTAGAATAGACTAATAGTTCAAAGATACCTCTAAGCTTAGACATTACTAGACACAAGACAATAAGGTGACCATAGTACTCTATTCGTCCAAGTATTCTCTGAAGAGGTGGGTCTTCAGTCTGCGTTGGAAGACAGCGAGCGACTCGGCCGTTTGGACAGCCAGGGGAAGCTCGTTCCACCACTTTGGTGCCAGGACAGAAAAAAGCCTGGACGCTAGTAAATGTGGATGTCCTTTAAACTTCTTCAGATACACATCTAATTTTTAAACAAATATATATTTAAATAATCATCTATTGCAAGGTTTTAGAGAGAACCTACAGTGGATCTTCTTCTAATCCTTTTTGCCACTATATTTGAGTGTTAGAGGATTATTCAGTAGGTAGTACACTCCCACACGTAAAGGTTCCTTTATGGTTCTTGGCTTGGTCTTATGGCTCTATGGGAAAAAAAACACTTGTGCTGTTATACAAATGGTGTACAACCCTTAAATTATGCAGATGTTCTTTAAACTAAGAAGGTTCTTCAAACACATCTGATTTATACAACAAAAAAAAGAAACTTTTCTAAGGTCTCATAGGGTATCTTTCTAGTATAGAACCCATATAGAACCTATATATGATGTAAAGGTTTTAGTAAGCTCTACTCAGTTAACTTTTTTTTATGGGATATTTCCATTTAACCCTTAGAACATTTATTTTTGTGTTGCATGGCCTACTAAATTACAGGTATTTGTAAACTCTGAAATTAGCTGTTTGAATAAGTCAGTTTATACTGAAGTAGTCATAGTCACTGACATAGTCGTCCAACTGGTCATTTGTAGAAGTTTGTTGGGATAATCAACCCCTATAAATACGATCAATGCTGGTAAACATATATGTGAACGTTTATGCGTTTTATAAGACCTTGGTGGCTTCAGTAGGCAGCAACAACAACTTCTTCAACTGTGTTTCCCGGCCATTTATTTGGTATTCACAGACGTTTGAAATGCGGAGGGAGATGTTTAGACTGGAGCCTTTCCATCGGAGTGATTTTTAAGGGGAGGGTTTGTTGAACAGCAACATCTCCATGTGCATGCTAATCGCGTTGAAAAATAAACCGGTCATCATTCAGAGCAGCACTGTGGGAATTGGCGCGCACATACTCGAGGTCTGAACGCCTGCAAATCTGCAAGGAAAATATTATCATAACTCCATTGTGAGAAATATCGTTAAGGGGGACCTAGCCTTGAAGAATTTTCCGCTGGCAGGGTCGCATGGCCTTTCGGGTCACACTCCTGAGCCTCGTCCTCCGTCTTCATCCACGTTGCAGCGAGATGCGAGAGCTGTGTTTGCTCACAAAACACGGTCTTGTAAGCCACGGAAGGGGGGCTGCGTGACGCTCATAAGAGTAACGACGCGGGGCTGCGGAGCCATCCAAATTCCTCTTCACATCAGAGCAGAGGGTCGCGAACTGGGTTTATTTAAGGCACTTGAAACAAAGACGCTTAGTCGAGCCACCTCAGCCTCCATGTAAACTCTGTCAGAGGACTATGGTGGGCGTGCTGAGGGTTACATTTGGAGATAAATCACTGCATTTGGAGGATCTGTGACGGGGTATAGGCTTAAATTGGTTAAATTGGCGTGTAACTGATAATTAGTAAACAATTAGCTGCTATTTAAATATGTAAAATAAATGCTTTACTGTCCATAACATGCGAAACATTAACTCAACAATCATGATAATAATAATCATTTATTTATTATTAATATTAATATTATACAGTTGTTAATGTTATATAACATTAATAGCAGTCAACTATTAATTTAAGTAATAATATAAAACGCATGGATTATGTAAACATTTATTATTTATTATCATTTTCTTTTTATTATTTGATATTTTAATTTGATTATGCTCTATTATGGCTTATGGGTTAATACTGACAACAACAATAATAACAATAACAACAACAACAATAATAATAATAATAATTATCATCATCATCTTCTTCATGTTCAGCAACATCAGCAGCAAAATTAGCAGCAGCATAATCGTTATATTGATGGTTTAAAAATAATCTATGTGAATGCATATTCACTTAATTTAAGTGAATTTAATACATATTAAATGAATGCCTTTTAATGTTATCATTTTTCAGTTTCGTTTTTCTGGTGTTGTGTATTTTGCAGGAACACTAGATTGTGGGATTTTCTATTGGACCACACATACGGTTTAAAGGATTTAGCTCTTTTCATTTCCCCCCTAAAAGCTCTGGGGTCCCGCGCTCTGCGGGTCTGTCATTTGGACCCGCGCTGGTTTCTCTGCGCCAAACCTGCAGCGATCAGTGAAATACACTCCATGCACGAGCCGCTGATATGCTGCCATCTGCTATTAACATTATCTACTTAGAGTTTATAACTGTAATTAGACGAGCTGCGGGTTTATGGGGGTTATTTATGTCGATATAATCGCTTTCAGACACTTTCTATTCGCCGAAGCATCAGCGGATCACACCCACCCAGAACAGCTGCTGCTGCAGGGGAGAGATCATTGCAGGGGTTAATCAGAATCTTCGCTCCAGAGCAACAATCACAACACACACACACACACACACACACACACACATACAGAGAGTGGGTAATGTGCGGAGAGTGTATTAGTAATGAGGGTGCCTAAAGATAGATCTGCGCCGCTTTTAACTTGCACGTAGATTAAGATTGACTATTCTCCTCTTGGTTCTTCAGCTGGAGCTACAGGTGGATCCTTACAGAGAAGAATGGAGAAAATCAAATCTCTCACTCTCTCTCTCTCTCACACACACACACACACACACATATGTCTCCAATTTCATTTAAACTTGTGAATTTATGTATTAAGTTTTACATCGACCAGCTATTATATATATATATATATATGTGTGTGTGTGTGTGTGTGTGTGTGTGTGTGTTGTGAATTTTAATTAATTTGAAGGTTATAGTTGAGATTATAGACTAGGGTTGCATCATTAATTTATAATAATAAAAATAATAATAATAATAATAATACAAGATAACAAAGTAGTTCGTTATTGACTATAAAATGTATATCATTCACAGGCATCATGACAACAATGTGTGCTAATATTATTATTAGTGTTGTTATAGTTGTTGTAGTATCGTCTTTGATGTTTCTCTGTTTATCGCGTTTAATGTCATCATCCGCTTGACGTCACCACTCATGTGATGTAATTGAGCTGCGGCTGTGTTAAAATGTGTTTGCCAAACGTCATGTTCACCTCTTATATTCAGTATAGAGTTTCCGAGATTTCCCCCCGCGTTTATAGATGGAGTGAATATATTCAGCTTTCTGACTGATATTATGTTTAGTCTATATTATATTAAGTCTGTATTATATAATGAACTGATTATATAATGAACTGAGAAAATGACATATTATAACTTTCTTTCATATTATAACATCTTTACAGAATGCAGTTTTAACTATGTCTCTTCACATTTTCTTCAAAGGACAGTCATATAGACAAAACTCAGAAAAATGAAATTGGTACAGATATTTGTTTGATTGACCCTGGGTTGAAATTCAGTTGCTATGTTTTTTAAATTATTCTTTTTTTATCCTGACTCTTTTTTAAACCTCTGGTACATCAGGATAACCCTGTCATTCTCTCCTCTAAAACACTACACTTTCCTGCAAACACAAAAACACAACTTTTCACTGAAGTCTGTAAACGAACTTAGTCACGTGTTTAAGGGAAACTACTACAGAAATTGCTCTGATTGGTCTAAAGTTATGTAATTGTATAATAATAAGCTACATTTTATTAAATGTACTTTTCCTTGCTATTATTCACCACTAATTTGGGAAATTAGGGAGATGTTTGTTGCTTTGTTATAGATAAGCAAACGTGTTAAAAAATTTAATGTAAAAAAAGGTTTTTAGGTTTTGGCAAAACGTATTCAGATTTCTTCAGAAAACACACATGATGTACTATGTTCTGACTAATTAGTGCAGTACTTTTATGGCTTTTACAATGAATCGAGTAGTACACATATACAACAATAAAAAATAATATTTTTGTTAATCATTTTAGAGAGCTCTCCTCCCCTGAAATAAACGACGCGCCGACAGCAGCCTCCTCAGCATGATTCACACTGAGCCTCAGGATGAAGTTTGACTGGGTAAAATGAAGATCATATTTAGTAGCAGAAGGTCTGTGCGTTCATGTAGCCTGTCTGTGAGTCATAAATCGACACGGTGTTTTGCTTTCTTTGCTTTTCTTTTTTTTCTAGGACCCCTAAAAATCCAGAAGACCCCCCCCCCCCAACACACACACACACACACACACACACACACACAGACACACACACACCTTCTCCCAGACGGCGCTGCTCGGAGTCAGCTGGTAGTCTATCCAGTCCTGCTCTCACAGCAGAGCTCCAGCAGTCAGAAACCAGAGCGAGGCTGATTTGCTCTTCTTCTGTCCTGGAGAAGAAACCGCGAGTCATGTGAACTCATCCGCACTGACTCGCAGGACAGGCATGGAGATTTAACTGAACACTGATTGTGTGTGAAAACGGTTAAGAACGTTTGGCCATCATTTACTTGTTGCATAAATGATGTTTATTACGACGACCCGTACAAATAATCTGAGTGTGCTAATAAATAAATAAATAAATACATAAATAAATACATAAACAAATAAATAAATAAATACATAAACAAACAAACAAACAAACAAACAAATAAATAAATAAATAAATACATACATACATACATACATACATACATACATACATAAATATCCGTTAAATAATATCCGTTAGATTAACGGTTAACGTTAGGTTTGGGTTAGCTTTGTTCAACCTTACTAATGAAGCCATTTTTTATCATTTCTTTCTTTTTTCTTTTTACTTTTTTTTAAAACGTAGTCAACTAAGACAGGAGTACAGCCGTTATGTGTGTGTGTGTGTGTGTGTGTGTGTGTGTGTGAGAGAGAGAGAGAGAGAGAGAGAGAGAGAGAGAGAGAGAGAGAGAGAGAGAGAGAGATTTGTCTGTGTGGGGTCAGAGGTCTATCTTGAAGCCCATTCAGCAGCTGCTCAGTCTATAGTGGTCACTAATGACTAATCCTAAGTCTCGTCACAAGGCTTGTCGCCTCGTCTCCACTGAACACAGAGCAACTTAGCTTCACTACCTTCATATTCGTTACTGTGTGATACGTGTCAAGAGCCAAATAAGCGAGTAATAAGCCTGGGTTTCAAGCCTGGGTTCAAATATTGTAAATCACATATGATGCTTTATAGAAATCTTCATTGAAATGTTTACACTTAATAGCAACAGTAACACTGTAGAATCCTAACCCAAAAGCCCTGCAGAATACAGACCCCAGTAACAGGTTGGGGACAAAGAGAGGGCATGTGTAAAATATAGGAATGGCAATGATGCAGCAATCTTATTATTCAGTTAGTAATTTTAATGGTTATTGCATAGCAAGCATATAATAAATTGTGGACAATATATAAAGGTATAGAGGTAAGTACTCAATGTGTGCACATTTATCCTTTAACCCCTTAAAAAGAGCCCAGCGGTATTATTGTTATTACAAACATCTATTACCAGAGAATAGTCCCACTAGCTTTTGTAGTTACTGAGTAAAATGCCTTAGTGTGTAATAAGCCTCTGAGTGTTAATGGGTTAATACACACCTTTCTCTTTATTTTTTTTTCTTTAAGACATTAAAAAAACATATTTTTAGAAAATCTCAATGCACTGTTACTTGTCTTTCATCACAAAAAAATAAGAACATAAATTTAGACTGGTTTGATAAACCAGGTCTAAACAATGTCACCAAATGAATCAGAAATCGTAAGCTGAATGGAATTTGTTCTTTCTTTATAAATGCTTTCTTTAAACATTGTCCTAACACAAGCCATGTCAAACATGGGCTCCTCTAAGCAACTGTCTGAAGATCTGAAAACCAAAGTAAATGATGTCCACAAAGCAGGGGAAGGCTACAAGAAAATAGCCAAGCATTTTCAGCTTGTGCTTTTTATGCTACAGACTATTATTAAGAAATGACTTTTCAGGGGAACTGTGAAGGAGAAGATAAGATCTGAAGAACCCCCTGAAAAAAAACTCTCAGAGAGAACTGCAGATATGGAAGCCAAGACAAATGTTTAGAAGCATCATGCTTTTTTGTGCTGCCACCTATGAGTGGAGAGAAAAATAAACAGAAAAATACACAGAATACCAGAAAATATTGGATGTAAATGTCAAACCACCAGTTACAAGTCTGAAGCTGAAAAGAGGATGGCTTCTGCAAAAGAATAAAGATCCAAAATATACCTTAAAATCCTGAAGTTTACCTGGAGAGCCACAACCTGAACCTTTTGGAATAGCCCCTCACAATCTTCTGACCTTAACATTATTAGAATTTCTTAGAACTGGAAATCTTGTGCAAAGAAGAGTGGGAAAATGTCCAATTACAAGTATTTATAGCTGCTTTAGAAAGATTATTTTATGCCAAAGAGTGTGTAAGGTGCCCATGTCTATGCCATATTTATTACTTTGCTTTAATTTTTTATATCATGAAAGACTGCATTAGCATTTGCTGAAAGTGTTCTGTTTGATTAAATGTTGCATTTACTAATAAAAAATCAAAACACTGGGAACCAAACTTTCTCATATGACTGTGTATATTTTACCTTTACCTTAGTTCACCTCGCAATGTTAAAGTGGAATTCTCTCCGACAAGAAGTAAAATGACACAGCTGGCGCAAAATTGCCATGCGCAATCTGCGCTTTGATCCTGCGCAAACGTGTGGAGCTGCACATCCTGGAATGGCGTAAACGGCACTAGAGGCAAGTCATTGAGACTTCAACGAAGAGTGGAGCAGTGAGTGTGTGTGTGTGTGTGTGTGTGTTGGGGGTGCTTTGGAAAACAGGAAGAATTTCCTCTGGCTGCAGGCGAAACAGCCGCGTCCGCTTTGCGTCCGCCTGCCACAACAAAGGCAGCCTCTGCGTTCTGCAAGCCAGCGCAGTCCTGCCC